>NW_026642179.1:8203642-8917963 GCF_028554395.1 Pezoporus wallicus | reverse complement strand
CGCGCGCACCGCCTACCCCTTATGTAACCACGGTGGCTTAAGTGGCCCGAGCACCGGCAGAGGTGGTTGAAGGAAGGCGGAAGGGCTCGGTGCCGCCGGGCGCCCTTCATCAGGCCACGGCCGTCCCTCATGGCCGGTTCCTGCTGCCTCCGCCCAGCACTGTGTCAGGGGCGCCTGTGGGATGGGGCTGTCCGCCGGGCAGGTGCCCCGCCCGGCCCGGTCTCCTCACCATGAGGCCCTTCCTGAGCAACGACCTGCCGCAGGCGGCACCAGCCCTGGCGAGGGTCCGCCGGGTGGGAGGCCCACGCCGGTGTCTGCCAGGGATCCGTCCGCTGTTGGCACCGCCTGCAAACTGGAGCAGGTGCTGTAGAACTCCGGCGCTTGCCGCTCCAACCTGAGCCGGGCCTGCTCGAGGAGGTGTTTTCTTTCGGTCTTAACTGAGCTCTTCTCGTGATTCCAGTAAAAGTAGCTGAAGACCCAAACAAGGATCACACACAGTCAATCACATGACGCTCATTCACTGCGATGCGTGAGGAACGTTTTTCCCCAGAGCATCAGTGTGCAAACTGAACTCCATACATTGAACAACACAACGGGCACGTGATGGTGCTTTTTTCCTGTAGGAACAGACCTCATGGAAGAGGTACATTGGGTTTTACAACACCTAGACAGGCCGGGGTTTCATTTGGGGTTTGCGGCTGGTTTATTTGTTGGCCAGTTCTCTGCATATATTTGCATCCCTGTTCCATTTCATGCCATCTTTCAGGGGACAAAAGTAACACTGATGCATTTGTTATGTGTCATCAAAGTTAAAAACGTAGAGTTTAAATGGAGATTTTTACTTGCCTTCCCGCTGGCAGGCAGGATCTCTAGATGGAGCTCATATTGTCTAAGGAAACAGGGAGTCATGTCCTCCATGCTCAATGTTCCAACTTAAAAGCAAAACACTAAACATGTCAAAGGGGGTGTTGCAATGATCATAACCATTACAGACTAACAGTTCATACTGCATTATAATTTTACATCCAGTGTCCTTAATTACCAGTAGCCACCAAAAAAAAAACATATGCTGTAGGTTTGTTTGGCAGGGGGAAGCTCAGAAGTAGATGTTTCCTTTCTAGGCTGTTATTGTGAAGCTAGCTAATGCTAATGTTAACATTTATATAAGACGGCAACACGAGATGGTGATTTGGCAGCAAATTGGACAGCAAAGAAATGTAAAACAAATCCAGCAAGCTGGAGAATGAAATGGAGAAATACAGCAAATGTGAAGGATATCTTCAAGAAATCCCAGCTTTTCAGACCAAATCCTGACCCGTTTAGAAAGTGCACACGATTCTGACCTGCAGGATGTTGTAAGTGGAGGTTTTGGTCCTCTTCTGTTTTCGAACACATCCTGCTATTTCAGCAGCTCAGAATATGGCCACAGACACATCAGTCCTCTAAAAAAACCCTGATGTTAAGCTTAACAGGGGTAAAAAACAGCTGTATGGTAACAAATGGTGATTTCAGGGTTTCTGGAAATAATGCATATCAAGAGGCTTTCTCATGAAACAAAGTTTTCCTTTGTTAATCTGATTCAGAAGCACAAGCCTGCAAGCTCTCGCAGAAATAATTACAGGTAATACAACAACTACTGAGAGACAACTGTTCAAGTTAAAGTTGTCATTCTGTGTTTGTGCAAGTAAACAGCAGCTTATGTAGCCACACTGGAGTCTGAAAGTGAACAGTTCCTTGCTCCTTAGCTTGCTGTTCCTTAGGTTGTCACGTGGCGAATTTTATCTCAATGGTGCAGTTACCAGCTGCAGTGGTAACTTTATCCAAAGTGGCCATAAAAGTACACACATGCTGTATTTCAGGAGGTGTCAGCAAACAACAAAACCCTTAATCACCTCAGTAAAGCACACTGCTGGGCATTACCACAAGTGATCTAACGTGTGTTACGTGGGGAGGAGAACTTGTTCTGCTCAAGGTGAGTACAGTGTTACTGGACTGGAGAAGGAAGTTTTCACTTGACATTGAAGAAAGTTGCCCAACAATGAGTGTGCGAAGAATGAGGAAGCAGGCTGGTCTCAGCACTCTGTGTGGACCTTCCCTTTACCAGCCTTGATTACTGCAACAAACTTGGGTTTTCTGGAAAAGAAAGAAGTTGCGACCTTAAGCATGCACAGCAAAGCTCACCTTTTAATAAGCACTTTGTCTACTGCCACAGACACCATCCTTTTGCTGTTGTGATTTATTTCAGAACAAGGTCTGAAGTGATTCAGTCTGCTGTGGGCACTCCTTAGGCAGGTGGGAAATACTAGCTTCCTCTACTGAAAACAAAACCAAACTCAAACATTAACCATCTGCCTCTCAGTCTGATCTGCTCTCTGTCAGCTTTTCTCTTTCCAAGCTTGCTTTCCAACTATGCTAAAGTATACTTGAAAGTAATACAACAAAAGTTCAGAAAAGCCAAAGACTGCACACTGTAAGGATTACAAAGCCTTTTATAATAAGTATTCTTCCCAGAAACTTGGAGAACTTCTATGTGACAATCTCTTATTAAATGCAGTTTATAAATCAAAAAATGTAATACCAACCTTGAATGTAAATAACTAAAGGAAGAAAGTGTAAAGCTCAATCCCCCCAAAACTTCAGAAGCAAGCTGACTATTCACAGCAGCACCCTGTCACCTGAAGGGGCCTGCAGGCATAACACTCTCTGTCCTTGGCTCCCAACCAGCAAGACAGGCTAACATGAAATATGGTTAGAGTACCTTGTAATAAGGTTCATATGCTTGGCCCCTGGATGAGCTCTGACTGCCAAAAGCAGGTAAGGCAGCAGTGCCACAGGACTGGGGAGGGCTGAAGAACCAGCTCTAGAGGAGCAAGTAGTTCTAGAGATCCCAAGGCAGGAGGACAAGGGGTGGGGACAGTGATGAAGAAACTGGAAGGGCAGCGAGAAGTAAGCAGGCAGGAGCAATGAGGCTTGTTTCAAGAAAGGAGAGTAGTCAGTGGAACACATCAGGCATTCTCGGGCCTTTCTAATTACCCCGACCCACTGCTTCTCTGTGATCGTGTGCCTCCCTGCTTTTTCACTGACGTACAGACACTGTCATGTTCCCCGTTGCCCCATGCTTTAGGCTGCACCCAGCCTACCATCCTCTCAGCAGCCATAGCAAAACAGTTGATCCTTCAAGCCATGCCCAAACAAAATCTTCCCATACTACACTTCAAAACAAGCACAGCTTCCAGCCTCTATACCCAGCAAGCACCATTGGCTGCTCCAGCCCCATGCCCGTGCTCCAGCAAAGACATTATTAGAAATACAGACATGGGGACTGTGGCTGGCAGGGATGAACAGCTTGGGCATTCGGAGGTATGGGCCTGTACGTAAAGAGCATTGAGTCTGTAGACATTGAAGTCAGGGTTAGGGGAAGGGATATCAAGGACTAAAGAGCACCCTCTTCTTTGATCCTCAGGGCAATCCTGAGTGCTGATACTCAGCAATGCAGGAGGCTTTCAGTTTATGTTTAGAGGAGTATTGGCTGGTACTTTATGGTTAAGGCTGGAATGAGGCTTTGGGGTAAAAAGGGTTGAAAGTGTAGGATTATTCTTGAATAATGTGAGGATTGAGAGATGATATGATAAGGTCTGGTACCCAGTCCATGTCATTGTGGGACAGGGCTGCAAAGACACTTGAGCTAACCAAATCAAGTGGCTTCCTGTGAGGTCTGGAGGGATAACGGATATACTCAGCCCTAGGTTTGGAGTGAATTATTGCCATGGGTGGTGGCTAGAAAAAATGTCAAGAATAGGGAGCAGAGCTTAGAACTGAGGAACTAGAATGATTGGAAGATGATACAGCCCCAGCAATACAATGCATGCTTGAGCATATGGCTTATAATTAGCTATATTGGTGTTCTCACTGTTGTATGGTCCCGTATAGAGTCAGGAAAGTAGTGGTGTTTGGGTCATGGTGCTAAGTACAGATCACATTAGCTAAGGCCGTTGTTAGGGGTTGAGAGTGTGAATTTTTCTATGGTTAAACTCTATTAGAGATCAAAAAAGCAGAGTGTATGGAGTTCATTTCACCCTACACACCCTACAGAATACACCTATAGACACATCATCTTCTGATCACCCAGAAGACTGCCTTTCCAGTACAACATCCTTCATCCTCAAGTCTGTTATTATCTAGCACTTCCCAGATCTTCAGCAAGCCTATCAAGGTTCATGGTAGGCTGAAGGTTGGTTATCAGCAGGGAAAAAATGTTTATCAGTGGTTCCAGGACACTGGGCTATGAGTCTTAGCAAGCAACCGGTTCTTATCAAGGACATGAATACCAGCACTCTGCTCAGCAGAGAAGGGGATGGGAGAAGAGAGCACTCATCATTGCATGATAGAAGCATCCACAGCCCATGCCTGGCCTTGTGCATCTCCCAGAGCACATGCCATACCTTGTACCAGGCATAAAGGGAGGATAAAGAAGGGGGAGTAGGACAGGGAGGTTGTCAAAGGGAAAAAGGAAAATTTTCTGGAACTTCTGTGTCGCTTCTGGGTACTGGCTGAACTACATACATATACCCACAAATATGCCTACTTGTCTCTTGAGCAGAGAGGGAGAACTCACAGCCATCAGTCAGAGGACAATGGCTCTCACCCAGCAGGGCATGGCTGGTTAAATACTGGAGATGATACTCAGCAGACAAAGGGATGGCCCAGCAGCAATCTGGACTAGGGAGAATCAGGAAGAAAAATCAGATATTAATGAACATCTCCAGAATAACATGAAAATAATCAGATAAATTATTGGGAAAACATAGAGGTAGAGGCAATTTCTCCATGTTCAGCCATTTCTTCAGTGTATTTATGTACATTTTGGGAAAGCACTGATTTTAAAAATTAATTATTTATTTTCACATCAAAAGGCTTAAGGCTGCCAAAAAGCAAAGCTCAGGGCTGAGAAAGCAGTCCAGTTTCTCTGCATGAAACAGCCCGAAGTATACCCAGAATTGGCAATATGATCTTCGCATCTGCAGAGAAAATACTGAGTCATGTCCTCAGCCCACACACATCTAACAAAAATAAAGCAGCCCAACGATTCAAGATTCACCCACTCAACTTTTAAAGAAAACACAAGTCATTCAGTCATGCCTCATGCTTCAGAAACCTTTAGAAAACACCCAGCACCAGGAACATTCACCCACGTCATGCCCACGCTCTGTTTCAAACCAGTGACATCATTTGCAGCTCATTCACTTGCCGGTATGGAGATGGTGTTTAGCTCAGCATCCTTGGAGGAAGTCACTGAGACTTAAAGTTTTCTGCTGAAAATGTGGTAACTGCAGCTTCAGCCCTTCCGTTTGCAATGCTGAAATGGTGTAACAGTGTACACGGCTTGAACCCCTGGAGGAGGCAGGAAAGTGCCTGTGCTTCATTGCGTAAAAGATTTGGCATATTTAAGCCATAGTTTGTATAAATTGCTACTGTATTCTTCCTTTGAGGGTTAATCCTGTACTGAAACGTTAGCTCTTCCCCATGCCGGGCTCCCCAGTTACTCAGCACACATTAGACTGGGAGCTATTTGCACAAACATCAAGATTTGGGGATTTACCCAGGAAGAAGTAAGTTCCCACATTTCACCCAGCTGCTGGCAACCTCTCTTCCTCCTTCAGTGCTGAAAGCTTCTTAAGAGCTGAACCTGGATGTGTGGCAGCCAGTCCAGCTCATGACGGAGCAGGAGACGTCATTGCACCAAGATGTGGAGTTACACAACCTCTGTGGTGCTGAAAGCAGCGCTGGAAACTTGTCAGGAGCCCAAAGGCCAGAGCTAATTTGTATTTTCTTTTACACAGCATGACTTCAATCAGAGCAAAAAGAGCCCAGTTGTGTTTTATGTACAGAATGTTATAAGTACAGACAAGTTAACAGAGCAACTAGGGGCAGGATGTGCTCTGGAGACAGTGCAGGGAGGAAAATTAGATGGGGAAAGGAACAGCAGGCAAGTCTCCTACACCCAATTTATTAACATTTCCTTGATTCTTCAGGAAGTCTATGTGCTATGAAGTAAGAGGCTAAGAGCAACTTCATCAAAATGCTGTGATTGACCAATTCTCTCTATAAGAAGAAAGAAGATTAAAAAAAAAGAAAGAAAAAGAAAAAACAGACCAGCAAAAAGCTTGCGGACAAGCTTATTTGAAGAAGCTTTTCCCAGAGCTTCTGAATGTGTCACCACATAAAAGAAGGCATTGAGGAAATAACGTCTCTCTTGCAGCCGATACTTGACAGCAGTAGAGTCCAGGTAACCTCTAACGTAAGCTGCTCTGGCTTCAGCTGCAAACAGGTGTGTGCCAGTTCCTCTTTACAGCCAATTTTCTGCCTCACTGAGAGCAGACATTGCAAAGGGCTGGCACAGCCCCCAACCACTGCTGTAACCAACCCAGGTTTCCCTGCAGCAGCCTCTTTCTACACGGAAACAGAGAGCAGGAGTTGGGAGCCAGGTCAGTCACCTCACCCCAGAGAGGCTTGCAGCCATGCCCCATCTCAGGACACCAGGACACAGCATCAGGGTTCATCCTTGTATGCCACTGACATGTGCCAGTGCAGGGCAGCAGGTTAATACACCGGTGACATTTCTTGATTTGTTTGGTTTGTAGTCCCAATAGGTTCACTGGAAACTCCATGGTGGGGTTTGCTACCTGGGGAATGCTATCGCTAAGGAAAATCCTTCATTTCAGCTTTCCTCTCTTTACCCACTGGGAATAAATGCTCCTTTACCCCTCAGTTTAGCTTTATTCCTTGACAGCTGAGAGAAGAAAGAAAAAATAACATAAAACCTGGGACCTTTGCTCTGGAGCATGATTTAGATGTGTTGTTCAATGTCTAGTTCAGGACAGGATGAGCTGCATGTCAGGGATATAAAAGGAAAGCTGTCAGACAAGCTCATCTGTAGCTTCCTACATTCAGTCTGATAAACCCTACCCTGGAGCTTTATCCCACCAGCTAGCTCCTTTCTATTGTAGCCCCTGACAGCAGCACCCTCTCTGCAATCATCCCTCCTCCACGTGCTCCTTTGCCCCCCTCCCCCATACACATTTGTCCCCCTGACTCAAAAGCTCCCCAAGGAGCTCAGCCACCACTGATGCTTGGGGACAGGGAAAAGGGAGGATAGAGTCGGCTGAATATGCAAACAATCCTATTTGCACCCCAGCATGTACGATCCCGGTCTTTGTCAGCATGATGGAGTATGCTCCATCCTGTTTGTTTTCCTTTCCTGGTATTACCATACACACCCTTTCTATGCGAATATTATTAAGTGCTGTACCTGAATTGGCCTTTTCCAGGCAGAAGCTCACTGCTGCCTGGCTAGTATCAGTCCACCAGCTGTGTATTTTATTTTATTCAAAATTATAGCCCATCATAAAACATAGTGCAAAATCTACAGATGCCATTAGAAAAAAAAAAAAAAAGCATCAGAAAGCTTTCCCATGTTTGATTTCTGATGCCACTAAGGCATTGAATGGAAGTCTTTTCACTTGCACGAACAGCCCTGCTTGGACGCAGCCCATTGCGACTGGAACGCAATTGCTCTTCAAGGCAGTGTTTGGGAAGCTGCCTGCCTGCCTTCACCCCTGCGCAGCTTCATGTCACAGGGACATGTACAGAGCACGGATATCAGCCGGTCCCACCTCGCATCGCCCTGGATAGACAAATAGGAAGGACGTCGGGGCAAAGGTGCAAACTGCTTTTGTGGCTCGGGGAGGCGGTGGCAGCCGCCGGCGCAGCCACCGGCAAGGCCCCAGGCCTGGCAGACAATAGCTCTCTCCCTGCTCTCCCTCCCGTCCGCATCCAGCGTCCCCAGGACGGAGGATTCTCATGAATCAAGTCAAACACCCAGCGACAGGCTGGAGAAATCTATTAATATGCACCCGCCGCAGCACGTCGCCAGCCCCCTGCCTCGAGCGCCGCTCACCTGCCTGTCTCACCCCTGGCAGGCAGTGCGGGAACAAAGGAGCAGAGGAGGATGGACGGCAGGGACTGCCCCCGAAACGGAGGGAGGCAGCGGCTGGAGACAAAGCTCATTCGCTGGCCGCCATGGGTGTGAGGAATGCTCCCACTCGCCCTATTGTCTGGGGTCCTTTGTGCTCCACCGCCCCCCCGGATCCCCAACCGCACAGGCAGAAATATTGGGAGCAGGACAGAAACGGCTTTGTTGAAGGAAGCCTTTGCCTGCAGAAAGCCTCCTACCCTCACCCTGCCGTACGTGCCCGTCTGGCACACAGGCCCACGCTCCTGCCCCACAGGGCAGGTAGGGAGCAGGGGGCTTTCAGAGCAATGCAAATAGATGGACCCAGGGGGGCTATTTTTCTGCACACCTCCTACTCCCTCCAGGGATTTGGCCCTGCAACACCTTTGGGAGGCGGTAATGGTCTGGGAAGAGCTCTGGAGGGGAGCAGGAGGGCTGTCCCCTCCCCACACTGCTTATGCAGGGTCAGCAAGCCCTGCTAGGCTGCATTAGGGAGCAGACCTGGCAGCATGGGCTTCGGTGTACGCTGAGCACCCACCATGCCCCCACATCCCTCCCAGCCCCAGGAGAAGCACAGACGCCTCTACCAAACCTCTGCTGCTTTGTCAAGTGGCGGCCGTGGCCCCCCTTGTGTGAGCCACATCTGCAGCTGCAGCATTATAACCCCCCAAGTCCTGCAGAGCTGGACAAGACAGGACCCAGATTGCCTTGTCTCAGGGCAGGGCCATAATTGCCAAGCCCTCCCAAGGGGTCAGTCCCCAGCTGCAGCACACTGCTCAGCTCTCCTCCCACTGTCACCACTGTCATGGCACACTGGCATTGCAGGAACCAGAATGCAGAGAAGGGGAAAGCCAGGTCCTGCCACTGCAGGAGGCAGGGTGACCCCACAGTGCTTGTGATACTACTCAAGGGACTACAGGGAACTCAAGGGACTGGTGTCACTCCCCACAGCGGACGCAGCATATGGGCCAGCTCTGCCCAAGCAACCCACAGAGGGGTATCACTCATCTGGACAGCACATGGGCTCATGCAGTCTCTGCCCTGGCCACCCTCAGCTGTCTGCTGCCTGGCACCTCCCCACTGGTACTGCTCCCACAAGCAGTCTTAGTCACATACAGAAACAACTGCAGCATGGGTCATATTCGGACAATAAAGCCAACAGGACTTAAGCAAAGACATATAAGGTCCAAACCCAAGGGAAAAGCTTGCTCTTGAGGGGTGGCATCTAGAACTACAAAGGCACACCAGCATGTGCCTGCTCCACTGGCAGGTGCATAGAACAACAGGGTTTGGGAATGAGCACCACGAGACTTACTGTACAGAGGCTGCTGATGGAGCCTGAAGGGGGTCTGTTATAAAGGACAGGGACAGTAAGGAGGCAGCTGTATACATAAAACTAAAGAGCCTATTTCTCTGTTTTGTGCTGGGAAAAGCATTTCTGACTTTTGGATAGAGGCATGCTCTATCCAAACTTCAGTTTCTCTTCTTATTTCTTATTATATTGGGTGTATTTAAAATAAATTCTATGTAGTTGCTGAAAAAAAAACCCTTACGGCTATCAACAAGGAGGTCTCCAAACAAGCTTTGTTGAGAAATAAACTTTTGCTGAAGAAAAACTGTAAAATTCCTACTTAAAAAAGGGGGGGAGAAGTAGAAGCCACGTTACCTAAACAGCATAATTTTCTTTGAGTTTTGCACTTCACAGTGAAGCTTCAGCTCTCATAAATTACACTCATGCTTTATAAGTAGGAATCATACTGAGCTCGGCGGATAGGAGATTCCCAGTGACACCTCAATTGCAGAAGCAAGGGAGTGTTCCCAAAGCTGCCAGCTAAGAGGAGATTTTGTGAGGGTAGATAAAGCAAAAAGCCTTCATCTTGAACTAAAAAGTCAGAGAAAAGGGAAGGACTGGGGCTGGGCGTCAGGTTGGTGGCAGGGCTCCTGGCCTCTCTCCTCCATGCCCCTTCCCTGACAACTCCCAGGCAAATGGGGACATGGCAGCTCTCCTCCTCCTGCACTGAGCCAGTGTTCCTGCACAGCCAGATTTCAGCAGCTGGAAGGCAAGCTGCATCAGCCCAGAGCTGAGCTAATGTGACTACATTAGTTCATTTATGTTAGCCCTTTTGGCATCCAAGCTGGAGAGGCTGCCTGAGTTAATGAAGCTGATGAGAAGGGGATAGGGTGCAACAAGGTGCCTCTTACTGCAAAGCAGAGAACTTCCCCCAGGCTGCCTTCAGCTCCAGCGGAGCGCTGGGGTCAGTTTGTAACTTATTAACACCAACACTCCCACGATCAAAGTTCAGCACTTTTAGTTGCTCTTCTGGAACAGCGGGCTTGAAAAGCACGTATTGCAGGTTTCCTAGGAATAAAAGAGACATCTAGAGAAAGCACCCCCTACCCCATCTGCCCACAAACCTCCACTGCACCGCTGCACATTTGAGTTGTGAGGTGGCGTTCACTCACCAGCCGGTACCTGAGGAGCCAACTCTGCTCAGCCACTGCACTCATCTCCATCAGGCCATGGCTCCCTCATCCTCTCACAACAAAACAGCTTTGCACCCCAGTGAGGCCTGAAAGGGTCCCTGGGTTTAGGAGGAAATTCTCCACTAAGTAGACGGATTTATTCACTTTCTGGTGAGATGAATGGGTCTGTCAGCACACGTAATATATGTTTTAAGTGTCTCCCCTGCAGCTGGAACTTAATCCTAATCTAAATTATGCCTCCAGTGCCCTAATTTAAAGAAGTGTTCAATAGACTATGTTCACCACTGGACAAGTGGGACTGAGTAATGGAGTCAGCATCGCCCCTCTGCATCAGATTGAAGCAGCGGGGCTGTTTCTCCCGGGAGCAGGAGCTGTGTGCAAGGGGACCGCTCCAGTTCCTCCAGCCGCTCTTTGTCAGGCCACTAAGTTCACACAAGCCAGGTCACCTCCAAAAGAAACCTAGAGATCCCAGGGATGACTCTGTCCACTGACTGCTGTCCTTAGCTCTGCTCCCCAGGAGCCGTTCCTTCAGAGGCAGAGGAAGAGAGAGAGGCCCTGGCAGACCTGGAGCATGGTTACCCCACTGGTGGGCAGAAAACCTGTCCCACTGGAAGCAGCAAGGGTGCACACAGAAAAGCTGCAAGAAAGGCACAGAGGAATGGAGGTTCTTAAGAACTAAAGCAGAGAGGAACGCGAGAGCCATTACTGATCAAACCTGACAGTGCAGCTCTGATGGATGAAGCTGTGAATGCAGTCTTTCAAAGGTATCACTGGGTAGGACAACAGCAGAAAGAAAAACAAAGCAAAGGGGTCCCTGAGCAGGTGGCATGCTTTGAATCCTGGCTGGCCTGGGATCAGTACTACAATCAGTGCCAAATGCAGGCCATACGCCTGCTGCAGTGATCAAGTTACCCAGTGAGAAGGGGTTACACAGCAATTATAACTGCCTCTCTACCAGCAGACCATCCAAGCATCCCCTGCTGCACACAGCTTCCCTGCAGGCTCTCAAGCAAAAGAGCCAAACAAGTTTCATTCACTTTGTCACTACTGCCCAAACCAGCATAGGTAACAGCATTGGACCTGATACCTAGGAGACAAGCCTCACTGGCTTAAAGGACAATGCACAAGTGTGCCTGCTGGCCTGGGGATGTCCAGAGAACATACAGTTCTGCTATTTAAAGTGTTTTTATTTACATACTTTATAATGAACAGTATCTGTGTGTTATTCTTTGTAAGTATCTGCACTCCCTGAAGGTCAGGAGAGTAAAGTTACTTCCAAATAAAGTTACTGGAAGAGCTCCTCATTTTTTAGCATTTTATTGGAGTGATCAGTGATTTATCAACCAATTCTGGTACCAGTTGCAACTACAGCTTACTCTGACCCACACAGGGCCACTATTTTTGCCCTATTAGAAGCTAGACATTCATTTCTATTCAAATGGTACCAGTGTCTATTGCCAGACCTGCAAGGACACATCACCTGCAGCCTTTTAATCAAAGGTCTGGTCTGTGGGGAGTGAAGTTCAGAGATTTCTTTCTGTTCTTTCTGTAAAAGGCACTACTGAAAATTCACCACACATTGGTGGGAGAAAGCATCCCTTCTCCCTCATGTTTGCAGAAGCAAATAAAATTGTAGAAAGGAAAAAAGTTCCACCCTTGCAGCCACTATCAGAAGAATGATGCATTTTGGCCATCACAATCGTTTGTTTTCCCTGCAAAGACACTCTAACAAGGTCTTTGCTTCTCAGTGACTGAGGAGGAGGGAAAGAGAAACCTTGACCGCAAAGAGGAACCCAGTCTCTGGGAAACAGGCAGAGAGGATGCTGTTAAACATTTCAGGAAACATTAAGGGAAAGATGGGGGCAGCTAGAAGCTTTGAAAGTTTTGATTTCTCCAAGATAATGAACTGCCTGTTCTAACTAGAGGAGAAATAGTCCACAAGCCCTCTCTCCCAAAGAGGTTTCTACTTTAAAGCCTACTTTAAAGGGCTGTAGAGGAGGGAATGCTCTTGGCTGGATTAATTTACAAGGTAAAAGTTATTTTTTTCCCCAGGAAGAATTAAAATTGACTGAGGAAAAGCATTTGAAACTTTTCTCCTTGCATGAGGAGGGCAGGAGCATCTCCTGCCCAGAAGCACAGGAGCTGCCGTGTCCAGGACCACCCCAGCAACTGGGGAATTGCCCAAGTGGTGTCTTTGTGGGAGAAGTTAAATACTTCAGATTCTCTCTTCAATCAGGCTACTTAAGCTTTGGATCTCTTTTTGTTAAAGCCTTCTTATTTTAATTAAGAAAGTCCTTGTTGAAATGCAGTACCCTGCCCCTTCAGTTGCCATTAATGTGTGTCTGCTGAGATCGCCAGCAAACCTTCAAGATGGAACAAGGCTGAACTCAGTAGTTCTCAAGGAGCAATGACACCCCTTTAAATGTAGCATGGGAAAAAGATCATACTTTCAGCAAACTGAGGATCCAAAACAACCCTGAGAAATTCAAGTTTGGGGCCAACAACAAGCTCATGACACACAGGGATGGAAGTATAAAGCTCTGCCCTGGGGAGAAATAGTACCAGGCATCAGTACAGGCTGGGAACAGACTGTCTGAGTAGTCGCCTGGCTGAAAAGGGCCTGGGAGTTACAGGCATGCCAAGCTGTGTATGAGTTAGTGGCACGCTCTCATTGCAAACACCATGAACTGCATAGTGGGCAACGTCAGGGGCACTGTGACCAGCAGGCCAAGGGCAGGAGGTAATTCAACACTGCTAAGGCTGCACCTAGAACAGAGCTGGAATGGTGGACTTCATGAATATTATGAGTCCCAGAGCAAAGTTAGGGTTTCCTGCAAAATCTGGTCATTTCAATTTTTGTGGGAGAGAAAAAAAAAAATAAAGAAAAAAACCACAGAAATGACAATTTCCCTCCAGTTCCCGTGTCTTTATAAATGACCCTACATCACCACATTTAGGATGTGCATCTGAGAAAGTAAGGTGCTTTTTGAAAGAGAAGTTTCTTGTAGGAAGGAGACTTGAAAAAGGGAACCAAGCTCTGTGCTGTTCAGAGCACAAGGCAGAGCTGCTGTCAGCCTCACTGCCAGCAAGCGTAAGGAAAGCGAAATAAAATCAAGTTGCTGACAACCTTCCTGCCCTTCTGCAACCCTAGGGTGTCACATCAAGATTCATTTGAGGTGGCAGTGGACTAACATATGGTTTTGACAGGGTAAGGTGGAGAAGATCAGATAGGAGAATATATGGCTGCACGGAACCAGCTATGAAATCCTTGATCTTTTTTTGAGAAATGGATTGCTTTTAGCTGCCAGGTGCCAGTCAGCAGTGCAAGCCCAGGAGGTAAATAGGCCCAGGCAGTGTTTGCAGCAGGAAGCTTAACCAGAAGGGAATTTTATCCTCCTAGAGCAGGCACCTGCCTGGGGCAGCCAGGAGACCTCTGTAGCAATCAAACACCAACACCACTTAAAGTCTAACCTGGTCACGTACCTACTCCTTCATTGCTCTTACAGGTGCTGTGATAGCTGGGGGCTGGTTTTCACGGATGGAAACAGAGACACCCATCCGCATTGACCAAAAAAGCAGTGTTCAGCAACAGTTCTTTAAGGCAGCTGCTGCACAAGTAGCACCAACAAGTGTTTGCCTGGCCAGACTGACAATATTTTTATTAATACAGTTAAAGTGGGCAAGAACCCCTGCTTAGTCCAAGAGGAACAGCCTTCAAATCAACAATTTAGGCACTTCCACACAGCCTATAAATCTCAGTCTGTGACTGCTGCTCGTGGATTTTTATCCTTCCCTCTCTCCTTGCCTCCCATCCCTCCCTGAATGCACTGTCCTTTCAGCAGAGAACAAGGGTTTTTTTCAGGAGAAGATCAGCACTTCTCCACAAGACCTCCCAGGCACCGGAGGGGATGGGCAGCAAAATAGCCAAGCCTAATCCCCACATGCTAGGCATTGAGGGTTTTTTATCCCATTCCCTTCCTTTTACAGCTTAAGTGGGACAGACTCAGGCCAGATCTCAGCCTCCATCTGCAGCCTGGGATTATGATCTGAAGCATAATATTTCTTTATGAGCAAATTATCACCGAGACTTCAATGAGTTGTTGGCCTTTTAAAAAACTAAGTGGTTAGTATTTTTATTTCTTTCTGCTTTGCAGTTTATGGCTCCCATAAATCAGACGACAGGCTGTGGCACAGGGGGCTGATCTGATCTGTGAGAATGAGGAAAGAGGCAAGAGAAGGGAGCACCGAGTCGTTAAGCAGGGGAACTCTGCTCCCTGCTGTAAGCATCCCCAAGGGGGAGACAGGATGCTGCCCACCCCAGGCAATGCTAAGGCTATGCCAACACTTTTCTCTCTGACTCTGAGTTAAAAACTTACCTTTTTTATGCCACACCATCTACTTGCATAATGTGAAAAACCACTTCTCACAGGAGCGAGAGCAGTAATAAATCCATTAACATTCGCGAAGTGCTCCATCGGTACAGAAATCAATTACAGGGGGGATAGACACAAGCAAAGTACTGACCCACTACACCGGTAAACCAAACCACACATTTAAAACAATCAAATCTGACTGAACACATTACTGGTCTAGAAGTCTTGCCTTGTAGTAAATGAAGGATACTGCCATGGTTAGACCATGTGATTAAATATCCTTGAACACTTAGTCTTTGATTTCCAAAACTTGAGAATTCAAAACAAAGTTTCTGACTCTGAATCATTCAGAGGTGCACCGAAGGACATGCTATGAAGCATCCCAACAGGCAACTTGTTAGGGAAACCTCCACATCTCCATGCTTCCAAATACTACTAAAAAAAAAACCTATCCTGTAGTCAGCCTGCTCCCTGTCAGAGGAATGGGATTCATCTTGCCTGCCCCTTGCCACTTATCTTGTGCATTTGGACTCTACTTCAGGAGAGATGCTTTCCTACGTGCACATATGTGCATGCTTAACACCTTGCCAAGCAGGCCACCATCTTCACAAAGCTCTTAAAGCTCAAAAGACATATAGTATATAATATTGCAAGGACTTGGGTTGGGGCTTACAGGGTTTTTCACTGATGGTGGTTTTATTCCTAGCTGCTCAGTGATAAGAACTGGTCTTTCTCCCTATGTATTCAAGGCTGATTTGCTAGGAGAGACACTGGCACAAGTGCTTTGTCCTCCACTGCTAGGATGACAGGAGCACAGGCAACTTACTGCTGCTTCAATGGAAGGTCTGTGCAGAACAGGGTGAGAGGATTTCTTCAAGGACAAGACCTGACGTGCCTTCCACTGGTTGATTTAAGTCCAGGAGGTGACATAACTCCATGTGGCAACCCTCCCTTGAATATCCCCATAATCCCAATCCTTCATTTGGCATTTCCAAAGCACTTGAAACAACCACCAGGGATTTGATGCCCTGGAGACACCTATCGAGGCAAAAAGGGATGCCAACCATTGCCTTACTTCTGAGCAGCTGCCTAAAGCCCAGCCTCCACCACTGGTCCTGCACTCAACCAGGAAGATTTTACCTGTGACAAAGGGCTTATTAAAAGGCAGGTGTTGTTGCCATCCTCAGCAGTCACCCACCTTCTCAGTGGGTACTGACAGCTCTGGGCTGTGCGCCCAGACTGATGTGGAAGCTGTAAGAGTGCTACTGGTCAGGTAGCCTATGCCAGCAAGTGCAAAGGCATGGAGGGGACTCCATTTTATACACGTTTTACCAACATTTAAATAAACGAGAGTCCCAGCGCATCCTGTAATCTGCACACAGGAATGTTTGAAAGGTAAAAGAAGTAAATAGAGCATGGATAAATTCACCTAATAACGGAGCTGGCCAGAGTCTGGTGGTGGCCTTGGCCAGAGTCTGAGGCTTGTGCCCCAGCCTGCTATTGAACACCTGATCCTGCTGTCCAGTTTAATCCCACTGTGCAGTGGGAAAAACAGTCTGGCTTCCACTTGATGCTGAGGAAATGGAGGGGAATGCCATCCAAAGTGGAAGCCCCATGGCCTCAGAAAGTGCCAGGGAACCTCCAATCCACATGAAGAGCATGATGGACTTGGGGAGGGTGGGGACAGCAATGATTTCAGTTGCTTCCAACAGGTCTCACAGTTACCTGCAGAGCAACTAAGAAAGGGAAGAAGGGGAGGCAGGCTCAGAGGGGATCACAAAGAGCACAGCTCCTTCCTTAGGCTCTAGGTCAACATCCTCGGGAAGGACATTGTCTCCTTTTCTGTTGTTTGGCAGTGCTTGAAAGCAGGACACGCAGATGCCTTTGGGAAGCCCAATGCCTAGACCCCTCCACAAGCAGCAATGGGGCCCCTGGGCCAGGTCCCTGCCTTGAACTCCCACCCTGGTGATAACGAGTGGGGGAACCCGCCGACAGGTTGCCCCACATAAAACGATATAAACAAGCAGCTAACCACACTGGGGTAGCGGAAGTCTGACTGTTGACATTAAACTGCACAAGTTGTTCCAATAAAACTGAGATTAGATAATAAGCAGCAAGCAGTAACAGCAGGAGGACATCCATCCATCTATCCCTTTATCTATCGATCCATCCATCCATCCATTTGTCCATTCATCCATCCTTCCTTCCATCCAGCCATCCAGCCATCCATAGTCATTGGTACAGGACTCGGCACAACAACTGGAGCGGCTCACCCCCATGGCTGGGGCTGTCAGTGGAAGTAACAGGATTAGCAGAGAAAAGAGTAAGCTTCCAGGCTGGCAAGGACCAGACAAAGTGTGTAAGAAGTTCAGGCCATGCTTTTAAGTGAGTTTTGTGCATGAGAGAATCTCTTCAACAATAATAATAACCCATTATTTAAAACCAAAAAATGGGAAAAAAAAGAGCGGTAAGAACCCACTGTCTCCCCCAGGAAAATGCGTGCTGCAGAGGGCAATTCCCAAACACAGACACCAGTCTTATCCTCCCAAAACCTGGTTGTAAAGCTAACAACTGTTGCACTATTAAAGTGTCACATAACCCAGGCAAAAGTGCCAGAGAGACTCCTGGAGCCTCAATACACTCTGGGATCACTTGGACACATCAGGTGTTGCTCTGAACATATCAAGGAGTGTTAAGGCCAGAGGTAAATGTTGTCAGGAGTTTTCTGCCCCCCTCCAGGAACTACACCTGACCTGCTTGGGCAGGAGGACAGGCAGGAAACAATGACACCATTTCAGAAAGCCACCTACTCTCTCCTGCAGAAGGCTTCAGGGAAATGCAAAATTCACTGCATGTCTCCTGAGGTCATGCAACTGCTTTCAGTGCTGAAAATGTGCTTCTTGTTTCCAGTGCAAAGTTTTCCCTGTTTTGCTCTCCAGTCATTAGGCTGGGCTGTGGCTGCTCCTTGTAGCAGGAGAGCTGCTTGCCGCTGGACGTCTTGGAACCCTCAGCACCCGAAACCACCTCTCCCTGCCATTGAGTGGAGGGGCACATTAGGATGGGGTGGGGAGAAAGTGGACTAAAGCCAATTAAAAGCACAAGGAAAATGCAGGGAGGCAGGATGTCATTACCAGAGCTGGAATTTGGCCTGGGTGCCATGGAGATGAAACACAGCAGATGGTTAAGGTGTACACGGGAAGCACGCGTGCAGCACCTGACTATAGACTTAAGGCCAATTAATACAACAAAAGAGAAAACTTGACTAGGAAGCTGGAGACCTACAAAATGAATAAGTGAACCATGAAAAGGGGAGGCTCTCTCGTCAAAAAAGGACCAAAACAACAAAACCCAGGCAGCAGAGTGTACAATACCTACAGAGCCGTGAATAAACTGAAGTTGGAACAGATGGAGACAGAAACAAACCGCCATGTGTATTAGTTGGCTAACAAGTAAAAGAGCTGGCGTGGGGAAAGAGCTTCCCCGCAATTCAGGGTGAGAACAATAGGCTCGGGTACTGCAGCACCCCCTTCATGGGGTGCTTGATGTCCTTCTTACAGCTTAATTTAAGGCTCACAAGCTGCAGCACTCTCATACACCAGATCCTAACAAATGACTGGGAAAGCATATTCTTCTAAATAATAAACCATGTGTCTCTAATTAAAAGAGCCCAGGCACCACACAGCAGAGACGGGAGTCTTCCCCAGTAGCCCATTGTGTGGGGAAAGCCCCCAACTATATGGCCCTACCTTGGACCTGATCCAGAACAGGATCGGGGACAGCAAACAAGGGCTTTCCAATGGATGGCAACTGCCCTGAAGTGGCAACAGACACAAACTTCTGGGTGAACACTTGGTAGACCCCAGCACTACCTTGGAGGTACATAAGTGAGTGACCTTTATCTTTGCAGGTGAGAGCACTTCCATTGAATGTTATCTAATTGCCTGTGAACTGAAGCCCTGGCCAGCCCAGAGATGAGAAAACAAGCAAGGAGATGCGCCAACGCTCTATGGGAATGGGAGCAGGGAAAGGTTAGTGTGGTGCAAATCATACCCATGAAGAAGAATCACAGGCTGGTTTTGGTTGGAAGGGACCTTAAATTCATCCAGTTCCAGCCCCCTGCCATGCGCAGGGACACCTTCCACTAGACCAGGTTGCTCAAAGCCTGTCCAACCTGAGAACGAGAGTTGGCACCTGGTGCTGGCTTCCCAAGAGCCACCCAAAGGATGTCAAGGGGCAAGGCTGAGCCCAGGTATCAGCAGCACCCCGAGACCACAGCAGCAGCCCCCTCCTCAGTCTGGGCTGGCAGGAGGTCGGCTTTCCCTCCAGGTCTACAAACACAGGGCTGTCCTGCCACTGTATCTGCAATGTAAATCCCAAAGATAAACAAGTCCAGCTCTGCAGACAACATTTATCACCCGCTTTAAAGGCAGGCGGCTTGGGGCTAAGCCCCCTGAGAGGCACCTCCCACCCTCAGTAAGCTCAGCCCGGAAGCAACAAGCTTTTCATGGCATTAAGTCCTGCCTTGAAGCTGACCAGCCCAGACTTTACTGACTTCAAAGCAAGAGGGCTTTTGCAGGGCCATGTGCTCCCTGAAAACCCTGTCCCCAAAACCTCTTCCTTTTGTCCATGCTCTGGACAGCCCCCAGAGCATCGCTGGTTTGTAAATCAGCAGTCGTGCTCTGCTCCTTGTAGCGCTAAGCAGACATCACCACATTCCCCCCATAAACCAACAGTGGCTGACAAGCAGCACCTGTAGTGAGCCCAAGCACAGGCACAAGCTATAAAAATCTACCCCACCCCAATCCCCATCAACTCTACCCCCACCTGATTCCCTCTGTGGCTTTAAGCAAATCACATAACTTTTCCTCTTTAGTTGCTGCACCTGGGCTAGAGTAATATTTACCTACCCCAGAAGGGTGTTGAGAGGATTAGTTAATGCTTGCCCAGCATTTTAAAAGGATAAAATATTCTGCATTAATTCCTAGCTGCTGAAAAGACTGACATGTACCACTCTCAGTAGCTCCAATGGAAGAGTTTTGCTCCAGTTGGGCTTTGCTGCTTCACAAAACTAGAAGCAAGATGATGTGATATTAACATTTCAAAAAGTGCCTGCAGCATGTGCTGTTAAAACCCCTTCTCTTTTGACTCCTGCCTGTGCACCTGCCCCTGTTAAACATTAAAGCAGTCCAAACTCAACTCAGGTCTCTGGGGCAGTGCCAGCATCATGGGCAACCCCCTTAGAAGGGGTCCCTGTGCAGGCCCCCATAGTGGCGAGCTGGCCCCACCTTTTCGATGTCCTCTCATGGATTGAAAGCAGCCATTGCACCATGATTGCCCTTCTGCTCAGATTTATGATACAATCACAAAATGGTATGGGTTGGAAGGGATCTTAAAGCTCAGCCAGTTCCAACACCCTGCCATGGGCAGGGACACCTTCCGCTAGACTGTGTTGCTCAAAGCCCCATCCAACCCGACCTTGAACACTGCCAGGGATGGGGCAACCACAGCTTCTCTGGACATGACTTCTCTTGTCAGCATCACCTCTTATTTGTAAGGCAGGAGCCAACACGGGTTTTCTTCCCACAGCAGCAGAAAGCAGGTGGGCACCCGCTGGGCTTTGCCGTGCCACTGCCTGGGGGGCTCCCCTCTCATGGACAGCAAGTGGAAATGCCAGCCACCCTTGTGGGCCCCCAGGACAGAGCAAGCAGAAGAGAGAACCTGGCTTTAACCCATGGTGTCTGCGGCTCACTAGGGTAAGGAAGCTGCATGGGGCAGGGCTCCAGGCATGGCACCCAGCAAGCTCCCACCTCCAGCAACCCCTGCTGCTGTTGTGGATGCATGTATGTACGCACATTCCCAAAAGCATATACGTATGTACGCACATTCCCAAAAGCAGCGTGGCAGGGCTGAGCCCCACAGCAATGAGGAGGAGGACAGGGGGCTCACAGAGCCTGCCAGAAAGGGATTGGGTTTTAACTGCTGGTTTACTGCTGCCAGCTGAAGTATATGGCTGTACAATAAGGCAAAGGCTGGAGGAAGGTGTTTGAAAACCAGGCTAAACCACCCCAGACTCATGAAAGAAACACAGCACCAGAGCAGCCCCCCACCGGCCCCACAGTTTTGGGGAGGGGAAGCTGGTTTGAAGTCAGAGAACAATGGGGCTACTTTTTGCTTCTTTCTTCTGGCAAAGGACAGAAGACCCTGCGGAGGTGTCCACACCAGGGAAGCCACTGAATGAGAACCCCCCCTCAGGCCAATAAAGCATCCCTTTGTGCTTCAAACACCATGTCTGTCTGATGGGCTTCCCGACCTCCATCCTCCTGCCTGCTGGAGAATCTCAGCCCTCAGCAGCAGGTCACCATGCAAATCCCTGCATAGACCAGAGGCTATGGCATGGCCATGTTGGTACGGAGAGCTCCCTGCCATCACTGGACTATGTGCTCCCTGCTTGTGGTGGGGCAGCTTGGAGTGCTCAGTTTTCCGTTCTGGAGGAGCTTTTGTACCCCCATCACTTCCTGCTTCTCCAGTCTCGCCAAGCTTCCAGGGCAGCAAGCAGAAGCCAAGGCGCTGCAGGCGGCTGCTGAGCAAAATCAGAAGCCCAGACTGAAACATGACTAATTTCTAACACATCACAGCCTGCGAGTCATTTTGTTTGTGAGCCTAAATCGCTCTCTGCTGCTTTAATACCAGCTTGTGCTGAGGGTGAGTAAGCAGAGAGTGGCAGACATGGCTTTTGTTATTCCCAGAGCTTTGAAGTTGTACCATTTCTCTGTGGTTAGCTGACTGCAGCACCCGGTTGCAGTGCCACATTTCGAAGAACTCAGCAATGATGCATAGGCAGCCAGACCAAGCCGAGCCGAAGCTCAGCATATCCCATTGATGGCATTTCGTGGTGACTCATTATTAGTTGCCCACCCTCTGTTATTTATTGGTTTTATCCCATCATTTTATTTCAACATTCCTGACAATTTCCAAGGCGGCCCTTTCACAGACAAAGGTCAATGAAAACAGCTTCAAGCTGTCATTGAAGCCCCTTCTTGTTAAATGAGCAGTGCATGAGTTAAAGGGGATTTTGTGATGAATCTCCTTGAAGACTCAACACTACCACTTGAAAAAGGAGAATATGGAAAAACTGTTTGAGCTACAACAATATGAGCATTCCATGTATTTATACATGTGTATACACTCATACATATTCAAAAGGGTAAACACAGAAACACATCTCAGATGAGAAAATGAAACTTCCTGCAGTTTTTAATGACTCATCTAAAACAACTTATTACTTTTTATATATACATACTTAAAAACACAGCACTTGCCCACATTTTTGAGAGAGAATGGTATGTTTTATTTCTATCCTAGGTTGGACTGCTATGGCACATGTTTTCCTGCTGCTCTGGACTTCCATGTTTCTCATATTGCTACATTTAACCACGTCTAGTTTGAATGGCTGAACATCAAGAAGACTCTTTCTATGGCATGAAGCAGCACAGTTTGAAAGCATGTCGCATTTTTATCTACAAAAGCTTTGTCAACTTTGGTACAAATATAAACCTTTAGTCAATTGGAGGCATCCCTTCCCCAGGAGAAGGTGGCACCACAAACACCACAGTCCGAGCAAAAGCGCTACATTGTAATTGCAGCGTTATTGCCGGTAATTGCAGACCGGTTCAAATTCTACTTTCAGTTCCACTGCCAGAAGTTTAAGGCTCAGATGAATCATTCTTTCCCACTGAAAAAGGCTGAGGGCATTTATCGCTTGTTTCAGAGTCCAAGGGCCCATGCCGAAGTGAAAGGCCAGGGGCAGAGCAGGGCAATGCCCCACATCCTGTGCCATGGAGGACGAGGGCTCTGGCAGTGGGAAGAGGAACTGCCAGATTTGGTTCCCAGCAGCACCCGGCCCTCTTGGGTAACCTCGGATGTGTAATTTTGCCTCCCTCTGACTCAGTTCCTCATTGCTACTGTGGAAATAACACCACTTCTTTATTTCGTAGGAGGTTTGGGCAGATAGGTATCTTTGCATTCGGTATCGGAATCCACTTGAGAAGCGTAACTAAAAGAGAGATCAGTTACGATCAGAGGAAATGAGACAATTGAGGGCTGGGAGGAAGGAACAAACACGAGTGAGGTACAAACATGGGGAGCTCTCCGAATTGAGCTGATTTCTTGTATCACCTCAGGATACATTCAGAGCGAAAGCTCTGGCTCCTTGTATGGCACAGAAAATTTAGGTACTGCCCTGTTTCCCCTAAGAGTCACGGCTCTCTTTTTCAACAGTTTCCCTTCTTTCCCTACCACGTTCAAAACAGTTTGTTATGAGCTGAAGCACGGGGAGACGCAGATCCTGGGTCAGGATCCCAGCTGGGCTCCCTTCAGAGGCTCCACAGTGCCTGTGCCTCCTGGCCGTGAAGGACCAGCTCCTACATCCCTGCCAGGGGCTGCTCAGTCACCTGGCGAGGAGATGAAACAAGGCATGTCTCCCCAGGAATGTGGTGCACCTCTGCCTTTGTGCAGCCCACCAAGGGCAGGGGACCCTGCCTGAGCCCCTCTGGACGGGCATTTGAACCCTTGGGCCATGACAGCCTTTTGAAACGATGACATGTTTTGACATGTCAGATGTCTGCATGACCCAGATTCTTCTAGCTAGCTGTGAAGCGGGTGCAAGGGCAGGTCCCTGCACTGCTGCTCCAGCAAGGTGAGACAGCTCCATGCCTGGCACCCAGCCTGAGGGGAGCAGGGCTACTGAGGCCAATGTGCCTCACTGCTCTGTGCTCTGCATTGTAACCTGCACGTTGTAACCACCACAGAGGGATATGCGTGGCCAGACGAGATTTTAAGACAAGCAACCTTGTGGCCCTGTCTGTGACACGAACAAAGGTTGGCTCCAGGCTGACCACAGCCCCCCTCTCCCTTGTCCCGTTTTGGTGGGTGAGCCAGGGGAGGTAACAATACTTCTCTCTTTTCACAGAAGACAAAGCTGCGGAAGACACCGATTCCCATGGCAACAAAGGCAGCAACGAAGTGTCCCAAGATGTGATTTGCTGTCACCATACCTCCCTCACGTCAGATACAGACAAGCAATAGCTCTGAAAGGAACTGTTTCCATGGGACCCTTCCTAGCAAGCCCACACGATGACAGCCCAACCGTCAGCCACAGCTTTTGGTGTCAAACAGGTCTGACTGGTAGAGAGCAACGCAGTTTCCCATAGCAAACGCTGCCTGTACCTCATCCTCCTGGGAGAAACAGTGCGCTCCTCGCTCCCCCCCGAGCCTGCCTAACCCTGAACAAGTCACGCTGCTGCTCACTAATCCACTTACCCAGGCAATTACACTGGGATAGCAGCCCACAGAGAGCCACGCTCAACTTCTCAGCTAAACATCACCCAGGTTTTTTTTACTCCATGGAAAGCTACCTTACGCTACACTGGAAGCTCGTCAACAGAGCACACGTTTCTGCTTTGGTAGTGCGTGCTATGTGAATGCGTTTCCTTCTGACACTTCCATTTATCATACTTCTCCCCTGCCAACCCTGCCCCTTCAGTTCCCTGGGGAAAGTAAGTGAATTTATGCAGGAACAAAGTCACCTTGAGCTTTAAATCCACACCCTAGCAGAAGGAGTACGTCTGTCGGCAATCATATCCACCCACTCTGCAACTGCATTACAATGCTCACTTTGTCAGCACGGAAAATACTGGCTCCTTTTCTAGTCCTGGAGACAAGCTACCACAAAGCCTGCACCAAAGAAAATGGACTGGGGGCAGAGGAGTGAGGAGTGTGGCCAGCAGGTCTACTCGACCCTGGTGAGGCCATGCCTGGAGTACTGTGTCCAGTTCTGGGCTCCTCAGTACAGGAAAGACAAGGAGCTACTGGAGAGAGTCCACTGAAGGCCACAAGGATGATCAAGGGTCTGGAGCATTTCTCTTATCAGGAGAGACTGAAGGAGCCTGGGCCTGTTTAGTCTAGAGAAGAGACTGAGAGGGGATCTCATTAATATCAGTATCTCAAAGGCGGATGCCAGGAGGGTGGTGCCAGACTATTTTCAGTGGTGCCCAGTGACAGAACGAGGAGCAATGGCCATAAACTAAAACACAAGAAGTTTCACCTCAACATGAGGAAGAACTTCTTTATGTTGAGGGCGGCAGAGCACTGGAACAGGCTGCCAAGGGGGGCTGTGCAGTCTCCTTCTCTGGAGACATTCAAAACCCACCTGGATGCATTCCTGTGTAACCTGCTCTGAGTGGCCCTGCCTTGGCGGGGGGTTGGAACTAGGTGGTGTTTAATGTCCCTTCCAACCCAAACCATTCTATGACTCTCTCAGGCAAACCAGCCCTGCCACTGCCTGAGCACACAGGGCTAAGACAGTGCTTAAAACAGGCCTGGGAGCTCCAGTAGTTCCAAACAGCATTGCAGATGTACACAGAAATGAAGCTAAGCAGCAAAAAGCCACCTCCAGCAGAGACTCTACAACCCCTGCACACGTGCTCACCTGGTGTTTCAGAGGTGTGCACTAATTCAGAAGTCACTTGTGCTGGCACAAGGCCGAGGCATGCCTGCTATTGCAACAGGGCTCCCATTTTGTGCCTCTCCTCACATAACAGCTCCTCTGCATTCAACAGCAGGCACAGGAGCCGCCTTTTGCCATTTGTCCTACTTGTTGCCATGCCTTGATAAACAGTCCTGGGATGAACCTGCGTCTGACTGGAAGAAATGAAACATTAATATTCCCAGAAGGATGCAAGAGTTACAGCAGAGGGCAAGGATGCTGAGGAAGAGGTGAATGGGTAGCTGAGCCAGTCCAGTGAAACTGCCTCTCGGATACTCCCACCCTTCCGGCTGAATAGAACAGTCAGCTATTACCCAATTGCTTCATCATCGTTGGCACTCACTGCAGGCAAGTGCCAGCTTTTGTCAGCCCAACAATGGTTTTCTCTGCCACACGCTCCAGAGCAGAGGAGTGAGTTTCAAGAAACTGGTCCCAACCTGACAAATGGGAGGAAGAGCGAGGATGTCGGTCTCCAGGTTCTCTGAGCTGGTGTCAGAATCCAGGAGGCCAGAGAAATCAACCCATCCTGAATCCGTCTTCCTTTTCCTATCAGTTACCTTAAATCTAACAAGAGGGCCACAAAGCTTGCTACCTGCTCCAGTGCTCGAGGAGTACGTTCTGATTTGCCCACTGCATTTGTTTCCACAGACCCCTGCACACTGTTGCAGAGGTGGTCAAAGGAGACATTCCAGCAGAATCTTCTGGGATCAAGACGTATGCAGACATCATCAAAAACACAGGAGAAACAAAGGGAACATCCACAGCAATCACCTGAATTCTTCTTTGCGTTACCATGCATATTCATCTAAATGACTCTCATTCAGGAAAGGCTTTAATAGAACCAAGATGTCTTCATGGGCCTGTACAAAACACACACACACACACACAATCCAGCCACACAAAATGGTCTAAAAGCTTGTATTTACAGCCTTGGAGAACGGTAGGCTGTTTACTAAAGGATTAGATAAGGCTTGACAAAGATGGAGTAAGGTGGGCACGCTGTGCCTTAGAAAACTTTTGCAGTACAAGAACCCAAAACATCCCTGTAGGCACTTTCAGTTAGAAAAGAACTTTAAAAAGAAGGGGAGAGCAACTGCAAACAGGTTTGGCAAAGCACACTGGCCACAGATGGAGAGGGGACAAGATTACATGAGGGTGACCAAACAGCGGTGTGTCTGAGGCACCCCTGAACAGATAGTGCTTTTACTGGTGAGATCTGTGGGACTATCTCAAAACAGATACCTTCTCCTTTTGTCTCAGGACAGCACTTGGAACAGCAGCCCAATTCTTCCCCTTTTGAGAGTACTGAGACACTGCCACCAGGCAGACTTCCATACCATTGCATTACAGACATCCGAGAAAACCAGGACACAGTAGCATTGCTCGAAGGGCATCTATTGCAAGGACTTTTCTCAACAGAAAAGCACTGTAGGGCACACCTTTGCTTTCATAACCAATTTGGTCAGGCAGTTTGTCAGTCACATCCTGGGCAAGAGGCAAGCACCCAGAGATCTGTTCTTGAACACTTCCTTTGCACTCCGGAGTAATTCCTACACTTCCACCTGCCTGCACTGAGCTCTGGAGGTCGCAGTCACAGCAGTGGTGATGGGGGCTGCTACTATCAGCATTTTCAAACAGGTACTCAAGGAAAGCTCTGCTCCTTAGAGTACTTCCAGAGTAGGCTGGAAAGTTCTTTATAAGTAGAGAGGAAGCAGCAGAAAAC
This sequence comes from Pezoporus wallicus, assembly GCF_028554395.1. Taxonomy (NCBI): domain Eukaryota; kingdom Metazoa; phylum Chordata; class Aves; order Psittaciformes; family Psittacidae; genus Pezoporus; species Pezoporus wallicus. Next base: position 8,890,829 of record NW_026642179.1, on the reverse strand, counting down.
ATGTAAAAAAAAAAAAAATCAGTCATAGAATGGTTTAGATTGGAAGGGACCTTAAAGCTCAGGCAGTTCCAACCCCCCTTGCCATGGACAGGGACACCTTCCACTAGAGCAGGTTGCTCCAAGCCCCTGTGTCCAACCTGGCCTTGAACACCGCCAGGGATGGGGCAGCCACAGCATCTCTGAGCAACCTGTGCCAGGGCCTCACCAACCTCTCAGGGAATAACTTCTAGGTAATGTTTAATCTAAATTTACCCTTTTTCAGTTTAAAACCCTTCCTCCTTGTCCTGTCACTACATGCCCTTGCTTTTCTTGAGAAATAGCATCATAGCACCACCAAACTATTTGGAATTGAGGGACCAGAACATGCAGGCATGGGGCCTTCTCCAGCAACCCGGTATTGTGCTCAACTCCGAATTTACAGCAACCTATAAAACACAAACACAATTACAAAGTTCCCCACTGTGCCCATTTAAACACAGCTAAGCGTAGGTGTGGATTTACATTTAAAGAAACAACCCACAGGAGAGAAGGCACAGCAGGGCCAGCAGCCACATAGCATGTTTCATTCCAAAGGAAGAACACCTGACTGCTACATGCAGATTGACAAATAAATAAACCCAAGTATATGCTCTGCCTTTTCTATTTAAGACTGCTATTACACCATTATGGGCAACTCTGTCAGGGGACTCTTCACAAAGCTTCTTGGGAAGAAAACTAAACCGCCTTGTGCGGGAACACTTTTAGGTTGGGATGAGGGTTTGGTTTCAGCATGAGTCAGGGCTCAGGTCTTCACAGCAGCTGAGCAAGAAGCAGCTGTCAGAGCTAGGCCTATAACGAGGAGGAGAGAAGCACACAAGAAGAAACACATTGAGAAGAGTGGAATAAAGCAGACGGGAGAATTAGCCCAGATCAAGTCAGAGTAAGTTTATTCATGTGAGATCAGTTCGGACATGGTCAGATTGAAAACCCTTCACATCCAAGCACCTTGAGGAAATACACAGAACCAATATCCCAGGACAAAAGCAGCAACAATAACAACAAAATCCTGCAGTCACAGGCATGCCTCAGTAATTGAGGGTGGCCTCAAAGCACCACCACGAGCTGCTGGGCAGCCTGTGCTTGCAGCACTCACAACACATCTGACACTTCTCAAGAGGGGACAGAACTGTTTACAGGAAACCATTTGTTACAGGGGCCAACCTCTCCTCCCCCCGACCCTGGCAACATCTCTTTCCCACACCACCTTTCATCAGAAGCTTATCTCGTGCCCAGACGGCAGGCAAAGAGCTCATCCAGGTTGGAATTCGAAACCGCGGATTCTCAGACACTGGGGCTGGGGCAAACGGTGCCGCCATCAATTTTAGAACTAAGTTTCAGGGAGTTCTGATTCTATTTGTACAGGGGCTAATGAGTAGCTTGGGATGTGAACACTAACCCCACGGCATAATTCTGAGAACAGGATGATAGATTCTCAGTCTCCTGCTCTAATTATACAGGCAAAAATTGCAATGGGAATGAGAAGAGACAAGAACAGGATTCAGGTCCCTCATCAGCTTAATGGCATTGTTTTCCCAAGCACTGTTTTTTTTGGAAGGCTAGCAAAAAATGCAGGAATCACCTCCACCAAGAAAGAAAGAGACTCTCAAAATAAAAGTATAAAATGGGGCAACTGAGTTTCATAGTAAGAAAAGCTGTGCACAGAGCCCTCACTGCAGAAGCAGAAGTCACTAAGCAACCGTTCAATACATTAAAACCTTAAGGCACTAATAATGTTCCACTTGTTACAATCAACATGTGATTAAAGATTGACATTCATGACTTTAAAAAACAATAAAATAAAATCACTGTACATTTTGAAAAGGCATCTTTTCCCATTTAAAAAGTTTCAGCTCCAAGAATTTTCCTGCCCCCTGCCCCATCCAGGCATTGTTGACTAGTTACACTGAGTGTTTGATCAGATGTTCTGCTGGGTAACACGTGCCTATTCCAATGAAACATCCCAAGGCAGAAGCAGAAAAGGATCTCTTGAGAGGTTGCTCAATGCTCCCATTAACATCACCAGCAAATGTCAGAGGTGTCCATGGTCACCCTGCTTACTGCAGTTCTGCATAATACTCAGATACCACCATACTGACTGCAGTCAGATGGTTTTAGTGCTGACTTGCATCTAACCTTTCTCTTCAAGATACAATTCAAGCTTTAAAACCCTAGGCAGAGGAGCATGGGGGAAAGACAGCAGCACTTGCTCACTATTACTATTCTCAGTCCCTATCTGGAAGCCCTTGTCTGAGAGCAGCCAGGTCCCTTAAATTCCTTTAATTCCCTTCTGGTTCTCCTTTGCTGCAGATGAGCAATTGCCCAACAAGTATGAAATCAGTGACACCAGCTTCCTTCAGCGGGTCCCATTTTGGTCAGTATTGATCAGAGTTCAAATAACAAAGCAGTAGTGAAAGTATTTGTGTCCCATTACTGATCCCCAAAGCCATTCAAGGATCCTTTAGACACAAAGGATCTATTAAGGCTTTTTTGTCAGAGATCATAGTAAAGTATTGCACACTATTTGTCTGCTTAAATAGTTAAAAGCTGAAATCTCATTTCTCAGAGATTAGTAATATCATTACTATTGTTAAAAAATGCTAAAAACCAACATGGAGGTTAACTTTTCCATGTCAATCTACTGGAACATGTGACAGTTAGTAGCTAGGGATAGCAGAGGTCTGTCTGTGCACAGATTTAGCAACAGCACATTTTATACAACTGGACAGTGCCGATTGCAGATCATTATTTTTGACCTTTCTAAAAGCTAAAGCAATCATAAATTTAGACTACCCATGAAATGCACTGTGTGATTTCACCAGCACAACAGAGCATCAAAATTCATTGCAAGACCACCTCTCCACTGTCAGTCTTAAAGAGCTGACCTTTGGTCAGGATGTCCAGAAATAAATAAGGGTATAGCAGTGAGACCACCCAAAAGAAGACCCTGGTGTGACTGCTGACATGGCAGAGTCTGGCAGGCTGGGACAATCCACCAGTCTTGGCAATCCTGGACAATCCACCAGGGCTGCAGCTCCATGTGTGTGGTCTCAGGATGCGTATTTGGTACTCCACTACTGAGCTTGCCAAAGGCAGGTCCATCAAGTCTTGCAGGACAGTTCTGAATTAGTCCAAACCTGGAGGATGTAACAAACAAGTCTCCCAGGGTTCTGATTAGTGTTCCAGCTGTTAGGTCCATACAGCAGTCCTTCTGGAGGCGAGCAGATGTCACTCCGCTAGCACACGCAGGTGCCGTTCATGCAGGAGCAATCTCATCTCCCTCACTATTAATGGTGAAATGAACAGGATTGTTGAACTCGTCTGTGAAAAGAAGTATATCAAGGACAATTAGCACAGAGCAGCCATAGCTGCAGCCATCCTGCCCTCCAATGTGCATTCCAGGCCTCCCCAGAAAGATACAGGCTAAGAGAAGCTACGACAAAGTGGCCCACTGGATGGGAGGACTGAGTTTGCAGGAAAGCTCATATGATTTCAGCTGCCATGATCTTCTTTTCATAAAGAAGATGAGCTCTTCCCTGCCTCAGTGGTCTTCCTCCTGGCCACCTCTGCTGGTTACCAAAGTAGCCTTTACCCTTGTCAGCACAGATGCAAGAATTCCTGGCACTTCCAGCAGGGAAGAAAGGTGAATTGTAGAGCATCCACCACTGTGGCAATGCTGAGGAGATCAGGGCCTGAAGGGTCTTCTCCCCCAGTGACATACCAGAGCAAGGCATTTTCATTTCAGTTTCAAGATCCTCACCACTCCTTCCACTAATCTTCCAGGGCTAACAAGCACCTCAACTTCAGCTTTCTGAAAAAACTAGGAACTACGTATGAGGGAAATGAAGGAGGCAAGTCCTTCCTTGGAAGGCAGTCAGGTTGTGTTAGCTTTAGGAAATGCAGACAGGTATTTTTAGGCAACTTATTTTTGTGTCTCTGCCACAATCTTGATTCCTGTTGGGCAACATGAACCCAGTTGATTTAGACACCCTGAGGCAAAGGCACACGGTAGACCACTTTGAGAATGGCATCAGTTTGCAGGTGCTGCAGAAACAGACTGAATGCCAAAGTCATGATGTTCAGGTTCTCACACAAACTTTCTGTTGCAAATTGAACTTTGACAAAGAAACGTTAAAAAAGGTGATCTCTTACCATTAGAATAAAGAAATAGAAAACCCACATCCATCCCAGGTTCTCCTGGATCAAAGACACTAAGTACTAAATGGAAAAAGGAAAAAAGAATTATTCAAACTGGGAAGGATGACTTTCAGGCATTGCTCTTTCATTTTCTAGAATTTGTGGGCTGTTAACACTCCACACGGAACTCATCACAAAACCTTCCGGCTGATCTTTTCCTGTCAGAAGAGATGACTCAAGACAGCAGCCCTTCTTGTACAAAACCCACAGTCAGCAAAGCTTCATCCCGAAGCTATACAGTAACTCATAGCAACATAAAGACAGAACTGAACTACAGTTTCAAAGGGTGACAAATTGACTCCACTGAATACCAGGTTTTTGCACAGAACACTGGGACATAAGTGGATGTAAGTACTCTCAGAACTAAAAGCTCTAGAATGGCTTATAAATTACACAGGACACATTTTCAAGTGCTGTGCAACCACTGCCTAGTTAACCCTTCAATCATAAGGAAGACACTTGAGACTACAGTCTGTTCTGAACTTCATTCTACTTCAATAGGACTATACAGGCTACAAAAAGAAAATGTATTTCCTATTAGCAGATTTATATTCCGATGCTGTACAAGGGCCACCCTTCTTCACTACTGGGTGTATTAGCACAGAACAGGATCTGAATTTCTAACATGTTCACTGTGGATTTGCTGTTATTCACACACCCCCAGAGTGACATCATGGTTGTCTCTGGGGAAATAAATGCAATGCTATAATGGGAGGAAGGCAGAATTTTTCAGAACTAAAGACCCAATTTTTATGATGACATGAGTTTGAATGGTATGTGTGGGGGAAGACAAACACTGCAGACAATGTAAAAAGAACACTGAGGATAACAGTGCACTTTAAGATGTCCACAAAGCACTGTAATTTTCCACGTTTAATGGAGCTCAGCATCTTTCCTATGAAATAAGACTGAATGACTGCATTTACCAGGCAATCAGTGGCACCTATAAACCCAACTCCCTTTCCAGAAAATAAACTCGTACGCCTCGTCTGCATCCTTGGTATTTTACCAGCACTAGAGGATGCGTGGAATAGAACTGGCTCCAATCTTTCTACGAAATCCTCCCCTCCCCAGAGCACCACTGTGCTCTTCCACATAGTTAACACTTGTGTTTGAGAAGAAGGAATGTCCCCAGTGGGCATACTGTCAGCTTTCTTTTCTGTAACAGTCTAGTCTTCAGACCTCTGGCAGCATACTGTAAGGACTATTGAAGCAAGTGGTGCTGGATTTACAAGGTGTAAAAGACATTCATACATAAAAAAAGGGAACCGCAAATAAGAGCGGACTTTAAATTCTGTCATAAACACTGTAACATTCATAATAGGTATTTGCATTTTACTCAGTTATACAGGTAAACTTTTCTATAACCAAATGTTTTGCTGTTTCCTTTGACAAAAAAAAAAAAAATAAATCACAGAACCACAGAATGGTTTGGGTTAGAAAGGACCTTAAGATCATATAATTCCAAACCCCCCTGCCATGGGCAAGGACACCTCACACTAGACCATGACATCCAAGGCTCTGTCCAACCTGGCCTGTTTGTTTGAAAATCCCAAACAAACTCCAAAATATTTTATTGTCACTCTTTGTGAAGCTGACCTTTACTTGCTTTTTGGAGTTCAGGATATGGAAGTCTCTAAAATTCATTTGAATTATGAAACTGCCATAACATTAGCACTATAAATACTTAGTTTAGTTCTCAACTAAAAGTGGTTTTCATGCAAGCTTGAAACAGGCATGTTCCCTTGGTTGTTTCTTAAATAATTCTGTTTTTTTAAACCAACCCTGTCTTTCTCTCTCTCCATGCTAACTTCTCCAACTACAACAGACTCTTTGCCTCCTTTCCCAGACTCTATTGTCCTTTGGTAGCCTCACCTGGCCCACTGCAGCACCAATACTGCCTGTTCCATCCACAATTCCTGTGACTGTTGCCAGAGCCTCGCTGCTGCCTTTCACCAGATCCTGGCGCCCCAGGTCAGCAGAAATTGCAGAACTGATCATGTTGGAAGGGCCTCCGATGAAAAATCCTGAAAGTGCCAAGAAAAGAGCCTTGGTACAAAACAAGTGTGCAGGTAAAGTCTCAATAGAACATCTTCAAAGCACAGACTTCCTACCATCCAAAGCTCAGGAAAAGGATTAAGCCTAGGGGCAGTGATTTCAGAGTAACTGTAGGTAGACGTGAACCCTCACAGCTGAAGCATGTGGTCAGAGAACACCTTGCAGACCTGGAGTACACACAGAGGTTGCCAACAAGCACATTTTCATCCAACAGCAAAAACGAGGTTATTAGCTGTGGTACACTCTGCAAGAAGTCAGGACGCACCAAAGCGCATACAGAAAGCTATTTTTTTAACAGCATGCATATAGAAGCCTTCCACATAAAGCAGATTTAGACATGTTTCTGCTCTGGAGTAGTATACCCCCATGCTACAGCCTCAGTTGCCAGGGGTTCATGGAGGAGATGGAAGGCCAAAAAACCCCACAACAGGACAGAGTTCTGAAGGAGGAGTGTTTGAAAAGAAAGGCTCTATTCATGCAGGCTAATCTTGATTCCATAACACAGCACAGCATGCCTGGAAGCACACAAAGCTTGTGACCTCTCACAGTACACAGGGCATTTGGGGTTCTGACACACACCCTCAAATTTGAGCTGCAGCTCAGGACTTTGCCGTACATCAACTTCCTCAGATACCACTCAGATTACTGCTAGGTATTTTGGCATAAATACGTTTCCATCATACTGGGCCAAGGCAGATCCCCTCAATTCCAAGCCATTATTCTATAGTCTACATTCCATACCTCTCTAAGGCAGTTTCCATACCTCTCTAAGGCAGTTTTCCTACCGCTGTATTTCAGAAGTAACAGAAATTGGACTCCAGATTTTACTCTTTCTGCAAAACCAGCAGAAATGGCAGCACACACAAGTGCATTAACACCACCTAAGGCTGGCGTTACTGGTTTTTCTGCAATGTATATATAAGTTTACTAGCAGTAAATGTAACAGTGGTGTTTGATAAGATACCTGTAATTGCCATGATCACAGCATTGATAGGTTTGCTGTTTGGAGAACCTGCAAGAGAAAGACCAGATGAGTGTAAATAAAAGAAATGAACTTGAGAAAACCACTTATCCGGGATCAGAAAGAAGCATGCAAGCATCCAGTTTGAACTGTCTGTTCAGTTAGCTACACAGCGACAATAACCTGTATTTGATTAGAGACTTCTACAGAGATTAGTCTTATTGCAAAGGCATTTAGAGACTAGAGATCTAGAAGTTACCCAACAGCACTTTACAGTAAAAAGTCACCTTTGCCATTAAAATTTTCTGATACCCAATTTGCCTGGCTCTGGGTTCCAGCCTGTATTATGCCTCTTTCTGTGACACAGGGCTTACATTTTACTCTCCCTGAAAGTCCGCTGCTTCTAATATGCTTTTGAAAGTAATGAGTTAGCACGAAGCTCCACCAAACCCAGTCTTTGCTGTTTAATGATTATACCTTGTTGACCTTGTTGAGACTACCCGAGTAAGCTTACGAAAGTCACATTTTAATTTCATGCCCAGCTCTGGCAGTGATTTCTGTCCACAGATCTCAAAATGCTCTATAAAAGTCTGTCTATATCACCACCTCATTTTGGAGGAAGACGCAGAAAAGTGAAATAATATCCCAGTGAGTTAAAGCACTCCGGTACCACAGAACATCATGTCTGAAGACAAAACTGTTACCCTTAAAAGATCATCATAGATGCCTGTCTCCTCCTTCTTAGTTTTCCTTTCAATAACCAATCACCAAAATCTGTATCTATTATAATAAAGGAAGAAACTTCAGTTTAACCACTTACAGAAGTGTAACTCGTTAAGAGCTTCTGCCTCTGTCTATGTATCTTCCAGCACAGATCCGTCCCCAGATTCTCTTTCCTCTTACAACAAAGATGCACCTGGGATTTCCTGCTCTGCCAGGTGTGGTGTTGATACAATGACAACACCAAAAAATCTCACTGGCACTGGAGAAGGTCAGTACTGGAACTCACCACTACAGGAAAATCCAACCACTCATCAACCACCAATTCTTTTTGACTGGACATTAACTTTCTGTGCAGTACCACACTTCAGGCAAAAAGGACCAAAAGGCACCACCCCGATCCAGAAGCAGTTTCAAGCCAGAAAACCATTAGAACAGGCTGTGCTCTGGTTTCCTCCAAGACGTACCAAAAGAAACCTCCTTTCACTACACAATAAAAGCATACTCACGGCTGTAACCAAAAAGAGAGCCGACAGCAAAGAGCAGGCTGATTGCTAGCACTGGGGCTCTCTTCTGCAGCACATCAGAAATCAAGCCCTGGACAGTCCCACCTGCAAAAAAAGAAACCTTTGTCAGGCTCAGGATGCTGACACCTTGAACAGAACTCTTTTCATTGAATGTAGTGGCCTCCTGCCTTCTCATCAATACACATTCTCTCTAAAATCCTGAAAACTAAGTCTCCTGCCCTTACTGCCCCAGACACAGAGACAACAGTAAACTTATGTGGCACAGGTAAAGCAGGGAAAACTACTCATACTGCTTTCCCAGGAATTTATTACTTCTTTTTTTCTGGCACACAACTAGCCAGTGTTCCACTTTTCCTTCCCCTATAGGACCATCACAGCTCTAGCATCACCACAACTCTGGATGTAAGCAAGCTTAACATTGTGGCTGGTTTCTTTACAGAAAGAGCAGGAAAAGGCAACTCTTTTTCACAGGGAAAGCTTTAGCACACAGGTCTCTCATTCCCTGCTGTCTCATCTACTTGGGTAGGGTAGGTTCAACTAATTGCAACAAATGCTAGTAGGAGATTAAAATCACCTTATATATCACTGATACCTCTGTAGGAACTGCTTTGTTGGTAAAAACTAGGAATGCTGAAAAAGCCTAACATCCACAGAGGCAAAACATCCACAGAGGTAAAAAACCTGACCCTGAACAGACCAAAACAAGGATATCTATTCTAGGAAAGCTAACTGGACAAGGTAATAAAGCATGAAACTGAGCACAGGAGAGTGGAAGTCTAAACATATACAATATGTTCTTTATTCTGGTGGAACAGGGTCAGATCTTGCAGCCAGCAGGAACAAGTGCAATTACATTTTATTTCTGAACACAACACAGTTGTGCTGGCTTTGCCAAGATCTGTGTTGAGTTGCTTCTTAAAAATACAGGACAGAAGGGACAATACAGAACCCAGTCAATTCCAAATCTAAACTCTCCCCCAAGGGTACTTGTCAGAAAGTAGCAAGAAGCAGGGATACCATTTTGTACATAGTACTTTTCAAGAGGTCCTAGTGACCAAAGAAAAATGCCTGCTGGGGGTAGTGTCCAAGAATATCATAGTGCCCTTTAAATGATATATAAACTCTTTAGGGGGCTCACGTACTCTGTGTTTTACAGGTGGAAAAAAAAAGGGCAGGGGAGGAAACCCAAACAAAACAGCCAAGCAGCCACATACATAACTAGACTTTATATATTCAATAAAGAGCTAGATCCCACCGAACATGACTGCTCTGAGCTGCATGCGATGCCTGTCACTTTTCAAACACTAGCAGGGCAACTGCAGGAAGATGCTATTCACTTGCTCACTCACCTATGATTCCTCCCACATCATACCAGATTGAGAGCTGGTCAGCTTCTGCTTCTTTCCATCCAAAATTGTTGCTGAGGTAGAAGGGCAGCCAGAAGAAGAACGAGTAATTCACCAGCTTCAAGCAAGCATAAGCCAAAGAGTACTGGAACAAAGAAAGGGCCAGCAGCAGGCAGTTAGCATTTGGGAAATGCAAAAAGCGTTTCTGCTTCCTCCCATAAAGCTCAGTATCCAGCTAAAGCTTTTAGGGAAAGTGCTTTTGTATTTCCCCTAAGAAGGCAGCATTATGGAAGCTTAACACTGAACATCAAAGGGAACCCAGGAATACATAAAAAAGAAGGCTATTTTCTTTTCACTGAATGCAAGGGGTTAAAATACCTTCAGTGTAATCTTGAGAGGAAGTGACACCCAGCTTCAAAAAATGAAGGAAATTTAATTCACCTTCTGAAGAGAAGGAAGCCAACCATGTGACATGAAATAAACTTCAGATTTAGTCATCTGTGCATCATGCTGAGAAAAGTTATGTGAAGTAGTTCCTCCATGCTATCTTTTGCTGCTCAGAAGGCTCATCTGCTTACAGCACCAGAAGAGAAGGCTTTGTTCATAATCCCCAGGCAGGTATTTCAGGACACAAGATGAAAGGTTTGGCCAAATCTAAGCATATGCTTCCAAACCCAACAGCTGAGACAACCTCCTGCTTTTGGCAGCTGGGCTCAAGTTGTCCTTAGCTAGCAGGAGATCTCCTTCTTTACAGCTTTCACGTGCGTGGCAAAGATTTGCTCTCTGGGATTGCCAGCCCAGCATGCAGAGAGAGGAGGCACACTGTTTCAGTGAGGCCTCCTGATAAACACAGACATGGCAATTCAAGGAACCCATACTTAAAGAGGAAAACAAGAATGAGGGCAGGAAACCCAACCTGTTAAAATCACAGCTTTTGGGGCTGTGTGAAAAAATGTATGTATACACTTTGAATGTCAAAAAGCAGACCTTTTCTATATATTCAACTGCTCAAAACCACACCTTCTGAATTCATATTATTTTAATAAATACACCCTTTTTAGCTTATTAATGATTTTTCACTCTGACAGGACACAAACTAATCCCCACCACACATGTGAAAAGTGCACTGTACTGTACGAGGCAGCATTTATTACAACATGCTTAGAAACTGTCTACCAGATTGTCAGAGAAATTAAACATTTAATTTCTAGAGGCTCAAGGGGCAGCTGTCTGTACTAAAACTCTCCCAGCACATCACTCAGCAGGAGGACAGAGGAACTACAGAAAAAATATGTCAAATAAAGTCTTTGCAGAATCTTGACAAGATTTTGGAAGTGCTCTTGGTATTCGGTCTCTCACCGATTTGACAGTGTCCTGGCTTGGCAGGGCACCGATCTGCCATCAGATAGTACTCACAGATTCAGAGGTGTTCACATTGCTGGGTTAATGCACAGAACACGGCCTCAAAATCCCAAGTACAGAAACAGCAACACCAGTTGTATAATAACCCCTATGTTCTGGCCGATGAAAAAAAGTCACACAGCAGCTGAGGCAGCCTCCACCACCAAGAAATTTTGCCTAAAGGTTCTTTCTACCTCAGCCCATTTTTAGCACCACCAAAACCAAACTATAGTTTACACAGCATTTAGCTGTATTAGGAAAGAGCTCAAGATGGGTATGCTTTCTTTTGCCACCTCTCAACCAAGGTCTTAACAGCAAAAATGTGGTAGTCCAGCACTCTAAACACTGACAATTCACCCATTCCTTCTAGATGTTGTGCTGCCTTAATCACAACTACCAAATGCATTGCTCATTAAGGGTATCTGACAACACTCTCCATTCAGTAGTTCTGCTTCATGATCAAGACAGCTCACACCTTACTACTGAGCCAGCCACCCTGCCCCTTTTCTTGTACTGATTCAGGGGCACACAGCCCACTGACATACAAAGTTAACATTTTTTTTAATGAGACGTTAATTTTTCAGCTGAACCAAATCCATGAATTGGGCAATACTGCTGACGCAGAAGTACAAGCTCTCCACAAGACAGGATGAGGATATGTAGAAACTGCATCAGTAGGCTTTGTTTCCAGTTATTTATTAAAAAAAAAAACCCAAACGCCTACTTTGCCACGTTACATCATGCTGATTAAGGCTTTTCAGGCCAGCTTGCTGCTTTAAGGCAGCAACAAAAAACCCCAACATCAGTGCCACAGAGTTCTGTGTGATGCTCAGCTAGCAGAGAGAATCCCATGCCCCAGGGCAGCATAGCTACCTTAGCAACAGAGCATCCTACATCCACCTTTGCTCATGGCCTCCCTTCTAAATTCAGCAGCAAAAACGGAAGAATCTCTGCTGCCCATTGCTGGCTCGTTACATGCACCAAATGAAGCAGGGGTCTGACAGCAAGAGCAACATGCAACCACATACACCAACAGTATTATAATCCATGCGCACAAGAGTAACAATCCCAACCCAAGATTTTAAGAGGATAAGAAGTCAGGTATCAACAACTGCAACACATGGTCAACGTATTAACAATGATGTCAACAAATGCTGACAACGCAAAAAGTCAGATCTCAGTCAAGAATCTCTGTCCTCACCAGTACTACACCCGGAAGGCAGCAAGCCTGGAAAAAGCCAATGGCCTTTGGCTGGTTGTCAGTGTCAGTTGCTTGAATAGAGTAATTCCGATCATCGTCATCAGCATCATCATTGCTCATTAAAGGTCTGTTGGCATCTTCCTCCACACTGCCATCTTCGTCTGCTCCAAGCTCAGGGAGGCCTAAGTTTTACAAGGGATATGCAACAGGAAAAACAAACCACAGCCTGTTCACCTTCTCCCCGCTCTAAAGCTATGCTCGCTTCTTTTAAGCAATTCTCCCTTCTAGCAATTCCCTTGCTCTCCCATACCTCCATCCTCCTTTGGGCTTAGAAACTCTTCTAGATGGTGTTCTGCAGTGTCGCCAGTTTCTACCCTTTGTCTTCTAGTGCTCTTGAAAGTATTCTGTCTGATCCTGGCGTCGGCTCTGTCTGTTCTGAGTGTCTGGCCATTAGTTGGAAGACAACAAATTAGTGCATTTCCCCCCTTATTTAGTGGTTGGGATCCTGGGGCCTGGCTCCTGGGTACCATTTTCCTTGAGCAAAGGGGCTACGCATGCCAGCAACTACTCAGGCAGCTGCTGCCTGTTATCGCCTCCGCTGAATGGAAGTACTAGAACTGCACTGTGCTGTCTGGGCTGCTGAGCACTCTTACGAGCACTCTTTATGGTAGCTTTAGAGCTACCAACTTTATAGCCCTTGCAGGCACCTGGGAAACCTCCTCCACGGCCCTGTCAAAGCCCAAAAGTTCTTTTGTTTTCCTGTTACGCTTCAGTTTGCCTACAGTGCTCTCAGAGAAGGTCCGTAACCAATCTCAGAGCTATCTACCTGGCTGTGGGAGACCTGCAGACCAAAGGTACTTTCCCTTCCCACTGCACAGTTAAGGTGTGCCACAGTTTCCTCCTGCAATAGCCAGCTATCGGTTTGCCTGCTATTTCTTTAAAAAAAGAAAATGATTTTCCAGGTGAAGAAAGCCTGATAATTAGGCACATCCTAACAGGTATGTTAGAGCCAGGCTGTTTTATTTTGCTCTTTAAAATATGCAGACCCTATACACATGATGCACAGTGGCATTTCGTGTGACCTTGGTGAGTAAAGCATTTGCTCCATTAAATACACTAAAGAGCAACACCGTTTTATAAGAGCCCTGAGGATAAGTGCTGTCAGAACAAGCAATAATTTAGTACTCCTAAAGGTTAGACCAGATGATCCTTGAGGTCTCTTCCAACCTGGCATTCTAGAATTCTGTGATTCCAGTACTACATGGAAAGCTGCAGATCTGCTTTCCATGAAGAGACTGTAATGCTACAGCTCTCTTTTACTTACCCACTTCCTTTGGTGATGTCAGCAGCCCAAAGAACACAATGAGTCCTCCAGCAAACTGTACTGAGGCTGTCACCAAGAAAGCATACTGAAGATAAATAAAGAAAAGAGCATTTTTAAAAACACTTTCAGTCACAAAGGCTTGAATGATTATGAGGGTTTCTTTACATTCCAGCCTTGTCAGAGAGTAAATGCAGCTACAACAACCCAGACTACATCCACAAAACTTGGAAACAAGTGGTCTCTGCATCTCCTGAACAGACCTGGTTCTATCTAGGCTGAAAGATCACATTAAAACAGTTGGTTTAATGTACTGAAGTGACAGCAGTGAGGAAGGAGCTCACCCAACAAACCAGCACATTGGAAGGGACTGATCAAAGAAGGGTCAAACACCAAACTTAGACTAGGTGGCTTACAGCTTTGCTCAGTAAGGTCTTGAAATCTTCCAAAGACAGATCCCTCCACGCTCTGGCCCCCACCCCTTGTTCCCATGTTGAATTAACTTCATAGCGAAATAGTTTTCCAAACATCCAGTTGGAATCATCCCTGCTTCACTTTATAACCAATGCTTTTTAGCTCTCTCACTGTGCAACCCAGGAAAGAGTCTGGCTCTGATTTCCCAGCAATCTTCTCACAGGCTTTGGAAGGCTGCTATTTGGTCCCCTAAGCTTCCTCATCTCCAGAGTGACAAGCTCAGCTCTGTTTGCCTGTCCTCACAGGTCACAGGCTTCAAGATGTGCTGGTTCACTTACATTCCCTTCATTCAATTGCCTGCCTGCTGCATTACAGCAATTTACTGCTAGATTCTTCTCAGTTACAGAAGCTATGCCTCCATACCTGTCAGAACCTCACCACTATTCAGTGGCAGTGACATCAGTTAAGTGAGAACCTGTGATGGATGACTCTGAAGAGCACTTTAAGCTACCCAAATTAGAAGAAGGTCTACTATGACAGTAGGGCTTTTCAATAACATCAGTCCCGTTTACAAAGAAATATCAGACTCATTTTTCCCAACCTGGAAGGGAAAGGAATACCCTGCTTGCTACCACAGAATTCAGGATGATGAAACTGGGCACTCTGAGCCTCTTATCTCTCAGAGACAGCATAAGCAACTAGTCTCTCACAACCCAGTCAGACATGCAGTCCCAGCTAGAAGCCAGACAGCAATACCTACCTCATAGCCGTATTTGAGAACACAGGAGGCAAGGAATGCCCCAAGGATATTTCCCACAGATGCACAGGCACTCCAGAGTCCAAACACAAAACCTCTTCTGCAGAGGGGGAAGAAATTTGAAAAGGCAACACAGGGAGAGGTGACATTAGGAGCAAGATGAAGGTAAAACATTTGAATAAACTTTAACTAAAGAATAAAGTTACAGCATTCTCCCAGTCCACTCCAAGAAGACTCAAAGGTCACTTAAAACAAAACACAGAATAACTTGGAGGTTCCAAATAGATAAGGGAGGAATGTCCTATCCTGAAACACTTGCGTTACAGCAGAGATGAGCTGCCAACAACTGAGTTACAAGCTATAGCTACAGCATATCTGCAGTACCCCAAAGCGACACAGTTGAACCTACAAGGAGTCAATTTCAATTCAGTCTCTTCAATAGTACATAAACAGAAAGAGGTTTCCCAGTGTCATGAAAATTCAAATTCAGACACTCTGTAATGATACTTTTGAAGACTGAACTTGTGCCTTTAACACATAACTATGTTCTCCACACCAAGCTGTTCTGGGGCTCCAGGGAAGAGAGATAATAGTCACAAGAAAAGCATAATCTCCAGGGAGAGCTTCTAGCAACCTTCCAGTACCTAAAGAGGACCTACAGGAAATCTGGAGAGAGACTTTGTACAAGGGCATGTAGTAATAGGAGAAGGGGGGAGGGTTCTGAACTGAAAGAGGGGAGATTTAGATTAGATATTAGAAGAAATTCTCCCCTGTGAGGGTGGTGGGACACTGGCACAGGTTGCCCAGAGAAGCTGTGGCTGCCCCATCCCCAGCATTTTTCAAGGCCAGGTTGGACAGGGCTTTGAGCAACCTGGTCTAGTGGAAGGTGTCCCTGTCTGTGGTGTGTGGGGGGGTGGAACTGGATGATCTTTGAGGTCCCTTCCAACCCAAACCATTCAATGATGATGATTCATCCCACATAATTCTAATTCTGACCTAACAGTTGGCCTTTTTGGTTTGAGTCAGCTCAATCTACTACTCAGTGGGTCAGACAAGTGAGTCACTGAAGAAAACTCCACTTACCCAGCTTTTCCAAACCAATTGCCCATGACAGCAACCACGCAGGGCCAACCAGTGGACTGCAGTAAGCCATTCACAACCCAGAGACAGCAGTAGAACCACTTGTTGTAGAAATGCAACCATTCTGTAAGTGTGCCGAAGAAGAACACCTAGAGAGGAGGGGGAAAAAAACCAAAACTAAACCAACTTAAAAACCAACAGGGAAGACCCCGAGGCTACTGCTGAAAGCCAGGCAGGAGCGGGGTCCTAAAAAAAGAAGTAACATTTCAAGGAGAAGGTGCCCCGAAGTGGCCCGGCCAGCCCAGAGGGAGCCTGGCATTGTGTAAGAAACGGCTCAGGGGTAACAGCACCCTCTGGTGACCCAGCACAGCACTCACTCCAGAGCCGGAACACCTCCAGAGACAAATGTGCTGTCATGGCACTTCCACTCCAGAAGCCTTTTATCTTTGTAAACAGCACAGTTTTAACAGGAGTGGTGAAGAAAGAGACAAATACTTCCAGTAACAACACTAAAAATAGAGTAGCCTCTTGATCTGATCTGCTATTGTACTGACATCCAACTTCACAAGCCTCCATGCAAACACAAAACCCTCAGTGGCCATTTATCTTAGCAAAATTTGACAGAAATACTACAGCTAGGTCTCAAATGACTAAGAGCCCTAACCTAAACTAGCCAAAATAAACACACTTTGTGGCACACTGCACTTGATGCATGTTTGTGGTCATGTGTTTGCAGAACGCAATAAGCCATAGTGGGGTTTGTAGCCGTTGGGTAAATCAAAAGCACTCCAACATCTTACCACTACTTTAATAACCAGAAAACCACAATGAGATAAAACTGCTTCACACTTATCTGCAGTGGCTTGGACCTCAAGAAACCTCTTGTTTTAAGTGGACATTCTTTTTTGACACATGCCCTCCCAGCAATTACAAAATAAGTAAATGAATGCTTACTATTGTTAGTATGTCCCTTAAGAAAGACAGCAAAGATTGTGTTTGGAAGCAAAAACCTTGATGACAATATATGTGGGCTGGGAGAACAATTATAATACAAAACAGTCCCAACACACCATTCTTGTGCAAAAGCTGTTAATCAAGTCTCTAGACAGTGTCTCAAGCTTTGGAATTTCCTTCTGACACAGTATCCATAAACAGATATTCCAGGAAGAGGTGAGTCATGTAGTGTAGCTCTGTGCTTTAGACAATTCAGTAAGCGCCTCCAGGACAAAGGTTTACATACAGACTTTGAAACCACTGAGGTACAGTTACAGCTTAGGCAGACCTGCACAGAAACAGAGCCTCTTCTCCCCTGAAGTAAAATCCTATCCAGAAACCCTAGTTTCAAAATCACACTAGTACGTTTCGACTTACCACAAGAGCAGAAGAACACATGCCAAAAGACAAAACCCAGCGTAAGTTCAGGCGATCACCAACTATACCACTGACAAAGAGACCCTACGAACAAAATACAGCATTAAATAAAGGCACAAGATTTGTATCTGTTATCTGCAAGAGTTAAAATGGTGTCAAGCTGATCCAAACGTTGTTGTTATACCAACTTAGTTTGATTCTAACCACTTCTGCCACCCTGGAAATCTTGCTCATAGCTGTTCATTAAATTTCTTATTTTTAAAAAATTCAGCTGAGAACTCTTGGAGAGACAGAACCCTCCCATCCACCGGTGACAGGGTGGTGAGAAGTTCTGAAGCGACAGTATTTCTCTTGCATTTGTTAACAATCATCTTCACACGGGTGACAGGCACAGGCAGAACTAACAAGCTCTGAACTAAGCTTTTTAACTGTATTAGTGCTGGCAAGTCCAGGAAGATGATCCTGTTCATCCCCTCCAAATCTGGGTGCAATCATCCCCGTAAGATTCAACCAAAGCTTAGCAGTTTTGGGTTACTTTTACTCACCACAGCATAGGAAAACAAAAAGATAGTGTCCAACGTCCCCAAGAAGAGAGTTGCTTCTTCTGCATTTGGAAATAAATGGCTGCTGTTCCAGAGCTACAGAGAGAAAATTTTAACAGGTAAACACTGAGAGGCATAGCTCATTTTACTCTTTCAACAGAAACCCCAACTCCACACCAGCACAGCATCTGGCCCCAGCAGCCTCCCATTCTTTCAACACTTTAATTATCAAATGAAGAACAATTATGTCATTATCTACTGAAAAAAACGTCAACTGTCACTTCATTTCGCTCCTAAAAGGAAAACTAGCCAACCAGAATCAAGAAATGCTTGTTCCACCTGGATCAAGACAAATGGCTGGCAAAACAAACCTTACTTCTATCAAGCATGCAACTGTTAGACAGCTTCTTACACAGAAACACTGATGAGCATCTTCATGAATAATACAATAAAGGCATATTGTGTTTTCTGTGAAGTGTCTCTTCTGTGCTTATCTTGCTGTCTTCGCTAAATGAATAATTCCCTTAAAGTACTTGTGGTCCCAACCATAATAAGAAATGACAGGCCATGAACAGAAAAGAAAGAACACAAAAGGAACAAGTGGAAGAAAAAGACTGGATGGAAACTCTTTACAATGAACTACAGTCAGTAGTTTAGAGGGGCTTTTGGGGCTCACCCTGAGTTTCATTTTACTTTCAATATGATGAGGAAAGAAAGGGAAAAAGACTCAGTTGTCCCCAAACTAAGATTAGCAACATCAGCTGAAAATAGCAAGCTTTGAGGTTGATATGAATCTATCAGGACAAGGTTTTCCTTCCCCAATACCACACCCCCATTAGAAAATAAACAAACCCTTAAAGGCTGAAAAGCACTAGTTGTCCTTCTAACAAAATCATACTATGGCTTGCTCACAAAACTATTGCAAAACATTCTGTTATACTTAAAAAATATTTTTAACTATAAAGAACAACTGTAGTTTAAAAGATATGCCAAAGTTCAAAACTGATAGCATGCAACTTCTCTCTTCATATCCTTAATCTGATTTATCCATTCCCTAAAACACACTTTACTGTGAATTGATATAATCTAAATTCATACCAAAAGGACCACTTTGATCATTTTTCTTGATCAGATACATGCACCTCAACAGCCAGAAAACACTAAATTATCTATATTAGAAAAAAACCCTTCCAAAATGTACTAATAGTTTGAATGTGAGTTAAGGAACTAAATATAAACACCTTGTAGCTCACTTTTTGCATCCCCGAGATGATCATTCCTTTTTGCCATACTAGAGAATCCCAAACACAATGCAGATCCAATTTACTGTTTTCACTTCCCACAGAAAGCGAGCATTTCCCATCCCTCAGTCAAACATTCAAATAACCAATGATTTCTAACGCAGACAACACCCAGGCAGCTGACCTGGAACTCCCTGCTCTAACAGAGCTGTGACCAAGCTGTTAATGTAAGAGTTCTTCCACTCCCCAAAAGCACTGGGACAAGCCACTGCTAAAAACAAGCATGTCCCTAAAAGGACTGTGGGCAGGAGCCAGGCAGTAATTCTTGCGTTCCCATTGTGAGATACAAGCAGTATACAACTTCCTCTCCTGTGAGCAAACGGTGCCAAAACTCCCACTACTTCCACTGAAGCCAAGATTTTCCAGACAAGGCATGCTGGGTGTTCAGCATTTTGGAAATCAGAACTTTTAGATGCATTCTGCAGTATCAATTTAGGATAAGCAGCTAGCACTTTCAGACAGTTTTCTTCTCTCCTACTCTGGCTATCCTTTTAACATGGTGGCAGCAGCAGCATCACCAAAGAGAAAGGCACAGCCAGGGTTTTACAGCGATCTCTGTAAGCTCATTAACTGCTCATTTATTGCCTCCAACACTTCAGAGGCAGGGTCCCTCGCTCCCTCTCCTCTCCTTTCTCCATGCTGATGGCTACTGTAGAGCCTCTGCTGGGGTCCCCATTTCCATTGGAACACAAACTTCTCAAGAAGTTTCTCTCTGGAGACCACTAGGAAAGATTTTACCATCACCTGATGATCCAGAAAACTACAGATCAGACATCTGAAATTCCTGCTCACATTCCAAGCAGTGTCCCTGATGGATGCTTAAAGGGGCCTCCTCAGCACCACAAGCTCAGCATACTGGAAGTTACCCACCTTTCTTCGTACTTGCCTATCGCTTGTGTTCTCACCTCATATGGCTGGAGCTCAGGGGCTGTGGTGTTCAGGCAGGAGGGAGTCCACTGGCTGGAAATGCTGACTTTGACATTACTGAATGTCTTTCTGGAAGCATGGAGCAAGGAGTAGCTGCCAGAAAACACACAAGTACAGGTTGGCTAAATGATCTCTTGAGGTCAAGTGGGAAAGGACAGAACTCAAAATACAGATACACGCTGTCTAAGCAGACAGCATAGCAGAGGACTGTCAATTTTGGAGATATAGTCAGCAGCAGGAACCCTCAAATTATGGGCAGGCACACTGATTTTTCTGGGGAGTTGTGAAATAGGGTCATGGCCAGAAAGGATCTCCTCTTTTATTTTCAAAAAAGGAGGTGACTGGGCAACAAAAGAAGTTACGCTCATCTGGCTAACCACCATTACAAGTTCTCTTCCAGAGACCAATTAGGTACCACTGGCAGTATTGTTGTGAAGATCAAAGGATATCAGCAAGGCAACATTTGTAAGGAGAGGCAGTATAGTATCCCAGCTGTTGTCAGCTGGTGTAATAGACAAGCTTTCAACAAACAAATCTAGCAAACCTTCAGGTATGAAGCAGTGACTTCTCTGCTCTAGAGTCTGTCCACCCTCTGCAAATAGTACTTCCAGGAGAGAAGAGGACCCCAGAAGCAATTACAGCATATTCCATCAGTCAGAACAGGTATTAAACGTGTTCTGAGCATCAGCATTTGCTTCCTTCCTTGTTTCAGCTAGTTCCTCCTCACACCCACCTGCATTCACCCTTCTGCAACAGAGTGCTACTGGCTCGGCACAATCAACCTCACCTTTGGTGCAAGCCCTGTTTGTGGCTGGATTCCCCAGGGCCATAGCACACTTCACAACTACATGACAACCAGACCAGTTGGTACTACTGTCTTTTAAGCTTGTTTTCAAGGCTCACAGCCAAAGGTTGAGACTATTTTCCCATCTTCGTTCTCCACCTTCAGACATGCCCTGACCTCCCCTCCCAAAATTCAGTGAGATGAACACTTCTCCGAGCAGAAATACGCAGAACCTACCTGAAGAAGGTCAGCAGGAACACAACAATATGATGGTGGGTGCAGTGGGACACAAGGCCTCTGTCTGCAGGCTGCCTCCGTAAGCTTCCAGGCAAAGCCATGCTCCTGGCAGCCCCGGCCACAAAGGCTGGATGATGCTTAGGTCATTTTTATTCTCACTTAAGCAGAAGAAGATGGGAAAGGAAGAGAAAAGAAAACATATTTGAATTAACACTCATGTATAAAAATACATCCGTGCTCCCGAAGGAGCTGGGATTCAGCAGGAACACTCTATGCCATTCCTTCCCGATTTGTTTCGCATCACTACTCATCTCATCACCTACACATTCCTTGACACATTCTATGCCCCGAAATGTGTTTTTATTCCCACTCTCGCAGTACCCTCATGGCTATCCTTCAACCCATTTCCTTGGGGGATGCCTCTTCAGTGTCCATCACCAAGGAGCTCCCCCAAGATCTATCCATTTCTAGTGCTCTCATGTTAAAGACCATTCCACACCATTTACATCTGCAGTACACTGTGGAGTAGTCTTAAATAAGGTAACCTCCCATTGCTGCCTGGCTGGCTATGGCCTGGTGATGAAGTCAAGAGAAGAGCATTTGGTTACTGGTAGAGAATAGTTTTGGATCTAACTGCCTCTTTAAGATGTCATTGAAAGAATATACTCAAGAGTGGACTTGCACAGCGGAAGAAAGGAAGGCAACTGTGAGGACTGTGCTGAAATCCAACAGCTAGTCTCCCTGCCTGCTCATTCTCAAGCCCTACATTAAAGCTCCATCTGTCACTAATTCAGTAAGTTCAGCATGTGGCAAGTCATACTACCTGTAGGGCATGGGTGACATCTGCCCAAGCTGCTATACATCAGAAATTATCGGTACTGAGGAAAAGTTATGATACAGGCACAGAGCTTCTTAGTGCTGGCTCACCCCACACTACTGCACTCCCTCAGCTGTGCTGGCATGGCTGAGGGATCATTTCATGCCTCCCTTTTGTTTTCTTGGCAGGGATCTTTTCAGCCAGATTTCTCTGCCACGGCTCACAAAGCAACTACAAAAACACTTGTGTCCGTGCAACAGAGAACAGTGCAGAGAAAGATATGCTCTATAATAGCATCACTGCTGAAGGCAGAACCCAATTTTGTTAATGCAACCTGGCTTAAAACAGTTCCACAAGTCAGCTGGTGGGAACTGCATTTTCAGAAGACATTCAGACACCCCACACATTCTGAATGCTGAGAACTAAAACGATGCACCACCTGTGTTCCCCCAAAGAATTAGAGCTGAAATAAGATGGAACATAATGCCTTTGTGTTCTTTTGTATCCACAGGAACTGCTTGTAATGATTGGTGAATCTGCACAAGACTTTTGAAGTTCAGCTTCAAAACCTCACTTGCAGAAATTCAAAGTCATTGCCCAGGCTTTCTCTTATCCAAATTTCTGCTGCTGAAAACCCTGCATGTCACAGGGACTTTCTGCTCTTCCTTCTTATAACTCCTAAAGGTTTCATCAAGACAGCTTCCACTGCAAGAAGTCTTCCTTTTGTGTTCCATCAATGACGATGCATGTGTGACCGACAGACATATACCAAGTAAGACTGGATATATTAACCACCACTGGAGAAGCTGTGGCTGCCCCATCCCTGGAAGTGTTGAAGGTCAGACTGGATGAGGCTTTGAGCAACCTGGTTTAGTGGAAGTGTCCCTGCCCATGGCAGGTGGTTGGAACTGGATGATCTTTGAGGTCCTTCCAAACAATTCTATGATTCTATGATCCGACCTCCAAAACAGAGTATGGCATGGAAATCCTCCGAGTAATATGGATTCAGCCATTACACCTTTGAGACACTGGAGTCCCATTTATCCCATGCTAGACTTAAACACGTTATTCTCACGCAGGACAAATGCAGCAAGTCTGTACAAGATGTGAGACCACCTGCATCCACACAGCCCGAGTGCATTTCAGCCATGCTCTCATCGCTCCAGCGAGCACAGACCACCTAGGTGTGCCAGCACCAAAGGACATGCTTCTAGACTGCATGGGTTCACAGAGAGCGAAAGAAAAAGCACCTACATCTGGAACCATGAGAAGCCAAGGCTGGCCCGGGAAAAGGCAACTTTGTATGTAGCCTGGAAACTACCTCCATCTAAGGTCCCAGACCATTTCTCAACACCAGGGAATGAAAACTCAGCATCCCCAGAAGTATCACATGGCAGCAATAAAACTGCCTGGGGCCATTGCCCACACAAGCAGCATGAAGAAGAGAGAGGAACCCCAGGCACTCCAACTGCCCAGCATCACAGTCCTTGCAGGCCTGTGGACCACAGTTTCACCAGACACAAGAGCTCATTCTCTTTCCTTGGCTCTCACTCGGCTCCCACTAGGCAACAGCCAGTAACACAGCTCTTCTGAGGAAAGCAGAACACAGCCAGTTGTGCAACGCTGCAGGAAAAGTTCCTTCCGTGGGTAACCAGGCCACAGCCTGGAGCACAAGATTTACCACCTGCTTTATGTCAACATATGCAAACATAGATCTTATTTGTCCAAGATACCGAGTCTCTTTAAAGCTAAGACCCAAGTTTGACCTTAAAGTCACCCTTTTTTTTCTTTAATAGCATTTACTATTGAAATTACCCGCTCCTCAGAGCTTTTCAATCTCAGCTTGCTTTCTAGACGACCTTCAGGAACAGGATGACACTTCCCACTTATGGTCAGTGTAAAGATAACTACAAAAGATTTCTTTTTTCTTTCTTCATTTTGCCCTTTTCACATTCAAAACTGGCACTCTCCCTAGGCTAGAGCAGCGTGCAACTAGGGGTTTATCCTTACAAATGAGCCTTCTAATTACACTGAGAATACCACATTAAATTTGTAGTGGAGGAGAAGGAACGAAAACCAGGAGGAAGGATAAACCACAGAACTCAAGGCAGAGCACCACAAGCCTCTAAAAAAGGAAGAGAACTGCTTTCCAGGCGTTAGACAGCTCATCTGCTTGCTTAGCACTATTTACCTCCAGCTGATACTTTGTATAAGCTTTGTTAAGCTTTCCAAATTCTTCCTTATCCCTTCACTTCAGCTCAAAATAAGACACCTTAAGTTCAAAACAAACCTCCTTAATACCACTCTGCCGTCCTCCAGAGCCGCCAGGGAAGCCCAGAATTCGCATTCCTAGGGTTCCCCTAGGAAATCACCCCGAAGCCCCAGCTGTATGCCGCTTGGGAGGACATGGGGCTGCTCCAAGCACCGAGTCGATCCGAGCACTACGCTACGGGTAGCTCCAGCGGAAGAGACGCGGGACAAGCGGCGCAGCCCCGGGCGCAGGCCGCGCTCCCGCCGGCGGCCACGGCTCACCTGAGGCCGGCTGCGGGGCGGGGCGCGGCCGGGCCGGTTCCCCCGCTGAAGCACCGAGGCAGACGATGAGAACACGGGTTCTTCCCCTCAGCGAAACCCCGCGGGTGGCCCGGCGGCCACGTCCTCAGCGGGGCGGGGTGGGGAGGGGAGCCCCGCTGAGCCGGCAGCAGCAGGGCACGCCGCGGCTCCACCGAGACCGCCAGCCCACCACAGCCATCCGCCAGCCCTGCAGCGCAGAGCAGCGTAGCGTAGCGCACCCCTCCTGCCCCGGGACAGCAGCACGCATACCCCACACACCCCCTCCCCCCCCCTTCGCCGCTTACCGAGCCCAGCGACCGGCACAGCCCGCAGGAAGTCGTAGGAGGGAGGCGGCTCTTCCGGCAGGCGGGCCCAGGGGCATGGCGGGAGCTGTAGTGCGGCCCCTCGCCGCTGCCGCCCCCCCGGGCACTGCGGCTGTGACCCGGGCGAGCCGGGCCCCTCGCCTGCTGCCGCGCCTGGCAGCGCGCGGAGCGAGCGACGGCCGCACCGGTGCCCGGCGGAGCCTGCGGGGCAGGGCGGGCGGAGGAAGGCGAAAACTACATCTCCCGCCGGCCCCGAGAGGGCCGGGGCGGTGCAAAGCGGGCGGTACCTGTCCTGGCAGGGCAGCGCCAGCAGGTGAGCGGGCAGCGGCCGGGACAGGGCTCCTTCTGCGGCCCTCGGAGCTGGGGTCCTTCTCATTGCCGCACCTCGGCCCGCCCGGCAGCCGCGATGCCTTTCCCCAGCTCCAGCGCGGACGATGCCTTCGACTACCTCTTCAAGATCATCCTGATCGGGGACTCTAACGTGGGGAAGACGTGCGTGGTGCACCGCTTCAAGACGGGGCAGTTCAACGAGAAGCAGCAGAACACCATCGGCGTAGACTTCACCGTGCGCTCCATGGACATCGACGGCAAGAAAGTGAAGGTGAGGGGCTGGGGGGACTGCAGCACTTCCCGCCCGGCCCCACTGAAGGCAGTAGCAAGAGCTGGGTTTCATGCTGGCCAGGGGTGCTTCCGGGGGGATCTTTTCCCGTGGGAGGATCCCCTGGGGGAGGCAGTCACACTGACTCGGTACACTCACCCTAAGCTGGTACATACTCACTCTTGCGGCTTTTCTGGATCTGTCTTTGGAGAGGGCTCATGCTTTGCCTCTATGGAGATAGTTTTTTGAAAGCCAGCTCTGGTTTGAAGGGAGTGTCTCTTCCTTCACTCGGAAATCATAGTCTGGTTTGGGTTGGAAAGGACCTTAAAGCTTATCCAGTTCCAACCCCCCTGCCATGGGCAGGGACTCCTTTCACTAGACCCGGTTGCTCCAAGCCCCGTCCAACCTGGCCTTGAGCGCTTCCAAGGGCAGCCACAGCTCCTCTCAGCCTGTCTTCATGGGAGAGGTGCGCCCACACTCTGAGCACCTTCAGTGGCCCTCCTCTGGACTGGGACACTGAGGAGGGAAACCCCTCTACTTTGCAAAGCTCTGCTTTGGAGTGTACTTGATTTGACGGAAGATGAAGACTTGTAAGACAAACACCAGAAGAATTTGTTATCTACAACTTGCCTCTATGTGCGGATGAGAATTCAGATGCCTGCCCTTTATATGGCTTTGTTCTGCCCAGCCCTGCATCAGAGCTTCTTAGCTTTTCTTCCTTGCCTATTATAAGGCTGTAACACTCTGTATCTTTTAGTACAGTTGTTGAAACTGAGTTTCTTGGTCTCTTTACAAAGTTGAGTTTGCAAAAGCTTGCAGCTTTCCCTTTGGTCTGGTTGGATCGTCTTTACAGGCATGTAAATGTCTCTTCGTTGTAGAGATGTAGAGAGTGCGAAGTCACTACTGTGGTGTAATGGAGTGAGCTGGGACAGGTCTAGCTGCCTTCTAGACAAGGGGTTTCCAAAGCATAGCTAGTGATGGCAGACACCAAGGAAGCAGTATTCACTTGTCTTTACAACTATCACCCTTTCTCTTACAGATCCAAGTGTGGGACACAGCTGGTCAAGAACGCTTCCGGACAATAACCCAGTCTTATTACAGGAGTGCCCATGGGGCCATCCTTGCCTATGACCTTACTAGGAGGTCCACATTTGAATCCATTCCTCACTGGATTCATGAAATTGAAAAATATGGTGCTGCAAACTTGGTCATGATGTTAATTGGTAGGAATCTAATTTTAGATATTACATTATGTAGTTTTTAATATGTGTGTAAAATCCCCCTCGCTTTTCCTCCACTACTTGAAGCCTCTATAAACTACGCATTAAAGAAGAATGCAGTTTTGATTAAAAGAGATCAGAAAGTGTATCAGTTTGTCCTGAGCTTAAAGAAAATGAGGAAAGTCACAGCAGGACCAAGCTCATAGTACAGTGAAACCTTTTTCCTTGTTTCTTTCTTGCTGGAATAATACAACAAGCTTGCTAATCTAGCAAGCAAGGACAACTCTGAGGTTGAATTAGGTTGAATTTAGGTTGGAGTTGCAGTGAGCTTTACCCTATGCTCCTGATGTGCAGGAATTTAGCAGCTCAATAATTCAGGAAGGGGAATGCACAGAGCAACACAACTCCTAGTTCTCATCTTTCCTCTGTTCTTTTGATAAGCCTGCGCATTGGTCTGTAATGGGACTCTGATCAGGTAAGACAGTAGACTGGGGACATGGCTTTTGCAGAGCATGAAGTAGTCTGCTTGCATTGCTCCTCCTTGTTTCCTCCACTATATTCAGGAAGCTCTGCCCCTTCAGGAAAGGAGTGGGTAGGAGCTGCTGGGAATGGAGCTTGTAGGAAGCAGCGTGGTTCTTTCCCTTTGTGTTTCAAGTTGTTATTGCTCTTCCCTCCCCATGGAAGAAGCTGCAAGTGAGAGAACCGGTGTAGTAAAATGACAGAACCTTTATTTACATTCCCCTGCTTCTGCCTGTTCTGCTGTGGCACTGTGCCGAGAGCAGCACGCGCAGCCACAGCAGCCCAAACCAGCTTTTGGAGACAGGCAGCCGAGCCCCGCAGCACAGCTGGCATGGGTCCTAAGCATCTGCTTGTGCTCCTTGCAGATTACTGTGCTGTGGTAGTTCTTCCTGTTCTTCCTCTGCAAAAACAAACAACAAACCCTGACCTGCATGTAACCACAGTGCTTGGAATGAGTCAAGAGGTGTTGGTGGGGGAATAAATAACTTTGGTAGGGCTTTTCTAACTCTTCTCATTAAGCTGAAGAGTAAGACCTACCTGTGTGTATTGTGAGGATTGACGGTGGTAGGATTTGTTATTTTTCTTTAAAGAAAGAAGGTCTGAAGTTGGTAAAAATGAAGCTTTTTAACAAGGATCCAGCTTGGTGCTTTCTTCCAGAGCTGGTGCTTTACTTACTGTGGCAGGAAGTCTTTGTATGTTTCATTACACACAGTCATGTTGTACACCTTTCTAGCATGAGGTTAACTTTCTAGCATGAAGTCCAACTTTCCCATCTGGAACTGAAGGAGGAAAGGAGGTTGGGAATCTTTTTAAGAAGGCAAATAACCCTCAAGCAAGATGTGTTTTTTGGGGTGGGTTGATGTTTTGGTTTCTTTTCCTTTTAGAAAAACAAAGGGACTTAATGGGAAGGGAGTTGGCTTATATTCAAATTCAAGATTTGAATTTGATGAAGGGTTGTCTTGAAACTGTGAATGTAGACTTCAGCCAGGTACTGCATGTACCAGAACTGATGATAATTTCACATGTGCTGCAGCTGCTTAAATAGGCAAAGGTATTTTATCTGAGGTGTTTCATGACCTCTGACGGATTTGAACTGCTTCAAGTGAAAGTTAAATTTAGACATGTGGAAACTTAGTAAGTATATATTTTAAGCATTATGGTGGCTGGTGTGAATGCTTGTCTTTTTTGACATAATCCATGGCTGATGTGTATAAACAGGTCATGTGAAAATCTGATTAAGTTAGCCAGGCTCTTTCTGGAGTTTAGTGGGGCTTTCTGGGGGGAGGAGATCTGCTTTAGGCTAACAACATTGCAGATCTTCGGAGCTGAGCACCCACCTTGAGATGAATTAGGGTGGCTTGACAATAGCATAACACATGCGGCTTCCACTGAAGGTTGAGCGAGGAATAAACCTTCATGCAAAATTGCTTTGGTTTGCTGTGTACAATCACAGCTTTGGTTTGCTGTGTACACATTGCTGTGTACAAGATTTCTATATTTTTTAGTATCTAAGTTAAAAGCTACTTAATGTTTAAGAACACTAGGGGATAGGGACCAAAAGTTGCTTCCAAATAATCCTCTGGCATCACTGCCTACAGCAAGTAAGTAGATAAACACAGGGGTTTAGGTTTTGTTTGGATTTTAACTTATTTGCTAGCTGCAGTTTTGATCCACATTCTGTTTGTGGCTTACATCTTGGTTGTTGGTTGTTTTGTTGAGTTTTTTTTGCAGTAACTTCCATTCTTAACGTAAATCTATTGCTTAACAAAACTGAATTAATTTATTGCATTTAAAGATTAATTTGTTGAGAAACTAAGTTATTGAATTATGTATTTTCCTTCTTTTAAGGGAACAAATCGGATTCACTGGATAAGCGCCAAGTTCTGTTTGAAGATGCCTGCACATTGGCGGAGAAGCATGGGCTCTTAGCTGTGCTGGAGACATCGGCTAAAGAAGCTCAAAACATAGAGGAGGTGTTCATGCTAATGGCCAAGGAGCTAATAGCCCGTAATACCTTACAGCTTCATGGAGAGAACCCTCCAAACAGCATCTATCTAGATTCCAGGCCAGTGATTGCCAGTCCAAGTGTGGAGAAGAGCCAGTGCCCGTGTTGAAGAGAGATTTTAGAAAGAACTTGGAAGTCATCATTCTTCTGAGGCTGTTTGATTTCACTTTAGTCAAGTGATGAGAGCGTGCTATGTGGCCTTGAGCCATCTCTCTTGATATCTCTACTTTGCAATTTAGCTGGTGAGCATCTTCAGAGATTGTTTCTGTTGGTAGCACAGGCTGCTTTGAACATGGCAGCTGATACTTTAACACAATCTTCTGAGCTGGGAGGACTCAGGGAGCTGTCAGCCCTTGCCTTAACCAAAGAGAACTGTAGAAATTACTGCCTTCTATTATCTCCTTAAGTGATGCTTCTGGCTGTGTCAGAAGATAAGTTTGCACCAGAGCTCTGTTTGATTTGACCCTTTTAAGCTATGTTGTTTGTTCTAGTGCAAGCACTTTACTTTTTGCTGGTAGCTTTAAAAAGCCTGACGTGCTTGGACAGCGCTAACCCACTGCTGCTTAAACTTTCATTTAGGGGCAGTTCTGATGTCAGGCATGTAACCACCCATCCCCAGGAACTGAGTTATATCTGTGTTGTCACCAGACAAACCTGGAAACATCCCTGGGGTTTCACAGCAGGCAGTGTGTTAGAAGAGGGTCCCAACCCTCTTCCTGGGGTGAGAAGAGCTGGTTTTTGTATTGCTCTGTAAGTACTGATTCCAGTAATGATCTCTGACCTGCTACATAGTCTTGCTAGGAGTAGTGAAGCTTCCAAGGCACTGGTAATGGCCTAAATCAATGCTGGGGTGAAAGGAATTCCCCCCCCATGCACACCCTGTCTTGCTCTTGATGTGCTGATTTTAATCAAAAGCCGCCTGTAGTTTGCATGGTGGGCCAATGGCAGCTTGAGAGTATACCTGTAGATTTTCAAGGCAGTGTGAAGAAAGGTTTCAAGCTTCTGTAAAACTCAGCAAGAGGTGTAAGATGGTTTGATTATAGAATCTCACCTCAGAGCAGCAAGGGAATGGTATGGGGTATACCAGAAGGTTACCCCCAGGCAAGTGCGTAGGCTACTGCTATGGAGACGAAATATCCTGGTAGCAATAGAAGGGTTTGTATTGCTTCTCCCAAATGCAAGCTCTGCTATTGGAGACTAATTTCTGTGTACCAGAACTGAAGGAAGGGTTTGTGGTTGTAGTTTGGTTGGTTTTTGTTTGGGCTTGGTTTGTTTTATTTCTCCTCGAAAATGGAAACAAAGAAAGGGAGGGAAGAAATATTATGCAGATATTTTTGACTGCAGTCCACGTGTACCAAAGTGTGCCACTTAGTTACTGTTAAGTTATGAAGTGGAACTCAAACTCTGTAATGATAAAACACAGCCTGGGTTACAGGCAAAGAAGCCCTGGGAAGGCTGGTATGCTGCTGGCTTACCAGATGGCAGCCTACCCATGTTTCACAAGTTCTTGAGAAATAAGGGAAAAACATGTAGAAAGTATTTCTGGAAAATCTTGTCTGAGAAGCACAAAAAATAAAGCAGAATGAGTCATTGATTTATAGTCTAGTATTATTAATGCTTGCTCTGGCCAGGTTCTTTGCCATCACTTGCAAAGAGCAAGGGTTAATGCAGCTATGTGTAAGCCAGTGGGGTGGTCTTCGGTGTTAGCCTTTAAGCCTTTTGCTATAGCCTGGTGTGGCAAAAGCATCTTCAGCATCTTCTTTCTGATGTTCAAAATCTTCATTTGATCTTGATTTGTGTTGTGTTTCAGTTCACATATTTAACAGTTAACACCATAACTTTTCAAAATAGCTGAAGGAGTAGCAATACAGTTTCCATGCAACCAGTTTTGCCTCCTTTTGGCACTATGAAGATGGCTGAATGCAAATTTAATATTCTTGTGTGTTTAAAATCCAAACTAGTGCTGGTAGTAGTCTGTAATGTAGTATTTTTATTTTTTCTTTTCTTTTAGTAGCCACACTTACACTGCTAGCAAACTTTGTATTTCAGATATACCAACAAATACTAATCTTCTAGGAGAGCTTAATAGAAAAGCATTGTGTTCATCTCCAGTTGCCTTTCATTAGCCACGAATTAGAGGATCTTGCCACCAGAGTATTAATCAGGTTTACTGCCTGGGAGACTGCTGTATGAAGTTATGCTGCTTACCCTCAGTATGGAGACTTCTGCAGGCTAATGCTTTCTTAACTGCCCAACACTGCCAAGTGACAGGGAGCTACTTGCAAGTAAGTTTTTCCTTGGCACACAGCTCTGCAACATGGGATCAGGGAGAACAGCCTTGTGAATGTGCCCTGAGCTGCACTGCTCCTTTCCCTTTAGCAGGTGCAATAGGCTTCTCAATGTTCTTTCAAGAAACTAGACTTGAAAACCTACCTGTTGTGCAACTAAAACAGGAGTGTGACCTATCTTGGCTAGCTCTGACATCTTTCACAAGCCCTGTATACAGTACAGTGAATGGTTTCTATAGGGTCAGTTTTTGAGCTGCCCTGGAGTCACAGAATCATAGAACAGTTAGGGTTGGAAAGGACCTTAAGATCGTAAAGTTCCAACCCCCCTGCCATGGGCAGGGACACCTCACACTAAACCATGTCACCCAAGGCTCTGTCCAACCTGGCCTTGAAATCCGTCAGGGATGGAGCATTCACAGCTTCCCTGGGAAACCTATTCCAGTGCCTCACCACCCTTACAGAAAAGAATTTCCTCCTTATATCCAATCTAAACTTCCCCTGTTTAAGTTTTAACCCGTTACCCCTTGTCCTGTCACTACAGTTCCTAATGAAGAGTCCCTCCTCAGCATCCCTATAGGCCCCCTTCAGATACTGGAAGGCTGCTATGAGGTCTCCACGCAGCCTTCTCTTCTCCAGGCTGAACAGCCCCAACTTTCTCAGCCTGTCTTCATACGGGAGGTGCTCCAGTCCCCTGATCATCCTCGTGGCCCTCCTCTGGACTTGTTCCAACAGTTCCATGTCCTTTTTATGTTGAGGACACCAGAACTGCACACAATACTCCAGGTGAGGTCTCACGAGAGCAGAGTAGAGGGGCAGGATCCTCCTTTGACCTGCTGGTCACGCTCCTTTTGATGCAGCCCAGGATACAGTTGGCTTTTCTGGGCTGTGAGCAAACACTGCCAGCTCATGTTAAGCTTCCCATCGAGTCACTGAAGAGCGAGCTGCAGCACTTGCTAACAAGAAGGTTCTTTAGAGTGTATGTTAGTAAACAGTATTATTCATGGTGTAACACATAAAGTAATAAACTTTTTTCTTTTTAATCCCTTAATTACAGCATGTTATTCTAGACTGTATGATAACAAGCACAGTGTAAATGCTGCATTTGTGCCTTTCCCCACTGCAGAGCAGATGGAAGCATGCAGCTATGACAATGCAAGTAGCATTAACTGCTTATATTAACATTTTGTTCTCCCAGCACCATATGCAAATTCACTTGTATCAAGTGTAACTTAGAATCACAGAACGATTTGGGTTGGAAGGGACCTTAAAGCTCATCCAGTTCCAAACCCCTGCTGTGGGCAGGGACACCTTTCACTAGACCAGCTTGCTCCAAGGCC
The DNA here is from genome assembly GCF_028554395.1 of Pezoporus wallicus. Classification (NCBI taxonomy): domain Eukaryota; kingdom Metazoa; phylum Chordata; class Aves; order Psittaciformes; family Psittacidae; genus Pezoporus; species Pezoporus wallicus. The sequence goes on along the minus strand of NW_026642179.1, from coordinate 8,857,991 downwards.
CACCCACCTGGCCTTGAACACTGCCAGGGATGGGGCAGCCTCAGCTTCTCTGGGCTACCTGTGCCAGCACCTCACCACCCTCACAGGGAAGAACTGCTTCCCAGTCCAGTATTGGATCTAAATCTCCCATTTTCAGCCTAAAGCCATTACCCCTTGTCCTGTCACTACATGCCCTTGTTAAAAGTCCTCCAGATTTCTTGTAGGCCCCCTTTAAGTACTGGGGGCTGCTCTAAGGTCTCCCCTGAGCTTTCTCTCCTGGCTGAACAACCCTATCTCTCAGCCTGTCTCCATATGAGAGGTGATCCAGCCCTCTGAGCATCTTGGTGGCCCTCCTCTGGACTCAACCTGTTATCCTAAAAACCACTACTGCCCCACAGTTTTCAAAGCTGCACATCCAGCTTGAAGATGAGCTAATTTGTTAAGTTTTTATCTACTTAGAAGTATTTTACTTCTGTGTGTGACACATCACTTGCATGGATATTGCAGCCATGACAGATAAGACTGAAGCAGCAGCACTATCTGCATAACAGGGTAACAAAAGAAACCTACAAGTATATTAGAATGGAGTATACTGACACCTCCCAAAAGCTGATTGGCTTAAAAACATAGCTGCAACAAGGGCTGTGGAAGGCACATGGCACTGCCAACTTGGTCAAGCTTTCCTTCATACATACATCAGGCTCTTTGTAACAAAAGCTGAAGTTCTTATCTAATCATTCTAGTTAATGTTTAAAGTACATTTGGAAAGGAGACAAACAATTTTCAGGCCCTGAACAGAGAGAATGAGCTCTGTCTGGAGCCTCCTTTCATGGAGGAGATAGATACCTGAGCTTTTGGATATGGAACAGAAAGGGAAGCTTACCTCTGCCCGGTGAGTGTTCCAACTACAGCCCTGTTTAAAAGTGCCCCTTTCCCATCTGTGGGCTGCCAGAAGGCACATTTTCAGCTATCTCAGTTCCCAGAAGACCACACCTGGCTGCAGGCAGCAGGGCTTCAATACTCACTGTTCAGTGTACTGACTCTTGAAGCCATTTTCAAGCAAGTGCGTTACAGACTAGAACTACAGCAGGCAAAGCAGGGATATTGGAATCCTCTGACAGCAGTTTTGGGCAGGCCAAGAGCCCCCACTACTTAAAGAGTACTGCAAATTTCAGTAGGAACTTGGTTTGAGAGTTAGGGCTTTAAAATCTCTTACAGGGCTTTCTCTAGTGCTGCTATTCCAAGCCCAACCTTAACTCAGTTGCTGGCACAGGCACTGCCTGTGCAATCAAAAGCTGTTGCCAAACAGATGTTGACTCTGGCTTGATTGCAAGTTACATCATACCCATGGATAACAGCAACAGCAGCAAATTGGGGCAGTCTAGCGTATTGGCAACCACACATTTCCTTGTGACTGCTGTGTCCATTAACATCACTCCTTACTGCAGTTTTCACTGCCAAGTCTGTCTAGTTCTGCTTATGCGAAGCAAGGCTTCCTACTACACCTCAATGCCTCTCCAGTGCTGGCATCATGCTGGCATCAGAGGAAAACTGACTTTGTAGCAAAGCGATTGTTATTTCTCAATCCTAAGGGACTACATGTGAACTCCCTTCTGTCTTCAGCTGCTGCAGCATTAATAACTCCATCTATGCAAGTTTTGTTCTCCATGAGACACCTCATACCTCAGGGTATCCTCCAAGCAGAAATCTATTTTGTACCTGCTGTATCAGGGAAAGAGTCATTCTGTATTTCACTAAATGAACCAGGCTCCCCTCAGGAAGATCACAAAATCAAGAGCAAGCTGTGCTATCACCATCAGAACTAAAGTAGCAGAGGTGGCAAGAAGCATGCTTTGCTTCTATGATCACATTCAGACCAATCAGAATGGGCAGCAAACCCTCAGTTTGCACTTACCGCAAGCTGCAAGATTTTGTATCAAACCATACATGTATATTACTGCATCGGGAGCAAAGTCAAGGCACATAAAGGGAGAGTTTGTATCTTTTTCTAACCGTTTCTGGTTTTAAATTAAGATTTTGCTGGTGGGAGTTTATGGAGTCTGAATTCCTTTTTCATCTTGACACTACTCTCGTTGGCCTCTTCAATTTTTGTACCTTAGGTATTTGCTGAAAGAATACGCAGCACAGCCTAAGTCATCACCCTCTGTTTTTTTTACACTAAAAGTTTGCCTTAATGTGACTGAACTCATTCCTGCCCTTGCAGAGAAAAAACACAGCAGCCTACACATTACTCTTTTCAAAGGCCCTACTCTTCAGTCATTCCCATATGCAGGGATGGGAGTGGAAGGCTTAATGCAACAGCAAGCTTGGAAGCAGGCCTACCACCAGCAAGTTTCAAACTGGAAGTGACACACAGCAGGAGTGCTGCATGACAAGTGCACACAGCTCTTCAGCTTACAGAACAAGAACCACAGCTCACTTGAAAGCAACAGAAACGACTTGCTATGATGCACATGACTACAGCAGTTGCCTTGCAGCTAGACAGAACAGCCACCGCCAAAGCAAATCACTTGTCTGCATGTCCTCAGACTCCCCTGTAACTCGTACAGAAGCAAGGCTGAGAAGAGCAGCACCCACCATGGTGCCACATGTACACCCATACAGGAAGCAAAGCATGCCCTTTATGACACCTCAGGAAGGAAAGATGACCCATGTGAGAAGTTCCTTACACTTTTTCTGTCTTAGTAGAACACATCTGTGTTAAACTTGTGTTGAAACTCTAGGCCCATCTGTCTCACCTCAGTGCCAGCCAAGGTCATGGTGCAGACCTCCTGGAAACTATGCTAAGGCATATGGAGAGTAAGAGGGGGATTAGTGACAGCCAATATGGTTTCAGCAAGGGGAAACCATACCTGACAAACTTGGTGGCCTTCTATGGTGGGATCATGGCACTGTTGGATACGGGAGGAACAACTGATTTGTGCAAAGCATTTGACAGTCCACACAACATCCTTGTCTCCAAGTTGGAGAGACATGGATTAGATGATGGACCACTCCATGGATAAGGAATTGGCTGGATGACTGCACTCAGAGTTGAGGTCAACAGCATGCTGTCCAAGTGCAGATCAGTGACAAGTAATGTTTTTCTGTCCCTCAGGGGTGGGCACTGGGACTAATTTTGTTCAACATCTTTGTCAGCAACATGGACAATGGGATTTATGCACCTCCAGCAAGACTACCAATGACACAAGCTTTGTGGTGCGATCAACATGCTGGAGAAAGGGATGCCATCCAGGGGGAGCTCGACACAACTTGAGAGGTGGACAATGCCAACCTCATGAAGTTCAACAAGGCCAAGTGCAAGGTCCTGCACCTGGGTCAGAGCACTCCCAGGCACAAATACAGGTTGGGGAGAGAATGGATTGAGAGCAGCCCCAACAAGAAAGACCTGGGGATGTTGGTTGACGAGAAGCCCAACATGAGCCAGCTGCAATGTGCGCTCACAACCCAGAAACCAACCATGCACTGGGCTGCTCAACAGTGTAGCCAGCAGGTTAAAGCTGATTCTGCCCCTCTGCTCTTGCGAGGGGCATTCAGTCCTGCATTCAGCTCTGGGGCCCCCAACACAAGGACACAGACTTGCTTGAGCAAGTCCAGAGGAGGCCACAATGTTCAGAGAGCTGGTGCACCTCTGCTGTGGAGACAGGGCTGAGAGAGTTGGGCTTGTTCCTCCTGGAGGAGAGAAGGCTCTGGGGAAACCTTAGAGCAGCCTTCCAATACCTAAAGGGGCCTGCAAGAAAACTGAACACAGATATAGTTCTAGATTACATATTCAGAAGAAATTCTCTACTATGAGGGTGGTGAGACACTAGAACAGGTTGCCCAGAAAAGCTGTGGCTGCCCCATCCCTGGCAGTGTTCAAGGCCAGGTTAGATGGGGCTTTGAGCAACCTGGCCTAGTGGAAGGTGTCCTTGCCCATGGCAGGGGTTGGAACTGGATGATCTTTAAGGTCCTTTCCAACCCAAACCGTTCTATGATCCTATGAATGCAGCCTTCCGATGGGATGCTAACTTATGTCTGTTATGTAGGGGAGGAAAGGCTATTTCTACTTCAAAGCCTTTCATTTTTTGTTTTTCCCTGTATCAGCTGTAAACATCTGTGCATATTACATTCAAATCCTTTTCTGCCTTTGCTACCTGCCTCTAAAACAAACCCCAAAAACTCTCTGTTCTGTTGTGTTCCTTACATTACAGGCTCTTTGCTGGAAAGGCTGTAACCAAGTTAAAGTTCTGTGTTAGTGTGATGTGATTGTGTAGGAATTAGGAATAAGTAACAAATGCCTTTCTATTTACACAAACACCCAAAACTGATCTATCCTGCTGAAGCACAGAAGCTTCAAACTTAAAAGAACAGGCAGACTTCTTGTTTAACATTTTTCCTTTTTTTTTTTTTTTTATTTGGGAAAAGTGCTTCTTACAAAAGGCAGCTGCAAAACAATACGTTATAGACCTCAGAACAATTTCTCATTCCATTTAAAAGTGAAAGGAGAGGCAGTCTAGGGGACAAGAGCAGCAGGAAAACAGATCACGGGGCATTCACAAGTCAATAAAAAACAGAGATAATGTAATGCAAGGTTAAAATTCCTGTGCCGGGACTTTGGTGGCAAAGTAATTTCTTAATGCAAATTACAGCCAGAAACTGCATGACTGCCTTTGTAAGCAGCAACACACATAAACTGAAGAGCTTTCCCAGGCAACCTGCCCGACTCAGATGCGAGAGGCACAGCGATTTCCTAGCGAAGCTCAGGGCTTAGGTGGTTACATCAGGTTCTAAAACTTACAGAGGAATAAAGCTAAAGGGGCCTCTCTGGTGTTCCTTTGAGCCCACCTTGGCTAACCGGATTTCTGCTCCTGGACAACCCTAATCATACACATGAAAGGGAGCTGGTGTATTAGGGAGTGCCATCTATTAAGTTAAGTGATAGTTAAGATCACTGCCACATTCTGGGCTGAGACCGCTAAACCAGTTTCATGTCCAACTGGAGGCTAGACTTCATGCACCAAGAAGGGATGAAAGATGGTTTTGTTACTTTTAACTTACAGAGAGTCTCCCCATCCTTGAGGTCCAACTCTACAGTTATCTGTATATACACATAGAGAGTTCTCCTTTCACAATGACATTTTCCTTTCATGCTAAACACAGTAAAAACCCAGAACGTTCACACCTGGTTCTGGTTACACAGTAGTAATAGTAATGTGCAAGTAAACAAGAGACCAAAATCACAAATGAAGACGTGTACATGAGGGGGGCGGAATGGCACTGATGCCAATAGAGAGAGAATTTTTGTCTGGCCTCAAGTCAGAAATATCGGTACAGAGACAGAAAAACGGCCATCAGCCAATTTACATCCCCACTGCATGGCCACTGCTCATTTTTGTATCTGGGCTCTTCAAAATGAGTGTGGAAGTCCTGTAAACACTTTAACCCTGGAACTGGGTGAACTCTGTTGGGTACACATATGAAGCAACAAACCTAAGCTAACTGTTTGACAGTTAAATTCATTTTTACAAAAACTAACATTTTAAAGATTTATTTCTTGTTATTTGTTTAAACAGAGGAAAAACAACACTCCTGGGGTGGGAGGGGATGGGAAGAGACAGACCCTGGGTAAAAGTTATTACAACAGCACCTGGAATTGATCGGCCTGCCTAGGAGAAACACAGGCACTGCCACAACACCACAGGTAATAGCTACTGCCTGAAGCCATGACAACAGTCCACACTCCACTGACAGGTGCTATAGATCCAAATCATAATAATCTTCCAGCTCATCATGAAACAAGTCCCACTCGTCCTCGGAATCTGTTAGCTCATCATCACCTCCTGCTGCCAACAGCATAAGCAACATCTCACCAAGCTCAAAGGTCACCACCTCATCCTCATCGGTCTCGAACGGATCACCGTTCTCTCGCTCCTCAATGAACTCCCAGAAGCGATTCCTTCGCTGGGCCTGCAAGTGGAACACAAGGATTTCCCTGGGTGACCAAGTGGCACAAGGCATGACTCTTCCCAGAGGCTGACATGGTTCAGCCCATGGCATACTCTGACATAGAAGAAGCCATGTTACTCTTTCAGGGAGACACTGGCCTTCAGCAGAATTTAACCCTTAGACACCCATATTAATGCCACCCAACATTTCTACTTCAGTATGTTGGTGTACTAGGAATGTTGTTAAAACCTACACTTTCTATCTTAGCCTCCAGCATTCACATTCTTTAGACCACCTCCTTTAAATTCACCATCACAGATGTCTATCAGAAGAATAACAAAGCCACCATCAAATCCAAAACCCAAACCCAAAAGTCAACATCTCTCTGTCCTCTTGTCAACGCAGCCAATTTATCGCTCACTCCTCTTGTGCACTGTCTAGAAAGAATTAAAAACAGCAGCACTGACCCGGAATCTACTTGACGTTCCCACTTTGGGTCTCTGTGGCTCCTCTCGTCGGCCATCAGGGTATGCATGCTTGTAAAAACAGTTTCCTCCAAAAGGACAGCTCCCACGGCCTTCATCAAAATACCTGCATGGCTTGTTGCTGGAAAGGAAAATATCACAACCCTTACTCACAGCAGACCCCCAGCCAGACTTCAGAACTGCATTTACCTGTAGTCTAAAAGAATCTCAGATACCCTTTGGAGCGGAAGGTATTTTATTAGTCTAACACCTCTATGCAGAAGTGATGCATTGCACAATGTGCGTGGGTTGGTGCATGCATATGGCACTGATGGCTCGCAGTGCACAGGCTCATGCTACCATACGGCTACACCACCAGTGTCTTGCATATAGAAGGGAAAGACTGAGGTCAAAGACCATAGGAAGAGCTCTGCAACTGTGTGTTTGTGTGCACCTGTGGGCAGACAGGCAAGGACGCACTTCATGCATGGTGGTGGAAAGGAGGTGTGGTGAGAGGGCTTTACATCAGTACCCTTCTTGGTTATGTGTGCCTTTATCTCTGCAGTCTCAACTTGACAGAAGGCTGCAGGGTTCATACCTCATTGCCTCCTTGTATTTCTGAATGAGTTTCTGCTTCTCTTCCTTCTCTTCCACCCAGTACTCACTTGGAATGACAAAGTTAGATGTGATCCGACATTCTGGGCAGGACCTGGGGAATGAACAGACTGTGCTACAAAATTCCACATGGCAGGGCACTCTCCCCTATGTAACAAGTCATGGCATATTTCCATCTCTAAAGATGTACTGTACCCACACACTTCCTGTATGAGCTTTTTAATCTAGATTCTCTTACACATGAAGAATAACTAAACTCTCAAGAGTCATGGCGATAGCAGCTGGTCAGCTTGCCTCAGAAAAGCTTGAAAAAACACTTCACACAGACTCCTTTTTCCTTAGAATTAAATACGTTCATTTTGCCTTGATTTTTGTATTTGGTTGGGACTTTGCATTTTTAGAACAGCCTTTAAGGGGAGAAATGTTTGGTCAATTGATTAATGAACTAGGGTGGTAATTAATTAAGAAGCATACATTCTGAACTGCCTAATCTGTTTTCAAATTCCTGGCCAGGTGTCCAAACAGCAACCACTGAACAATATGCTACTAAATAAGTGCAAGTTTTCTACTATTAAGTGAGTTTTGCCAAATTAATCCAAATTAACCAAATCAAGAGTGTGAATGTTATCCCTAACAATTATTTAGCTTCCAAACAAAAGTTAGTATGCATTAAACGCAGTCTCTGTGCAGCCTGCACCTGGAAGTCTGCTGCAAATTGACAGGAGTTACTAAGCTCTTCCATAGTAACAAAGCACAACTGAAATGAGAAAGTGCCTCACTTTATAATCTTGCTCTCAAATTGCTTAGCACTCCTCCACTTGCGGATGCACTTCAGACAGTAAGCGTGGCTGCAGTTGGAGAGGATCCCAAAGCGGCGCTCACTCGGATTAGCTTTCTCATACACCACCTCCATGCATATTCCGCACACCATGTCTTTACTACGCTGGACGGCAAAAGAGAGCTCCATGTCCTTCTCATGAGCTTCAATGCAAGACTGAAAAGGAGACACAAAGGAAACGACTACAGAGACAACTGGCCGCCTAGTGAATTCTAAGCGGGTTTTAAAGCTAAGGTTTACTCTCCTGTCCTGCATAATGAATGGAGTATGATTAAACTGTAAAATCTTGATCCTAAAAAATCTGCTCAGATAGTGGAAATAAATTCAGAGTCCAAATTCTTTTCTTCAGCCATTGCTTTTAAACATGAAAAAGGCAATTCAAGAGACCATCCAGTTTTACTAGGCAAGGAATAAAGCTTTAGTATCTTTAAGCAGACTGCTCTCCCAGCACAGATAAGGAAACCCAGCTGCTTTGGAGTATGGCCCTGACAGGAAACGGTCCAGTTTACAACAGGAATTTCATTCATTGCCCGACCTGCCTGAACTCCCAAATGAAAGGGTAGCAGTAACAAGTGATTGTGGGGAGCTAGGAAGCAATAACGCAAAGCTGTTTAACACCAGACAGTTGCTTGCTTACCTTTATGTGCTCGGATCTCTGCGCAGCATCAACTGGATGCAGGACCTGCAGGCCACACATATCACACACATCCCCATGGATATACACACAGTTTTCTCCATAACGACATTCTCCTACTGCAGCGTAGGGGCACAGCTCCTTCTTTATCTCCACATCTTCGTGCTGCTTTTCATACTCCTCCTCAATCACCAATTCCTGCAAGGGTGCTTCAGCACAGGAAGGAGTGGCTAGGAACAAAGTGAAGGACAGTAAGCAATACCTTCAGATTAAGAGCACATGGAGTGAGTATACATTGTTTTAATGCAACGTAATCTTTGGGTAGCCCTGCTCAAGTTATCCAGAGAGAATAATAGAACCAAGGTTCATTTCAGCCCAAGTTTCACACACCCTCAACCTGAACCAGCGGTCATTTCTCACTCTAGAAAGCACTACCATTTGCTTCCTCCTTTGACCCAAACAAGACTAAAGCTAACGTTTCAGTGGTCAGATTCAAATCCATTTACAGGCTAACACAGCAGAACAAAAACCTCACTAATCCTCAGCAGCTTAAAAACACTTTTAATACAAACTCCAATTCAGCAACAATTAAATAAGGTTACAAATCTTTCACTGCTTTGAGAATCAATTTCATATCTGCTAAAATTAAAGAGGCTTTTCCCCAGAAATGACACAGCAATGAACATGTATCCAGCTGGTGTACACTGGTATGGAAACACCACACTAGCACTTCCTTATGTACAGGTGAATTATCACTTGTTCAGCCTGAACCACAAGGCTGTCACTCTTCTAGACTCCCATGGATCTCTGAGAGCAATATTAAAAGCTGTGTCCACACCTCTCAAGGTAACTATTCTAGGTGTTTGCCAAAAGGCTTACCCTAAACAGATATCCAGTCTACCAGACAAACATGTAAACCTAGTTTTAAGAAACCGAAATGCATCAGGGTATTTTCAGGGCATTCTAAGCTAGCCATTAGTTTTGCAAAATACTAAGTAAATTCCCTTACTATGTTTTAAATTGAACTGAAATCTGTATTGTTTCTCTTCCTCATTTAGACAGCTGCTGCTTAATACTTCTCCCTGTACCTCCAGAACATATGGCTGTTTATGTCACCAGAAGCCAAACAGCATTTTTAGATCATTACATAAGTTACAAGACAAAAGCAACGAGTTTGAAATTTAAGACATAATAAACACAGGAGAGCAACAAAGCATTGCTATATTCAGGATAAACACCAGAAAGAGCAGCAGCTGGGCTTCATTTACATAACCAATAGCTGTTAGAAGAATTAAAAAAAAAAATAAAAATCTGTAAGAGATTGTAACTTCTGTAAGTTACAATTCATTTAAGTTTTTCATCCGTAAGTTATAATCCATTTGAGTACTAGATTTGGAGAAGTAAGCAAAACTACCAAAGGCATAGTTAGACCAGTAAAAGTAAAGGATTCTGATCTCAAAAAGGATCAGAGGCCGCACACTCACAGAGTTTTCATCCCCACGGAGCAGGGAGATACAATAAGCATGTATCAGTCCATTTGCTTTTGGACATAGAAAAAGCAGGTCCCCGAGAGCTCACACTTTCAGAGCATAAGTAAATACTGTAGTGTAGGAAAATATTAGCTCCCAAAGTAAGCACAAGTCTGCTTCTTGAACTATCTCTGACCTTAAAGGTCACTTGCACTGATCTTGGATCAGTCTGTTTGCTAGAACAAAGCAAGCGAGTGACAGAATAACAGGTCAACAACTGTCAACCTGATCATTTTTTCAGTATGAGATTCCCAACAAAGAGTTCTTCGTTATAGTTTCTTCCCCATGAGCTCTAGTGAACTGACACCAAGGAAAGTAACGAGTAGCCATACACTAGGCTCTACCCACTCTCCTGTAATAGCTGAACATGATATGAAATTTTGTACTTATTAACTGAAATCCTGCCCACCCCCCTCCCAGTTTGAAATCCACTTCCAAAAGTAACAAAAATCACAACGACCAGTCAGTTTCTGTTCCCTCAACTGCCAATTTTGCTAGTGTTTTTTCTAATTGATGTTAGAGATTTTTCTTACTTAATTGATTCACAGGACTCCTGACATCTAGTTTGACTGTTACTGAGGAAAAAGTTTAGCAGGGCATAGTATGGATGAGCAGAAGCCCATTAAACAGACAAATGCACCCAAATTTCAAAGGAATTGAGTGATACAGTACTTTAAACAGGGATGGCAAGATCATCTTTGCTTAAGGCCATCCCCTATTCCCCTGGAAAATGCACACTTTGAAGAGGCACATATGAAGCTCCTCTTAAAAGAAGAAAACTTTCCAATCACCTGCACCCCTCTCAAAGATACCTTTTGTAAAAACTTTATTCAGTAAGGATTTAATTCATTAAAACCAAAACGAAACCCCACTTACTACCTGAGGTTCTTTGAGAATAAAGGCTTTGAAGTCTTACCCCTCCAGAGACTGACTTAGAAACCCATTTATTTACTATGCTGGTCCACAGAGCAGAGCTTCATATCTTGGCACAAAAGTAAAAGTATAGTGTTGTTACTTGAAACAAACCAACCAACAACTATTGAAGTCAATAAGCACATTACACAGTACAACTACTATACTCCAGCCCAGTCCACAACACCATCCTTGCATGGTGTTGTGGACTGCAGAAACCAGTTCTTAGTGACCAGACACCCAAACAACATGATACAGATGTACAAATATCAGTCTTCAACAATGGCTCAGGGAACTTCCACAGTACAAGGATGGGAAAGGAAAACGCATGCTTAAAGTAACATTAGTTTTCCAGTCCCAGTCTTCTGTGCTGTCCCAGCACTTCCCCTCAGTGACAGTTGTATTTCTATAAAATAAAATTCAAATTAGTATTTCCACTTCTGAGTATCTCAGCTTCCATAACCTAAAGCCCTGCATGCATATTTTGTGGACCTACTGCAATGTATCTGCTAGTTTTGCTTCCTCTTTGAAAGCAAGTTAGAGAAACTCACAAGACTTCACTGGCTCAGTAGTTCTGCATCCAATATCCCTCATTTACAACACTTATTCTAAAATTCTCCTGCTGTTTCCAAAACCACTACTCTCCAGTAGGTGGACCCAATCCCCACCTTCTCACTGCCGATTTCAGAGTTAACACGGTTAAATTCCTGCTAGTGAAAAAACCCCTAGTCCATAAGCTTCAATTCAAGCACCACCTGTTCTCACTCTAGGACATACTTTGCAGCATCAAATACATTCATCTTGTAGCACAAGGAAACAGCCATCCAATTCAAGGTGTTTCTTGCATTTTTGCCTATCTACTCTCCCTCAACTATTCCAGAACATCTAGCAGCAGTAGCAGCAGAGCAAATACGGAAATGTGGCATATCTGTACATCAAACTAGTATCTTATGAATCATTTGTTTTCTTTGCTAGGCCTCGAGGTAATCTTCAAGATATCAAGTTTAGTCCCAAATCAGAGAATCACCTGCATTAGCAGAATGTCTCCTCTCATAGTAAAAGATAAGCATTATAGCCCTACCATCACACAATCAAACCGGCAACCCCAAATCTTCAGCATTTATAAGACAACTTAAAACACACAGGCTTCTAACTTACCTTGAGAAATAGGTTTCGTTTTAAGGCTTCCAAGTACCTGTACATTTCCCCAGGCATTTGACAAGAATCTGTAAGGCTTTAAAGTACTCACTGTAGAAGACACTGCACACATCCTCCTGATCACTACAGTAAGGTGTTTTATCTTTATAGCTTAATAAAGACAGTGGCTTCAGAAAAGTAAAGTTTTTAAAACACAGCTTTTAAGAAGTCTCTAAAAGAATTAGCATTATCTAGCACAGTTCTGAGCAGAAACAGCTGAGTATGTCTGTACCTTAAAATACAACAAATTTCAAAGGATACAAAACAGAATATGAACGAGATTCAAAGAGAATGCTATCTAACAATCTGTGGCAGTCACATGAAAAATAAGCCTGACGCCCTAGAAAAAAGGAACTGCTTCAGTAAAACTGAGTTAAAGGTATAATGAAACAGCACTTACGCTTCAGGAATTTAAGAGAAAGCACCAGCCCTCCTGTAAGTAGTAGGTGTATTTAACAGATCTCCAGATGTTTAAATTAGCACTGAATTAACTCCAGTGGAGGGCCACCTAGCCATTAAGGGGGTGAAACCCATGAAAAGAGACTGAGGAAACTAGACTTGTTCATCTTTAACAAGTGATCTTATTGCTATTTTCCACTACTTAATGGAAAGGGAAAGGGAGGAACAAAAAAGAAAAAAAAAACAAACATACCACCAAAATCCCACAGGGCCAGATTCTTCTCAGATGCGCACAGGTCAAGAGACAGAAGGCAAGCTGAGGCAGGGAAAAATCCAATTACATACTAAGAAAGAGTTCTTCCTTGTGAAAGAAGTCAAACACTGCAAAGGTTGCCCAGAGATTATAGCATTTTGAACATCTCTGAGGATAGAGATTCAACCAAACAAAGCCCCTGCCAACCTGACATAGCTGACCCTGCTCTGAGCAGAAAAATTAATTATATGAAATCCAGAGGTCCCTTCCAACCTGAATTATTCTATTCTGATTGAATGATTACAAAAAAAAGGATGTGCTTTGTCTCAATGAACACAGAAGGTGTATCTTTTATGACAGTAATGTGACACATTAACAGGTAGCAGACATGTTTGCATCCCTTTGGACTATACCCAAGTCACAGATACACCAAATTATTCCACAATCAAACTTCTCAACAGCACTATAAAAATGATAATGTTGCTCAACCATTCCTTTCCTCTTCCGCAAATCAGATGAGAACAGGGTCCACCAGCACTCTAACACTGATAAGGTAATTCTCTTTTCTGATCTGAGAATGTGAGCAGTGCTGTGGAGGCAAGAATAATCTGAGCACTGCATGACAACTTCAAACTCTTCTGGACACAAGACGTATTCTGCACTCAAACAATTATTTGCATACTCATGGCCATAAGCCTTCAGTTTTAGAGAACCAGACACTAGTGATTATGCCAAAGTAAACATCTTCAGCCTGCTTTTCATTTAGATTTTAAGTCTTTGTGATTTCTTTATGCAGGGAAAGCAGATAAGCATGCTACTTGAACACTCTGGTCTCATATGACGAGCTGCTTCGATCTCATTCCAAAAGCAACCTGCCACAGTATTAGGCAGGCATGTCTCAGAAAGGTAACTAGAATAAACGATGTCTGGTCTGAACTGCCATCGGATTCATGAAAGCAAGCATTAGGCTTCAATTCATTCTACAGGAATCTGTATCTCCACTGGAAAATGTTTAAAAGACTGAAAAAATCCCCAAGCAAAACCCAACCCCAAAACAAACCAACCTCCCAAAAACCAAAAGCGGCAAATTATCTTTTCAAAGTAGTGATAGTAATAGCAGCACCAGTATTTTCTTCTCCCATTACATATACACATTAAACTCCAAAGAAGAGATCCATCCAACTATGCACATCAAAAAATTCAAGCATATGTGAAGGACTTATTCCTTGAAGTGGTTAATAAATACGTATAGCTGTACTCAAAAGCTCCAAAATGCACTACATAAAAACTGCTGACCCATGACAGAAATTTACTGTTATCCCTTGCTCAGCTTACCACGTCCACAGTATGGCTGCCCAGGGACAAATTCTACAGCATTCACCCAGTCTTCAGCACCTACTCCTGCAGCTGCCAGATCTACACTTTCATCTTCTATCTCAGCAAGTATTTCTTCAACTGTTTCCGGGAGTGATGCATAGTCTGAGGATACCGAGGGATAAATTTTTTCATCTGGATCCACATCAGTCTCTTCTTCTTCCTCCTCTTTCAGTGGCTTGGTATGTTCATATCTGAAATGTTGAAACACATCATATCAACTCTTTACCAAAAGAAAAAATAAAACAAACAAAAAACCCACTCCAAAACTCCAGAAAACTTCCATAAAACAGCCCAAGGTATGTGAAAGAAACTGACTGATTAGATATAAATACACTATTTGGAAGGAGAGCCTAGAGTTGGAGGAAATAGCCACTGATGACCCTTTATAGAGACATGCTTCCACCTGTGTAATCTGGCAGCACTGCTTAAGGAAATAGCAGGTATTGTCATCATTTTGGAGGAAATGGTACAGCATGCACAATTCTTACTTAACTCACAGACTGAACTTCTATAAGAAGTCCAAAACCACTCACATACCTATTATGCATGTGTAGTATAAATAATAATTTACCTGAATGAGATAAGTTAGTTCATTCAGCCTTAAAAACCACAGAAGACTATGGGCAGACCCTGCTATCTCAGACTACCTCGTGGGAAGCCACAGGAAAGATGCAGCCAGAATCTTCTCAAGAGGTGCAGTGACAGGATGCCAGTCAGTAGACAGAAGCCCAAAACAGGAAGTTTCATTTAGGTATTAGGAAAAAGCAATCATGGTGAGAGTAAACACTAGAACGGGTGCCCAGAGAAACTGCAAGATCCTGATCTTCACAGATAATCCAAACAGGACTGAACAATGCCTTGGGCACCCTGACCTAAAATGGCTTTGCCTTCAGCACAACTCCAGAGATCCCCCACAAGCCTAAATTATTCTTTTTCTGTATTTAAGCATCTTACCTCATTCAGATTTTACAATGGATTTTAGTAGTTATTTCTAATGTCTCTTTGAATTCACTGTGAAAAAGGATTCTCACTTTGATCCCTACCACCCACAAACAACAGGAAAGCGCAATTTCACTCAAAAAAAATCTGTCTTCCAGCATCTAGTACACTACATGGGAAAATAAATTCCAGGTGTACCCCCACATGTCAAACAGGCTGGATGATCTTTAAGGTCCCTTTTGATCCTAGCCATTCTATGAATCTATGATTTGCTAACTAATTCCAAGTACAAAGGGAGGGAATTTCTTAGGATCATACAGAACTTTTTAGCAACTGTGATTTATTTATTTTGTATCAGATTGAAAACAACTAAGTGTCACAGTTCTTGCTTATTAAAGAGATGCCTCCAACCAAATGTCAGCTTTGAAATCCTAAGGAAGCTATGAAGCACAAACTTAAACTTCAAGTCTTCATACCTCTACCATCAGTGGCCTCCAAAATGAGGTAAGCAGGACAACCCACTTGGGGGCAGGAATAAAATACTAGAACTTCTTGTCTTCCCCCTCCCCTACCCCCTAAAAAATAAGAAATTAAGTTTTACTAACATTTAACATCCCGATTGACAGCAGTGTCCTCACTCACAATTGCCAAGAAATTTACAATCTAAACACTCAGAACATGAAGACAAACCTCTACAATTTTTTCAGCTATTTTAAGTCACATGATATTCAACCCAGTACTTAAAAGAGGCTTCTAGACATCTATTGTGAAGTTCTGCACAGACTTCGTGTGCAATAGTGAAAGACAAAAGGCTACACATACCATCAGACCACTTGTTCTTCCTGCTGTGGTAAAAATGACTGAAATAACGCATGGAAAAACAATGGTAACAAAGTAAAACACATTCCTTTGTCAGCAAGTACTGCTGGGAAATACACTGAAAACACTGCTGAAGACTCAAAGAAACAAGTATTAGAACAAATTTCACAGTGTGGGCAGATTGTTGCACAGCTGGATGAAAGTAAAGATGTTTCTAACATGTCTCAGCTTACAATGTCTGCTAGATTCTGTTTCAACAATGAAATACACAAAGGACTATTTCTTGTGATTCACTAAAGAAAAGATGGACCAGAAGAGAAATATTCTCAATAAATTGCTTCTTTATTAAAGACAGAAAGATGGACTGGAGAAGGTATCTTCTCAACAGTAAAGGGCTTCTTTAATAAAAACAACTGTTTTATGGAAAAAACTGTGCCCTGAAGGAGTCCCTGCCTTGACTAGACTGAAAAAAAAGAGGATTCCAGGGTAAGGTTACAGAGACAGCACCATACCAGGAATTCATTCACTGCATCATTCATAGGCAAGATATTGTAGTGAAGATGAAGCCAGAAGGACACCAAGTGCTACAGAATGTAATTAACATGGTTAATTTTATAAGAACAAGACCTTTCAATAGTTGAATCTTTACAACACTTTGTTATGAGATAAAGAACCACCGTAAAAATCTCTACCACACAGAGGCCTGCTGGCTATCTTGTACCAAATAGCTTAACAGTTGGCAAATATGAGTTATGCATTTTTCTTTCACAAAAAGATGAGTGCTCCAAATTTGCTGACCACTTCCATGATAAGAAGAAGATATCACCAGTACACTGTCTAGCAGGTGTTTTCAAAAACCCACACATATGCAATCTTTCCCTTTCAGGTAAGGCATTTTAAGAACAAGCAACTGCTTTCTGAAGGAAACTTGTGGCATGGAGGTAACATTTTGAAAATAACTGTTCTGAAACCCTTCCACCATTATATGACTTGGTTGCCAAAACCAACACCAGTGTGTCAACTATAAAAAAAAACACCTCTATCCTGTACACTTAGACCTGGAAACAGATTTCCCTAACCTGTTTTAAGAGCCTTCCACACAAAGGTTTTGGACCCATTTCTTAAGAACATAAAATGCCACACCTTCCAACTGGAAGGTAAGAAGAGCTGACTGACATCGACATTTATTAGCCAAATTTTAACAAAAAGCTTTGCATGACTGGTGTACAGGATGGAAAAATTATTATCATGCATTACTAAGTGCAGCCAAAAATACAATTCTTCCTTTTGGATCTACAACTCTTTGTGAAAGATCTTTTTCACCTACGACAGCCATTAAAACTGAATTTAGAACAAGACTTTCAAATCACTGTGTTAAAAAATGTTAAACTAAGATTTAAAAACAAAAAAAAACAACAAAAAAACACCCAAAGCATATTCTATCAACATTACTGTTAGTAAAAAACCTATTATTACTAATAAGGCTTTTAGTGAGAGCAAAAATGGTTTGGAGAACTAGATGATCTTGAAGGCCCCTTCCAACTCTAATCATTCTATGATTCTATGCATGAAGTATTGTTTATTTCATCTTTATTACATCCTTTTTTAAATTCTGATTTTGTGTATGTTTTATAATGTACACAACGTATTAGTACAGCAAAGTATAAATAAACATATATATATATTAGGGGTGTGCTCAAAAGTTTTCACTGATGGGGTGTGTGTTGAAAAGTTTGAAGACCACTGATCTACAAGATCAAGAAAGCAATACTGGCAGATAAAAGCCAGAGATGCTTATTTTGGTTACCTTTCTTTTATGTGGTAACCATGTATTAAACATGAAAGGAAAACTAACTATGAACTACCATATGGAGTCATGATGCAAATATTTAATCATGCATTAAAGCTGCAACAGGACAGAATGTCAAAACTCATGATAAATTTTAATAGTAAACTTAAGATGATGTAAACAGCCCTAAGCCTTTGTAAGGCACCTGGTTCCTTTCTTCACACTTTTTTAGCTTCTAATAATGTCAGTGGTGTAAGTTAAATAATACTACGTTTTCATAATGTAATGCCATTTTGTACAGGCAACATTTTACAACCTACCATCACAACATTCCAGTTATTTTTCAAAAATGGCAGTTCAAGTGCCAGGGTAGCAATCCATGAAGACACCACACATAATTATAAAACAAAAAAATTCTTACCTGTTCCGGCTTTTATGATCACGTACCAAATGTAACTTAGTTCCATCAGTTCAGCTAGTCTGAATGTAGTCTCAGTTTCAATTAATTCATCTACTGATGTTATTAACAAACATCGTGAAAACTAGCACTTTTAATAAAAACAGTTCTTGCCTTGCGTTTGCTTTTTTTTTGTTTACACAGCAATGCAAACACTGTGGTATACAGCAAGAGAAGGCAGTTTGTGACAAGCTATTTCTATAAATTTCTGAAGTTGCAATGAACAATGAAAACGCTGCAAGATCTATTGCCTTTGTGTGAGCTCTACTCAGGAAGGAGTGAAATTACTCCCCTACGTGACAGTCAACAATATTTGTTTACCTGCAGAGATCTCCGTAAGCACAGCATCCTCGCTGATAATACCTGCACACCATAGCAGACTGACCAGTGGAGAGGTCATGGGAGTAGCGGCAGTTGTCTCCTTCCTTGCAGACTCCATGCATGAAATATCTGCAAAACAGAAAGATCATTGTGAATTAAGGAGAAACACTGAAGCTGTAAAACTATTTGGATGATTAGCTATTTTATAAATCAAGATATGCTGAATTAAGACCACCACTAATGACACATGGGACCACATTCCAGTATAAACATACAAACAAGAACACCTGAGAAAAGATCAAGCCATAGCTATTCCATTGAACTGCATGGTACCTTTAGGGACTTAAGGCTTACAAAAGCCTGAAAACCTTATCCTGGGCTATGACACAAAGAGGAAAGAGTCTTAGACAAAGTAGACGGGGACAAAGTGTTTTACTTGTAGCTCCTGTGTTCCAACACCAACAAAAGCCTTAGAGAAGCCCACCACTGAATCTAAGAACCAGAATTAGCCATACCTAAACCTAACCAAGTTTCTTGAGGGCTTCCAACTATTTTGTATTTGTAAATAATTCAATCAGAATTTCCTCCCCAGGAATTCAAAACATGTTTGTGATGAATAATTACATTACAGGTGGGTTTTAAGAGGGCTGATAAGCCCCCAAGCACAAAACCAGTGGTATATTCCAGGTACTATGAACAAAAAAAAAATCTGAAGTGGTTTTATAAACCACCAGCTGACACTTTGCCATCAGGCTGCAAGTCACATTGAGAACAATCCCTGTTTGTGCACTGTAGCCACATAGTAACCAGATAAGAAATTGGTCCTACGTTCTGTGATAAGTGGTATTAAGACCAAGATGAAGCTCTTTCAGGATATTCTCCCCAGAGAGAGGAGTACCCTGGTCAGATTTGACAGGTGGCTGCACAAACAGCCAAGTCAGCACACACCAGGAATAGGGTGTTCCTGAAACAAAACAAACACCCCATCCCCCATAACCAGTACTCTCCTCTGTGAATGTTGGGGGGGAGGGCCGGGGAGCCCCCCAAAAAGTCCACCACCCACACACCCAACACAACACCAGAACCCACCCACAAACCAACCCACTTCAAAGTCAAAAAATACCAACCCATGAACTTGTGGAACCAGAACACAACTGGAATTTCTGGCTTGCTTGTAAGAAATGGGAGTCAAACCACTAGGGTACAGAGTACGTTGTTAAATGTTTGCTCTTTAACAACTTTTATCTCCACCCTTTGCTCATTTCCACACACCACTGCTTCCCCCATGTGTTGGGGCATGCAATTTCACAGCCACCTGCTTACTCAGATCGGGGAAATGGCTTCACATATAACCTGGCATTCCTTTTGCTGCCCCCATGCTTATTTTTAATCTACCTCAGATCACTGCTCAGCCCCACAGTACAGCCACACTCCTCTTCAAGCCAATCAAGTGCTGGGGCACTGCTATGGCTTAAGTGACTAAGAAAGGAACCAGCTTCAAATGAGGACTTCTTGGTCAACATAATACACAAGCCTCAAAATTAGTCTCTCCTGCTGCTTGCAAGTGGACATGGAGTTCCTATCCTTCTTTCCCTGCTTATGTTAGAAAATCGCCTGGAAATACAAATTCTGTGTAATTCTGAAAGCTGTCGCAGTAAATACGGTAGGCTGTAATAAGGAAAAACCAAAAAATTTAACCAAGCCTGAAACACAAGCTCAATTTAATTCAAACATCGTTTTTAAAGGCCTGCAATCCCACACAGCAAGCTCAGCATCATTTGAACAAGAAGGCTGGGGTGGGAGGAGAAAGAAATGTATTTCTGTAAGGATTATACCAACTCCCCCTTCCTCAAGGTAAGATCTTTTACTTTAAAGCCACAAAGCATTTAACATTTTATAGATGAAATTACAGTGTTTGGCGAAAACATGCTTTGGTCATGTCAAAAAATAAACAGAGTGCATTATTTTTGGTGAAAGGTAACAAAAATTCTGCTGAAGAGCACTTTCACACACACAAGAGTGTTCAGTTTAACTGTATCTTTACACAACAGCAATACCAGCTGCCTCTAGCTTTTGATTACGAGAAAAAAGGATCCCTAGATCTGAGAAATACGTAAGTTACCTGCCTCACTCCAAGACATGTATACTTGAAACTTGCATTCTGTCAAGTACTCAGAGAATACATATAATTTTATTTGAAACAGTAAAACTAGATCAAAATAAGTATATAACCAGATTTCCTCTGAGTGTCTGTGATGCTGACTGCAGTGCTCCTTGTCTCTCCTATTCAACTGCAGTATCATCACTTGGTAAGGCTGCATAGGGAACCATACCAGAGAACTCATCACAGTCCAAACCCAGATCATCTCCCCCAGTTCAGTGCACTGCATGAAGGTATAAAATACAAGTGATACCAACACAGGGAACAGCCACTCAGAAGTAATAATAGCCCCCACTGGCATTTTATCACATGAAAACTTTTCAACTCATGTCAAGTTATGGATACCTTGATCAGAACAGCATGTCCTGATTGTCACGGTGTACTTTGAAAAGGTCACAGAACTCTGGCTTTGAACGTCCAGTAGACTGAAGCTGTAGACAATATCTGGCGGGGATTTTTTTGGAAATATATTGAGAAAACACTTGTCCAAAGCCATAAAGCTAATCATAAACTCCCTGGAACTGCAACCACTGCAGAGAGAGGTCACATATTACAAGCTCTACAATTTACTAGAGTGCTTAAAACTCTCAAGTTTATCCAGGTTTCAACAACCTTGATTTACATGATGTTTTGAAGTATAATAAACTCATGAAGATTTGCTGGTTTGGTTTTTTTTAAACACACTGCTAGAACAGTATTACTTCTATCACTTGCCATAAACCATAGAAAAGAATCTGCAATGCCTTTACAAAGACAATGCAGTGTTAAACTCGTATAACTGCAGTCTAAAATCCTGAATGGGTACCAGCTTATTTCAGATGCTTCATTCCATATAGAGTCATTATCCCTGTGACCTTATCAGTGACATCTGTATGTAATACTCCTTTGGAAGCTTGAAATGGGTTTACTTATTCAGATGTAACTTTACTGCACGTCCACTTAATGGGTAGCCCCATTTTGTTTATTAAACTACTGGTTTTGCTGAATTAGAGTGCTACACCTGGCAACAGATCTCCTTCAAAAATTGAGAGGCTGCCATGACTGGGCAGAATAACAGTCAACTGCAGCCATTAGCTTCTTCAGGTGCCATACAGAGACTGAGAACTCCCAGGGAAGAAGGTAGCGGGGAAGAGGCCAGGCACTCAGTTCTAGCACAGCACGCGGGCATGCAGCCACGTGAGTAGCAGTTGAAATTCTACACGAGTTAGTAACCTTAACAAAAAGGAGAAGAAAAAAAAAAAACAACCCCAAACAAGTAGGTCTTAATAGCATTTATCTCCTTGTCCCTTCTTCTCCATGACCTCCTTTAGCAAGAAGCTATTGGGGGATCCAGAACAGAGCAGCTAAGGGGCAATACAAGCAAGCTGTTAACTGGTTTGCATTCCACACCTTATCACTAATGGTGCACTGAATTAGGGAGACATACTTTACTGATTCAGACTCTTCATATTAAAAGACAGATAAATATCTGATCTAACTTTCCAGAAAGAACACCAAAGACAGAAATAGGAAGACAACTCTCAAAATATACTGATTAGTTGCTAAGGGGTTTAATTATGCTCAGTTATTAAACAAGTGAAATGTAATCTCTTTATGTCAACTTGATGACCTTAACTATTACTGCATGACACCTGGAAAACAGAAGTACCTGGACCTCTAACAGTGTCAAGTGTTTGGAAAAAGCTGGCTATACCACTGCTCAATAAAACTATGTAACCACATGAAACTGGAAGGACAGACAAACTTGGTAAGACCTACCATTCTTTTTCTTATTTCAATAATTTCATACCAATAACATAGTAAAAGAATATCAATAAAAAGTAGTTCTAAATTAGTTTTAGTCCCCTATGGTTTATTCCAGATTAAAGTATTAAAGGTTATTACACATCATAAAACCCAAGGATATTGGCTTTTAATGTATTCCAAGGATACCACACTAGCATGATAAAACGCTTTAGCCAATCCATTTATCCTATCAGGTATTCAAAGGAGCAGGAAGAACTTAATTCTACCCATTCTAAAACTTCCAGTTCTGACAGAACAGAAGTATTCCTTCACTACCACCATGAAGTGGTAAGTCCTTATGCTGAAGGGACTACTATCTCCCAGAAGCTTACCAGGCAGCATTTTCTGTCACCCGTATGATTATTTAACTAAATAAAGCCTATAAACAAATTGTGCAGTGTTACTCAAAGCAAACTGCTCTACCTGCTTCATTAGAAACCTGCATTTTGAAATTCAACCCCTTCATCTCATTTAAATCCTCAAGCTCATTTATGAAAGTGTAACAAGATTTAACAGTAAGAAAGGTATTTTCTTGAATATGAATATATCTTACTGAAACTAAACTTAGAAAAACAAAATTCTTATCACACATTCCCAGAAACTCAAGTCAGAATTGTTATTTTCACTTTACAGACTGAGGAAAGCTATTCTGCCTACAATTTGAATGGCCCAATAAAAAGAAACAAGAAGCAACCAAGCAGTGGGATAAGGAGGAGGATCAGTCTAAAAGAACAAAAGAACAGAGACGTTCATCAGGTCCAAAGCTGAGATCTAATTGTTGCTTAAGCTCACATTAACCATTACAAACCAGTAGCTTCAACTTCCCACTAGTCCTGTGTGTTTGTAAAGAAATATATTCATTATACAGGCTCAGTGCACCCCCGGACCCTAACTAATGTGACTGCTTCTGTACTAGGGCAGTCACTGTCTTCAATGAATTGATTCATTGTGTCTGTTACCTGAGAACACATATATCTATCTATATCTAACCAATCCATTTCTCCTGAGCTTTTCCATCTTCAGAAATTATGAGGCAATCGATACAGAGGGAGCACTCTCCTATACCCTTGCAGCTCACTGAAAAGCTGAGCTAAGCATTATTCCCGGTCGTCTCCTCATTGCTGGCCTACGTTTAACTGCCGTGCATTAAATATTAACTCGGTTATTCGTAGGCAAAATTCTTTGTGTGCTGAAGTACTCAGAAAGAGCTGAGGAACAGCTCTTCTTAAATGGACCCGTTAACAGTGCATTAACCAAAATAAACAGTGATCAACGGTTAACTGGGCCGCTCTAAATACGGAGGGGCACACTTAAGCACAAAGTGCTTAAGCACAAAAGAGAAACAGGGCCAGCAAGCTCCCTGGGAAAGCCAAGCAACGGCTATCAAAACTATTTCAATCTGCAATGTGCAAAACCGGAAAAATATGCAGAGAGGTACAGGGCTCGCCTCAAACCCCAGAGCCCCCTCCTTTCTGCCTAAGTGATGTTCCTTTTTTCCTTCCTAGTGACTTTAAACGTATTTGCTCACAAAATTCAGGTTAAATGTAATTTACAACTATAATTAGATTTAACAAAATATAAAATTAAAAAAAACTAAAAAAATAATCCGATGCTAATCTTGGATTGCCACTTGCTTTCACATAAACTGACTCATATTTCTATATTCACAGAAACTTTCATATTCCAGCCTGCAAACAGACCAGCAGTGTAAGTTTAAAAATAGCCCATCTGGCAAGCTTTACAACATGCAGCATGATTTGCATAATCCCATATAAAAGATTTATCAGGAATACAGTTTAACGGAAGCTACAGATAGAAAATGACACGGCATATAGAACCTTAACGTAACACAAGCGGCAACACTCATCGCGTTTTGTGCCTCGTCATGACTTCTCCCCGTCCTCTGCCTTAATAACTTTTGCTGCATCATTCACGGGTTTACTTTCATTTCAGAATTTTGATTCAAGCGGTCCAAGAACTTGAACAGTTTTGCACTTCTTGCTTTACCGCGTTTCCTAGAACACGGTTACAGGGCTTTCATTCTACCGTGCCCTTCACGCCAACCACTGCGGGCACACTTTCACACAATAAATACCGGCCCACGGCACTTCATATGCAACCAGCAACGCTTCCCACCAGAGCGGCAAGGGGACGGCAGCCACACCGATGGGGATGGCGGAGCCGCAGGGAACACCCTCCCGTGAGACAGGGGCAGAAGAAAGGCCGCAGCCCGCGGGGCCGGCTCTCTAAAACTAGGCCCGGAGCGGGCCGGGCGCCGGCCGGTACTTTCAGTACTACTCCCCCCACACGCCCCAGAGCCGCCGCAGGGCAGGGCGCGGCGCGGCCCGTCCGGCTGCGCAGTTCGCCGTGGGCCTCCCCGAGGTGGCCCGGCGGGGCGGGGCAGGGGGCGCTGCGGCCACGCGCGGCGCGTACGTGACCGTTGGGGGAGGGGAGCGAAGCCGCCCTGGGGTAACGGCCACCGCGCGGCGGGTGGAAGGGCGACCGCGTGGTGGGGGGGGAGGGGTATGAGGGAAGGAAGGACGGGCGCCGTGACCGCCCCCCCCCGCGGGCGGCGCGTACCTGCAAGTGACCTGCTTGGTCCAGCCGCCTCCTTCCAGCCCCACGATGGGCGGCGGCACGGCCGCGAAGTCGAAGGTCGCGGCCGTCGCTCCCACGTCCGCAGCGGCGAGTGTCCCCGGTGCCTCAGCCGCCGCAGCGTCGGCCGTTGTTCCCAGAGCCACCGCCTCGGCCATTACTGTTTGCGGTCTCCGTAACGTAACGGCGCGCTTGGGACGTTCGGTGGCGGCCTTGGGGAAGGGCACCGCCGTGTACTGGGCCCAGGCGCAGCCTCTGACGCCTGACGGGGTGGGCCCTTAAACGGCAGCCGGGCGGGCTGGCTCAGCGCGCGTGGGAAAAGGGTCGTGTCCCCCTCGGAGGAACGCGTAACGGAGACGTGGCGCCGGCTAGGCTGGTGGGAGGAGGGAAGAGGGGCCAGTGGCGCTTCAAGAGCCCAGTCTGAATGTTGGCGCTAGGCCAGCAGAGAGTTCAGTGCTGCTAATTCGGGGTGAGAAACATCATGTCCTGCCATAATAAATCCTGGTTGAGAAATTACTGTTTGCCTGGTGTGCGTCGTGTCCTTGTCATCTTACTGCCAGGAGTCTTCAGCCAAGTACTAAAGACGGCCTGAAAAGGCAGAGTGACAAGTAGGGGTGCCAGGGCAAGACAAAGAAGTCTGACACTGCAGGCTTACTGATATTTTGCATACCTATTTGGAAATATATTAAAAAATCAAACATACCTAAGCTGTCAGTCACTTCAGAAAAATACTGACGCTTAGCCTTTGTTCTAAAGGGCACCATCCTGAAATGGCCAGGACATTAGGAATTGCACTAGAGTGGTCAGAAGAGGCAAATCTCTGCAGGTTGCCTTGAAACATTCCTCAGATGACCTGAGGAGTCAGGTAACATGAATGCCCTTGCTGGCATTTTCTGAAATGTGCAGAGCTGGGACCTGGGCAAACAGAACTCAAAAGGAGGTGAAGTACACATACCGATTTTGATAGGACAAGGGGGAACAGCTTTAAGATAAAAGGGGAAAAGGGGTTACATTAGATATAAAGAAGAAATTCTTCCCTGTGGGAGTGGTGAGACGCTGGCACAGGTTGCCCAGAGAAGCTGTGGCTGCCCCAGCCTTGGCAGTGTTCAGGGCCACGTTGGACAGGCCTTAGAGCAACCTGGTCTAGTGGAAGGTGTCCCTGCCTGTGGCAGGCAGTTGGAACTGAATGATCTTGAGGTCCCTTCCTACCCAAACGATTCTTTGGTTTTAACAGACTTCAAGGTAAATGTTTGCATCAGAACAAAAGATTGCAAAAAGCTGGTCTTCAGAGGATTCAGTGGACAAAGGTTTGGGCACAGAGATGTTTTGTTCTTGGGAATGAACATGATTTGTTGTATAAGACCAACCTTCACCCAAGATAAGGAGCTGGCATCAGACAGAGGCCTCAATCCGGGTTCTCTGTGCAGCACTGACAGTGGGAAGCAGCAGCTGAGGTTAGCAGCCCAGTGGTCAGTGCCATATAGTTTCAAATCCAGTTCCACAAATCCCTGTTATGAGAAAGCTAGGATGTTCAATGGCAAACTGAACCAGGAGGATCAGGAAGGCCCTTTTTGACAGTTCATGCTAAACCAAGAAACTTACTTTCTGCATCTGCGTCCATCACAGAGCATTCTTCATACAGCGTTCAACACTGAAACCAAAGTTCAAAACCCACACCAGGTTTGTACATCAGGTTAGTCTTACATTCTGTTAGAAACAGCTGGGAAAAAAAAAAAACAAACAACGTTCATATTAGGAAATAAATAATCAAATACTTTCTCATAATGCCATTAAGATCATCTGGAAAGTTGTTTTGGAACCATTAGAATGATTGTGAAAATCTGCTGATGAAAGTGCAAGTATGTAAGCCTTAAAAGAAAGGTTGTATCACTGAAGAGTGACTTTGTCAGGCCTTCGTGTTGGTTAGATTGTTGGCTTACATAGCAGCCCTGGCACAACAGCCAGTTCCAGGTGCTTAGTTCACACAAAGGTAAAACAGATGGTTAAATAAGTGTTCTGTATGACTCTGCATGTCCCTAATACATCCTCTGGATGCTGGTGGCCTAGAAACAAGCTTCACGATTGAGAAACACCAATAAGCAAATCCCAGCCCACAGAGCTGCTGCAGATTAATAGACTCTTTGAAATCAGGTACGTAGGAAAAGGAAAATACTGTCTCAAGGGAGACATGACAAAAACTAATGTGGAGCTTCTCATTTCCCTAACGCCTTCGGTAGTGATGCCTCTCAGAGAGAACGGGTTTCAGAGGAGATGGTAGCTGGGGCAGGAATCAGTCACAGATGAAAATGCAAGGGTAGCCCCAGGGCGCAGCTCCCAGCAGGCTATAGGAATTTACCATGGTGACTTCATTGTTCCCAGCCGCTCCCATTTTACCCGGCAACCTGTTTAATATTAACTTCTACATCTGAGGCCCGGAGTGGGAAGTACCAGCAGCAAGGTCTCAGGGTCACTGCAGGCAGACAGGACTGGAAAGTCAGCTAACACTGCAGCAAGCAGAGGAGGGAGTTATCCACAGTTACCCCCAGGTTTGCTACACAAACTGTCTCCAGCTGTTCTTTAGGGCTTTCTCTTCTGCCAGCCACTTACTCACTGTAGTCCTGACTGCCACCCCAGCCCTTATGCCATCATCAGCCATACATCACATTTCAGAAACAGGCTAGGAACAGCACGACCAGCCTGTCCCTCAGGAGCTGGCAGGTATCAAACTGGCCCACTCTTCCTGGCTCAGCAAGCCTCAGTGGCTTTTACAGTACAGCAAAAGTTGGGGTTAGCCCTTGAAAAATTGCTCATGTAAGATCTTATTTTCATTGTATAATAATACACAAAACCAAATCAAAACCTGGGATGTGTACAAGACTGCTGGAATCCCTCAGAGAGCTGCTTGAGTGGCCCTGTTTTGTCTTGGAGACCTACACGTCATATTGGAAGGCTGAGCTAGAAATCCAACAGGCTGGTTTTCCACTTGGTTTGAGGAGAAAAATGGCAGATCAAGCAACACACTCTTACCCCGACTTATCTGGCAGACTGAACTGGGTGCCCCCTGCATAACATCATCTTGAGATAGTCTTGATGTTGAGAGTTGGAAGCTGAGTGACCAGCTTGATTACTAAATCATCTTGCCTGGTAGCATACCAAAAATGCGATAGCCCAGATGGTTCCTACACTACTGCAGTCTTTCCAAATAGATTTAATTGAAAATAAAATGATATCATTTTAATTTGTGTTTATTTTTTAAAAATGCTACTTTGCCTACACATTTTCTTTTCCATACATCCGACTACCCATCCCCCCAGGAAGAAGATACCATTCACAGGATCTTCAGGATCCATTTATGGCATCTGAGGATGCAATTTATCATTTCTGCAATTAAATTCCCTCCAGATGCATAGCAAAAGCCAGAGGCAGATTGTCTTTGTAACTCAGCAAGCTGTGTTTGAAGTTTCTTGAATGTGTTTAGTTGAAGAGATTGGAAGGATGTAGAAAATAAGGTGACATTCATTACTGCTGAGTTAAACAAAAGTTGCAAGAAACTTCCTTTTGAAAGGGATAAGTGTAAAGTGCAAATACTTCTTTAACAACCTATGTTTTACAATTTCCTGATTAATGGATTGCAGTCAAATCAGTTCCATGACACTGATTACTTTACCAATACATTAGCAATTACTTCAGCTGGTTTTATGTTATGTGTGGAAGCTGCGTACAATTATGTTCGTCTTTTATCGCATAAATCAATGCCTTCATGGGTAGCAATTTAACCCTGAACTCTCGTACTTTCTGCAGAATGTAAAATCAAAACATTTGTAATAATCAGTGCATTAGATCTCAAAGTATTATTGCTTTTATGAGGGGACAAAGATTTATTCATTTCAAAGTCCTCTTTCAAAGCCACCCTGGAACTGCTAGGTTAGATTGTCTTTACAGTAGGAGACTACAATAGTTGTCCCCTGCAAACCCAGCTTGTGTTGATGTAGCCAGGTGTGCATCATAGAGTATCACCACAACTGTCTTTAGACCTACAGCTTTCCTCACTTGGGAGACCAGAGCTGAGTAGAGCTCTTACCGAGAGAAGAAAGAGCTTAACAGCTGTATTTGGCAAAGTTGTGGGGGAGGCATGAATGTAGTTCCTCTGCTTTTTAGGAACAAGTACAAAGGGTCTCAGTCTGCAGAGGCATTGTTTCAGTGAGCAATGAATTCACACATTAAAAAAATATATCAAACAGCAAAAGAATCTGAAAAATGAGAGAAGTCTTCTGAAGAGAGAGGGGGGAATCTGGCACCATGGGAACAAAAATAATCACAGCAGCTTTCCTCGCCCCGTTGTGAAATGGCCCCCTGCACCCCAGGCAGCGAGCAGTTGCAGAGGTCAGCTGCCTGTGGTTAATAATAAATAGGCTCTCTTTGCCAGGCTGCACACCCCCATGTGATGCTCCTGCCCCCCCCCCCCCCCCCCCCCCCCCCCCATCCTCCTGCCTTCTCCAGGGCTGCCCAGGCACTGCTCCAGCACCCACCCAGCCTCCCTGCATGAGGCGAATGCCCAGAGGTAAGAGACATGCCAGGCCGTTGCTCCATGAGGTTGGATAAACTGGATCGATCATGGGGAGAGGTGAGCAGGGAAGGTTTGGAGGAGGGAGGAAAGCCTGTCCGTGCTAGAGGAGTCTGCAAAGTTTTGTTACAAGGCAAGAGGTCGGGTGGGTCTTGCTATAAGACTTGCCAAGCTTCAAAACTCTTTCAGGCAGCTCAGGCCAAGCGTTGGCTGAGTTTCCAGCGAACATCAGCGAAGTTGTATTGAGTTTCAGGTGCTGACCAGCTGGGTTTTATCCACCAGCCGGCACAGCTTGGGCACTCCTGGCTGTTGTGCAGCATTTGGGGGGTTGTTAACATTCAGAGCACAACTCGAGCAGCTCAACTGATCCCTGGTGTAACCTTGTTGGCTTAATGAATTTATTCCAAAGCTGACTTTGCCCTGGAGAGCAAGGGGTGTATACACACACACACAGAGCAATACCAAACATTTGCATGAACTACTCAGGCTGCTGAGCTTAGCATTGCACAGGCAGAGGTTGTAAGCGTGAAGTAAGAGCTTTTGCCACTTTGCTGTTATAATATGATTCCATAAACTTGATTAAGATTTTTATCCTTAAAAAGGATTTGGAAAGTGGAAAATCTTACTGTTTCAGACAGGTGTGTATTGTGTCTAGCTGAACCAGGCCCTTTTTTCTTGACTTACACAACCCAGCTGTCCTGTACAGCTGAAGTTTTCGGATCTGGGCAAAAATACTCTTCCTAGGTAAAAGATGTTTCTATATAGCTCTAGTGCCACACGCTGGGCTCAGAGCGGTGTTCTGCTGAATGTAACATGAGCACAGAACTTATTTTAATTGATTTGCAATCTAAATTAACAATAGGTGCAAAGGACTGAAGAGTGGAATCTTTTCCTTCTGGTGAAGGCGTGAAGAATAGAAAGGCTGGAGGGATACAGCAAAACGCCCAGGGAAAATAAGTGAAGCACTCAGGCATTGAGTGAAACTGCCCCGAGGCCCAGACCAGACCAGTCTCTTAACCTTTACAGCTCTCTCTCCCTCTTTTTCTGTTTGGAAATGAATGTAATTAAAGTGAATAGGAGTTGCTAAGAGACCGGAGGAGTTCTGGAGTTTGTTGCCGGGGCTGAACTGCGGCTCTGCTTCCACAGCTTTGCGCTAAGAAGGATGATGTAACGTGAGCCTACATAAAGCTCTCCGGGCTCTAGGGAAAGCTGCTCTTTCCTCCTTGTACTTACAGCTTGGTTTAGCAGTTCCCAGCTCCTTTCTTTGTTTTATTGAACTGCTGTTTCCTCCTAGACACTAGCAAAAACTGGGTTCATATCTTTATAGCATTCCTCTGCCTGCGTCCGCCTTGTACATTGCTCTCCGTGATCTTTCAGGCTGGAGGTGGCAGTGGCTGAGCCTGCAATCTGTCATGAGCAAGTAGCTTTGGAAATTAAAGTTGTCTACTTCCAACCTCTCTCTAGTTTGTTACTCCTCATTAGTTACTCTGCTTCCCCACGATTTCAGCCCAATGTTAACAACGGGCCAGGTGAACCCTTCCAACTCCATTTCTGCAGCATAACATTTTGCTTTGACAGCATGGCTCATGCTTGAAGCACCATGAGTCTCCAGGCAGTCTCCTGGGCAAGGGTTGTTTACCTGCCGAGATCAAGGCAGTAGATGGTATGTTTAGCTTCACATGGTCCCATTACTGCTAAATTACCTCTTTTGTTTTTGCCTGACTTTTGTTATCTCAGCACCAACTGAGTGCAAAAGATGATTGGGAAGATAGCCTGGAGCCTGGGAAAACATGTATCTACTGTGGCATGTGGGACCACCCATGTGAGAAGATTTCTGCGTGGTAAGTAGTGTATTCTGAAAGAGTTCCTGGGTGGAAAGCATTTTCCTCATTTGAATGCAGCAGGGACCTTGCTGACAGTGTTCTGGGAGCAAAACAAAGAGCAACAATAGTCTTGATGCACAATAGCCTTACAATGTATTGAGTTACTATGGTATCCTTGGTCTCTCCACTCTTTTAGAACGTATTCTTTGAGCATGGTTTCAGGGCTCTGTTCACAGTAATGCTAATTTAAAGTAATGTTACTGGAGCCATTGACAACGCAGCTGCAAAACTGGTGGCAGAGGAACACTCAGTGATGATGAGGACGATTATTGTTCATACCAACAACAGAGATATTTTGCAAATATTTCACTTACATAAGTGAAGCTTTGTGAAGTTATTTCTGAATTCACCCCAAAGAACAACTAAGAGGGGGATAAATTTGTTGTGATGATGACAATTTGTCTTTTACAAAACAGCTCAGTAGTAACTTCAAATATCCACACAAATAATTCACTTTTCTGTGTTTGTCCCCAGGTGCTTATGTCAGGATTCAGCCTTCCGTACAGGAAGCCCTGATGGAGGGGAGACCAGTCGTAGCCTTGGAAAGCACCATCATTACACATGGCATGGCCTATCCTCAGAATTTGAGGTGGTCGATTTTGATGTTTCTTGTTCAACAAAGTTGTAAGAACAGGCATATAACTGGTGTATCAGGACTGGTTTTCTTGGTCAAGCCAAAACCCCTGTAAGAGCAAATGGAAATTGTCAGGCATGCAGAATATGAGCTCTGGTGTAAAACAGTTGCATTTGGCCTTTTAAGGACACATATGGGGTACTATTTATCTTCTTATCCAACACCAAACATTTCTGGCTTCCTTTAAAATGTGGCAGCAGATAATGTCATCACTTGCTCTGAGAGAAGCTGCATAGTTTTTACAGACGTTGAAAACACTCTGCGGTTTCTTTTGGTATATCTTTCATAATGCAAAAAGGACTGGAATACAATAGTGAAATCTGTTCCTTGCTGCCACTCAGGGCAGCTACTGTGAGAGCTACTGATCCCTCTTGCTGCTTTCTGTACCCTGCGTAGAACCTCTCCAACCTCTACCCTTTATTTACTGATGCTCAGCAGACTCGCGTTTCATTGGGTTACAGTGCCAGAAATAATTGTACTCTCCATCCTTGCTTCCAGAAAGCACAGGAATTTTTTGGTATGGATTTTCCATCTTGATTTTTACCTGGCTGTTATTCTTCCTGACATTCTTAGAATGAAACTCTAAAAACCTGATTTTGGGAAGGAGGTAGTTTCAGTAGTTACAGATTGCCTAACGTATGTGCAGATGGCTCAGAAAAGAAGAAGCTGCTCTTAAAAAGGATAGTGTATGATTGATGAAATATAAAACCTGTGAAGCTTAGAAAGGCCTAAACTGTAGCCCTGGAGTATCCTCAGGCACTGCTGTCACTCTGTAACTGCCTGTATTGTGAAAAATATATCCTGGTCTTCTGAGCAGGGCTTCAATTACCTGAGGTTTCTGTGAAGGTTTCTGATCTCAGAGAAATAATGGGTAATAGATACAGAAAGATGCTATTTTGAGGCAATCCCTGTTTTTCAGTAGTCTATTGTACAACCAGATTTGCCTGTACACCAAGCAATGTTTTCTTTTCTCAAAAATGAAGCATAAAGCTTGGACATTGCTGTCCTGAAAATGGGACCTCTGCACTTCTGCAAATTCAAATGCAAAGACTTTTGCCACTAGGAAAATACAGAAGAGGAACTGGACTTTGCTGAAATCACAAGGACTGTATAAAACTGGAAGCTGGGAATAATGGCCACCAAACATGGCAGTTTTCTTGTCTGATTGTTTGCCTCATGAATTTTGTGACTGTTGTCTTGTTTATCTTATTCTAGCATGGCCAGAGATGTGGAAGAAATTGTAACAAAAAATGGAGCAGTGCCAGCCACTGTAGGTATCTTAAGAGGTCAAATCCATATAGGACTCACAGATGAGGAACTTGAGTTCTTGGCAAACAGTAAAAATGTAACTAAAGTGTCTCGGAGAGATCTTCCTTTTGTCCTCAGCCAGGTATGGTTTGTAGACTTTCTGTTTTAGTGTTTTCTCTACAGCTATAGTGTAATGCTCCTCAGCTTCAACCCAGGTGCCTCTTAAACTTCCTGAAAAGATCATGTAAAGTGGTATTTTACTGGCAAGCTCAAATGTGGTCCTATCTAGAATAAAAATACAACAAAGTATGGGAATAGCAGCCATAGGGTTAGTGAAAAGACATTCTGGATTGGCTGGCAAGCCACGAGTACTGGGCTAAGAATATTATTGGCATGATAAGGCATCATCACGTTACATACAAACTATGTGACATGCAGGCCATCACAAGCTTAAAGTGACATCTTAAGGTGACACTAGCTGCCTATGAAGCCTTCTGGTTGGAAAGCCCTGGAAATCCCTGGTGAACTTGCCTTTGCAAGAGCAGCTTATGTAGCAAGGACCATGATTCTTCTGTGGTTTTGCCTAATAGAATATTTGTATCGGTATTTCACTTGTCAGCTGGTGACAGCAGGCTGTTGTGACATTGCTGTGTGTCAGACCACAACCACAGCTGCCCACATGTAGCATTCTCCATGTCACCCTGGGTGCTGACTGTGACTTTGTCCCCTGACAGGGCTTGTCTGGTGGCACTACTGTGTCTGGAACAATGATTGCCGCACACAAAGCAGGAATCCGTGTGTTTGTGACGGGTGGCATAGGAGGTGTCCATCGGGGAGGAGAGAACAGTAAGAAAATCAATACATTGTACTTTGCTTTATTTCATTCCATCTTTTTCCATTTTCCCAGTTTGTCCTGCAGAAGAGTAAAGTTATCATTCTTCTTAACCATATTATGGTTGTTTTTTCCCTCGTGTCTCCTTTCCAGAAGCTTCAAAATACTCCTCTTGAGCACTGGCCAGTTGTTAAGAGGCTATGAGTTTACCTTTTGCTTACATGGGGTTAAATGGATATTGTTTGCTGTCACAACAGGAGCTGACTGTACCTTTTCCACTTTGTAATGGCTGGATAACCTGATAGGGGCTTGGAGGACAGTGTTGTTACTGACTCCCTCTCAGCTGGGGAGGCAGAGTATATCCACAAAAGAAGCTTAGGCCCTGGTCTGTGTTAGAAGTGCATGTTCCTCTCTGGAAAATGGCCCAGCCTTGGCAGTGTAGTTTGTGACCTTTAAGTACGTTCTTTCTTCGTAGTCGTATATATTCCTAGCACAGCATAACTGCATTGCTCGGCTGGATGACATCCCTTTCAGATGTAAATTCAAGACCACGAAATGTTCTGAGGTCAGC
Organism: Pezoporus wallicus; assembly: GCF_028554395.1. NCBI lineage: Eukaryota > Metazoa > Chordata > Aves > Psittaciformes > Psittacidae > Pezoporus > Pezoporus wallicus. The sequence goes on along the minus strand of NW_026642179.1, from coordinate 8,823,247 downwards.
AAAGCTCCTGTGGCTTTTTTTCTTTGCCAGTGATGTCAATACCAAAATCAAAATCTACTTAAATTATATTCCATCTCCCTGAACTTTGCCCTTGCTGTATAACCCTTCTTCTTTCTTTTCTACCGAATTTTTACATGCTGTTTATTGATGTGATCAAAGAGCCTAGAGATACAATGCATGGCTGCACCTCTGCCCTAAGCTATGTGATTTTTTGTCAATATCTCTTTCTATCGCAACACTTAAAGGCATGATCTAAACCTGTAATATTTGTTTCTGGATCTAAGTGGTTACAAAAGCAGGCAGTGGCATCCCAGGCAGAGACAACTTTTTAAGAGGGCGGATCACATCTGCTTGGAATACAACACAGTCACCAACATAATGTCTGCTTGTCCCTTGACAGGTCTGGATGTGAGTGCTGACTTGACGGAGCTAGGACGAACTCCGGTTGCTGTTGTATCTGCAGGAGTCAAATCTATCCTTGATATTGGCAGGACACTGGAATATCTGGTAGGTAGCATGGGCTGCTGAGCCTGAAAGCAGGGAATGTGCTTTGTGTCCAGAATGCCCAGTGGTGTTGGGGTAAGCATTAAACCTAAGATTTTTAGAAATTACTATTGAGAGGACGTGAAGCTATATTTACTGTTCTCTAGTTCTGGGGCTATACAAGCTCTGGGCTGCTCCCTAACATAAATTTATCCATCCCCAAGGGGCTGTTCCAGCACCTGTTCCAATTGACGCCAAAACCAGTGCTAGCCATGCTGTCTTTCTCTGGCTTTGGACTTGATTTTCTGGGACAATACTCCAGAATTGGTGGATCAGGCAAGCTATATCCATCAAATGCTAAAATAGAATTAAAATGGGAATCAAATGATTTTCAGTAGAGTCACTTTTTAAGGTTTGGGAACCACCAGGGCCAGTGCTTCAGGTAACTGCCAACATCAATGCTTCTTAATCACAAACAGAACTCATTTATATTCCTGTCAGCTTACAACATATCTTCAGATCACAAGTTGTTACCTCAGACTCAGTGTTGCCCTAATGACAGCTGCATGGCTTTTGATCAGCTCTGAGCACAAGCACAGGACATGCACATCTCCTGTGGAAGCCAAATTCTGTCTATCCTGTTACCATGGCTGGCTCTTTACTTCAAAAAATGTTGGTGATATAACTGAGTAGAGTGGGATGCATAAAATAACCAAAACCTGTGCTAAAGAAAGACAGTTTCTAGGAAAAAGCCCCCTTCTTTTGGTGGGCCCCCTTTCCCTCTGCTGATTACCTGCTGGTCTCGCCTCCACTGCTGCAGGAGACACAGGGAGTTTGTGTGGCTGCCTTTGGAGAGTCAAGGGAGTTCCCAGCCTTCTTCTCACGCCAGAGTGGCTTCCAGGCACCATATCAGGTCCGGGATGAAGAGGAGGCAGCTCAACTCATTGGTGTGTTTCAGAAAGAAAAGGCCCATGTAGGGTCCTGGAAGAGCAGGACACAAAAATCACATTTGGATGAGGCACTTTTTTAAGAGCTTTTTTTGGAGAAGGGTTTGTCCCAAAAACCAGGCCATCCCACCTCCCCCATTCCTGCTTTAGTGCTTTGTAAAGCAGCAGTGAAATTCAGTTTTTACAGCAAGTTTCTTACCTAGCTGCAGCCACCTTGGCATGCTGAGACATGTTTTCTTCACACTGGTGAGGTAAAGGGAACATATATGTTAATGTATTTACAAAAACAGTTTCTGAGCCCTCAGAAGTGGAGTCAGTTTTCTTTACAAAAACAAATTATTTGCCCCTTTATTGTACAGACTCAAAAGAAATAGTCACGTGTAAACTGTTTGGTAGCTGGAAAAGACTAGACCATGTCTTTGGGTCAGCTAAGAACAGGAGTTTCTGCTCTGTGGGTTCCTTCACTCTGCACCCACTCTTGTCATTTTCCTTCAGCATTTGATTTACTCAAGGAGAACCACTAATGATATGCCTGTCCTCTCCCAGCCAGTGCTCTGGGGCTGGGCATGAGCAGCGGGGTGCTGATAGCAGTGCCCTGTCCCAAGGAGCGAGCTGCCTCAGGCCAAGTCATCGAAGAAGCCATCCAGCAAGCTCTCAGCGAAGCCAGGTGAGAACCAACCTAAGCCCTAGCCTTTGCTCACCTGGGTCCTGGAGAAGTAGACGACTTCAGGGACACTGCTACAGGGGCTGTAGTACAGTCTAACCTCAGGCATGACTGAGCCCACAGCATGCTTTCAACTGTAATTTTGTCTAACCTGAAGCATGTTTGCAGGACTTTTTACAGTATGTGGTTATGGAGATAAATTATCTGCTAGAAGCAGTGCTTCTCCTTGGATGCTGTTTCAGCTCAGTCCTTCTCATCTGCAGGCGTTTTCTTTACATCTGCAGGTCCAAAGGGATCACAGGCAAAGAACTGACCCCTTTTATGTTACGGAGGCTCAGTGAATTAACTGATGGGAAATCACTGGACTCCAGTATCCTTTTAGTGAATGAGAGGGGGGAAGTACTCCAGTGTACTGTCTCTTCTGACAATGCTTGGTGAAAATGCTATCACTTTATTGGCAGTCTAGCAAGGGGAAAACACTTCAGTATCTGCAAACAGATGAGAGCTTAGCTATTGCATCTTCCTTTTTCAGGAACACCATTAACTGTCCTCATCTACTTTTGCATTAAAAATTGGAGCGCAGCACAGACAGCAGGTGGTCCAGAGTCCAAAGAGATCCCTTACATCTGATCCCCAAGCTTGCCTGTCCTGTGATGGAATCTCAGGACACTGTTGTCCATGGTATGATTGCACAGCGGAAGGTACCTGAGCTTTCCAGAGCACTGCACTCTACATCCCGCTGCCTTAGCCAGGTCATCATGCGGTCACACAGTAAGAGAAACTTGTAAGGGAAACAGCTGTGGGTGTTAAAATTCAGGGTGTTCATGCAGTACGGTAACCTAGTATTTGCCTCCCCAAAGGGTGTAGGGGGTTCAAATCTATCAAGTCTCACAGCACGTATTTTCTGCATTCTCCTCTAAACAGTTCCTACATAGGCTTCTAACAGGTCAGTCTTGCTGGTATTTTTGCTTTTCCTCAAAGAAATGCCAAACAGACCTTGCCCTGATCCAGAACAATGCCAGAGTGGGCAGCGGCATTGCGGTGGCCCTGAGCAAACTGCAGAAAGCCAGGAGGAAGGGGAACCTGCCTCGGCGAGAGGACACAACCCCACCCCAGCCAGTGAGTTGTCTGCTTTCCGTATAACGCCTCTGCTGACAGCACAAGACGCATTTATATCTGTTTACAAAAGCCAATCTTAAGAGCCCTATCTTAATCTAGTATTTCTTATTTGTCTTAGATAAATATCCTTTCCTCTCCCCCACCCCCCATCCATATTTACAGGGAATGAACACTGACAGTGGCCTAATCCCATTAAGTCTTAGACCGCCAAATCCATTAAAACTTTAATCACCTTTTACTGTGCCCTTATGTACAACTTCAGCTGTATTGCTTTCAGTGCCAGGGAACTCGAGACTACAGGAGTAGACCTGGAAGAGGGTAGAGGGAGATATTTTGAGCTGTTGAGCTATACATGTTTTATAAATATCTCCTTTTTGTTGGCCTCCTGCTCATAATTGCAAAAATTACAAAAGGTACAGCATATCCTGAACAAGATCCATTATAATCCCAATACTCTATTCACTCTCCTGGATTTTTTTGTGTGCCACATAATTTATGGGAAATCTATTTTAGGTAGTCTTCAGAGAGATGGAAAATTTTCTAAACCCCTTTTGCAGTAAAATTTGTCGACATAAAAGAGGGCAGTGACTCCAGAGACAATAACCCAGCATCTGATGGAATGAGAAAAACCCTGTATGTCCCAAAAGAACTTGGAAACTTCCTGTTTGTGGAGCTGTATTGCTTTTTCTGGCTTTGTAGGACACTAAGAGAGTGCTCCATAAAGTGTCACTGGGTGTGGAAATTTCTCCTGGGAGCTTGCAAGAAATGACTGCATTTTTCTGTCCACTTTTTCCCCATTTTCTTGTCTTTCTTACACAACAGTGCTTGAATGTTTCTGAGGTTTTGTATGTCAGAAATTGTCCCAAGAGAAATGGCTTCAAGGGCACTGATGTGACCAGACCCATGCAATGCCTTACATTACTTTATCACCACACAGAGAAACTGCCAGTACCCATACATGTATACAGTAGCATCCCACCTGCCATGCTGGGGCTTGCTATGAGCAGGAATAATTCAGAAAGCAACATATAGAAGAGATTTCCATTCTTCCTAATTTGTACAGACTTGTGTCTAGCCATCCAAAATAAGCACAGTGAAAATTAGCCAGCTCTCAAGAGGGTGGGAAAAGTGACTAGGAAAAGCAAAGAAGACTTGGAAACTTTTTCTTCAAGTCCGTCTAACCACTTTTTACATCTTTTTTTCTCTCCTGAAGGTGGTGATTGGAGGCATCAACGTTGACTTTATAGCCAAGGCACAGAACCCTGTCATCCTGGTACTGTATCTAGCAGTTTCCTTAGCACCACTGTCATTTCCAGCTATTTTTACAGGAGTACCAAGCCAAAGTTGGGGTGGGGAGGAAGGCAGCATCCACCCACGATATCTTTATTGTACCCACATGTCTTTATCCATACACATGTGCAAACCTGGGAGGTGTAGTGGTGCATATTTGATGTGTTGTCTAGGTGAGCAATGGAATGATACATATTGACCTATTCTGTTCCTGTGCTAAAAGTCACTATCTCTGCCACTCAAGACAAAAGACAGAGCAATGGGTCACCCTGATAATCTCCGCGTATGACTCTGGCCTCTACAGACTATCTTAAGGTGCTCTGGGAATATTCCTTGATTCCAAAAGCCCAAAGAGTTCTTTTAGCAGAAGAGCTGCCAAGGACATTCTAGAAGCACATATGCAAAGAGCTAGAAGCAGCAGGTGAAGGCCTTCACTGTGCTGTGACAGCTCTAATTCAAAAGCTGTCACACAATAGAGGGGAAATCTCGAAGTAACAGCCAGCTCTGGCTGCCTGGGACTGTCTTTGCTGTGGAAGGGCAGCATGAATAGGAAGCAAGAATCTCCATGCAGAATGCGCACAGTGGTAAGAAACCTCTCAGAAAAGAAGTACTGACACAGCAAACCAGAGAACCAACTGCCTCAGTCATGAAGGGTTTAAGTCACACACAGAGAAAAAAACTTAAAAAAAAAAGAAAGAACATTTTAAATGTTATCAGACCCTCTCCCTCACAATTTGGTTTGACCACAAAACGCCCAAAAATCTAAAGTGGAACAGACCTGGGACTTCCCCATGCAAATGACAGCTATTTGCATGGCCTATACAATTTTTGTTGAGCTATATGAAGTACTATAGATGGAGGCGGTGAAGCTTGCTCAACAGTTGTTTTGTGTCTCAAATTACTCCATGCTGTCCTTCCTGTCCAAGGATAGGAAACTCCTGCTGTCAGATGGGACAGCCTGTGAAGACCCCTCAGTCAGATAGGGAAAGATGTGCTGGAGAAGCTGTCGTTACAGAAGCTGGCTATTCAGTGATACAAAGGCAGAGACCAAACGGTAATATAATGGTCAAGGGTGACAGTTGCTGTGGTATCAGCTATGAAGGCTTGCAAAACTAAAAGTTCAACTGCTTCGGTGATGATCTAACCTATAACACCCATATGCCACACTCAGCTGTCAGGACAAGGAGATAAGCTGTGTCCCAGGGAAGGCAGCCACCCCCTGGTGTGTCAAACGTGAGTGCAGATCCCTGGACCACCCATGGCACAGTGAGGAGGCAAGAGCAGCTATAGACACTGCTGGGAACAGCTGATGGGGGGAAAGGGAAAAGGAGATACTAATGGTGTATGAAAAAATGAGGCATTAGCTGCCCTTCTGTATAACAGCAAGCGTTAAAGTTAGGCCATTGTGGCAACTACTCAAATGCCAAACTACAGGAGGATTTGGGAATTGACAGCTGTAACACTGCTGCTGACAGCTGCTGTGGTTAGGCACAGAGGAAAAAGCACTCTCAACAGCATTGCTTTGTTTTGGCTTCAAAAGATAGGTCTTTTCTAAAGGGCTTAGCACCCAGCAGCTCCCACCCTTACGTGTTCTGGATTTGTTGCAGATCACTGGAGTACCACTCACACCTCTTGCTGTCTCCGCAGGAAAGCTGCTGTATTATGTCCTGGTTGTAATTCCCACATGGCTTTCAAGGGTATCCAGATGCAAAGTGCTATCTGACTAAATATGCAAAGTAACCATCTGACCTGCAGAGACTGATGTTTGGTTTTGCTGAGAAGAGGTGCTAGAAGCAGCATAATGATTATAACTCCCTCAGGATACCCAGAAGTTGAGCAGAGTCTCATTTTTGCATTAGGAATTCAAACCTCTTAGGACATGGAAGAAGATCCCAGAGACTAAAGTCTGAAACATTGCCAGAAAGTATCAGCCCAGTCTTACTTCAAATCACCACAGCAATGCCATTTTTATCTTTCACCTCAGACATTCCCACCTGAAGACTACATAGAAGAAATACCTGAGCTGAAACTTGAAGTTACTGGCTGAGCTAGTGAGGTGCAATGAGAGCCAGTCATTTTTAATTCAAAAGCAGGCTGCTAGTTTCTCTCTCATTGCACCCATCTGCTACTTTAAAGAGAGATTTAGCATCTTCATGTTTTTCAGGCCCTGTGGGGTTATACAGCAGCAGAGGTCACCCACTGCTGTTAGGGCAAGGCTTGGTGTAAAAATCTGAAACTCTGCCTTTGGGCTGTGTAGGGGACTAACTGAGAAGCTCAGCAGCCAGACAACAAAAGGAGCTCATGAGTATTTTCAACATTCCTGCAGGAATCAGTTTTGAAAAACAGATAGTGGAACCACATAAAATAGAGTTTGTGCTCATTAACGATGGTGGTTAGTACCCTCTTTTAATATTGAAATAGGGGCCAGTGATCAAAGCCATGTTGTTTGACTTGCCTAAACAAGCATCCTTGCTTTTTACTTTGGAGTGGGTTTCTTTTATTTTGCTCTTGGCTGCTTCAGAGTTAAAATAGCCAAGCTTGATGCTTTCAAAATCTGCAACACTCAACCAAAGACAGTTGCAGATGGAAATAGACTCATTCCTGGCAGTACCAGTGGCAATTCCCAGGGAGCATGACCAAATGTAACAGAGGGGCATTTGGCTTAACAAGGAGTGACAAGTAGTGGAAAGATGGACAGAAGCCATAGGTTGCTTATATACAGCCAGTTCTGCTCAGGTGGTCTGAGCAGGTCAGGGCTTGGAGAACTGCCAGACAGAGAAACAAAGGCGTCAAGAATTAGCACAAAGTCTTGCAGGCTACAGAACTGGGGAGAGTCAAGGCAAGCAAAAGCAGCCTGGAGGTCAGAAGAGAGTGATAAAAGACCATATTTAGATTGGAGAGCAGCCTCTTACAGTTGTAGGGCTGGATGCAGAAAAAAGCATTCTGTGCAAAGGACAAATGTGCAGCTTCACACTGGGGTAGAAGGGTCCTTGGAGAGCTTCAGTCTGAGTTTTGAGAAGGCCCAAGAATAGCAGCAGGTTGGAGGCAGAATACTTCTTACTGTGAGATGGCAATACATTTACTTGTTTTGTGTTTGCAATCAAGCGGTGTTTACAAGCAAGAGCAATGTGTATGTGCAGGGGTATTCTGGTGCACCTGGGCTAACAAGAGGCGGTGAAAGACTGGGCCAGGAGCTGCTGTGTATGGGCATGCACACGCTTCAGTGCTTGCCACACAGATCCTCAGCATACACTTGAGAGCTCCGAGTTACGCAGAACTGTGAAGATCATTATGACCACCAGTGGCAAGCTGTCTTCAGAAATGGAAAGTATGTTTCAGGATTTTATGAAACAAAAGCTTTTAAGCCATTTGATAGTCAAAAAAAAGCCCAAGTTGATTTGAGCACTTACTGATGTAATTCTAATGGCAGAACATTTAGAAGAAGGGGGAGATGGGAGAGGGATTCTGAAAACTTGGATGTGACAGTCTGACACATGGGCTGGGGAGTGGAAGGCAGAGGCAAGTGAAAAGAGAAGTTGATAACCACACAGGTGGAGAAGAGCACTTTTCGTAAGGGAGATATCTGGGAGGAGAAGGGTGAGTTAAAAAGTATTCAGACACCGAAACAGGTCCTTCCATGAGTAAAGTATAGAGACAGTACACGTGAAGGTAACAAATCTAACTTTCATAGTATGGTTTGGGTTTGAAGGGACCTTAAAGCTCATCCAGTTCCACCCCCCTGCCATGGGTAGAGACACCTTCCGCTAGACCAGGTTGCTCCAAGCCCAGTCCAACCTGGCCTTGAACATTGCCAGGGATGGGGCAGCCACAGCTTCTCTGGGCAGCCTGTGCCAGGGCCTCACCAAACTCATAGTGAAGAATTTATTCCTTATGTCTAATCTAAATCTACCCTCCATCATTTTACAAAGAGAAAAAAAAATAAATAAGAAATCAACCCCCAAATTGCTTAAGGGGGCAGCTAAATGGTCTGAAGGCAGCGGCAGAGCCATTCAGGTCTGGGTCAGCAGCTCTGGAGTCGCAGCACTGTGGTGAGCTGGTAAATTCAGAGGGCTGCTCATATCAACTGAAACATTTATTAGCTTTGTTCTCTTTAAGAGGTCTTAGCAAGTAAGACTGAAATAGCAACGCATGGGGAGAGCTGCTTGATCTCCCCTCCTAGGAAGCAGGCCTTTGTCATCAAGGTTGAAGTCTGTAGATAGCTGTAGATGTTTATATTGCCCTCAATCTGGTATCTAGATGCCTTCTTCTCCCTTTAATTGATGACCTATGTTTCAGTAACATCAACTTGACTTCACATGTTGAAGGAGACACAGCATTCATGCCAAGCAGCCCTCCAGTTTTGCCAATTAACAATTTGTTCTTCCAGGGTGGTGGGCAAACAAATGCTGGAGGAGTGAGACGAACCTTTGGCGGTGTTGGAAGAAACTTGGCAGGTGCCTCGTGCTTGTGTTTGCTTGTGGGTGCATGCCAGCTGTGATTTGTCCTTTGGTATTCCTTCAACAGCAGGAGCTCTTGAATGCTGTTAAGATCTGGGACATGTTAGGCAATATACCAGCAGGCAGACTGCCTGGAAATGGCAGGGGCCATTCCAAGAAGTAAGAGGGAAGGGAGTTAGGATCAGGAAAAGAAAGGTCCACAAATATGAAGTTAAGTAGCATGTAGCACACTGACCCCAAATTAAAGTTAAGTAAGCATCAATGATCTCCAGTGAACAGTCTGGCCCTCAGCATTGAATTAATGCCTGATTATAGTTGCAATAAGAGCTGGTTTTGAGCAAGAATTTCAGAGGAATAAGCTTATTCAGAGATGATCATCCATGCACCCCTTCTTCTCTTTTCCTCCTAGATGTTCCAAAATATCCAGAGGATTCAGACTGCCAGTACAACAGGCAGACACAGATCACCCCACTCAACCCCATCCAACCATTTGCAGCAGCTGTGGCTGAGTTTCATCTTGAATGTCCTTTAGACAGGGATTGGTGGGCATAAAGTTTTCCAGGAAAGGGCTTTCTTAACCTGCACAGGCTGTCACTGTGTCCAGAATACTCTGACGGATTTACTAATGTCTCTTGTTTCCACTTGCCTTTTAGACTGCTTAAGCCGCCTTGGACAGACTCCTCTCTTTTTATCAGCTGTGGGGAAGGATGAACATTCAGAATCCGTCCTGCACTACTGTCACCATATGGTATGTTGCACAGTAGCAGCACATCAGGAGCATGGAGGTGATGAAGTTGCATAGAGGGAAAAATCTTCTCAACCCTGGCAAACATAAAAGCTATTTCCCACCAGGCTAAGAGTAGAAATAATTCAATGCTCCTTTAGTTACAGAAAGCTAGAAGGCGTGGAGCCAACCCCCAAAACACAGGCCAAATGTATATACCATTTGGAGTCTGAACCATGGGGACTGAATTCAGCTCCAAGGAGTGATGCTTGAAGGACAGAAAGTGAGTTAAATCAGGAGGAACCATGAAAAACTCTAGTAAGGCATAAGCACAACTAGAAACATGTAAACCCTGACCCTGAAGATAGACAAAGCAATGCCAAAATTGGCCTTGGTTGAATAAAGTATATGACAGAGAATAACTGGAACTGGGAACTCAGCTGGACACCTTAAAGCTTTAGAAGAGTAAGGTCCCCTACATAGCTGCCTACACCCCTCACTGTGCACCAGAGGAATACCTGACTTAAACAGCAGCTTGTCCACTGAGGTTAGGGACCCAGGAGCAGCAGGAGCTCATGGAGGGGGCAGCAAGACAGAGCATGCCACCCCAGTGGGGAGCGGGAAAAGCCATGAGAACAACCCTAACCCAAATCATCCCACACCTCTGTGATGTAGAGGCAGGGCTGGATGTAGGTAGAGCCCTCAGATGAAGCTGATCAGGGCCATTAAGGCCTATTAACACCCTCAGGTCCCTAATATCCAGATAGAACACAGGGGTCCTTAGTTCTGGCTACCTGAGCAGTTGGGTAAATGAAGTAATAAGAACATAAACTCTTTGTTTATAAAGGCTTCATAGCAGCAGGTCTATAATCCCCCATCTACCCAGCATAGTTTGTGCCATCAAAGTGAGAGGTCTGCCAAGGGAAGATGGACTTGCTGGGCAGCAGCCAAGCAATCCTTGTCTGTAACAAAGCGTATTACTAACAATGCGTCTCCTTAAAACCTCCAAATTCCCTGTGAGCTGCTGGGGTGGCTGCATTGCTCTGTCCACGTGTATATTCCAAGAAATGTCCTGAGTTCTCTAAGCAGATTATTCACAAGACCCCCACACCTCATAGGTATGTCTGTGACACTGCTGTAAAAATGGCTCCAAGGCTGCTCTCAACATTGGGCTGTGCAGTCTGGTGAGGTGGCTGACATAACTGCTAGCTGGAGTGTGCCACCAAGACGTGCCAGCATGTTGTCAGGCCATTGAAGTGTCACACAAGCTATAGGAATGGGTAGCTGGAGCAGGCAGGGCTGCAGACCACGACAGAGACAGCCTATAGAACTGCACGACAGAGACCTGTCACTCTCATTTACTAAATGATTTCTTGAAGCAGGGGCATTTGTTGTATTGTAAATATTAAAAAATAGCTATCTGCCAGCATTGTCTAGAGCAGGATTCCTTTGAAATGTTACTTATTTCAAGAGAGAAGGGAGGTTAAATGCAGAACAGCAGGCTGGGCTACTGATCAGGTGGATACAGAGAAAGGATGTGCCAAGTGTGGTAGCTGCGAGAAACATGCTCCTTGTGTAACTGTCCTCCCTGTTTTAGGACATGAGTGCCATCCTTCAGCTGGAGGCGAAGAACACAGCCACTTACTGTGCTGTGATCACCAGTGCTGGGGAGCTCAGTGTTGGCTTGGGAGACATGGACATCCACCACCAGATAACAGAGCAATATGTATGCATACCATCAGATTTGTAAACTTTTTCTTGGGAAACGGAGTGTGGACCTGTGATGAAAAGCAACTGGGGAAGCTGTGCCAGGAGGGAGGGGGTGTGCAGAGGGGACGTGGGAAATCCTGACGTTAACCCCAGGCTTTGGACACTGAAATAGCAGCATGGCAAGCTACCAGAGCCCTCTGTCGTTTCTAAGCCAGATGGAGCTTCTGGTTTTGCTCCATACAGTATCACCACTGCTATCATCCATGACATGTAGGTCAAAATCCTCTTCATTAACTAGTCCCAGCTAACCTATAATTTTTGGGAACCTTAAAGCCAGCAATAAATCCAGCCCACCTGCAGAGATGGTACTTCTCCCTTTAGGGAAAACCAAAACAAAGTGGACAGAACACTGGTTAGAGCAAGTTTTTCTGTTCCACCCCCTCCCTGCTATCCCTGTTGTTTCTACATGCTGAGTTGTACCAACAGGCACTGCTCTCAGCACATCCAAACCTTCAAAACGTCAGGACTAATGAAAGCAGTGATTAAGCACTGATTCAGCAAAGCCCCATCAGTGCACCCTTCTTCCTTGCTCATTCTTTTACTAACAGAACAGAAGCCTGTGCTTCATGACTGACAGCGACATGGAAGTTAAGTGCAATTTTCTTACCAGTGTCATCCCCATGAGGTGGAGACTTCGTAGAGAAAAATATGGTCATTGCTCCCACTTCCATCCGCACCCTGCCTCTCCCAAGTCTTGGCACAGAAAACCATTGCATGACAGATTATCTCTCCTGAGCTTTAAGAAACCACTGTGGCCAGTGGAAACTCTGAGCCAATCTTCTGCTGCAAAGCGCATTCTGGCAGCCCTTCTCTCCACCACGATTAGTGGAGGCACAGGAGGGATGCTGCACAAGTGCCTGTAGCACTGGTTGCATTCAAGCAGCAAGCAAAGGTGTAGTCAAGCCAGGCAAAGCACAGGGAATTAAAGAGCAGCATTCCCTTTCCCTGTAGGTCTCTGACTAACCCACAGATACCAAAGTGGTCTAGTGAGGACCAGCAACTACCTTTCCTTACTAGAAGGGCTGGGCCAGTTGAGTCCAGCTCTTGGTGGCAGGGAGCAAGAGAAGGAGAAGAAAGGAGGGAGATGAGGCAAACTGAAGACTCCATTTTCCTTAAGGAGTCACTCTTTTAGGTTCATGCCTGCACCTGAAGACTCCATTTTCCTTAAGGAGTCACTCTTAGGTTCATGCCTGCACCTAAGGGCTGCAATACGAGTGAAAATCCTACATCCTGACTCTAACTAGCAATCATTTGTTCCTCTGCAATGACTCAAGCTGTCTCTGCTCTGTGTCCTGGATTTTTCCTAGGTGTCTCAGTTCAAGGAGAACCTGTGCCAAGCCCCACTAGTGTGCATCGATGGAAATGTGCCTCTTTCCACTATTCAGTATGTCTGCCAACTAGCTAGAGAGCACCAGATAGCAGGTAAGGAGAACTTGCCCAGCCCTGGCCCTGTAGCTCCTAACCTTGTGCCAAGACACTCTGCACACCCTGAGTGCTCTCCACTGCTGCTTGCTGGAGATACCTGGTTACTGTCTGACATGCCGTGTCATTCAGCACTCCCTTCTGTACTCTGCTACTCTTTTTCAAATGGATGGAACAAAGGTCTGCGTTCCTTGACCTTTGCCTCATTCTGCAGCTAAATCACATTCCCTGTGGTGTAGGTGCTATAGCCTGTGGGCACTGCCAGAAAGCCACGGAAAGCTGCTTTCTTTGCCTTTAACCTCAAGGGAAGTGCAAGTGTATGTGCTTCTGCCAGTTCGAGCAGCAATATAGTTTGCTTCTCATAAGTGCTAAAGCATCTTTTGACAGGATTTCTCTCCCACTTCCCATGAAATGCACACCATCACCACCCCCGGTATGCTGGGGACCTTTCACAAAGCTTCCTAAACCTTTGGAGTCATGCCTTCATTTTTAAAAGCAAATCCCAAAGGAGACAGTGTTCTTAAAACCTGGCAGAGGCTCCAAAACCAGCTAAAAGGAGAAACAAAACTGAAGTTCGATTGTATGACTCCAGAGCCAGAAGCAACTGTCTCATTGTTGAGCACTGGAAAGGAAGCCTTGGGAGGCCTTATCCCAAACATGGGAGAGATAGTATTTTAAGTTTCTAACAGATTACATGCATACCTCACATTGTGCAGGTCATGCTAAGCCTTATACACTGCATTCTGCTCTGACATAGAGATTAATGACTAATTCATGAACTAACCCATTGCAATGTTGTTTTGAAGTGTGCTATGAACCAACAGATGAGAATAAGGCCTCTAAGCCGTTCCTCTCAGACAGCTGGAAAGCGCTCACATACATTTCCCCCAACCTGCAAGAGCTAAGAGCAATAAATCGGACCCTCGGGAACCCTCTGCCAGCAGGTATTGAATACTCAGAAGAGACAGTCACACACTTCTAGATAAGTGTGCACTTAAAGCCCAGAAAGCCAAGCATATCCTGGGTCAAAAGGAGTGTGACCAGCAGGTCGAAGGAGGTGATCCTGCCCCTTTACTCTGCTCTTGTGAGACCTCACTTGGAGTATTGTGTGCAGTTCTGGTGTCCTCAACATAAAAAGGACATGGAACTGCTGGAACAAGTCCAGAGAAGGGCCACGAGGATGATCAGGGGGCTGGAGCACCTTCCGTATGAAGACAGGCTGAGGAAGTTGGGGCTGTTCAGCCTGGAGAAGAGAAGGCTGCGTGGAGACCTCATAGCAGCCTTCCAGTATCTGAAGGGGGCCTATAGGGATGCTGGGGTGGGACTCTTCATTAGGGACTGTAGTGATAGGACAAAGGGTAACGGGTTAAACTTAAACAGAGAAAGTTTAGATTGGATATAAGGAGGGAACTCTTTCCTGATAGGGTGGTGAGGCACTGGAATAGGTTGCCCAGGGAGGTTGTGAATGCTCCATCCCTGGCAGCGTTCAAGACCAGGTTGGACAAGGCCTTGTGTGATATGGTTTAGTGTGAGGTGTCCCTGCCCATGGCAGGGGGGTTGGAACTAGATGATCTTAAGGTCCTTTCCAACCCTAACTATTCTATGATTCTATGATTCTAAGATTCTAACCTGCATCCTGAAGAAGAACGTTTGCTGCTCCAGTCCCTATTTCAAGCAAGCTGGGTTATAACACAGTGGGGATTCTTAAACACTCTTGCCGTCTTCCTCCTTAAAGTCATCTCTGCATGGGTTGTGCGGCCCAGGCCAGACTGATAATCTGTCAGAGAGCACAGTAGGCCTGGGATGGCTTCTTGTCCAAAACCAGAGATCCTATTTGCCTCACTTCATCAGCCAAACTGGAGCAATATCTCAGTATCACCCTTTGAAGAAATGCAATGCCCCACCACATGCAGGTGTTAAGGCAATGAAGTCATACTTTAGGACAGATTTTTGATCTCTACAGACACATATTTAGTCCCATGAGGGGTGGTTTCCTCGGTGTGGGATAGAGGTATGGAAGTCTAATGTTGGAGAATTCCATGTTTCCCATGATTTAAAGAAAAATTAACCACATATCAGAAGTGCTCATAAATAGTAGCAGTGGTCCTCAGAAATAGGTTGCCAGCCCATAAAAGGCCAGTTGAGGATCTTTACAGTTATAGCACAGCCTTTTCTCCCCACTGTATCAAGAGCTGCCAACCAGGTTGGAGGATGTTGTCCAGACTGCAGTGGCCTTGGCCTGCCCTTTGCTGTTGCATCTGCACTGTGTGGTGGTAACCCTCGGCGCTCTCGGCATCCTCCTGTGTGGCAAGAGTCTGGGAGGGAGCATATCACTTTGTCCAGGACCTCATGAACAGGTAAAGGCATGGGAAACTAACTCTGAGCTCTCAGTTGCTTCTTTCTCAGACCATAAAGCATCGCTGCTATTTCTGGTGGCATGGCAGCAGTCCTGGGAAACGTATGTGTTTGGTAGGTGGAATACACATCTCTGAAAGCAAATCAAGTTGTCTGTCCATAAACTGCTGGTTTCTAGCAGCAGTGTTTCTAGTCAGCTAGCTTTAAATGTGCTTGCATGAATATTCATGAGTGAAGGCTTCACTTTCAGGAAGCTCTATTTAAAATTGCTGATAGCTTTCAAAGTGTGAAAAAACATTATTGCCTTTTTCTTCTTTCTTTTTGGCATCTGAGCAGGTCTGGATGGCATAAGCCACATGAGGCCATACCAATTTGGGCAATTCCCACTAACTTCCCTTCTCTCCCTTCTCTCTTGGCACAGGCTGCTGCTGCTAGCCTCTGTGCCACCCACTACCCAGCTGTCCACATCAGCAGGGAGGAGATAGTCAACGTCTCGGGAGCCGGTGACAGGTATATTGCTCACTACTTTGTCTTCTCCAGCAAAATGTAGGAGGGCCATAAATTGGATTTCTTTGAAATTCTACTGCAAAGGTGAATGATATTCTGCTGCTTGAGGAGCAGACACTTAAGGACACAAGAAAAGGCCTGGTTACCATGATTACTTGCAAAGCTTGCTAAAAATGTCTCCCTGAGCATCTTGGAAGCCAGTCTTGCCATTCTTACTTTTGTTTTTCTTTAAGATCCAAGCTTTTCATGGCAATCTAGTAGTCCTGAGTTAGCCTGGGCTGAGCTGCTGAAAGCAAAGTAAACCACCTTACATCAAAGCTGTCTTTCTAACTACTTTACTTCCACACTTCTCCAATGGAAGTGGTACTGCCACTCAGCAGCTAAAATCACCCTATAAGAGCATTTCATCAGGTTCTGCACTTGCCTCTGGCAATAGCGCATGCTTCAAAAGAGTCTGCTGCGTAATACGCCTAGCTGTTCACACAACACTGTACATAGGAGTAGGAAATGACAGGTATTATTCTTAGCCCCACTGATCAGTTCTCAATCTGTCAGAGTAATAATTTATTATGCTCCTTGTTAACTTGTCAAACTGTATGTAGTAGTCAGGTTTTTCTTCTTGCCTTGTACACTACAATAATTTATTCTGTCCTTCCATT
Source organism: Pezoporus wallicus (assembly GCF_028554395.1). NCBI lineage: Eukaryota > Metazoa > Chordata > Aves > Psittaciformes > Psittacidae > Pezoporus > Pezoporus wallicus. The sequence goes on along the minus strand of NW_026642179.1, from coordinate 8,806,850 downwards.
GCCTTGGACTAGACCAAAAGGCTGTATGTGACAGATATTTCCTTTTATTTTTCTACTCTTACCTACCACTATCTCAGCATAGCAACAGTTCTTTTTGTCTTTTGTGAGTGGGCAGCATGAAAAGTCTTTTTTTCTTTTAAACTTACAGCATCCTCAGTATTTGAGTTAGGCTCAATCAGTACCTTCTTGCCACGCTAGGTAACACCAGGACACACTCCTCGTGTCCCAGGTCCCCTCTGAGTTGACTGCAACTGCAAGCTGGTCTTCTCCAAAGAAGACCTAAGTGTTGTTTGAAGCAGCAAGTGTAATGGCAAAGGAATGGGGGCTGGGAGGAACCTCATGGGTCCCTGAGCCTGTCCTAAGGACGGCTCAGCTTTCCTCACTACTTCTAGGAGATGTGCCCACCCTCTGCCAGCCCCTCCAGGGACACAGCCTTCTCTTTGCATCATCTGTTTGGTCCACAACTACCCCTGACCACAGTCAATCTTTTCTGGAGGCTAATGTACACTAAACATCTTCTTTAGGGTTTCCTTTCCTTTTAAAGGCTTAACTTAAGGAAAGGCCAAAGATGAGATAAGGTGCATCACTGCCAGACACCTCCACTGAGTTACACTGGAGTGTCATAGAATCATAGACTAGTTCGGGTTGGAAAGGGCCTTCAAAGATCATCTGGCCAACCTCCCTGCAATAAGCACGGACATCTTCAACTAGATCAGATTGCCCAGAATCACATCTTGAATGTCCTTAACTTTGGTTTTTCTTCCAAAGCTATCTGGAAGCTAGGGGCCCATTACTGCTCCCATTCCTGAAGTAATATTGGTCTGCAAATCACATTCGCCAGAGCCCCCAGGTTTATGTAGAAATATCTGTAGTCCTCTCATTTGTCCAGGGTTTTCCTTCCTGGTAATCCTGGCTGGAAATGCCAGGACACCACATTGACATATGTAAGTGGTGAAGTCCCCCAAGCGCAGCCTGTTAGCACTTCAAAGGGCTTACCAGCAGGTCAAAACCCAGGGCTGTAACACATTCATAGCTCAGCCCCCATGTACCCTTGTACTTCTGAAGTCAGGGGACACTGCACACCCAGAAGCAGTGATCCAGGACACCCTATGCCTCACTTCTACCTTGCGGCTCTCTAACAGCTCCAGAGATGCTGCCCAAGGATCCATGTGTGTATACAGGCACAAGCGGCTGTTTGCTCCTTGTTCCTGGCTGCCATGACAACATAACACCTCATGCCTGCACATGGCATTGCTAGGGGATGCTCCCACAAATATTTACTCTCAGCTTCTGGGGCTGTTGAGAGATTGAATGACTTATGGAAGTCATAATTTTCTGCGCCTTTGTTATGGATAAAAGAATGTTGAGGTAATTAGAGCACAAAAAAGAGTGATATTTTTCCCTTCCCCATAGATTTTCTCCTCCATGGTGTCATATTTTCCTGTCCTTGCTTTTTCCTCTCAAATGTCATTATCTTCTCCCTTCTCCTTCATGTCTTTGTCTTCTCCTAGTTTCCAAGCATCATTATTGTATTTAGCTATGAATAAAGAGTAGTTGCTCCCAGTTGATAACAAACACCACCCTGCTTGTATCCATGCCTCAACAGAGCCTTTCCCTTCAGCCAGGCAGATGGCAAAGTCATCCCCTCCTCTCAATGGCCTCCACTGTGCCTTGTGAGGACCTGTGGATGACCGCTTTTGTTCCAAGCACTCACATAATTTTTAATGGGAATAGAAAACCACAGTGAAAGTTTACAAACATGTGAATCTACAACCACATTTCAGCCTTGGATTTCTTTTTCCAGCTGTGTCTCTTGTCTGTCTCACAATCATATGGAAACTTTACTGCCCTTCCAATCCACTCTGTTGGGGACAGGAGGGGACGTAATATGGCACCAACAAGGAGCAGAGAAGTGACAAAGTAATTAGAGAGCAAAGGAAGATTAGATTTTTCCTTTCTTTGACTCTTTTCTCCTGTCTCATCTGGAAAACTGGGGAAAATAATAGAAAATGTGGTGGGATGGGAAAGTACCTCAACTTCTCAGATGAGAAACAAATAAAATGGGAATAAATAGCACTATTTGTTACTCCAAATTGAAAAATAACTATAAAAAAGAAAAACCTTTACATTACAAACTCACCCCTCCTATGTGACATATTCTGCTGTGTTACATATTCTGTAAGTGTTGGTTTGAGTACACATGAATGCTCTTACAAACGAATGCCTATGTTCCCAAAATCAAAGCTGTTCCCCTTGTGTTCAAAACCACCCTTCTTTCTCTCCATAGCTTAATGGCAGGGATCCTCGCAGGGATCCTTGCTAAACATGACACAGATACCTGTGTCCGGATGGGTCTACTTGCTGCAAGCTTGTCCCTCCGTTCCTATGAGCCTGTTTCCCCAGAAATCAGCACTTCTAGCGTCAGCCAGGAGCAAGTCAAGAGCAGGAGCTGGCCAGAGGCGAAGGTATGGAAGATGCACTAGAGCACCATTGCTCTATGACCTATCAGCTCCTTTCACTCCCAACACTGTTATTTCCAGGAACTGGGCTGTGTTTTGAGCTTTGAGCTCAAAAGCTAGCTGCTGACCAGAGGACTTAGACTTTCAGTAAATGCTACTATGGGAGGTGAAGTGTCAGCAGAATGCATTTGGTGACAACCTGTATTACACTGTTCACATTTATGTTTGTCTGCAATTTGTTGTTCTTTCCTGTTTTTTTCCTCTCTCTTTTTTGTTTTTATTTGGTGGGTTGCAGCAATCACAGCTTGGCTTTTCTACTGCCTGGCAATACTGTATCTCAACCCCCATTAATGGGAACGCTCATCTGTTTTGGCCTTGAGAAAGGAGGCCCTAACCCAAGGAACTTCTTTGTAAACAAAAGCTGGTGTCTGGTCTTTCAGACCTCGTGCTTCCCTGAACCTCCAGTGCTGAGTTTCTACGGAGAGAATTTTCCCTTCCTCCACCTGTGTCACTGTTGTCCATTGTCACAGCAGCTCCTTTCTCACCAACTCCCAGATCTTCAGGACCATGTTTCTTCAGATGGGCTGAGCAGCAGCATCCTTTCTTCCTGCTTACTCTTGGTTTCTACCCCAGAAATCCCATGGACCACAACCTGCAGCAAGGTGCAGCTTGCAGGCGCATAACACTGTGGGACAGCCTCATCAGTCTTCCCAAGACAGCCAGCAAATGCCACACTTTCTTGCTCTGAATTCCAATGCCCCTGGAGGAAGCAGGCAAGATAAATCGAAGAGGGGTAAACAGGGGCCAGCTGGTGGCCTTTGAAGTATGACTGCCCTTGTTCCACATGTCTTCCTCTGAACCTGGGGCTTCCTGCCTCGTCAGCCCAGAGAGTGAGTTTAAAGTAAGAGCAAGCCCCTCTCACCACACCTCCATTCCTGACCACTTGGCAAACCACTGGTGACTTCAGAGGAGCCTCCCCATGCGTGGCTCTCCAGAGGAATGTGGTGCTAGACCACTGCATGCTGGAACCAAAACAGTCAGTTACACCTTCTGTTCTGTCCAGAGCAAGAAGTCTCCTAGTACTATCACAGAAGCTCAGGCTAAGGATATTGTTTCCAGGGAGGAGGGAAACACACAGCCCTTGTCTGCAGGTGAACATGCAAGCTGTGTAGCTCAAAGGACTGCCAAGTTCACAGTGAGTCCATAGCAAAGACAAAGCTTCCTTGACCCTGTCCAGGCTGGAGCTGCACAGTTATTCCTCTGCCTTTAACACACACAGTTACACAGTTACACAGTATGCTAGAGATTGGAAGGGACCTCGAAAGATCATCTAGTCCAATCCCCCTGCTGGAGCAGGAACACCTAGATAAGGTTACACAGGAATGTGTCCAGGCGAGTTTTGAATGTCTCCAGGGAAGGAGACTCCACAACCTCCCTGGGCAGCCTGTTCCAGTGTTCTGTCACCCTCACTGAGAAGAAGTTTCTTCTCAAGTTTAAGTGAGTGAACCCTCTTGTGTTCTAGTTTGTGCCCATTACTCCTTGTTCTATCATTGTTTGCCACCGAGTAGAGCCTGGCTCCATCCTCGTGACACTCCCCCTTTATATATTTATATACACTAATATGGTCACTCCTCAGTCTCCTCTTCTCTAAACTATAGAGACCCAGCTCCCTCAGTCTTTCCTCATAAGGGCGATGCTCCACTCCCTTCATCATCTTAGTTGCCCTGCGCTGGACTCTCTCCAGCAGGTCCCTGTCCTTCTTGAACTGAGGGGCCCAGAACTGGACACAATATTCCAGGTGCGGTCTCACCAGGGCAGAGTAGAGGGGAAGGAGAACCTCTCTCGACCTACTAACCACCCCCCTTCTAATACACCCCAGGATGCCATTGGCCTTCTTGGCCACAAGGCCACAGTGTCGGCTCATGGGCATCCTGTCATCCACTAGGACCCCCAGGTCCCTCTCCCCTACACTGCTCTCTAACAGGTCGTTCCCCAACCTATACTGGAACCTGGGGCTGTTCCTGCCCAGATGCAGGACTCTACACTTTCCCTTGTTACATTTCATCAAGTTATTCCCTGCCCAACTCTCCAGCCTGTCCAGGTCTCGTTGGATGGCAGCACAGCCTTCTGGCATGTCAGCCACTCCTCCCAGCTTAATGTCATCAGCAAACTTGCTGATAGTACACTCAATTCCCTCATCTAAATCGTTGATGAATATATTAAATAATACTGGTCCCAGTACTGACCCTTGAGGCACTCCACTAGTTACAGGCCTCCAACTAGACTCCGCCCCATAGACTACAACTCTCTGGCTTCTCTCCTTCAGGCAGTTCACAGTCCACCTCACTACCTGATCATCCAAACCACACTTCCTCAATTTAGCTGTGAGGATGCTGTGGGAGACTGTGTCAAATGCTTTGCTGAAGTCAAGGTAGACCACATCCACCGCTCTGCCATCATCCATCCACCGTGTTATTTCCTCATAAAAGGCTAAGAGATTGGTCAAGCATGATTTCCCCTTGGTGAAGCCATGTTGACTGCCCCTCATAACCCTCTTATCCTTGATATGCCTTAAGATGGCACCAAGGATAAGGTGTTCCATCACTTTCCCAGGGATGCAGGTGAGGCTGACCGGTCTATAGTTACCCGCGTCCTCCTTCTTGCCCTTTTTGAAGACTGGAGTGACATTTGCCTTCCTCCAGTCCTCAGGCACCTCTCCCGTTTCCCAAGACTTGGTAAAGATGATGGAGAGTGGTCTAGCAATGACTTCCACCAGTTCCCTCAGCACCCGTGGGTGCATCCCATCTGGACCCATGGATTTATGGATGTCCAGATTGCTCAACTGGTCTGTAACCCATTCCTCATTGACTAAGGCAAACCGCTCCGTCGACCTGACTTCATCTAAGGTCTCAGGGGTACAGGGCTCTTCAGGACTGCCTGCAGCAGAGTAGACAGAGACAAAGAAGGCATTCAGTAACTCTGCCATCTCTGTATCTTCTGTCACCAGGGCACCCATCCCGTTCATCAGTGGGCCTACATTGCCTCTGGTGTTAGTTTTATCTGCCATGTATTTGAAAAAGCTCTTTTTGCTGTCCTTGACCCTTCTTGACAGGTTTAATTCTAAGGAGGCCTTAGTCATCCTAGCTGCCTTCCTACATCCTCTAGCAGCAGCCTTATATTCCTCCCAAGTGGCCAGCCCCTCCTTCCATGACCTGTAAACTCTCCTCTTCCACTTGAGCATACCCAGCAATTCCCTATTTAGCCACGCAGGTCTCCTGGCCCTCTTCCTTGACTTCCTACGTGTTGGGATGCTCTGATCTTGAGCTCGGAAAAAGCAATCCTTGAATGCCAACCATCTTGGGCCCCTTTACCTTCAAACAGCCTTGCCCATGGGATTTCCCCTAGCAATTGCTTGAAAAGGCCAAAGTTTGCCCTGCTAAAGTCCAGGGTTGCAATTCTACTTGCTATTCTACTGGTCCTACCGCACAAGATCCTGAATTCCACCATCTCGTGGTCGCTGCAACCAAGGCAGCCCTCAACCCTTAGTGCTTCGACCAGACCCTCCTTGTTAGTGAGGATGAGATCCAGCAGCGCTCCTCTCCTGGTTGGCTCCATCCACCATTTGCATGAAGAAGTTATCATCCATACACTGGAGGAACCTCCTGGACTGCGGCTGGGTTGCCGAGTGGTCCTTCCAGCAAACATCAGGGAAGTTAAAATCCCCCACGACGACCACGGCCTGTGACTGTGAGGCCGCTCTCAGCTGCCTGTAGAAGGCCTCGTCAACTTCCTCACCCTGATCTGGTGGCCTGTAACAGACACCCACAACAGTATCGCCCCTGCCAGCCTGCCCCTTAATTCTGACCTGCAGACTCTCAACTCGCTCGTCATCTGCCCCTGGACAGAACTCGGTGCATTGAAGTTGCTCCCGTACACAGAGCAACCCCACCACCCCTCCTGGCTGGCCTGTCTTTCCTGAAAAGGACATAGCCCTCCATGACTATATTCCAGTCATGTGAGCTGTCCCACCACGTCTCTGTAATTGCCACCAGATCATAGTCTCCTGACTTAACACAGGTTTCCAACTCCTCCTGCTTATTTCCCATGCTGCGTGCATTGGTGTACAGACATTCCAGGGAGCGAGCTGAGCACACCGATTTCACCCTAGGATTATAGGAGGCCTCCCAGTCTTCATCAGTTCTGGAGTGCTGCCCCACTGGGGCAAGCCCAGCTACAACCCCATCCCCCTTCAAATCTAGTTTAAATCTCTCCAAATGAGCCCTGCTAATTCGTGCCCCAGCATCCTTTTGCCTCTGTGAGATAAACCTTTCCCACTTGTCATTGTCCAGAATGGTGCCCTATAAAACCAGCTGTTATCAAAGAATCCAAAGCCCTGCCTGCAGCACCAGTCTCGAAGCCAATCGTTTATGGACTGAATTTTCCCATTCCGTCCCACATCATCAGTGGAAGATGGAAGGAGCGAGGAGAAGATCACTTGAGCCCCAGACTCTTTCACCATCCGCCCCAGGGCCCTGTAGTCTTTCTTCATCCCCCTCAGACTGTGGGAAGCAGCTTCCCCCTCACCTGTCTGGAAGACCAGCAGCGGGTAGTAGTCTGTCAGGTGCACCAGGTTGGGGAGCGCCCTAGTGATATCCCTGATCTGGGCTCCAGGCAGACTACACGCTTCCCTATGATGAGGGTCAACTCTGCATATCGGGCCTTCTGTTCCTCTCAGAAGGGAATCCCCTACTACAATGACCCTTCTTTCTTTCTTATCAGAGGCAGTCTTGAGGTGCAAAGTCGACCACCTTTTCCTATGTGGCCTTGTAGGCTGGCCTTGCACCACATCCTCACCTACCTCTCCTTCAAGATCCAGGGCCTCAAACCTATTACAGAGGCACACCTGGGGAAGCAGGGCAGGAAGGGGGTAGGGTTCCAACCCTCGTCATCTTTTTGGTCCCCTACCTCTGCACAACAGCTACAGGGCAGGGGGTGTCTCGGGCCATCCCCCTCTGTGTGAGAAGGCAGGGGGTCCTTCCCAGCCTCTTTATTAGCAAAGACATCTACACTTAGATCAATTTCATACAAGCTAAGTCGGGTCCACAGCCTTTTGAAAATCAACTAATGTAGCCAGCTTGGCAATAGAAATCAGCTTCTCTGATTTCCTCCTGTTGTGTACTCCTCTGTTGTGTAACTTACAGCCCAGAGGCACTTCTGCAAGTTATCTTCTATTCCCTGAGCAACTAAACTTGAGTGTGGGAAGACACCAGCTGTGCCTGTGTTTTTTTGGTGTTACTGGACCATTGGTGGCTGACAGGGGAATGACAGGGGATGGCAATGGGTGAGTGGCAGGAGACCTCTGTAGGTCTCACAGGGATGCTTGCTGGCTCAAGGCTGCATTACCACATCAGAAGTAAGAAGGCCAGTGACCACGTGAACTCATCTCTGGTCCACAGCAGAACACCCACTGTGTGATTACAAACACCAAAACATCTGGGGCAGAGCAGGACAGGGAGGCTCCAGCAACAACTTCAGGTGCAGTGTCTGCGAAACAAGCCTCCCTCTCCCTTACATCCTTATACTAGCTGAGGTGTCCAAGTCCAGCATCATAACAGCAGGATAGAATCATAGAATCACAGAATCAAACAGGTTGGAAAAGACCTTTAAGATCAAGTTCACCTGTTACCCCAGGACTGCCAAGTCCACTACTAAACTATGTCACCAACGGCCTTGTCCACATGTGTTTTGAACACTTCCAGGGGCAGTGATGCCCCCGTTACCCTGGGCAGCCTGTTCCAATGCCTGATCACCCTCTCAGTGAAGAAATTGTTTGTAATATCCAACATGAACTTCCCCTGGTGCAGCTTGAAGCCATTACCTCTTCTGCTAGTACATCTTTGCTACTCATACAGAAAATATTAGCAGCAGATGTGTAGAATCAGCAAACTGATCTCCTGCCTTCCTTTAGCTCACACCCAGGGCGGTGGGCTGGCAACATACTGCACCCTCCAGAGTCCTTCCTCCCACCAGGATGAAGCAGCACAGCAGGCAGGACCACAGACACTTTTCACACTGGAGATCTGGCCTCAGCAGCCAGAGGTGGTAGAGGCTGCAGTGGTATGACTGCTACCCGTCCTGCACAGCACTTCAATTCAGACCTGTCCACTGCCTAGAAACTGTAATCGTATCCTACCCAAATTCTGTCTAAAGCTGATGCTGTCAGCCCTTCTACAGCTGGCACACATAACAATTTTGACCAAAAAGCATCTCTCCCCCAGTGAATATCCTTTGGTGGATAAGGATACGGGACTCTGTGGAAAAAGACTTTGGGGGTGATCCTCCTCCCTGCTAGTGAGCAGGGCTGAGGAGGAAAGGCATAGTCCCAGTGATCAGGACTGTGACTACAGCCTTTTGGCCAAGAGTATGTTGACAGGGAGGTTGTGGCACGGTTGAGGGGGCCATCCAAGAGAGATGCCAAATACTAGTAAGTACTGGGGAACAAGGGCATCTCCTGTGGAAACAGTGAGGAAAAGTCACTTCCTCCCTTCCAGCATGTAATGTACACAGGAGACAACTGCAGGTGCCAACAGTTAGGTGAACACAGAAACTCATTAAAACTAACTTCCAGTGGAGCTGAGTCTCGGTGCTGTGGCTGTTTATTGAATTTGATCCATAGTAAGCCTGGAGTAGACTCACTGTCCATTCCATACAGAGGCTGCCCATTGGTGAGGACTCTTGCCTGAGGAGTATATCACTGGGATCTGACATGTCACAAGAGCCAACCAGAAGTTGGTCAGGGCAGCTCTAATACAATTCTCCTGGGTGGGCTCTGCTGTTTAATATGCAGTGAGCTCCCACAGCAATGGATGGAGGTGTTCTTTGGGTGTCTCTATCTAGACCACTTCCCCCAGGCTCATAGCAGCGCCTTACCTCTAAGCCTACCATCAGATTTGGCCAAAACTGAGTGAAGAACTGAGAAGGCACGAGTGATGAGCTGGAGAACTGACTAAGATGCATCACATCAACACTACCTCCTTAGGTAACCAAAGTGAAAATATAATATCTGCCTTGTCAGAGATTGAATTTTGCTCTTGTACATCCCCCTTCTCCCTGCCAAGCACAAACACTTAACCAGCAGCAATCCCCCTTTACTAAGACCTGGCTCGTGAGTGTGGTTTAGCTGAAAGATCCTGTGCTCACAAGTGGGAGATGCCACACACCCATCACCAAGCAGGGACAGGGTGGGAGGGTGCTGAGGTGTTTGGGAATGCAAGGGAGGGGGACGGGGCACAAACAGCTGGGTTTGCTTGCAAGCAGGAGGTGGGACACAGCAGGGGCGGAGGAAAAGGGCTGTGCCCCCAGGCTATGTCCCTGTGTATAAAAATGGCTTTGGCTGAGTCCAGCAGCAGCAAAGAGAGGTTTTCTTTCACCTGTGTGCCCACCTCCGCTCCTGCCTCCAGCAGCCTTGCCTGGGCAAGAAGACCCCAAGCACATCCAGGCCCTGAGAATGAGTGTCAAGGTGCTGATGGTCACTGCGCTCCTCTGGGTGCTGCTCTGCTCAGCCCCAGCTCCATCTGAGGCACTGGGAAACTGGGCTGGCACCCTGAGGAAGCATCCAGGAGTAGGGGGCCCTGGAGAAGACTCTTGGTCACCTGAAGATGGAGGGGTCGACCTGCCTGGACAGGGCTTGAACAGGAGCCGTCCTGTGGCTAGTGCATGGGAGGTGATGGGAGCCAGGACACCCCGCAAGGCCATGGCCAGGCCCTCACTGGGCAGTGGTGAGCAGGATCCCCGCAGCAAGCCCCAGAGGCACTCACCACAGCCCTCCCACAGCAGGAGGCTGAGCCATCACCTGAAGGGCCATGGGAAGTTCAACAGGGACACGGTAAGCACAACCCACCCTTGGCCAGCATGGATGAATGTTTGCTCGGGAGGGTTGCAGAGGAACCAGGAGTGAGGGAAGGCAAGAGCAGGGTCAGGCAGCTCACTGAGCCCTTTTGGCTGATCTATCTGCAGGGCAGGAATGGGGTTGTGCATATGATGTTAGGAGCACCACATGAAGAGAATGTGGCCATAGAAACAGGCCCTTCCTTCTGCTTTACAGCTCCACAGGTTCCTTCACAAACCTCTGTGTGGGATGTCACTGGCCCTTGTTATAACAGGGAGCCGGCAGGTCTGAGCATCACAGAGAGGCTGAAACCAGGTTGGACAGCCCCAAAATACAGGGAGAAGAGAGCATCCTCCAGGCACAGCCTGTGCCCTGGGCTCCTCAATTGTACCACCCAAATGCTTGCAATTGTTTAGCCATGCACAAGGCTGGGATTTTGGCAGAGCAGAGCTACGATGGCACCTCTCCTCCAGGTAGAGCGTTGCTGCACCCACACTATGAAACATGTACTGCCACCATGCACCCTGATGCTGATATCTGCCTGAGCAGCTCAGCCAGCCCTGCAGCTTCCAAACCAGGTTCCCTGTGCACCCCTGAGCCCCAGCACCCTGCGCAGAGCCTTAGTGTCCGCCAGGCCCTTCAGCACCATAGGGCATGAAAGTCAGGCAAACATGAGAGCAGCAGGAGCAGGTGCCCCTCATGTCACAACCCTGCAAATACCAGGTAGGAAAGCTGCTCTTGGGCTGCTCCTCACAAGCCAAGTGTGAAAGCGCTGGCCAGAACATGGCCTCAGCGCTTGTGGTGCAGATGAGGGAGATGGGCAGTGACAACTCTGAAACACCACTGGCACCTGGGAAGGCTTAGGGCAGAGCCGGTGGCTGCAGCCAGTAGCAGGTCAGGAGGTGTCAGTCTGGCTGCACTTGTCTTAACCAAGATGTGCTGGGTGGTGCTGTGCTGAGTGATGCTCTGCCAAGGTGAATGGCACTGCAGCAAGAGGGCAGAGGCAATGGCTGTGGGGACCAGCTGCTTAGTGCGCTTTCTGCCCAGAGTAGTAATGAACTGCCTCAAAATTGCCTCCTTGGGCCCAAACTTCTCCCACTCGTTGCATGAAGCTTCTGCTCTACAGCCTTGTGAGCATCTTGTCCCAATACTGTGTTTTCCTGCATCATTTTACTGTTTTAAATGGAAACCAAACATCCAGCAGCAAATGCTTACCCCATAACAGCTATCTTCTGCAACTTGGCTTTGCTTTCCAATTGATAGCTTCTCCACTCTGCCAGTCTTTTGAGCTCACTTGAGTCTTTTGAGGCTCTTTTGAGCTCATACCACCACGAGGCATCACACTGGTGTTAGCCTGAGCATGTGTAGCATGATGCTGTCCTGCAGCTGAGCAGTTCATGTTGCCCCAAAATGATTGACTAATCAGCTGTGGGGTATGCACACCCCAAAAGGAAACTTTCTGTCTACAAGATGATGCTCTCAGGCAGCCCAAGCCTGTGCTTGGCACAGGCTCCTGGGGGCTGGGGCTCTCAACAGTGTGAGCACAGAGTGATGTGACTGGGGGGGAACCTGGGCCAGGAGCTGAAAAATAGCTCTCCCTTCCTCTGCAGTACGCCTGCCACGGCATCCAGTCCCGGCCCTGCCAGAAGCCCTCTGACTGCAGCGGCTGCCTGGGGCTCTACACGTGCAAACTGCCCTCTGGCACCTGTGACCTGAAAGGCATCTCCAGGCAGAGAGGTAGGTTGTGAGACCCTCAGCCACTGGCACTGAAGACCCCCACACGCAGCCAACCGCAAACACCACCCTTCAGCTACACCCCTCCAAACCTAAATCAGACCTACCCCGCGCAGGGCAGGGGCTCGGCTGTTGACTGACAGGGCTCGCTCTCTGTCCTGCCTGCACTGGCCAACACCAGTGATGAATGAATAACTGTACAGTGAACAGGACATTCATAGAATCTTTGAATGGTTTGGGCTTGAAAGGACCTTAATGACCATCTGGTTCCAACTCCCTGCCATGGGCAGAGACACCTGAACAAGCTCTTTTAGCCTGTCTCCATAGCTGCACTCAGGCAGGTCCACATCCTTCTTATGTTGGAGTTCCCAAAGCTGGATGTAAGCTTCTGTAAGAGCTAGGATTTGCTCAGTGCCCTGAGCTCTCACAGAACACAGACTGTGAGAGCCAAGGAAGGGTATGGGGCTAGGGGTTTAGTCAGGGGCTTGGGACACAGCTAGTGCAGCTCTCCTGGGCATGAAAGGCCCTACAGAGCTGCTCACATCAGCCTGTGCAAGTTGCTTAACTGAGGGAGCAGAGATTGCAACTTTTAATGTTTAACCTCTCAGACAAGTGTCCTGGCTCTCCAATACCATTCGATAAATCCATGCTGCCCCTGGACTGGCCTCTTGCCTTAGCACACTTAGAATCATAGAATCAACTAGGTTAGAAAAGACCTGTAAGATCATTGAGGCCAACTGCCAGCCCAGGACTCTCAAGCTCACCTCTAAACCGTGTCACTAAGGGCAAACTGATCTTCCCTCAGGATCTCCAGTCACAGCCACCCCTCATCTGGCCCATCTTAGTGCCCCACACTATATAGCTGCTGCCCCTACCCCTCATGGCTACCTCTTATCTCCCTTCAAAATGTCTCCTCACAGCCACACCTCAGAGCCCATTCCCGCCCCTCATGCCCCCTGCCTTCCCCTGCTCTCACAACATGATCTCCCCTCACAACTGCCCCACCTCCCCTCTCATGCTTACACCTCATGGCCACTCCCCCATTTCGCTCATGATCTCCCATCATGGATGCCCCTGTTCTCCCCTCATGATCTCCCCTCATGGCTGCCCTTCCTCTTCCTCACAATCTCCCCTCATGGCCGCCCCTGTTCTCCCCACATGATCTCCCCTCATGGCCGCCCCTCCTTTTCCCTCACAATCTCCCATCATGGCCGCGCCTCCTTTTCCCTCATAATCTCCTCTCATGGCTGCCCCTCCTTTTCCCTCATGATCTCCCTTCATGGCTGCCCCTGTTCTCCCCTTATGATCTCCCCTCATGGCTGTCCCTGTTCTCCCCTTATGATCTCCCCTCATGGCTGTCCCTGTTCTCCCCTCATGATCTCACCTTTGCCACTGTTCTCCCTTCACAATCTCCCCTCATGGCTGCCCCTCCTTTTCCCTCACGATCTCCCTTCATGGCTGCCCCTGTTCTCCCCTTATGATATCCCCTCATGGCTGCCCCTGTTCTCCCCCTATGATATCCCCTCATGGCTGCCCTTCCTTTTCCTTCACAATCTCCTCTCATGGCTGCCCCTGTTCTCCCCTCACGGCTGCCCCTGTTCTCCCCTCACAATCTCCCCTCATGGCTGCCCCTGTTCTCCCCTCATGGCTGCCCCTGTTCTCCCCTCACAATCTCCCCTCATGGCTGCCCCTGTTCCCCCCTCACAATCTCCCCTCACGGCTGCCCCTGTTCTCCTCTCATGGCTGCCCCTGTTCTCCCCTCACAATCTCCCCTCATGGCTGCCCCTGCTCTCCCCTCATGATCTCCCCTCATGGCTGCCCTTCTTTTTCCCTCATGATCTCCCATGATGGCCGCCCCTCCTTTTCCCTCACAATCTCACCGCATGGCTGCCCCTATTCTCCCATCAGGATCTCCTCTCAATGGCTGCCCCTGCTCTCCCTTCATAACCTCCCCTCATGGCCACCCCTTCATTTCCTTCATGATCTCCTCTCATGGCTGCCCCTGTTCTCCCCTCATGGTCTCCCCTTATAGCCGCCCCTCCTTTTCCCTCACAATCTCTCCTCATGGCTGCCCCTGTTTTGCCCTCATGATGTCCTCTCATGGCTTCCCCTGCTGTCCCCTCATAATCTCCCCTTATGGCTGCCCCTGCTCCCCCCTCACGATTACCTTGCACAATGCAAGAAAAGTGTAGCTCAGAAAGAGAACACGGTCAGTTAACATTGACACTGCAGGGGGACCACTGGGTGCTAAGCAAAATGCAGTCTAGTTGCTGAAGGACAGCCAGACCAGCACGTCTCCACATCACTGAAGTGTTTTATGTCCAAATAACACTGGGAGTTAAAGATCCTGGAGCATTGCAGACCCACTCCCAAAACCCAGCACTACCCTTGTGTACCATGTGAAGGGTGCCAGAGCCTCTATGCAAGCAGAAGACAACAGGGCTACACTCACCAGTTCCCCACTAGGTACATTTATAGATGACAGCAACAGGAATGAATGTAGCCTGGAATACGTTTCCACTTTCCATCGCTTCTGCTGAAGCCCTGTAATCCTCCTGTGTGCACACTGTTATGGTAGAGAAACTCATCCAAGGTGACTAAACACACATACACCAGCCCAGGTGAAGGAAACCCCCCGTTGTGAGATGTAGAGTAGGCAAGCTTTGGGTATGTATTGTGTGTATACGGTGTGTCTATCTATACCTACAGAGTATATAGGGCACACCCACCTCTGTTTGGAGCCTTCTCTGGCCATCTGCTGGCAGGTGGGGTGGAGGCTGCTGACAGCCTCCACGGGAGGGCACACGCACCCCTGGTGAGACCTAGCACAGCCGGACTTACAGCTTGTCTTCACAGGTGGGTTCCTCCAAAGCATCCAGAGCCCTGAGGGACGCAGGGTCCTGCTCATCCCAGCACAACACAGCTCAACATAAAGCTGGAGAGGCTGTCCTGCAGCTGGAGACCAATGCTTTCTGCTAGAGTTTAATTTTAAATCCTTAATAACACAGCCCTAAATGTTTCTTTCATTGCACTTCTCATGCTGCTGCTCTTTATGACACTTCTTTGGATTTTGTACACTATGTAAGCGTAATTCCTACTTTCCTGAGAGCTGCCAATGAAAGCACCAAGCGGCCACAGGGCTCGGTGCTGGCAGAGCCCCCACATGAGACAAATGGGACTATTTCACAACCCTTTTTAACTTGAGCTGTTAAGGTATTGTAGCATCTCAGCATGTAACTCAGCATGCTCACACAGAGGTCCAAGCTGAGCCTAGGAGCCTGTGAGCATCAGGCATCCCAGATCTCTACCATGGCTCCTGCCAAGGAAGGTGAAGTGCCACGCTGTTGGAAATACCACTTTGAGAAGAGGAATGTGGATCCCCTGGGAACAGGCTCAGCAGCAGGGTACCACATAGGAGACCTGCTTCTGGAGGCCTCAGGTGAGCCCCAGGATCAGCTCCATTTAGCACCCACAAAGCTCTGCAGGTATCCTAGCCACCTGCATGCATGGTTGCATCTCAGCTTTGCAAAACCTCATTTTGCTACAATTAAAAACACCTTTTTAAAAGACAACCAAACCACGGCGTTTGATTCACCCTGGGCTTCACTGCAGCTTCCTCTGGTGGGCCACCATGGCCTCCTCTGGCAAACTAGACTTTAAGTAGTGGCAGTTTCGCCCAGCACAACTGAGAGGAGGCCTCCTGCACCCTCCACCTGGTTACCACACTGGGAGGAAGGGGGGATAAATGCTGCTGCCTTCTCTGACTCCCTCCATTGTTGCTTCAGTTCCCGGCACATGGGCTGGGGAGCACAGAGCTACAGGTGCTGCCCACCTATGCCACTGCTGCTGAGTGGCATTTATGGTGCTCCCCACAGAACTACAGAGAGGTTGAGGTGGGAAGGGACCTCGGGTTCATCTGGGCCAACCCCCTGCTTAAGCAGGGCCACCCAGAGCCACTTGCCTAACTTATCTGGTCCCCAGATAGTGGCACATATCACAGACATAACAAGCCCCATTACACTGCAAGCCAACTAAGCGCTGTTTCTCCAAGTGCTCACCCCTTCCTGCTCTTGCCACCACCCATCAATACCCGTTTCCTCCATCCTTAAAACACAGCACAAAGAGGCTGGTGCTGTAGGAAACTGGAAATGCAGGCTTCAAAGGATGCACAGAGCAGGCCTGGAGCCACAGCTTCACTCCATTATTGAGTGGAGGTAAGCTCCTCTGAAACCCACTGCTGGTCAACACAGCCCTCTCGCCTGGGAAAGCCCACTGCCCCCAGTGGCACACGGACCATTTACAAACCCTCTGGCAGCCCCCTGTAGCCCAGTGTAACACAGGTGCCCACAGCCAAGGTACCTGCACACATAACTGGGGAAGAGATTTCCCTTCAGGCTATAGCAGACTTGCCCTCTGCCTTCCCCTCCAAAGAGCAGAAGAGACCAAAGGATGCTCCAGCTGCTCTTGACTGCCCTCACAAGCAGTGCAAGAGAAACAGCTTTTGTACAAGTTAGAAAAGAGCCCTCACCCCATCTTGACCTCCACATGCCTCCCCTAACACTTCTGACTGAAAAAGACAGAGGAGAGGTGAGCAGGCAGTCCGACCTCCTGCCCAACCAGAAGCACAGAAGGCAGCAGCAGGCACTCTCCCATTGTATGCTTCCTACCATGCTCCCTGACATCAACACCCCAGTTGGGAAAGGAGAGCCCATTTGACCTTCAGAAACTCACCTGTGGGTGAGCTCCACTTTGGGCTCCCCCTGCAAGTGGCCAGGCAAGGGAATGAGGCCCATGGTGAAGCAGAGGGCTTGGCCAAACTGAAAGCTCAGCTGCTAGATGTCCTCTCCAGCTCATCCTCAGCACTGGGTGGGTGGGCTGGTGGGCAGACACATGTCAACCCCTCCCCAAGGCACCCAAGGGTCCGCACACCTTTTACACCACTTGCTTTTAATTACACTGCATAAGGAAAGATCTATCCTTGTGCCAGAACCCCCTGGCACAGGTCTCCAGGGAGCTGGCTGGCTCATCGTGTCCTCAGTAGGTTTAGTGGTTCTCTCCCACCCTTCTCCCTTGCTTGGAAGCTCCTGTTGGTCAGTCCACATCATCCCTGCAGCCATCACTTTGCAGAGACCTATTTCCATACAACTGTTTCTCCCCTCCTCAGTGCTTGAGCTTTGCCTGCTCAGTCCCATGGGAATCCCGCTTTGGCCTCCTGCAGCACCAAGCAGAGAGGAGGCAGGACAAGAGTCATCGGTTAATAGTTGTTCTAACCCCAATATAAATAGAAAAATACAATAAACCAAAGAATTGACTAGCTAAGAGATCCAATCCGTTGGGATGCCTGCAACGTGCTAGTGCAGAGTTCAGAGAGAGTACTTGGTCCAGTGCATCGTACTGTAGATATCCAGAAACCTGTCCCAGAAGCCCCACAGCCATCAAACCTTCCTGTGGCACCACATGTCTGTGTGAGCACAACCCAGCTGCAGTCAGCTCGCCCAAGGCTGCTGGTTCCTGGGAGCAGGCTGAATGGGAACGGTTGATAATAGTCTGATGTATTGCTGTTAAATGGTAAAGCCATTCTCTTCTGTGGAATGAGGATGTGCTTACTTTTTGTGGAGGAATTTCATTTTGCTACCTGGAGAGATTAAGAAAGGAAAATGGACTCCCATCAGAGACAGGCAAAACAAGCGTCATTCCCAACCATCACCATCTGACCTGCATCTGCCATCCCCAAGTCACTGGTTGATCTATTGTCTCCTCAGATCCACCTATTTCCTTTGAAAGACACAGGTGTAGCTCCTGGCCCAATCTTTGGTTTTCCACCAGCTTCCAGACAAGCAGCAGCTCAGGGGGCAGAGCCAACAGCCTCCCAGAGCAGGGGTACGTGGCTGGGCCCTGATCACTCAAGGCTCAGAGCACTGCTGCTCTGCAGGAAGCCACATACAGTCACTAGCGGAGCCCTGCCACCCTTTGGCAGCATCTCTGCTGCTAAATCTGATACATCAAGAAGCCCAAGACTCCTGAGAAGCGAAGGGTTTTGCTGGTTCTTACCTAGGCCTTTCAGGAACTTATTGACTCCACTCTGCTCCCCACTGGGAAGTGTTTCCAGGTACTCCTGAGCCCGTACCTCAAACAGACCTGCAGAAAGAAGAAGTCAACATCTATTTTGCTTCCCTATAAATAAAAGCAAGAATGCTCAGCTGAAAGAACACTGTCCCAGCTTACCAATACAATATTGCACACGGAATCACAGAATGGTTTGGGTTGGAAGGGATCTTAAAAATCATTTAGTTCCAACCACCCTGCCATGGGCAAGGACACCTTCCCGCAGACCAGGTTGCTCAAAGCCCCATCTAACCTGGCCTTGAACACTGCCAGGGATGGGGCAGCCACAGCTTTTCTGGACAACTTGTGGCAGGTTATCTTCACCCTCACAGTGAAGAATTTCTTCCTTATATCTAATCTATATCTACCCTCTTCTAGTTTAAAGCCATTTCCCCTTCTCCTATCACTACATGCCCTTGTAAAAAGTTCCTCTTCAGGTTTCCTGTGGCCCCTTTAGGTACTGGAAGCTGCTCTAAGGTCTCCCTTAAGCCTCTTCTTCTCCAGGCTGAACAAGCCCAGCTCTCCCTAGGAGCTGAACAAGCCCTGTCTCCCTAGGAGAGGCTCCAGGCCTCTGAGCATTTTTGTGTGTGGCCTTCTCTCTCCAACAAATACGAAAGGGAATGACTCACCCCACCTCCTCCACCAGCTGAGCCCAGATCTGGGACAGGAGCTTTGGTCCACCTGCTCCTTTTGTACCTTGCATTAAAACTCTGTTCATTCTGGCACAGACACAGCTAAGTCCAGAGAGTGAGGTCATCTGGGGAATCATCACACAGGATTTACCATGCTGCAAAACCTCTTTTACTCAGCCACCTATTCAAGTGTCCACTGCTTATTAGTGCTTGGATGGAAACTGCTAAGCCAGCACCAAGCAGCAGCAGGGATGAGACGCTAGGATGAGCTGCCAATAGAGTCCTTAGGAGTGTGGTTTACCAGGAGTTAAACAGAAGCAGCTCTTCGAAGGACAGAAGCATTCACATTTTCTGCTAGCCAAGACATCATAACCAATCCAACCCATTCTTCCTCTAGACATGTGAAGGGGACATAAGGAACTGCAAGAATAAATGTCATTCCAACAGTGTAACCCTTCTGTGATGGTACTGGTGGGAATTCAGTGTTGAATGGAAGAGGCACACATATGGAGGATACTGCTTATGTCCCTTATTTCAGTGGTTAAGTGTGCCTGTAACCCCAAGAAGAAACTTATCAGATCACACACAGAAAAATCCTGTTCTCCAACAGCTGGTTCACATGCACTGTGCAAACACTATATCTCACTGTGCTCCTTTGGGGTGACGCTCCCTTTTGGGAAGATAAGGAAACAGAGACAAAAAAATCCCCAAGTGACTTCTTGAAGGCCACGCTGGGGTGTCAGAATGAACCATCAGCCTGCACAAGCATTTCCCTACCACCTCCCTTCCGGTGTCCCTGTACAGACACTGCAGCCTACAGCCACGCTGCTGGAGATGGAGCTGGCAGCTGGTGAGCATCTGCCAGCTCTCACAGGAGCAACAGCAGAGTTTCCACAACAGCAGAGCCCAGGCAGAGCCCCTCACCTCTGACCCCCTGCTTCCGCAGCTCCCGCTCCTGAATGAAGCCCCCAAACATCTGCGTCTCCATGAAGACCTCCAGGAAGCGTCGAAGGCTCTTGGAGGAGACGGACTTGCGGAAAGCCTCGCGCTGCAGGGTCCGCTCTTCTCTTTCAGAGGGGGTCAGGAAGAGGGAGTAGTGGCCCACAATCTCCACAAAGAAACGGACAAAAGCCTCGGACACCACC
This sequence comes from Pezoporus wallicus, assembly GCF_028554395.1. Taxonomy (NCBI): domain Eukaryota; kingdom Metazoa; phylum Chordata; class Aves; order Psittaciformes; family Psittacidae; genus Pezoporus; species Pezoporus wallicus. The sequence goes on along the minus strand of NW_026642179.1, from coordinate 8,786,887 downwards.
TCATTCAAAGGGCTGGTCTCTAAGGAGAAAACAAAGAGGCAGTGGTGAGGACACTGCTGTAAGGGCGTGCTAAGAATAGCTCTGGGTACAAACTCCGTTGCTTTTTTCAGATCCAGCCTGAGCAGAAAAAGCTGCTCAAGAGAGGTAGCATCCTACAAAGAGGACCGGCTGCTGCTGCTTTGAAAACCACTAAGTTTTCTCTTGGTTCTCACTCTCTCCAGTGGGATGGGGAGAGAATGAGAAAAGTGATAAAATCTGTGGGTTGAGATAGAGACAGTTCAACAGGTAAAGCAAAAGCTGCGCACACAAGCAGAGCAAGGCAAGGAATTCATTCATCACTTCCCATGGGCAGGAAGGTATTTAGCCACCCCCAGAAAAGCAGAGCTCTGTCACGCATAACAGTTACTTGGGAAGACAAGCGCCACCACTCTGAATGTCCCCCTTCCTTCTTCTTCCCCCAGCTTTAAATGTTCAACATGTAGCATAATGCTACATGGCACAGGATGTCCCTTTGGTCAGTCACCTGCAGCTCTGCAGGTGGACTGTTCCCTCAGGGAGCCTGCATCACTCGCAGGGTCAGCAGCAGAGAGAGGCCTGTGGGACCACCACCCTCCCCACCTCACACACAAGAGTACAGGGAGGTTGGACAGAGCTGGAAAGGGGCAAGTACTGCTTCTCCCCTCACAGACAGAATGGTCCCCAGTGCAATGGAATATTTAATACAGCTTCAACCAAACTCCTGACCTACGTCCAATTTCTGTGGTGTGAAAATCAGTACAAGCCTAGTTCTCCCCTAAGAAGAGACAGGAGAAAAAGGAGAAGGAAAAGATGTGGTTTAAAGCTGAGAGGCACTGTGCTTTACCCTGCTTGCCATTGACAGGGCCTTCCTCCTTGTCGCTCGCCAGCTCGTTTCTCTGCTCCAAAATGTGCTCTAGGGCAGCCTGCAGCTTGCGGGGCAGGATGGAGTCCTCATCTTCCATCTGTAAGACAGAGCCACCTCCTTAGGGCCTGGGGCCGGGACACAGCTGGCCCCTGCCCTTCTCCTCCCAGCTCCTATCCTGTCCCCAGCACGGCAGGGGGAGCACTAAAAACGAACTGTGAGAGGGAGAAGGTGTAGTATAGTATGCTTGGCACATTCCCAGCACATCCCGGTGCAGCACCATCAAGAAGCACAAAAGGAAGGAGAAAGGGGGTGTCTTTTCCCAAATATTCCTCTATTCTGAAGGAATTTCAGATGTCCAACCCAAAAGGCTACCAGGCAGGGCTCTCCCATGGCCTCACCACCCACTTGTGAGCACTCGCACCACCACAAAGAGGATGTATCTGAACAATGCTGGCGTGCAGCCAGGTGAGCACAACCCCCTGCTCAGCTCTGCTCTGCATCGATCCTGGTACTGAGGCGAGTTCCCGTAGAGCAAAGAGCCAAGGAACTGCCTGTGACTGTGTGCCAGCTCCTGACAGCCCTGGCTGAGACAGCCTGGTTTACCCTAAACCTCCAAAAGCGAGGTGCGAGGTGAAGCATATCCCTGCAGCTAAGGCAGCTGGCAAGCGAGAACTGCACCAAAGGAGTGGCCTGCACTACATCCTACTCACTGCAGCAGGAGGTGCACTCATCCCATCCTACTCACGGGACCAAGAGGACAAGAAGAAACAAACCTCCAGCTGTGCCAGAGGAGATTTAGACTGGATATTAGGAAAAATGTCTTCACCGAAAGGGTGATGAGGCATTGGCACAGGCTGCCCAGGGCACTGGTGGAATCCCTGTCCCTGGAACTGTTCAAAAACTGTGTAGATGAGCCCCTCAGTGACATGGTTTAGTGGTGGTCTTGGCAGTCCTGGGATAAAGGTTGGACTTGATGATCTTAAAGGTTTTTTCCAACGCAGTTGATTCTATGATTATGTGATTCATTGCAGCCAGCACTGCTCAGCGATCTGCCAAAGAGGTCTGAGGCAAAAATAGCTTCCCAGGCCAGGATTATGTTCACTCATCTGTTCTCTTCCCTTCAATATCCTACTCCTCTCCGCAATAGAGGGAAGTAAAAATCAGCAGTTAATCTCATCATGAGAGCAAAATACAGGCTCTCATGTACCAGCTTCCTTCTTATGACCCATCTAGACTGGAGTGAGGAACCACAAACTCCTTGGGCAGGAAGGATTTGAAGAACTCATCATGGCTCTATTCCCCCCTCAGGGCTGGGGATGCGATAGGAGATGGACTGACAGACACAGGCTGGAAGAGCCTGTGCTTCTTCCTAGCAGACAGTGCTGAGCTGAGGCTTTCCAGCTCTGCCCTCAGCCTTACAATATGCCACTTAAGGACCCACAGTGCTCAAGTGCCACTGTTTCCCCTCTTAAAACAGAGAGAGAATGCACAATGATTTGGCCCTCAACAGCTGTGGTTTGGGATGCTGACATCACATAGCAACCCCTATAATGCTGCCAACCACAAATGCTGCATCAGTTTGTGAGGGGAGTAAGCAATCCATCCATCCTTGCAGGCCAGTCAACACAGATGGAGGTGAAGTGCGGTGGAAAAAGGGGAGAGAAAATGAAGGATACAATATAGCTCTGCTCACCTGTCTCAGAAACCGGTTATTTACAAGGTCAACAACAAGGACCTAAGAATGGAGGAGTAAGAATAAAAAAAAGAAAGTCATTATTTCCATCATCAGAGTTTATCTTACCCTGTAAGTGCCCTGGAGGAAATGCTTCAGTCCTGTCCTCTCCCCACCACCACAGCTGAAGGAGCAGTCAGCTTAAGAAAGCAGCCCTTGCTGTAGCTTTCCAGCAATGCTGCCACACAGTGCAGCACAGCTTGGACAGCAGGAGGCTATCCTTCAAGCCAGGCCACCGCTCCTCAACCCCACATTGGGGTCTGAGCTCCATCTTTTGTCCCCATGCGCTTAACCGCTGTCCCCTGGGTGGGCTGGGAGGGAAATGCCTCCTTGACTACATTCAGCCTTTCTGAGTGCACCACCTTGTGCACCATGAATCTGGTTCTTAATTACTTACTGGTTCATTAGGCACCTGTGTTAATGAGAGGGGCAGCTACCCTGGCCAATTTGTAGCAATCATACTTCAAGCCTGGCAGACTTTGTGCTCATCCCCTAGACAGCACTTTGCAGAAACAACAGAAACTGTAATCAAATCATCTCCTCCCCACAGCAGCCCCTTGGTGGGAGATCCCAGCCCCCCGCTTCCCAAACTGTGGACAAGGAGGGTGCAGACCCCCACCTCCCCACGGGCCATCCACCTCCTCCCTCACCCCATGCTCACAGGAGTTGGAGAATGAATCATCCTCTTCATGCTGCAAGGCAGACTCTCAAAAGCAGCCTTTCTGGGAGAGAAAACAACTCAGCCCACTGGAAGCAACCAAAAGCAAGGCTCACCTCCTCCACTGGGAGCTCCTTCAGGCGGGGCAGAGAGCTAGAGAGCAGGCCAATGAGAAAGGGGGTGGGCGAGCACACGATGTCGATCATGGAAGGTGGCAGCACAGGGATGTACGTGTGTTGCCAGGTGAAGGGGTACAGTAGTGCCACTGTGGCATGACAACACTTGGAAAGAGTGCTGGAAAATGAAACACAACCAAGCACAATGGCTAATCAGTCAGGAGATAAGTGACATCCTAGAAGTCAGGGCTCTTTCACTTGTTCCCTGATTGATCTCTGCAATTATTAAGGGCTTTCCCAGATTTCTGACACCAGCTGCAGGCGCAATGACTTGAAATAGGAGCCCAGGTTAGGAAAGAACATAGAATGGTTCGGGTTAGAACGGATTTTAAAGAGCATCCAGTTCCACCCCCCTGCTGCGGACTGGGACACCTTCCACTAGACCAGGTTGATCAAAGCCCCGTCCAACCTGGCCTTGAACACTGCCAGGGATGGGGCAGCTACAGCTTCTCTGGGCAACCTGTGCCAGGACCTCAGCACCCTCACAGGGAAGAATTTCACAGAATCATAGAATAGTTAGGGGCTGGAAAGGACCTTAAGATCATCTAGTTCCAACCCCCCTGCCATGGGCAGGGACACCTCACACTAAACCATATCACCCAAGGCTCTGTCCAACCTGGCCTTGAACACTGCCAGGGAAGGAGCATTCACAACCTCCCTGGGCAACCCATTCTAGAGCCTCACCACCCTATCAGGAAAGAACTTCTTCCTTATATCCAACCTAAACTTCCCCTGTTTAAGTTTTAACCCGTTACCCCTTGTCCTATCACTACAGTCCCTAATGAATAGCCCCTCCCCAGCACCCTTATAGGCCCCCTTCAGATACTGGAAGGCTGCTATGAGGTCTCCACGCAGCCTTCTCTTCTCCAGGCTGAACAGCCACAGCTTTCTCAGCCTATCTTCATATGGGGGGTGCTCCAGTCCCCTGATCATCCTCATGGCCCTCCTCTGGACTTGTTCTAACAGTTCCATGTCCTTTTCTTCTTAATATCTAATCTAAATCTCCCTGCTGTCAGTTTAAAGCCATTCCTCCTTGTCCTGTCCCTACAGGCCCTTGTAAAAAGTCCCTCTCCAGATTTCTTGTAGGCTGCTTAGGTACTGGAAGCTGCTCTAAGTTCTCCTAAGAGCCTCTTCTTCTCCAGGCTGAACAAGCCTGACTCTCTCAGCCTGTCTCCACAGGAGAGGTGCTCCAGCCCTCTGATCATCTTCATGGCCTCGTCTGGAATCGCTTGAGCAGTTCCACATCAATCTTGTGTTGGGACCCCAGAGCTGAACACAACACTCACAAGAGCAGAGCAAAGGATCACCTCCTTCAACCTGCTGGTCACACTCCTTATGATGCAGCCCAGGATACGCTTGGCTTTCTGGACTGCGAACGCACACTGCTGGCTCATGTTCATTTTCTCATCCACCAACACCCCCAAGCCCTTCTCCACAGGGCTGCTTTGAATCTCTTCTTTGTCCAACCTGTAGCTGTGCCTGGGACTGCCCTGACCCAGGTGTAGGACCTTGCACTTAGCTTGAACTTCATAAGGTTGGCACTGGCCACCTCTCAAGCGTGTCCAGATCCCTGTGGATCCCATCCCTTCCCTCCAGCGTGTCAACTGAACCACACAACTTCTGTCATCAGCAAACTTGCTGAGGGTGCATCATTCCCACTGTTCACGTTGCCAGCAAAGATGCTGAACAGCACTGGTCCCAGTGCCCACCCCTGAGGAACATCACTCATCACCGATTTCCATTTGGATATGGAGCCATGCAACCATCTAGCCAATTTCTTATCTGTCGAGCGGTGAATCTGTCAAATTCATGCCTCCCCAGTTTAGAGACAAGGATGCCATGCAGGGCAGTGTCAAATGCCTTGCCATGGATGCATCTTGTCAGGTCCCATGGACTCGTGCACCTTCAAGCTCCTTAGACGCTCTTGAACCTGATGTTCTCCTACAGCAGGCGGTTCTGCATTCTCCCAGTCCCTGCCTTTGCTTTCTGTGGCTTGAGTGGTGTGGCTGGAGCATTTGCTGGTGAAGACCAAGGCAAAATATTCATTGAGTACCTCATCCTTCTCCATGTCCCAGATGACCACATCTCCCATTTCCTTCCAGAAGGGTCCCACATTTTCCCTTGTCTTCCTTTCATTTCCAATTTACCTACAGAAGTTTTTCCCATTGGCCTTAATATCCTTGGCTGGATTCAATTCTGTTAGAGCTTTAGCTTTCCTAACCTAGCCCACATACATGTGACAAGAGATTGATACAATATATTGTATAAGTGTCGATGGTAGTCATAGGTATTGTTGCACATGGGTCAAGATGACCATCAGTAACAATAAGGAATTTGTGAGCAAAACCAAGACTTGGTTCTGTTTAAAAGATCCAAGGAGAATATCCAGGATTGATTATACCAATGATAAGTTATGTGACAGCTTGGCAAAGTGACCATTTGATTAACTGGCTTGGCAATGAAAGAAACTTAATGTGTCCTGAAATCAGCTGCCTTCATTGTAATATTAATAATCACACCCACAGGTCAGAGTGCCCAGTCAAGGTGAAGACCCCTCCTCTGAGCATGCATAGTGATTAGAAGGAATGAGCAAATATCAAATGTATATTAGACATAGATTGCTCTAATTATATGTAACTGGGAGTGCATTACCTTGTATCTTTTGTGTATAAATGCAATGAAGGAACCGGCACTGTTGTGCTTGATTTGTGGAACAGTCTACCAACCAGCCAGGCCTGAACACACACAGTATCTCTCTTGAGCGTGTGGAGTTGGTTTACTGCACGCCAGGCATGAACCTGCTTTTTGGACAACAAAACAGGTCCCACTGAATCCAGCATCGGCTGTTCCAGTACCCTGATGGGAAAGACTAGACAGATGTGGGGTCATCCACAGCACTGGCTTTCATTAGAGAATTTTATTCTCCCACAGCATTTCAGGTTCCATGGGAAAGCCACGAGTCTGAATGTACAGGGGCTATATCGTCCAGCATAGACATCACACAGCCATGGGCATACAGAAGACAGCCCCACCACTACAACAGCTACCTACTGGGCTGTACTGTGGCCCACGTACCTGCTTGGCCATACTCTTGTCAGCGTAGCTTGACAGCTTGCCTGGATGCTCTGGCAAAGCCCTTGGCACAATCTACAGCTGCAAGGTCCCCTGGAGGTGCTCCTGCAGATTGTTCCAGTCATGGTCCAGCCCTGCCCCTTGGGTTTCTATCTGTGCAGCATACAGGGTTTGCTTCTGGGCAGCCCTTAGCAGGAGTAATTGCATGCTAATGGCATGAATTTCTATTAGTTCGAATCATACGATAGCTCCTAGCAGTCAAGCCATAGCACGGGGAAAGGAGGAAGGAGCGGTCTCCAGCTGAGGCTAGCCAGGCACCCCACAGCTTTAGGAGACTGCCAAGACTCTTCAGAACCATGGGAGAGTGAAAGTGCAGGAAGGGAGCACACGGCTAGCTCTTGGAGGAAGCTGCCCCATGGCTCATAGGAACTTCCTTCTTCCTCTTCAAATGCCACCAGCAGCTCAGCCAAAAGTCCTTTTGCTGACAAATTCCAAGGGGGTCTGTCCAGAAACCCCATCAGCTCTCTAGCAGGAGGCAGGCAGGGTCTGCAGTCAGAGATGGCCGAGCCTGCTGCAGGGTACCAGTTACTCATCTGTTCTGGGTCTGGAAACATTTGTATGTGTCAAGGGAGGGGGAAGGCTTGCCACTATAAACCCTGTATATAACATCATTTTGTTTTACTAGCATCCAGGTCTCTGAAGGCTGGAGGAGGGGAAGGAGGCTGGTGCAGCTGGATGCCCAGCTGGCTCCTGTTGAACTCCATGGGGGAATTTACACTCAGCAACCCAGATCTGGCAGTTTATTGCTGACTGGAGAGGGAAGTGGTTTGATGGGTGTGGGCTCGAGCTCACTCTGGAAAGTGGAGCCTGCTTTCCCTCACCTCAGCTAAGCCTGGTAGATTTGAATCCCTGTGCTGCAACACTAACACATGCTGAGCAGAGTGGTCTGGCTGGGCTACAGCTGGCTGGCTTTCATCAGGTAAGTTCAGTTATCAGAACACAACTGGTTGTTGGGATGTCAGTGTGACCATATGAAGTAATCTGGCAGTAAACATCATTAAACACATGATTTTTTTAGAGATGAGTAAATATTATCTAGGACTGCAACAGGCAGGAAACAGGCCCTGGGGAGGAACACCTGGGACTTGTGTGCTGAGAAAGTCTCTCAAGATGGGGACAGTTTTCCCTCCCTGCACTCCCAGAGGCTTGTCTCTTAAGGAGATACTATATAAAAGAGAGGAGGACCCTGCAAATGCTGTGTCAACAGACTGGTAGCTTTACACCTTTAAATGGGGAAACCCCCCTCAGTTCCACATATTTGTTTAGAAAGGTCATAGAGCACCTCCTTCCTTCTCCACATTCCTTCCTGCCCCTCTGTCACTGCTCTCAAGCAGAGCCTGCCCTCCTCAGCAAGCCCATGTCTTGCTGTGTCTACCACACATGGAAGGCAGATTCAGAGAGAAACAAAATGAAAATAATGAGAAGACACAGAGCTAGTAACAAACAGGAACATTAAAAAAAAACCCTCAAACACAAGAAAACCCACACAGAAAAAGCATGGGAACAATACCAGAGTAGATCGCTTGTCTTGTACCTTTCATACAAGCTAATCTTGAACTGCAACAAAGTGAATGTGCCATCTTTCAAGTGCACTCCAAGTTAATGAGATACTTTAAAAACTGCCTCCTTTGAGCCTGAGCTACTTGCACACCCGCACATTTCAGGCAACATTAGCAGATTCAAAACCAGGGGTTCCTCTTCCCCTCTATTACTGCAGAGCGTGCTTTCCACTCCACAATTTCTGACTGATAACAGCATAGTAACAGCAGCAGCATCATGGTGAAAGCTGAAATAACTCCTTTCATCACTTCTTTGCAGCACTGTGGCATTACTCTTCTAGACCACCACCCCTGGACTTCCTTTTCTTTGAGGAGAGGTTGAATGTGGAAGTGTTGGAAGTTTCACCTCTGTCGCAGATCCTCGGCTTTCCTGCCTAAAGATGGGACTTTATAGACAGGACCTGAAAACCAGTGAAAAAAGATCTCTGTGTTTCCAGATAGCTCCACAGAGAAAACAGTGAGCAGCTGAAGTGCAAGGTTATTTATGGCATGGTAAGATATGACGGCATGCTGTCTCCTGCTATATTTATGGTGGCTTGCTCTTCCCTCAACCCTACTCTCAAGTCCCAGTGAGTACACACGGTACGTGAGAGGTTGAGTGGGAGGAAAGATGGCTGAGGTCCAGTTAGTGGAAGTCACAGACAAGCTGTGTAAGCCTGAAATTGGATGCATCATGCGGTGGGAAGTAAAGATAGCTTCCCCTTCCACCCTTCCATCTGTGAATGCCTCATCGCCTCCAGGATGAATTCTAGCGATCACTGCTCTGAAACATTTCTCACTGAGGACATTTTCAGAGAACAATACTGATAGGGTTGAGGTCTGCGAGATTCCTTTGAAAGCACAGCAGTTCAGAGACGGACACAGAGGAAGTAACATTGAGGTGTTTCTTCCACACCTGATTCAGTCAGACTTGTTCTGCAGATGGTCTCGGGGAGCTGCAGCTTGCCAGGAGCCCAGCAGAGCTCCAGTCCTTTGGAATGACTCAAGCCTAAGCTCCTTCCTCTTGTGTACAGCACTGCAACAAGCATTAAGGGACTGCTGATTCACACCATGGCTACAGAGCCTTGCAAAAAATCCAACAGGATAAATTCCCTTTTATGCCATCTGTGTGACTATATGCTCTTGAGCCTGCACGAATGGGACAGACTCCCCAAACTATATCACAGTTGTAACACAGCAGGTACCTGTCTGTGTAGAAGGTGAATATGGCCACTGAAGTTCTGTATGCCTCTTTCTATGAGATGTGCACAGAATCAACCACAGTTGATATGCACAACACCACCAGAACAGTTTCATGCATTCTCAAAACAGTAAGTATATACCAAACAGGCAACCAATGCCTCTGGATAGCTACAGCCCATGTCCCTACTGAAACCCTGACATCCCAGGATGCGTGCACCATAACCACAATAACGACTGCTGCTTTGCAATAATACTGACACAGGATGATGTGTTTTGCTTGGTGCACTCCAGATGCCACCACTACCTAGTGCAGATCATGTCTAATGTAACTTGCACAGGAGCTTGCAGGAGAGACTGAGATACTTCTAATATAGAGGCTAAAAAGTATTGAAGTACACAAAGAACTGTGTCAGATCCCTCCCTAAAGGGCTGATTTGGGATACAGACTGACACACAGATCCCTCTGGCTGCACACACCCTTGGTCAGAACAATGATACTGCAGCAATTTGTGACATTTGCTTGCTCGAACAAAAGGCCTTCCTGCCACACAGCATCCTATGCAAAACCCTACCACACAGCACCCTATAAAGCTGCTGCTTCTTGGTAGCCACCTCAAACAGGGGTGGCCAATACATGATCTGAACACAACAGCTGCATCTACATAGAAACTCTTTTTCCTTTCCTGGGAAAGCTAGATTGACATGCTCAAAAAGACACCTTGTCAACTTCCAGCAGCTTCTAAAGAAGCATACTGGCTGCTCAGTTTGGTTGTTTTCCTCCCAACTTTAAACTGACTGCAGGCTTTACAGCTTTCTGCTCCCAAGGCCAGCAACTATGCTAAAAAACTCACCAAGCTGAATCCCTCTTTGAGGATACTTCACGATTTCTGAAAAACATTATTGAATCAATCCTTCCTTTTGGGGTTCAATGCTCTTTGCTCCCTGCACTAACTAAACTGTTGAAAATATGCTGGCATTGGCAACTTAATATGGTTTGATACGTGGGTTTTTCTTGTCTTTTTTTGTAAGCTCTGCTACAGTAGGATTCATTTTACAAACACCTTTGGATTTCTGACACTGTGTTACATCTGGATTTACTTATGATGGATCGCAGATCTGCTTTACAACATTTAACAGGCACAGGAGCTTCCAAACATTGCCCCGTTACTTTGCACGGCCCTGCTGCAAATCCTGACGGGAAGATGCCAAGCTCCACCGGCAGTGGGGACCATCACTGCCTCCCATCGACATGGCAGGTTACTGCAGGTGAAGAAGCGAGAGTTAAAGATGCTCTGAAGAAACGACACTGTTGTCTGAGATAGGAACTGCATGCTTGGATTTCTTCTTCTCCTAACCACAATACAAAAAGGAAGAACCTGGGAGGCTGGGATTCACAGTCCCAGATTTGTTTTTGTAGAGCATGGAAAAGGCTTCTTTTTGATGATTAATTACCTTTAACTGGGGATGACCACATTTAAAGTGTCTACTCTAATTCTGTCAGATCTGCCTTTGATAACAATGACCACTTTGTGTTGTTGACACAGCTGTGGTTTCTGGCAGGGACAGAGGCAATTGCTTGAGTTGGTCAGATCCACAACAGGCTTTTGAGGAGATCTGGAAAAACTATGCCTTGATTTTAAGCCTGTGTAAATTCTCCTGGTATAAAAAGCCTTCTGAATCTGACCCATCTCTCCCTTGGACTAGTAAAAACTGTCCAGCCCTAGGTACCTTGTAAAATAAGGCCACTTTTATTGGAAGATTCCTTCTAAAACGTTGGTCTACAGTGTCTCAAACTGCATGCCAGGCAGCATCACTTGGAAACAAAAGCAATTCTCCTGTTGCAATGCCTAACCTTTGCCATGGCCTCCACTGCCCCAGCACTAAAGTTTACGGTGCAGGAGCAAATAAAAGCAAGGGAAGACTACACAGGCAAACACAGTTTTAACAAAGTTTGTTCCCTGGGTTGCAAGGCAATGTATACTCCAGTTTCCACAGCAACAGAGGGAAAAAGAACCCACCCAAAAACTAATAAACCAAATTCTTTCCTTTTCCGCTGCCAAGCTCCAGATTGACAGGTCTTCAAAAAAACACTCAATGTTCATTCTAAAGATGGAAAAGACAAAGTATTTCACTTGCTGTACAATTGTTAGATACATTTTTTGGCTCAGCTTGAAAACATTTCACAGTTCACACAGTATTTGGCAAGAGACCTTTCGGCTTTCTTTTCCCCACAGACTCATTTTATAGAAATTAAAAGATGTAACTAAATTGCACACAGCATTAACTCTGTCACTCACACCCAGACACACCTTTACACACAGATACAGGTAGTTATGGACAGGGCCCACAGGAAGAACTGCAAAGATGAATGATAAAAGCAATTCATTATGCATCTTTCACCATGTCACCTGTACTCTCCCTTTAATCCATCTCAGCTGGATTATTTCCGGCATTCCTAACCTCTGAGCAGTTTCCAACAGCTGCTTTTATCGTGTTTTTTTCTTCTTTCTTCTCATAAGCTATTGCCAAAAAACGTTTCTTTTCTTTCCTCTGAAATTGGAATTTTCAGTGCTAAATACCATTTAATATTCCTTGAGTTCACTGTGGTCCTGTCCCAGGAAAAGTATCATTTGGACAGAAGACTGTGTAGGTACAATACTATCAGCTTGCAAAACATGGAATTTCCAATGAGGAGAAGAGAGATTATTGACCTTATGAAAGGCTCACCAATCCAGTGCACTCAGGTCACTGGACTGGACTAAAATACTTATTTTTGTTGGTTGTTTCCTTAGTTTTCTGTTTTTCAGGCCTTCACAGTCCTTTGGGGTCATTTTCAAGTGTTTTCTCCACAAAAATGAGTCAGAGAAAGTTCATATTTTGTAACAGGAAAAGAAGACTCTCCTGAAACTGCTCAGAGCAGTGTCTTCTCAGAAACATCCAATATTAAAAGTCTTGTAGAGAGCTGGCAAATCTACAGTAAATATTTGAATCTGAGCCCTGTGGCCAGACAGACCCTGGATCTTTAAAACGTGACAATTCTTCTTTTCACAGAAGAGGGCTGTTTACGGTATATTTAAAGAATCTAGAAACTATGATTCTATAGCTCTTTCCCACTCTCTTTTACAGGTCTGGGCGGCTGGACTCATTCCTAAGAACCCTGTCTCTACTGGTAAAGCCTGTCATCCTAAATTATCATATAAATCATATATACCAAGTAGAAAGACAGCATTTGGATGAATTCTCTAATTTTCAGTACAAGTTTGAATGCTCTGCATGAAATGTGTGGCTTAAGTATCCACAATATGAAGTTTCTATGCATATAATGTATCAGTGATTATAAAGAGGCAAATCTTCCCCTCTGTGATCCAAGGCAGTTGCCAAAAACTGCGAGTGGTGCTGCCTGGATGCTACAGCTCCCCTCTTTCCAGCCTTCCTACTCCTGTGATGAGAGTGCCTGAGCTCTGCCTGCAGAGAGCCCCGGATCCCTGCAGCATGAACTTTTCCCTTCACTTTCCTGTAGAAGGGGCCTCCCCATTCTTTGCCCCAGCGCTCAGTCCCAGAGCTGCAGCCTGCTGCCTGAAAGTTGTGAAAACAGACAGCTTGGGGGCATTGTACACTCCTGAAACTTGAGCATGCTCTGAAGTGTCATTACTCATCCAGGCAGCTTTTCGTTTCCCAGCCTTGGCGAACTCTCCCCACTGAATCCTCAAGTGCTTCAAGGGTTGGAGAGCTGCCAGCCACCAGCTGCACAAGATCTTAAAGAAACCTGAGCCCATTTTCATGACTTAGGAGAGCAAACGAAAAAAAAGAAAACTTACAGAAAAGAAGCAAATTGAAAGATACAAAATAGAAGGGGGAAGTCCTCTGTCTCATTCCCCCTCACTGCATCCTTTACTTTCATCCCACACAAGAAAAAAGTATTCAGAAAACAGTATTAAAATAGAAGCTGAAGATTTAAGAGATTTTGTGACACCACAGAAGAACCTAGAAGTGAGAGTGTTCTCTGCCCAAGGCTTGATCCCTGCAAACTCCAGTATAGCTCAGTGGGCAACACTGCAGCATCATGGAGCAAAAGAAGGGGTTTTGCTTCCTTAGCACTGGTGATCTGCTCTGAAATGGTCTGGAGGAAAGGGAATTTGGTTCTCCTTGGGGACAAGAAGCAGCACACTTTTTTGCAAGCTGCTAAACGAAATGATGGTGCATGACCTGAGTTCCCCACTTCTGGGACATACAACACTACTTATATCAGATCAAAGTTAGCAAAGAGCAGAGAAGGAAAAAAGGAACAAAGCAGCATTTTGTTTAAGGAAATGCAAGAGGGTACCTGAGCTTGTCTGCAATAAAGATCACCCTCCTCTCCAGAAGCAGGGAGGCAAAGACTCTGCTCAGATGCCGCACACTGAGGGATGTGAACAAGGACTCGAAATCCACATGCTCAAGCCTGGAGTCAAGAGGCCGCCGCAGCTCAATGACCTGTTGGAGAGAAAAAGGCCACAGGTCTGCTCTTGCTGTCCACCCATACTGTGGCAAACAAAGACCCAACAAGTATTTTCACCATTAACAAGCCTTAGTGACTGTGCTGGCAAGCACCACATAGCATTAAGCCCTCAAACAGAGTCTTTCCAAAGACCTCCCACAAATCCTTCTTCCAGACAAAGACAATCCAGAGTCCACTCCAATGGGCACAGCATGAGACCAACCACAAGTTCTTCCCAATGGACTGAGGACAGGGAGCTCTTCACAAGGAAGAAAACTAGTTTGTGCCTAGCTGGAAGTGGTTTCCAGCCTTTCTGGCATTCGAGCAGCAGATTGGCATGAAGCCTTCCAAATCTGCAGTCTTTGTTTTTACAGTTACAATTTAGTTTTTCATTTTACTGCAAGAATCTGGATGTCTAACCTACTGACTATACATTTTTATATCAGTCACAGTGAAAAGCAGTCTGTGAGCTTTTTTCTTTGTTCATATCTACCAATTCCTGTCACAGCATCTTCTTGCTTCATACTCCTTATCCTAGACAGCTGCTCATCTAAATTGTTCTTGAAAGCCTCCACCACCACACATTTCATAAATTCCACAGGAACATTACTCCAGTTCTGAACTATCCTCGCCAACACCAAGCCTGAAGCTGAAACTTGTCAGTGGCAAATTAATTCAACTACTTGTTGTCTTACAACAGTATACACTCAGAACAACTGGTCACCTTCTTCTCTGTAGGAAACTTCTTGCATATTCAAAGGTTATCATGTGTCCTCTTTTGTTCTTTGTTTTCTGTATTAAGCAAACAGTTTTCTCAAGCTTTGCCTGTATTTTGTAAACCACTTAGTAAGTGGAACTACTTTTCTGGGGTGTTCTCCTACTGTTTGCATTTTTTTGGAAAATGATATTCTAAATAAATTTCCACCAGTGCTGGAAAGCAGAAAACCTCTTATTTATTATTCATTCCTTCACTTTCTTTAACAATGCAGGAGTTTGTCTAAACAATACCATACTGTTACCTCTGCTCACTTTATAGCTCACTATACCAGCTCCTTTTCTGAAGTACTGCTGCTCACTCAGTTACTTCCACGTTGTATTAGACTGCTCATTTCTCCTTCCCAGCTCTTGTCCACATTGAGTTTCAGTCCAAACCTTCAATTTAGCAAGGTCACTTTGAAGTTTAATCCCTTACTCTCCAAAGTACCTGCAACCCATCCCAATGCTGTCATCTGCCCATTGTGTAAATGTGGGGTTTATGCATTCAACCAAGATAATTAATGAACATTAATGATCCTAGAAACAAAACAGCCAAAATATTCTCACAGCCTGATGGTACAGCACTGGGATTCTACAGATTTTTAACCAACAATGCATGTGCTCTAGAGTAATTTGTCTGGACTGTTTTCAGTTCAGTTGAGAAGAACGCCATCATGCAGTGCTATGCTGAAAGCCCTCACACCCTGTATCAATTCACTCACTTCCCTCTCTGTCACATTCAAGGCATGCTCAACAGGAAGTATGGCCAAGACTATGTTCAATTTAGCTTCCTTCTCCCTCCCACAGTCCTTCAATGCTACACCCAAAAGCTCTGCACTCTTACAACCCTCACTGTGTGAGATGCTTCACGTAACCTCACCTCCCTGCTGTGAAAATGCCATTTTGAGAGGCTGCAACATGGGCCTTGTGTGCTTTCAAGTTACTTTTTGACCAGAAACCTGTGCCCTGTCACACAAAAAGAGTGGCTCTGCATTAAGGATGCTGAGGCATATGCTAGGAACCCTGCCTTCAGGAAGTTAAGTATGGGAGGCCTTGAGCAGGTCCAAAGTTATGTACTGGGCAGCATGGGGCCTGCCAGTCCGTACCACTTGGCCTGAGGGCCAATGCTCTGTTTCATTTTGCCAGCAATGCTGTGCCCTTCCATTCATTTTTAACATATGATTTCCCTTTTGATTCTGAGGTCACTGAAGTGTCCATGCCACCCCCTCCAGTCCCCTATTTTTCTCCCTAGCTCCCCCACACAGTTGCCAGACAATCTGTCCTTGAAGATCCCAGTGCTATGTCACAGTCACAACTTCTAGTCACCAGTCCTGCACCATTTATTGGCCTAAGTCTCCTTCTAGGGTGGTGTCTTTACCTCTGTTCCTGAGCCTGGCAAGAAGTTTTTGACTGTAATCGTCCGCCCCAAAGCTGGAAAAGGTGCCTCCATAACACTCCTCATGAGAGGCTGCACCAAAGCTGGGGAAATGCCCCGTCTCTTCTCAACCTCATCCAAGATCTGAAATAAAGGCATGAAGACAAAAACATGTAAACTGGGAGGAGGGAGATAACACCATGAATGAAGTGCACCAGCATCTATGGTCTCTCCTTAACCCAGCACTGACATGGAGCCTCGAGTCATAAGGAAGAAGGTAAAAGATGCAGCTGAACACCATTAATTTCCTTCAGCAAGAGAAACCCAGCTTCAGTGAGGTCACTGGAAAGCTTACAATTTGCAAACTCCCCACCACACTCAAGAGTCAGGACTCAGCCTTTTAATCTCTCAGTGCTGGTGTCCTGGTAGTTCTGCTGAAGGAAGAAGGCAACAGCTGACAATCTAACTTTTCTTTTAACTGTTTTGGACTCGAACTGTCCAGAACTACGTTCTGGAATTAGCATGTGGTTGCCTTGCCTACACCACTTCAGGCCCTTTCTTCAGCATCGGCTCCCCTGATCCCCACTCTTTTGGTTTTGACTTAACTTTCAGATCCCCCTTGGCCTACACCACAATCCCCTCTCTCACCCCCCTTACCTTAGAGAAGAGATTGAAGCATCCAAGACGACTCACAATGCAGTAAACTTCTGGTAAACGCTTCCCTTTCCCACTGGGCTTTCAAGACAAATGCAAACACACACACACAAAATACCAAGAAAATGTCAGTTACTGCAAGACAGAGGGACTGGTCTCAGTTCTGCAGCTCGGTGGCTGGCTCAGAAACTGGCAGACATTTGACAGCATGCTGCTGCTGACAATACCTTAAGTCTGGCTCAAACCCTGGTATGCTAGAAACAGTGGGGAGAAATGGGCACATCTACGGTATAATACAACCTTCCTATGTCAAATGACTAAGGTAGGGCAGACTGCTCTGCAGACACTGAGCCTACTCTGAGCCTACAGGACCAGCATGGGTTTAGACAACTAGTAGCTATCTAAAGCTAAGAGAGACAGGTTAGCAGTGAAACAGTCCATGCTCAAAACATTAAGCACTGCTGTAAGTAAAATGTAAAAGAGCTATATGTGGGGTGGAGGACAGTACTTGGAGAGGGACTCTGGCAAAGCAGAAGAGAGCAAAGCTGTTCTGCTGCCGCTCTTTCTTTCTACACTGAAAGAGCAGCAGCTTTCCATTTTCCAGAATGGGTGCCAGCAACACCAACCCAACAGAAGGCTGCATATCTAGGAAAAGAAAAAAGAACCCAGGAATAATTACCAGCAGCCTCCTACAGTATCCAAATCTCCTGCTTCCATCTTCCCCCGTCAGGACAAATGAGAATGTCTCGCTGCAAAAAGAGAAACAGTCTCTGACATAGAATCCAAACAAACCCACAACATTTTTGCATTTCCAATACACCCCCGTCAGGGCTCTGCCCAATTTTCTGCCATAACAGCTCTCGCTTTTAATTAGCTTGATATATAAATCCATTTGTTACAAATCAGGATACAAAGTTCAGTACTTACCTGGCAAACTGATGGATGGGGGCCCAGTCCTTTGCATCAGGGAAGCAAAACTGGGGAATAGCTTTCAACTGATCTTCTGCCTCTCGCATGAATTTGAACGAGCGCTCAAGCTAACAGAACAGAGAGGAGGAATGTTTCCAATTAGTCATGTGGAGATGGAATGACTTCAAATATTTTTCCTGTGACAAACGAAGAGGTGATGACAGAGGCTAAGCTTCTGCCTGGAAGATATTAAAGTTTCTGTGATTCTGGCTCACTTAATCTTTAGATATCTTAAAGTAACTCTGTGCCTCCAATTCCACCAAGTCCTGTATCTGCAGCACATGCCCCTGCTGTATTGCGCCCATAATCTGGGACACATCTTCCAGCAAGCTGTGAGAGAACTGAAGTCTGAGGGGAGCTCTGGTTACAACCCATTTACAAACGCGCTGTCACACTGGCTCTGTGTTTCTCCCATTCCTCGTTCCCTGTTTTGAACTAGACTACTGGTGAAAGCTGTGCCTTCCCTTTAAGAACACATCTTCTCCCCAGTGTCAGTCTTCTTTACAGAGAAAAGGGGGAAAAGGGAATAGCTACAGAAAGTTACAGCCAAGGCCAGCAAAAGATCCAAATCAGCTGCTCCTTCAACACTGAGGAATGCCATGACAATTCTCAGGGGGTGACTGCAGACCCTCTATCTTCAGTCCCGCTGAACACTGCGACAGCAGAGGGGTTACAGATAGCACATGCAGTCAACAGAGAACCTGTGGTTTCTCCAGCTGTGCGAGTGCACCACACAATCTGAGACATATCAGCCAGACCTTCTTGACAGGCACCGCACCTTCAGTGGGAACTGCTGGGTAACCTCAGGGACGTAGGCAGCCCCAGCCTGCTTCTTGTGCAGTGACACCACCACGAAGTACTCAAACAGCTGTCTCTCTTGATACTCAATCAAGTCCCTTTCCAAGGTTTGGTACCGCGGGGTTTGCTTCAGGCGAGATTTCACA
Source organism: Pezoporus wallicus (assembly GCF_028554395.1). NCBI lineage: Eukaryota > Metazoa > Chordata > Aves > Psittaciformes > Psittacidae > Pezoporus > Pezoporus wallicus. The sequence continues at coordinate 8,768,390 of NW_026642179.1, read as the reverse complement.
TGCACCAGGCGCTGGCTGTGAGCTATCAAGAAAAAGATTAGAGATTGTGAGGCTGTCTAGCTCTTTGCACAGAGCACCACAATGCTTTGCAGAGACTTACAGATAACCTTGACACCACCTCACTGTATTTACTTTATTAGTGGCTGAGTAAGAGGTGGGAACCATTTAGAAGCTGCACTATAAATATCGACAGAGATGGGACATTACCTGGTGAGTGTCGTAGTCCTGAAGAGTTTTGGCAGCAGACAAGATTTCATGGATAGCTTTTAGAGCTGAAGACAACCCAAACTGAGATCCATATGGGACATGATGTAACAGATAATGTCTGGGCATTCATCCTAGCATTCGTACCTGTATCTTTCAAAGCCAGCACAGTTAGGTGATTGATCACCTTTGTTCAGAGGAGGCTGTGAGTAGCAATTCCCACAATTTTACAAGACCAGCATTTGGGTCAGGCTACAGTTCCACTGGCTAAGCAATGCTGGGGACTCCCAGCTCCACTAACACAGGCTGGGCTGTAGGCCAACAACAAAGAAACATGAAAAGAGGTGCAAATCGGAAAAAATGGCTCGTGCCAGTCCTTCCTGTGCCTAAACTTTATCTCTCAGGACCATGTTTCTACAAGTTCAACCAAGACAATAGGAAAACAAGAAAATCTGCCAAGCAAGCTGTAACTGCAACACATATGAGCTGCGGGACAATAAACATTCCAGCATGGAAAGTAATGAAAAGCTGCCTGCTGAGAAGAGACCAGATGAGATTCCATAAGACCACCCCCCTGCTTTATTTTAGTCGCATCCCAAATTAAATCTCCATGATGCCTCCCTTACCCCTACTACAAAAGAAAATTAACTACAAGCAGAGACTACAGCACATTCTCACATCTGCGCTTCCTGTGAACGCGGGTGGCAGTGCAACTTTTTGACAGAAACAACAACCACCAGGATACTGCAGGAACTCCAAATGCTTAAGATGCCTGCTTGGGAGCCTGGGCTTCCTGAGAGACAGTATATACTTTAGGATGGACACTTGACCTTTTGTCTAGTAAAGTTGTGCCACTCGTGGACTATTCCAGACAATGTAATTTACAGCAATCTTGAGATGCCTCTTAAATCAGAGAGTGTAACAACCCCTGGATAGTTAAAGCCCTGGAAAAATGGCCTAGACTCCTTTCTCTCATCACCTATTTGTTCTAAGGCTGTAATTCAAAAGTTTTCAGAAATGGTTTCTATTTTACCAGAGACTTCAAAAGGAGCAATGTCATAGCAATGCTGAGTGCTTCTGAAAAGCTCATTCAAGCTCTGCATTGTTTATATTCTGTGCAACCCACTAAAGATACCGGGATTTTACTGCTGTCATCATGGCAGAGTTTGTCTTTGAACATTTTTCCTTCCCAAGGGTCAGCACTTACGGCTGGCTCTGACATGCAGTCTGATGATTGCTGTTTGATGATTTACTGTGTCTCGGATGATGTACAGTGACTTGCTAAGCAGAGGTAACTGGCCGGTGTGTTTAGTCTGTTAAGTAAAACACACAAACCTGAAAGTCCCAGATAAAAGAGACTTGTTCAATCATCTCACTTATTTAAAAATAGGGAAGTCAACAGTTCAATAAGGCATAAAGCAAAATACAGGTGCAGCTAGAGCAAGCAGCAAGTGCCAGAGCTCCTGCTCACACTTATATAGACTTGCACAGTCACTCGGATCTGGATATTGTTCAGAGTCATGCGCTGTTGGATTTGAGGTGAGTTCACACGGTCATCATCGGTTCCACTCTATAGGCAGTTCCTAGCTGCAGCTATACAGATGTTACAGAGAAACATATATACATGACTCACTATGGCAACCAGTAACAGACAAGAGTTTTGAGTCTTCCTGGACACATTTGCACTGTCTTTCTCAGCTAGACCTGAACATAGACTGTATTTCACATCGAGTTTCAAGACAGTTGTGAATGTAATCTCTGCTCAATCTGGCTGCAGGCTCTCTCTCCCTGTCTCCAGGCTAGCTGGAAAACCTGTCAAAACATAGGCAGTGGCAGCAATTTTCAGCTTGATCTTGCTGACACAGCAGTAAAGATAAAAGATTCCCCAAGCAGAGGAGAGCAAGAGCATACAGTAGTTCTTGTGTGGAAACCTATGCTCACGACAGGGAACTCAGTCTGAGGTTTCTGTTCTAAAAACCTGAAAGAGGGTAAAGATGAACACTTCTAAGCACAATGCACTGTAATTGACACAGAGTCCAACTGCTGCTTATGCCTGTCTTTTCAGCTTGAGCGCTGACCTACTACGCAGCTCAGGTGTGCACGTGAGTCAGGAAGCTTTGGAATCTGAGCGACTTTCCATCTTGCACTCTAATTCTGCCAGGACTTTGAATTTGCCACATAACTTCTGTAAAGATTGCAATGCCACCAGCTACAGGGCTAATTATCAGTACAAGAAAGTTTTAGAAAAGTATTATTATGGAGACAAGTATATCATATAGCTCTACTGAAGTGAAGTAAGCAATGCAGCACTTTATCCAAACTCAGCCAGTGCAGAGGAGTTTAACTAGCAATAAAGCATACAGTGCAATTCTGTTTTCCCAGCTAGCTGGTCTGGCTGGTGGGTTATCTCCCTTAGAAAATGTGTAGGTGGGTTTCTGAGCACCCTGTCCCATGCAGTGCTGCTCCTGTCAGCCTGGTCACACATTTTTGACTGCGTACTTAGAAAATCCTCACTGTATTTCCAGTGTCCAAGACATCTCCTAGGCAAGTCAGTGCAAAGAGCTTTGATGGGAATTGAAACCGATGTTTGGTTTGGAGCCCTAGAGTCTGCCCATGGATTTTCTTCTGCAGTATTGAGATCTTTGTTTTCTCACTGCGTTCTGAGTGGAAACTCCTTCTCCAAAGGCATAACACAGAAGCCATTTGCTCTCTTCACACATGTGCTTACCTTTCAGCTTCTCTTCAGTATCACTGTCTGATTCACTGTTTTCGTCTGTAACTAGGAAAAGAAAAAGTGGAAGATGAATTAGGCAAAGTCTGTTTATACCTGTGCATTTCTTATCACAGGCCTGGAAACTTCAGAGGGAAATTTCAGAGGGAAAACAGTACAGATCCCAAGAGCCTTGCTCTTTTCATGGCTGCAGATAAACACAGGCACTTAGCTTACCAATCTTGGTATCTTCCCATTCACTCAGGGAATAATAATAACAAGAACAACAATAATAATAAATAAATAAAAGTAATAATACTAATAATAACAAAACAACAACAACCCCAATCAAAGTAATTTTGAAAACAACCACCACCCCCCCCCCAATCAATTTTAGACAGCCAGAAGAGTTGCATAAATAATAAAATGCCAGATCAGTATTTTATCCAAGTCTAAATAAGCACACTACCAAGGCAAAATACTGATTAACAGGCAGTAGTTTGCACGACAAGGGATAAAAACAAGCAGACAAACAAAAAAAAACAACTGCCAGACCAAATCAGGCTCAAAGTCTGTATGGTCCAGTAGCCTCTTTCTGTCAATGATTCCGTAGATGCTTCAGAGAAGGGTATAAAAATGAGGTAGAGAGAAGTCTGAGAACCCTGAAGGTTCATATAAACACATCCATCCACCCTGTATATCTTATATAAAATGGGATAAAGAGTAGCAAGCAATTGTGGGAAACAATTAGTGGACAGCTTTCACTGGAAATCAGAGTGTTTTGGAAAAAGCACCATGTTGGGAAGATGTAATTTAAAGTTTTAAAGAGATGAGATGCTTAAAAGTAATTGTTCTGAAGTACCTGAACATTTCTAGCAAGCTGTTAACTGACAGCAGGTGGCCAAAAATCTTAGTCTTGCTATGATGGAGATGGTCCTAGAGTCAAATCTGGAAACCCTATTTCCAATGGAGGCTCTTTGTTCATTGGGATGCTGAGGAAGCCAAGACTGTTTCAAAATTTACCATCTTCCATTGGACCATTTACTAAAGTGACACATTCCTGCAAAATATTTTGATCTCAACAAATCAGACTTTTTGGACAGAAAACGCTTCAAAGCTTCCAGCCTGTTCCAGAAATAGACATCAAAAACGGGGGGACATTTCTGATGTGACCTGTAAGGTTATCATGTAAACCCATGGAATGAAAATTCAGCAAAAACATAAAGTTCCACTTTTATGAAAACCTTTTGGGCAGAGGAACAGCCTTTATGTTCCCAAAAAAAAAGGGTGGAAGCCCCAGTTCAATCTCACTCCGGACTCCTAAAAAACATCACATAATCACTAAGCCAGCCTAAACTCTAAGACAAGTCCTCAAAAAGTCTTAGATGTATGATAATTCAAAGTTCTTTTACCTTTCCCTGAACTGCTCTCTGTAGATTGTGACAGTCTCTTGACACGTTTCTTTCCCCTTCGTGCCTCATAAATGGCATTGATTTTCAACACGAGCTGCTCAGCAAACACACAAACAAACAAGGTTATTTTTCTCCCCAGGCAAGAAAGTTAGAACTTCATGCAAAGTGCTCAATTTCCCAACCCTGGCCTTACTGAAAGTCTTCACTTGAGAACCTGCCCTGGTCCACAAGTTTAAAAGCAGAACCGGCTGGAGGACAACAGCAAAATTCAATGCCTTTATGCCTTTAACACCTGCTGTGGGCTATGCTGGAAAAGCCTTCATACCAAGCATGGGGGAAACACATCGTACAAAGAATGATGAAGAAACTGAAATGGGTGCAAGCCAATAAAGCTGAAGTACTTTATAGTAGTGTTTTTCTTTGCAAATCCTTTAATCCCTGGCCTCCCAGCTGACCAGGAGAGAGGATATCTCAGTGTTGAGCATAGCTGGCCTTAGTGGCTCATTCAAAGCCTCTGGTCTCCTTATCCGTCCCTAAAAGGGAGCGGAATTGCAGGAGGACCATAGCAGGCTTCCCCAAGCCTCTTTGAGCCTCCTTGTCAAGGTTCCAGGCAGGAGCAGCAGGACATGGCCACAGCATTCAGATCTATTCCAGAAAGTCTGGGATCCCTGCACACGTGTCCTTACAGCTCAAAGTAAAGACAGGCCCACCACGCACTTGGTCAGGGAACTCTGAATCCAAATATTTAAGTGAGGCAGGATGCTTTGCTGTGAAAGTACAGCCTCCACCCAGCCACCCAGCTCAAGTCTCAAGCTAATCTTGCCACTGACACAGTAAATCTCAGTTCTGAACTTGCTGTGCAATACTGCTCAGTGACAATGCCTGGTAAATGTATATACTTGTAATCTTCCCTTCAGTTGACATAAAAGCATGTGTGAACACACTGACAGAGCTCAAGCACATGCACAGATGTGTAGGCACACTGGGAAAGAAAACCCTAGATGTTTGTAGTCTTTGGCTCATTCCTGAAGGGAAGAACAGAGAGAGGGCATTCAATAATCAGATATGCAAACATGAGCACAGATCTGGCAACCACGAAACAAAGACAATACACAAACACATTCCTTTGCCCCCAGTTGAAAACTGTGGATTGAGAAAAAAATCGCCACAGACAGTCCCTGGAAGCCTCTGCTTGTCCTGCAAAGACTGGGACAAGCAACTGTGTTTTTATAACTGTGTTTTGAAACATTCAATAGACAGACTAGTGCCAAACCTCATTTGGACTGAATACACTTCCTGCTAGATCTGAGAGAAAATAAAATTGAAACGGAGTCATGCTGTATCCAAATATGAAGCAGGAAACATTGCTCCAAAGAGCCCTCCTAATTACAGAGAACTCTTTTTGTTACTCAAATATCAGTGTTTTCATTGTTCCCTTCCAATATCACACCCTACCTTGATTTAGGAACAGTCAATACATGAATCAGACCTAGCAAAGAAGAGATTGCCAGGAGAGAACAACAACACAGCACACAGGCAACTTCTGACTCTCCTATCCATCAAGCAAAGAAAGAAATATGATGGGGTACATCTTTTGCAAAAATATTAATTGCCCCCCCCCCCCCCCGACAAACTTCAACTTTTATCCAAAAATTAAAATGCTTTTTTCTTGTTATTATTTTCTCTCTCATGACAATCAAGATATCTCAGACTGAAAAATAACTTCTTGAGAACTTGTAGAAATGCTAGTGAGCATTCTCCTTCAGGCAGGAAGGGGGTTAAACACAAGTCAAGTCAGTTGCCAGGACAACAGCTACGTCGCAGGGATGCCACACTGGAAACTAAAGAAAACATCTCATACTTGAATTCCTGCCTGGAAGAAGCCAAGAGAGAAAGACCTAGATTTACCTTGGGAATCTTCCTTCTCCTCCTGCCATTCTGAGGGTCTCCCAAGGAGAAGACAGTGTCATCTGGACTGCTGGGGGTCGAGGGAGGGCTGATTCTGGATGGTGACCCAGTCCCATCACGGCTCAGTTTCCGTATGTCTGGCAGCTTGAAACTCCTCCGTTCTGAGTTTTGTCGGAAAAAAATGGGCTTGGAAAGCAACTGCAAATGGAGGAGAAGGAAGAAATGAATGAAGTGCCCCTCACACCTTTGCTTCATTGCTAACACTGTTACAGTGGGGCAGCTGCAGCACCCAGCTGGCAAACCAGCTCTGAGAACGCTCGCAGATTTCTGCACACGCAAGGAACTCACTCAGCTACCACGCTATACCAGGACTAGCTTGACCAGCAACTTAACCATCCCAAATTCATTTCGGACTAGAACACAGTCTCGGTGGTTGGCCAAGAAGCCTTGCTCCAGTGTGAAAAAAAGTCTCCCAGGACTTGAGTAATCCAGATGCTGGGACTGTAAACAGGACAAGACTAACCAACCAGCCAACCACAAGCATTCAGGATAAGGAGCAGCTAGCCCGGAGGAACAGAGGAGTGAGACCAGACAGAATGCACTGTCAGTATGGCTGTCTTTGACAGAAGCCAGAATTAACTATTTCAGATAAGGGTACAAGAAATGTCACGAGAGGCAATTATGGAGTCTGGTTTCCTCCTTAGCTCATCAGTAAGTTCAGTGAGAGAACAACAGTAGATCTTTAAGTACCAGAATAAAGTTCTTAAAGTACCTAAGCAAAATCAATATTGGAGAAACAGAAAGCTCAGCTCTAGATAAAGAAGGGCAAACCACTTCTCACCAGAAATATGCTTAATAAGAGCTCTTTTTGTCTTCTACAGAATTGCCCAGCAGTTATGACAAGATGAAGTCTCACCTTCTGTGAGCCCTGTACCTGCACTCACAGAGGATGTATCTCCCTGCCATTAAGCAGTGTGCGGGAGATGTATGCAAGATAATTCTGAATAAGTCACAGCAACACTGTAGCTCAGGCAGCATAATGGTCTGCCTCCATCAACATTCAGCTGAGTTACTAGCCAGATCAATTCACTCTATCAGGTTAGCTCAGGTGTCTCTGCATGGTTTGGCAGAAGATACTCAACTCACAAAAATGCCTACCACCCACAGAGAAGTCACACATTATAATGAGACTGGGAAGACCCTTTGCAATGAAGAATCTCACTTCATTGAGTGAAGTGCACTAGTTCTACAAGCTACTACTGAAAGTGTGTCTAGACCCATTCCCCATCAGTCTCTAGCCTGGCCAGGCTCTGATTCACACTGCAGTTGCAAACCCAAGAGAGCTGCAGCACTTCTTTTCTGACTGATGCAGGTCACAGCTTTTAGACGTCAAAGCACTGTAGTGTAATATAATTACTCCCATCCAGCTCTTTACCAAGTGCCTCCTGCTGGGAACTTTATCTATGCTGAAAGTTATTCCTGTGTAACACTCCAGCCCCTTTTTGATAGCAGAGGTGGGAAATCAGGGTGCACAGGTGATTGCAAAGCTCTCGGAGGGAAATCATTCCAACACTCATACATAGACCCTTGATGCTCTAGAACTAACTAGCAACAAGGAGAATGTATTGAGAACCACCGAACAACTTTAACTTCTAAACGTTGAAGTGCCCTAAGAATCCTCAGCTGCTGATTAAGCTGGTTGCAAAACAGCAACACATCAAGAAATGCTGCACGACAGACTTCTGAAAATGTTGAGTAACAGCTCTAATAATAGCTGTAACTTGGAGAGCTTGGGAAAACCCTCTGGTCAGAAAACTTTTTAGATCCCTGCTATTCACTCTGAACCCAGTTGTTACCAAGATGACTTCTGCTGTCACACTGTCCCTGCTGTTTCAGGCTTGAACTATCTAAACAGACAACAGGAACCAACCAAACGACTCAGGAGGATGAGAGCAGGGCTGGCCTTGGTAAGCCCTGAGCTCTGAGCAAGAAGTCGAGGTGAATGTTTTACCTCTTCTTTTGGTTTCACTACCAAGGAGCAAAACTGCACCAGGCTGTGAGCTGTGCTGTTGGTGAAGACACCTTTTTAGTACTGGCCCCCTAACCAGGGTATCGGCACTGCATTACTTACCAGCAACCAGTCTCATCAAGGAGAGAGCAAAAGAAGCATCCTTAAGAGAGGGGCTGCAGATTCACGTTGGCATTGGGCAGACTGCGTACTGCACACTGACCCTGCACCAAGACCACTGCAGGGCTTGATTATCCAAGCACTTAAATACCGTCATTGATGGGAGGAAGACCTTTCTTGCACTATGTTAGCAGGTCTTCTCCCTACCAGGGAAAGGTAGCCCTGGTAGGAAAAAAAGCAAAAGCCAACAATCCATTTATATAAGGGAATGCTGTTTTTTTTTTACCTTGCTAAAGGGCAGTAAATCCCCTCTTATCGCACTGTACTCTGTGGTAAAAGACAAAAAGGGAAAGACCATGACACAATGAAAGTCATTGGCAAATCCCTACTTTTTCCATACAGGACCTGGATTTCACCCAAAAACCTTCCAAAGTAGAAGAAATGGTCATTTGAATCAAAGTACCTTAGTGGGAGTCCCAGGTACAGAAGAGGTGGGGGATGCTGGGAAGGTCAAGACACATTTCTTCCCCAGACAGCGGCTGTTGGTCTCAATGTCTTCATAAGGGTTTTCTTTTGATGGTGGATCTGCAGCAAAAAGCCACAAGCAAGAGGCTGTAAGTGCAGAAAATCTTTGAGGTTTGCCATAAAAATCTGTTTGAGGATCTGCTGGCCTTCTCCCACCTCCCACATCAGATATAAAGACCTGTTCTCAAGCATTCCTGCAATTGCTTCATTCTCTCCACAGCCCTAGAAGTCCAGCTGCTCACTGGACACTGTCCAAACCCTGACACTGACACATGCAGCCATAGAAACATATCACAGATACTACAGATGGAACAGACCCAGAGAGTCCTTGAGTTCATTTCCCTGCCTTCAGAGGAGCAGTGAGGTTCTCAGGCACATCAGTCCATAATTGTATTTCCTTCCTTCCAGTCTTCTGCTTAGAATTGTCCAAATGAAACTGAGAGCTGAAGGGCAAGCATAAAGGCCCTCTCTCTTCTGTTTTAAGCCCACATTTAAAGGGACCTTCGGCCATCATTTAATGGGGGCTGAAGCGATGCATTGCTCTTGGGCTGACTGCAGGAAGATTTAATCCACTCTGAACATTGATGTCTATCACACAGCACAGACTTTCAAACCCACCTACCAATCATGTATGCCTCAACCTCACAGGCTCCACTTTAGAAAGAGGGAGGAATTCGCTTCACTTAACCTAGGCCATCCAAAGTCAGGATACCCTCCCTGGAAGGGGCCTGGGGACAGACACCTCTGAAGTAACATTCAGCTCATTCTTACCTAGGATCCCCTCAAAAACATAAGACTTGAATGACCACACAGAGGTGTCCCTTTCTTTCCATTGATTCTGGAGATGAAGCACACAACTAATTCCAGTTCATAACACCCAAAATTACATATGATGAACTTCTTACATCTCACTCTTCAGCCGTGCTAGGAAACGCAAATATTAGTATTCTCTCTCCACTGCCATCATTCAATGCCACTGCAGCTGGGAGTTGAAGCAACTGCCTCTCTCTTACCATCACCTAATGCTTGGCTAAGAACAAAGAGGTCAGTAATGCTGCAGGCCTCCGGAGCAGGGACCAGTAAGTGCTTCGCTCCTACCTGCCTGCCTTGCGGAACAGAAGTGCAGCTGAAGTCTTCATACAAGGAGAGAAACCCAAGGCTCTTTCCCACACTGTCTTCTACACTGGCTTGGTGATATGCAGCACGACAGTGGTGAATCTCAATTCACCAAGGAGGAGTAGGTAAACACCAGCAAAGCAAGGCTGCATGGGCATTTTGTCAGCAAACATGCTTCTGTTCCTTAAAGTGGCTCTACTTTCTAATTTCAGTGGGAAATTTCAGTAGTAAAAATATAGTTTTTTACAGCTGTTACATACTAAGTAGACTGAAGCAAAAAAGAACAAGCTTGCATTCTGTTGCCTCACCCATCCTCAAACTGCTTGGCAGCACCTCCAATTAGCCTCAGTTTAAAAGAAAGGACACTGTTTCCCTTCTTTTGACAAATAAACCTTGTAATGATCTGCCCAGTACAATTTTCAATACTCCAGGCAAGCACTAGTAAACAGGTAAAAATATGGTGCATGAAGGGAATCTCTATAATTTGCTGGGAAAGGGAATGGTTCCTCCAGCAACAGCTGAGCCCCCACAGGTCACACATATGGACATGGGGTGTATGTTTGTGTTTGCACGTCCTGATGGACACACATGACTATCTGCCAGTCAGCAGGAGTGTCCTGCGGCTGAGGTTTCCCCTCCACTGATACGGTTTTCACATGATCATAGAATCATAGAATAGTTTGGGTTGGAAAGGACCTTAAGATCATCTAGTTCCAACCCCCCTGCCATGGGCAGGGACACCTCAAACTAAACCATGTCACCCAAGGCCTCGTCCAACCTGGTCTTGAACACTGCCAGGGATGGAGCATTCACAACCTCGCTGGGCAACCCATTCCAGTGCCTCACCAGCCTAACAGGAAAGAATTTCCTCCTTATATCCAACCTAAACTTCCCCTGTTTAAGTTTTAACCCGTTACCCCTTGTCCTGTCACTACAGTCCCTAATGAAGAGTCCCTCTCCAGCATCCCTATAGGCCCCCTTCAGATACTGGAAGGCTGCTATGAGGTCTCCACGCAGCCTTCTCTTCTCCAGGCTGAACAGCCCCAACTTCCTCAGCCTGATGTTTGTTTCACGGATTATATGTGCCTGTGGTCTTGTGAAAAACAACACTGTAGTTTTTTTCAGTTATCCCTGTGCGTCCCTTTTCCCAAGCTCCCATGGTAACACCACCAGGACTGCAAGAACCAATTAAACATCACTGACTTCAGGCAAAGCCTAAATGTGCAGCAAGAAAAAAAGAAAACAAACATGCTCCATTAGCTGACAATTACCCATAACTTCGTTTTCTTCCAGTATCTGCAGCTAAAAGCCAAAGGGGAAAAGAATTTCAGCCTGGGATTTGAGTTCCCTGCGAGCTTGGGACACAGGGGTGCTCTTGTGTTTAAATGGATAGATTTGCCCATACAGCCACTCTGTAATGCTATCCATGTTATTCCAGCTGACAAGGTGACCCTTATTCAGTGGTTCCTGAGACCTCCCACCACACAAAACAACCAGCAGCTGCTCAGGCACTCCCTGTCCCTTTGCCCCCCAAGTAAAAAGAAGAAAAAAGCAAACACGAGGCCAACAGCTTCAGATACGTCAAAAAGGACAGACTGGCATCACCTTGTCTGCCATCAGCCCCAAAGGAACACAATTCATTTGAGAGATCTTTCTCACGCTCCTGAGAAAGCACAGCTCTTCTCATGCCAAGGAACGCAGATCACCTTTGTAGGATTACAGCTGCATGGTGAGAGCAATGCAGCTTTACCTTCCTATTCTGCTAAACTCAGGCAAGAGGTTTACACAGCACCAGCCTACAGCTGCTAAAACTTAAGGCTTTTTCAATGATTCTATGTTCCATAAAAGGCCATCTAACTCACAGTTTTAAAACCCATTTCAGAAATTGAGAGTGTTACGATAATCTTTGAAATGTCACTGATCTGCCATCAAAGTTACAGAATGAAATAAAACTCAATTTCAAAGATTGTGGGACCTAGTCTCTTCATTTCAGTGATACCTAGACCCATACACAGTCCTATTTCTGAACTGTGGAACTGATCTTAAGGCTGTTTCCAGACTATCTCAGCAGTGACAAACTCACCACAACGGACAGACCAGAGCTGTGAGAACTAGTCCACAAGAGAAAAGAAAGACAGGAGAGATGCCAGCAAAAAATAAAAGCTTGTTCCCGCATGCCTCAGGTTCATCTTTGAAGCTGATGAGTTTTGAAATGTGCTGTTTATTTTTCTTATTACTTGCCAATAATCTGTGTAAAATATGTCTTGGTTTGCATTTGGATAATAAACATAGTTTAATCAGCACCTCCGGTGCGTGCCTGTTAACCATCTTCTCAGTTACTCAGCATCAGCGGTCAAATCCCTTCCCTATCCAAAACTCCTACCCAGGATGTCTTCATAGACGTTCTCCTCAGATAAAGTGCGTGTGAGGGCCAGCTTGGTCTGCGCGTACCAATCCACCCGCCCGGTCTCAGACGATGACTGCAGCAAGTCTTCAAACTCGTATGACTTCCTGCACCATTGACGGGAGGGAAGAAGGAGCAAAGACGAGAGCCATACAGTTAACCAGCATTTATAACCAAGTAACAGCTAATTCACTGCTCCAACATGCCACGCAGTTGGCAAAATGAATTATGGAGAACATTTCACTGCCTCATCCCATATAAAGCATGAAAAAGTAACACTGGGATCAGTTATTTTTATCAGTCACACAAATAAAGGCATTTTGGGGACACCACAGATAATCTGGGTTGTCATGCCAACAGCACACTGTGAAGATACAAGTGTTAAGTGGTGCATTCTGCAACCCTGCAAAGAACTTGAGGCCATGAGAGGTCCCATTTACAACATAGATCCCACCCTTGGCAGGAATAGGGAGTCCAAAACCAGCTCTTTGTTTTTACCCATTCTGCCATCCTGCATGTGAGTACTGATTTCTTGCATTGCTCCATCAAGTGTCCTCCCCTACCAAACCTGTAAAGTTTCAATTTCCTTCCTGCAAATAAGCCAGGAAGTTTTAGGTGACAGTTTATGCAGAGGGTATTAGAAACAGCTGTGCATTTTACACTCCCCACCCCAAAATGTGTGACAATCATGTGAGAGGGGAGGGAAGGCAAGAAAGCACTCCAGAAGAATATATACGCATCAGATTCAGCTAGAGGCATAGGTTTACTAGGAACAGTGAAAACGCTGTGGTAGAGACTAAACATTATCATTCCAGACATCATTCCAGACCAGCCGTTGTAATTTTGTAATTAAATAGATTTTCTGCTAAAAAAAACAAAACCAAACCCCAAACCCTTCAATCTTGGGCTCGAAGGTTAAGCCACATAATACAGTGACTTTAAAGCCCAAATCTGCCATGACTTATCCCTTCACAATTACTCTGTGAGGCTGTTTGTGCTGGCCACTCACACATTCTCAGAGAGATGACTGAGTGTTGGTTATGGCCAGTAATGCTCTCTGGGGATTATGAGTGGAGGGAAGATCCACCTCTTCCAGAGAGATATGGGAAGGTGGGACTCCACCATCAACACTAACACCATTGTGAAACAGAGCTCAAATACCTGTGGTCAGCATTGTTCTTGTGCTTCCCACTCCAGAGCCTCCTGCTGACAGCTGATGGGGGAGGAGAAGAGGGCAGAGGTGGGGGAGGAATGGATGGCAGAGGAGGTAAGTTTCTTTTATTCCTAGCTGCTGGCACCCAGTCCTCTTCCCCTTCGTGTTTGAAAGTCCGCCGGGGCTTTGGCAGAGGGTTGATGAAGGGTTTCTTCTCTGGCACCCCTGGCTCAGTGTACACATTCTCCACCATGCAGCCCTTGGATTTCGCATGAGAAATTCTTACTTCTTCTAGAGTCCCAAAAATTGGCTCACTGATTTCAGAGTCCAACCCAAGAAGCCTTTTGTTGAGCTCAGCCCCACATACGCTCTCGTGGCTCTCGGAAGCAGTGTGTCCTTGTGCTGCCTTCTCCTGCAAGCACTGTGGGGAATAATAAGTACCAGGCAACTGTGGCTGCAGCTCTGCTGAGCCATCTTTCAAAGCCTTCTCTAGCTTCTTGACCTGACTAAGCACTGAAAGATTCTCCTTCTGGATCTCCCACTTCCCACCTTTCACCTCCTTGCATTTTCCAGGGCTTGATTCCACTTCCTTATCCTTTTGTGCTTCCCCCTTTTGCTCTGCTGCATGCCCTGTGCCTTTCTGAGTTCCTGCTTTCTGCTCATTCTCTTTGCCCACCCCTTTGCTCTCCAGTTCCCAGTTCTTATGTCTCTTGGTCTCCACCTTTCGAGTCACCAGTGCTTCCCCACTCATCTTCTCAGGTACAGAGGGCACCCTGTGCTCCTCTCTAACTCCCTGTTCCTCCTCTCTGCGAGGAGTAGACTGTGTTTCCTTTTTCCCTTCCCATTCTGAAATTTTGTCCTTGATGCTGAAGGACTTATTCCTCAAGCCAATTTTTCCAGGTGACTGTATATTCTGAGTGCCTCCTATCTGTCTCCTGATTTTACTGTTTTCTTTAACATTCAGATCCACAGATGGGTCGCTGATGATCATTTTGGGACTAAGCATGTTCTGCTGAAAGCAGTCTAGCTTTGGATCCAGCATCAAGTTCTCCAAGGCTCCCAGTGGGTTCTTCACCACAGAAGAAACTGGTTCAGCTTCAGGTGTTAAACCCAGGGTGACAGAGGCACCTTCAGAATACCTCTCACTCAAAAATCGACACGAAGGTCTTTCTAATTCCTTCACAGCTGCTGTATCAGTTTTATCTGCAAGCTTGATCCTACACACCAAAGACAAAAAGAGAGGAAACATTCACCATCACTGCTCACCCTTGGGTTAGTCCATTAATTCCAGAAGCTCTACTCGTAAATCTGGTAACAGTAAAGGATGCTAAAAACGAAGCACTTCAGAGACAGGTTTATGGGAGAGGGTGCTCAGGGAAAGGTGCTCTGTGCTCTAGCCAGAACACAATGCTGTCCTCTTGTTACAACTAAGACACAGTTTGATATGAAGTCTTTCTCTGTGCCAGAAGTAGGTGGCAGGTGAGAGAGGTAATTTTTGTACATCAGACATGCTGATACCAGTGAGAGAGGGTCACCAGCACTTTTCTCCATGCATGTTCAGATGTATTCGGACACCATCAGGGCACCAAGGAGGTCCAATGCAAATAAATGTGAAATGGACCAACAGTAGCAAAATTGCCGCTGTTAAACAGAGGAGAAAACATACCGTACAGCTGCCATTCCTCTAGTGCCTGCTCAGAGGATCTCTCTTTGTCCATACAAACGTTCCCCAAATGCCTATTAATGCACAAAGAATGTACTTTTAGCATTACATTTCTATGGCCCTATCATCCCAGGCCGTACATGGGCTTGGGCTCCCACGCACCCAGGCAAAGGATTAAACATCTTTGCTGCTTGAGTCCAAACTGAAAAAAAACCCTAATATATTTACTCTAGAGATTTCTAAGTGTGTGGTACCACAATATTGTGATATTTTATCACAACGTCCTAGCTGAACAGACAGTTATTCCAAACACAAAATATTTCTGAACCAAAGCACTCAGCCATGTCTCTGGGCTTGGGAAAGAGTATCAGGACAACACAATGTAGTTACTGAGATGCAAACCTGTGTCATTAGTCCCACTTAACCATGATCCAAACACTGAGATTTAACTTGGAAAACTGCTCCATTAACTTAAATGTATCAAGTGTGCCTCTTCCACAACTTAGTGCTCTTGTAAGAGGATACATGTGGATACTCTGTGCGCTGGCAGGCCTTGAGCTTTGTCCTGGAGTTAAGCAATGCTGGCAGCCATTGTAGCCTCAGCTGTAGTGCAAACTGAGTATGGGATGGGTTTCTAAGCAGAAATGGGACTCAAGCCAGATACTGCTCTTCTCTAGCTTCACAGATATTTTAACTCCTGGCTGTCTCAGTGACATCATGCTTCAGTTAAGAGGTAGCATTGAGAATACTGACCTTTCTCAAGGAGTAGGGCATTGCAGTGCTACTGCCCACTAGAAACCAAGGTTGGACACTGGGAAAAACCTGCAATGGGTGAGGACAGCAGGGCTTGTCTGAGAGGTCGGCAGAGCCTCCAGCATTAAAGACTTCAACTGCAGGTGGCGCAAACATTGACAGGGATCATCAAGCAGACCTCTCCTAGCACTGTGAGTCCAGAACACTATCAGTCTGGCTGGATGCTAAAATGCACAGTGCCACAGTCCTGAGATGGCAATGAAACCACCTGAGACCTACAGGGGTGTGTTTTAACGTGTGAAGAGAGAAGGACAGTGTGGAGCAGAAAGAATGTTTGCTTCCTTTGGTTTTCTTTCTCTTGGGGATCATAAACACTGTCAGTGAAGCATGGACAGCTCTCACCTCTGAAAAGACTTGCAGACACTGCTTTCAGTCTGGCTGCTCACATCGGCCACCTTGCTAGCTGTCATCATGTCAGCACACAGCAGAGCAGCAGGTCACCTGCAGACAGACACAAGGAAGAGGCATTACTCTGTGCTCAGCATCCTCCTCTCCTCCTTCTACACAAACTCATTTGCCTTTGAAATTCAGGAGAAGAGCAGAAGCAAGACATGACAGCATTCTGGGGACAGCCTCGGTTTCCTCTCCATGAAATGCAAAGAGGGGTGACAGCATTACCCCTCAGAAGCCCAGGGAGGAGTCAACAGGTTTTGAGGGCAAAACTTATCTTTGACTTGTCAACAGCAGCTGTACCATGACTTGGCTATGGAGCACGTTTCATGAAGATTTTATTGCTGCCAAAATCTCAGTGGACTTAGGGTTTTTTCTCTTACAGAAGACTAAACCAAAAGCAATTTTAAAACAACCTGTGTTAAAGCCACATGACCAAAGTGGCTCCTCTGCAATAGTGTGACAGTGTCACCAGCTTGGGACAGAAAACGTTTTAAGCTCTAAAGATACTGCACTGCAGCCACTGGTTTCCTTCTCTCTGCTGGGCCATGTTTGGCTGCTACTGCTCTGATTTCAGAGGACAACTCCACATGGGAGTAAGATAAATCAACTACAAAAATGAGTCATTCTGTTTGCCTTATGATTTCTAGCATTTATAGAGTGACTGTCCCTCTCTTTTGAGTCCTGCTGGTCAGTGCAGTTCAGAGAGACTCTGTCCTCTTTTTATTGCCCCACAATACTCATTAAATAAAAGAACTATTCTGTTACCCTGCAGCATCATCTCTTCTCACCTCCCACGGTGGTCTGCCTGGTCTACTTGAAGGTGTCACTTCCCATGGCAGAGGGTTGGAACCAGATGATCTTTAAGGTCCCTTCCAACCCAAATCATTCTGTGATTCTATAATCTTGTAGGTAATATTTGGAAGATATGCAGGCTCTCAAATCTGTGCACTTGGCTCATCTGCAGATGCTGCCCCACCATGTCTAGCAATTGGCAACAAGACTGAGAACCTCAGGAAATTTAGTAGGTCTTGTCATTAAAAGAATAAACCCCACCACAACAGAAATAGTAAAGAACAAAAGGATCTCTCGCTTCCACTGTTCATGTATTTTGAGCAAAGAGAGGAAAAAAGAAAGAAGAAAGAAGAAAAAAGACCAGTCGTTTGTTCAGTTTTCTCTCCCTCCCTTTAACCCACACTGGCAACGTTCCCAAGGCAAGGAGTGAACTCTGTGTCAACTCAATGTGTACACACTCGAGGCAGTTCATTGCTAGCCATTTAGCAGACTCTCACTCCCCAGACAATAAACCCCCTTGGCTTCTCTTCCTCATTAGTAACTGGAACAAACACCCACTTCACTCATAGACAGAGAACAGCCTCCCAACACTGACAAGAAAATTTACCAGCCCGAGGAACAAAATCTATTCATCCACCCATTAACTGCCATGGATTGAGAATAATGCAAACTGAACTCTCTCTCGGATCCATGGCCAAAGAGTGACTCACACGGGCATCAAAGCAGGCTCCTGCAAAGCTGCAACACAGCCTGCTCAGCATTTGGCTTACAGCATCCCTACCGCAGGGATGGTCTCTTCACTCACCACTTATGTAGTGTCTTGCACAGCAGTGTGAGTGGCCAGAACTCCTCAGCACTACCTTTAGCAGTAAGAAACATAACAACAATGGGAGTCGGCATACACACAGCCCCTGTGGCTGCGCTGCCACACCAATGTTTGCTTGTGATAAGCAACTCTGTCTTGAGAAGATCACACAATTTCCCCATCAGGAAACTCAATCTCTCAGCCTTTTCCAACAGCCCCCTAATAAACACTGCCTTGAAAACAACATCTGGCTATGAGCAAATACATGCTGGTGCTCAGAACAGTCACGTACCTGATATACTTCCCGCATGAGAGGCCAAAAAGAAGGTAATACAAAGTAAGAGGGGCACTCGTGGATGGGACTGCCCCATCACTCTTGGTGAGCAGAAGCGAGGCACAAAGCAGTTGCTGGGTGCTGCAAAAGAGCCTCCTGTGAAAGGAGCACTGCTGAAATCAGCAGAGCAGCATGACTTGGAGCCAAGGCCAGAGGGACATTTGTCCCCCACAGCCACCACATGTGGCAGGAGTAACCAAAGCAACGCACTAACACCAGGCAGATTAACAAGTGGACAAGGAGCTTCCAATGCAGCAACACAGCAGATGCTTCAATGTGACAACAACCAGGTACCTACCGACACACCCACTGATAACACATGCCACTCGGGGGCAAAGTCATCCCTGGGAGATACAGGGATTGCTGTGCCTTCACCCTCAAGCAGAAGAGTATATACCACTACACACAGGCTGGCATCAGCATCATCTAGGGGACTATTGTAGCACGTTAGCTGGTCTTGCCCAAAAGAGTAAGTAGTTATGCAAACACTGCAAGACATGGGGGAAGCACAGCCCCACAGCAACCCAAGCCCAGGGCCACCACTCCTGGCACGTGCATCCTGGAGCAAGATATAAAAGCCATAGAAAGGGAAAGAAGATGCTGAACTCCATTTGGAAAACCTCACTGCTTTGATTTATTCAGTAATCTCTGCCATTGTTTGGAGGAACAAAGCAGTCATCTGATACAGTTTCAAAATTAAACTGGGAAAGGAAGGACAGGGGAGGAGGTGGGAGGAAAGAGGGAGGGGAGGGAGCTCTCAAACCTGTTGGCCAGACCCTGGGAAGGATGTGAAGTCTCCCAGAAGAAGCCTCTCCACGTATCTCCCACACGCACCCGGCCTCACAATTCCCAGGGCCATGTGATAGAAGCTTCCTGCTACCAAGTGAAGCGAGACCTATCCCGACCTCTCTCTTCCAAACAGAGTTCCTGCCTGCTTTGTGTTCGTAAAGAGGCGTTTGTTTACTGATCTATCATTGGCATGCAGGAAACAGCCTTGAAATGAGCTGTAATCATCTGTCTCCAGCAATAGCTGTTTGACTTTCTTCTAATTTAAGTTTTCCTCCCGTTCCCCCTTCCCCATTGCCCTCTTCCCCACTTCCGATCCAAATGCTTTTGGAGTACGCACATCTGGTTCAGGGCACCAGATACCGCACGATGTTTCCAAAGCAACCAGCAAATAAAAGAGAGGCACTGACAGTAGGCACACTCCCACCCCCAAAAGACACAGAAGCCTTCCAAAGGAACACAAGCTAAGCTCCTTCAGGGAGAGGAAGAAACCAGCTTTGCCCACTGCATTTGGTACAGCCACCAAACCTGCAGAGCATCAAATGACCCGCAGTCTACATTATCAGAAACATACGTGGCCAGCATTCATGGTCACACATGTGGAGTCTTGCCTGTGATAAGGTCAGGCAGTGATGGCAGCAAGCCTCCCAGGCCTCCCTGCTTCACTAGTTTGTTTGTGGGGAATAAACCAAGCATACCTCAAAGGGTCTTGTGGCTTGGGGATAGGTATTACCATTGCCGCATGCTGGAGGGGCACAACTCAAGATTTTCTTCGCTCTGTTTATTCTGTATCTCGCACAAAAATCAGATCCAAGTCCATCACTGGACACTAGCCACACTGCTCGCAAATACAAACAGCAAGGCTTCACAGCACCAAACTCTCCTCCAAGGAGAAAAAAGACATGCTGCATTTCTTCTTAGTGCTCACGGAAACTGACTCTCCAGTTACTTTAATGAGGAACTTTGACCAGCTACACAAAGCCTGCAAGTAACCTCTTCACTTCAGAGCTTTACAGAACAAAGGGTGCAACAGACAGCAATAACACAACAATATATAACATACATATATCTGGAACAGGAAGGATGCCAAGAAGACAAAACACTAACAGGAAAATCATGAGTAAGGGGAAGTTAACAGTTAAAGCCTCCAAGGCTCCCTCCCCCAGCCCTTGCTGTTTGGAGCTGTTTCCCTCTGGGGGAAGAAGCAGGCATGAGGATGCATGCTTGCGCACATACACACAGGCTATTGCGTGGGTCCCTGCACACAGTCCCACCACCAAGCAGCATCCCTGGGCTGGGGTATAGGCATGTTGCCTTTTCCGGATCCCCAGCAGCTGACCTCAGGGGGTGAGCCCTTGCAGGGCAGAGGACACCAGCCATGTGGAGACAAGGCAACAGGCCCCCAAAGCAGGCTTCCCTGGCAGAACAGTGTGCGTGCAGAGGGGGAGTCACTGACTCGAGGTGCACACCACCAATATAATGGCAAGGCAAAGGTTTTCTAAGACTTGCGCTCAGGGTATTTGATCCAAAGCTTGACTACATGTGCCTTGAGTCTTCCCTAGCAGACAGCAGCAAGTTTCTTCTCAGAAGACGTCCATGAAGTCCACTTCTTTCATGTGCCAGTCAGCCCTGCAGGTGAGTGTACCCCAAGGTCTGGGAGGTCAGGCCACCTCTGCAACAGCAGAACTTATCAGCAGCATCCAGTGAAGAGGACAATTCAGCTTACACATGAGAAAAAACTTTTTAATGATAGAGCGACTGAGCACCAGAGAGGTTGTGAAGGCCTTATCTTTGGAGATGCTCAAAACCTGACTGGACGATGTCCTGAGTGAGTTCCTCTATGTGACCTCACTCTGAGCAGTGGCCTGGACCTGGCCACCACCAGAGGTGCCTTCACTCTGCCATTCTGTGCTGGGCAGGGTTAGTTCGGGGCAAGGGGAGCTGTCACTTCTTTGCAGGCACTGACTGTCCTGGCCACGGAGTCTGAAGACACTAGCAGCGGGATTGTTCTTCACCACACTCATAACGGGATCCTAACTGTAGCCAGTCAGGCCCATGTCATTTATTAAAGGAAAAAAAGCAGGATAAACTTACATAAATATAGCCATGAAGGACCAATGACTGGGAAGCAACATATTCCTACAGTATCTTTTAGAGCCAGATCCCACACAGCCTCCTATCCCCCTTGCCCCATTCTTTCCTAACTTTTTCCCTTTGATCTATCATATCTTCCACCACAGGGCTTACAAGGGGGTCAAGAGAACCCCATGTGTCAAAACAAACTGTATTTTCAAAAACCCCAAGTGGAATCGATGTACCACAACCTCTCCCTTTGTGCATGCACCCCATGGCAAAAGAACAGCGCTGCAATGCGAGGAATGAAGAAACTCACAGTGTTGGCGTTCAGCCTGCGTGCAGAAAAGCTGTGTTGTATGTTATGATATGTCTTTATTTTTATGATATAATTCATCCTACTGACCTTCTCCCTCCCTAAGCCCAAGAACAAACTGCCTGCTTGTGTGTCACTAACCTGATTTAAAGGATTACTATGGTTAAAGGGACTGCCCTGCTTCTCCCTCTCAGTCCCTGCTCCTCCCTTGGGTGCCAGCAATGTGTCTCCTGGTTAAGAACATGCCTGATCAGATCTAATAGTTGTCCTTGACTAAGTGTGTGCCTACTTTTTCCTCCCTTCTTGCTCCTGCTTCCTTTGTATCCATTCCAGTGCTTGCAAATCCCTTTCTGAGCTAGCAAGGGCTATCAAGCTACCTTGTTCAACTCACTAAACCAGCCAAGAAAAAAAGGGGGTGGGGGAAAGCAAAAAGTTTTCTGCTCAGATAGTGACATCAGTCACCTGTCATGGAAAACCTGATAGGCACTGAGGCACATGGAAGGCAAGGGATGAAATCATAATGCAGGGACAGTTTCACTGAATATTTTGTTTTCTCCTCACTGCTTCCCCTGAAGGCAATTTGTTGCTCACCATATAAATGGCAAACTGGGTTGCACAGACTATGGGCAAAACTACAATTCGCTCTTAGTACAGGGACAAGCAAGACTTGATTTTTCAAACCATTGTAAGTGCAAGCCCCGCTGCCTTCACAAGCGGCTGGGAAGCCAGGCCCACAGCCCCACATCTGACACCCAGGCCAGGAACAAACAGCTGGAAAAAATCTTGCTTTCAGGATTTGTCCAACACGATGGTGAGCTCTTGGAAGGGCAGGTGAGAAGGTTCCTAGCCATTTCTCCTTCAGTACCCGCCAAATTAAGCAAGGAACCCCTACAGACACCCAATTCACTTGCTGCGTTACCCAGTTTCACCTCCAGAGCAGGACACCTCTGTTGCACTGATGGAGATCACAGACATACCAAACTATGTCTGCACTGCCTGCCCAGTCAAGCCTGACATGTTTTTTAAGTTTGACCCCATCTTGCAAAAAACTTCTCTCATCTGTACCCCCTTCTTGCATGCTAGATCCTTGTTACATGCATTCTTCTTCAAGTACTCAATGCCAGTCCATGCTTCCAAGGTCTCCCCTTGATCAAACAGCCTGGGTTTAACGCTCTGGGTTCATTATTCAAGTCCTAGTTTCCTCACCCACTGCTAATCTCACACTGTCAGCTATCCCAGCCAGGCCCTCTCTGTCCTTCCCCATCCTCCCCACCACCACTTCCCTGCATCCCCCTCTTTCCAGTTCTGTCCTGTCAAATCAGTGCTTAGCCAGCATAGCTTGTCCAAATATCTTCCTTCCACCCTAAGGATTTTCTACGATGGCTCCTAGCTACAGACTCCTTCGCCCTTTACTTCTTCCTCCCTGCCCAAACTAATATCCCTTATCCCATATCCCTTATGGGCCCTCAGCCCTCCATCACTCGTGTCCTACCTCCTTGCTCCACCAGAAACAGCCTTTCCTCCACACCTACAGCCTCAGTAAGCCCCTTCCACTCAATCTACTACCTTAGAAGCTGCTTCCCTACAGCTTCCATGGTTTTCTCTTTTTACCTGCCCCCAGGCATAGTGTCACCAGAACAAAGTTACCTGACACCAGACTGTCTGGTGCAGAACTTGAGGGAGAAATTGAGGAGCAGAACCTAAGGAGCTTATACATTTCCCCGGGTTTTAGATCCACTACAGCTCTCTCCTGGCTACCAAACATCCCAAACTCCTGGATATAGCTTCTGCACGTCCACAGTGCTTACCTGAGACAACACTTGCCCTGCATAGTCTGCACCTACCTGTTGAAGACATTGGACTCCATACACACATTCCCACTGTCAATATCCTGAGCGGATCCCACGCCTCTCCCTGATTGCATACCCATGTGTACACAGTGTAGCAATTATTTCTTCAGAAGTAGAATGACTGCATCTTTATGTCCAAATCATTGACCTTGACTAGGACCGAGGACCTTTTCCTTCCTTCCTAGTCCAGGCTTTGCCTCTTCTGGGTATTAGTAAATAAAGCCATTTCTACCTCTTTTCTGCTATGGTCCCAGAGGGATAATCAGTGGCACAGCAGAAACAAAATCCTGGTAGTCTAGTCCACTGTTCCTGGTCAGAGATTTACAAGGAGGTCCTACTGAATTCCATAAATGTATTCTGTACCACCTATCAGGTAGCCAGCCTTTGGCTCAGAACTGCAAAGGCTGTATATCCATCCATATATGACTCTCAGGTTGGGGTTTTATTACAGAAGCAGTGTTAGGACTGGGTTTGCAACAAGGCTTTGCCTGGAAAGAAGCTAACCTTCAGCAATGAGGAGAGGGGAGCCAGCAGGATGTGCTGTGGGCAATACTGGTGATCACCCTGTGCCTCAATTGCTTCCTTAGGCCACACCTGTTCTGTAGTAAAGCAGCTGGACCCTTCAGAAACTACTCTCACCTCCTGTCCATTACTTCCCTCCACCACCCATTTGCTGAAGGTTGTAGGTCAAACTTCGCAGTGATAGCAACATCATCTGCCTGGCATGGGGAGCTAGAAGGACAGCGCATTCAGGAATAAGGTAACTACTGAAGATTTCAGCTACTAAAAATAATTAAAACCTCTGCTGACCATGTGCCAGCTGAAATCTTCTTCCCACACAGTCTTGGAAAAGTTAAGGTAGAGATGACACAGGAGTGGCAAAGGACAAATTCCTGCTCCAAATAACATTTCTGTTTCAAAGCATAAGATTAGTCCTAGCAAAAGAAAAGCCTGATGTACTTTCTAGCACAGGTGAAGCAACACGTTTTTCTCCCCTAGCCTCACTCTTTGAAACAGGTGAAACATTTTGGCTGAAGGCTTTCAGAAGTAATTCAGCCAGAGGCAATGCTCAGCATGGAAAACTGCAAGCCTAAACAAAAAATAAGTTGACCTGAATACAGAATTCAAACCCAAGGTCTCACAATGTGAACTGTCTTCTGTTAAAGGTGTCTTCTGTTAAAGGTGGGGCTCATTGCACCCACTACTATTACGCCTGTCCCACATTTCCCATTGTCTGATTTTCTCTTTGTTCTTCCCTCTAAACATAAAACAAACAGAAAAAAAAGCTCAACAACTAAAAGGGTACTCGACATCCCTCCAGTTTCCTTCAGGCAACCACACCCTCTGCTAGAAAACACAGCATTTTCCAGGGTCAGTGGTGCGATGTTACATGACCACCTCAAACAAACCAGCAATGCTCTTCTTTCTAATTCACTGCTCACAGGTTAAGTCCTGCACCTACAGAAGGTAAAGACTGTTACTCTTTGTGGTGGTGGGTTTGGTTTCTATTAATGCTTAGAAACATGATGAATCTTCACTCCTGCAGGTAAGTTAACAAATACTAAGAAAAAGTTCACATGGGAAGGAAGAGAAAGCTTCGGTATTCCCAAATCTGACTGATAGAATGAAGTGTAATTGCAATGTTTAGTGGAACAACATATTTCAGGCTAGGCTTTCTACAGATAAGTCATGAACAAAAGATTTAAAGAAAATCTATTTCCAGATGGAGAAACCAAGAGCCTGGGAAGTGAAAGGAGAAACAGAGAACAGCTCTTGTGCGACGGTTCTTGGCAACACTAGATCATCTCCCTATGATTTAGACACGGCCTTAGCACTTGTGTGCAAACAGTTGGGCTGCTCAGCCCCTTTCAAAGTGGGATAACATTTAATTACAGTTTGCAGCCTAATAAATGAAAATTCAGACACTTCAAGTCAAGGCTGAAGAAGACATCAGCAGTGAATCCTGTGTTACCGAAGCAATCACGAGCTTGCTGATGACATCAGTGGAGCCGGTGTTTCATACCTGCTTTTTTTTGGCTTTGAAACTACCCACATACAAGATGACTGTAGTCAATATGGAGTAAAACAAAAGAAATATGGACCAGATTTACATGAGCATGCATTTGCCAGCAGAAGAGTCTATGCCACATGGAGAGGCAGGATTTCTAGCAGAGGCAGTGGAACTGGCTTCAGTCCCCAAAAAGATGAAACTACACTATCAAATATGCATTTCTACCAGTGTAGAAACTGATAGAAATACTGGTGTAGATACTTTCTCTTCTTTGACAGAAATGCTGTGCTACAAATATACCAGTCTTACTACAGCAGTGAATAACTTATAGTGTAAAAAGCATTGGAAAGAAATCAGAGTCATTATTACGCTTATAAGAAATGCAAATATTTGACAGCATATATTTGACAGCATAGGAAGCAACATGCCACTAAAATACAGAGTTTAGCTCATGAAACACACTGGAATTCATTTTTGATGTGGTGAGATAACCTCTGCTATTCTAGCATAAATGGGACCCGAAAAGGTCCCTTCGAGGAGCAAGTCTGCAAAGAGTTTCCTGGCAGGAAGACAAATTGTCTCACATTCAGAAAGGAAGTAAGAGCATTAAAATGAAGAACTTCAACTGCTTCCAAAACAAGTTATCATTGGGGAAGACAAATGGAGCCTCAGCAGATCTTTCCTTCAGTGGCCTTCACCCTGCAGGATGCTGACTCTTGCCCCTCCTGATGATGATTTGGCACACAGCTTCCTGAAGTGTGCATCGCCACAACCTTGGGGGACCATCTGCACAGCTGCATGCTCCAGAAGACTTTCCTGTACCAGCTCCGAGTCCTGCTCCTACAGTCTGTCTCAATTAAGCACCACCTTCTGAGCTCAAGCAAAAAGTCACCTGTAGATTGCTTTTTGGGTTCCAGAGACCCTGCTTTCTCCTGCCTTGCTCAACCTCCTCTTTCCTCCCACCCTCACTATCTCACGTATCTTGGCTATCACAGATGTAGAACTTGCTTATTGCAGATCTTAGTCCTTATCAAAAGCTTTCAACCAGAGTGCAGCACACCATTCCCTCGTTCAACCTTCCTCAGCAGAGAGCAGGGCCAGGCAGCACATGAACCACTAAAGATTTACCCATCACGAGGACGAAACATCTCCAGAGAAGAAAAACCTCTGCAGAGAGGCCTTGCATTTATTTATTTGTTAAGGAGGAAAGCTGCTCTCTGTGGGTGTGTGCATGCCAGTGTTGTCAGGACAATAGGAAAAAGGACATTGGAGGGGTGCTGCCAGGAAACAGTCGGCCATCTGCCCGTGTGCAGAGCAGTTTTTCCTCTTCTTTTGTGCTAAGAGGAATGTATCTAAGAGCCGCCATCGGCCTGCGCTGGAGGAAATCTGAGAGCCCGTGCTCTGTGCTCTGCCTGGGAGAGGAAGCGTGGGGGAGGGAGCCAGCCCAGGCCCTGTGGTTACAGCGGTCGCTGCACTCACAGCCAATAAAAGTGGAGAAAAAAAAACTAACCAAAACCTCCAAATCATAGGGAAAATCGGTTTTCCTCCTCCACCCTTTCACTCTCACATGTAGGTTCGATACTCTCTCCCTCCCAGGGTGATTCCAAGCACAGGAACTGCTGAAGGGGCTCAGCAGAGGAGGGTGGCAAGAGGGCCTAGGGAAACACATGGGTTTCTCCCGATGCTGACACTGGTGCTTCTGGACAAGAATGAAACATGAAAATCAACTCGCATCACCATGTTGCTCATCCACCCCGCCCTCCCAGCAGCCAGCATTTAGCAAGCCAAGCACAATACAGATTGAAGAAGGACCCTTTGCTCTTTGGCTTCCCAAACCACCAAACAAAGGTAAAGCATAAGAAGCAAGTCTATTGCATACAACTGTCTATACATTCTCCCCATGGGCTTTGGTACAGCTTCTGACTAGAAAACTATGTGACAGGAAGGAAAGAAAGGATCTGATCTTCTCTGGGTACTGTGTCAAGCAAAAATGCTGTCAAGACACCATGATGGCTTGGTGGCACATTCCTCTGCCACCTTTGTGGCAGAAAAGCACCATGGAAATAAATAAAGGTAAAATTTTCAGCAGTGACTCCATGACTTTGAAGTTTAAGACCCGTTTTCAAAACCAACTGAGGATCAGATTTTTTTTTAAACAAACACCATAAAGGCAGCTAACATTTTCAAAGAATTGTAAGAACGCAATTACTTTTCACTAATTCCAACAGGAGATGTCTAGGTGTGGCTGGGAAGACTGAGAGAACATCTGTCTGCAGCTTCATGTGCATACATACCTTGCAAACTCTCGCACTTACAGGTGCTAAGTCCAGCTCTACAGAGCCAGCAGAAATTGCTACCATAGCAGATGTTCGAGGTAACAGGTCCCAGTCCTGAAAAAGGCACTTCCAGAAGAAATGATTCATCCAGATATGGTCTAAAGAGCTTCCTCACATCCCATAAGCTTAAAAGACGGACAGCCTGACTCAGTGATGCTCCGCACCTATGCATGTCCAAGTCAAATATGGACTGCCACCCATGTGTTCCAGTCCCTTTCAGAAACAAGACTCAGATTTCCACATTCTGTTGTGGCTTTTTTAAACATTTTACTTCTCATAAAAACAAACCCATCGGTGTAGCACTGTGTGTGACCTGAAGCAAATTCTTTGGCTGCTTCTCTCTTGGCTGGATGAGAAACAACAGGAACAAGTGGAAGCAACGTAGAGACTTTGTATAAGGGAATTTTTTTTTTCACCCTGAGGATAACAGCTCTGGAACAGACATCTGAGTTGAAGCTAACCTCTCCATTGCTGGAGGTTTTCAAGACCCAACCACGCAATGCCCTGAGCAACCTGACCTTAGCTCAGACCTGAACCTCTGAGCAGGAGGCTGGAATAGAGACCCTTCCAACCTGGATTATCCAATGATAACCTGTCATTAATTGCTGCAGAAGAGAGCATTCACTCTCATTTCTGCTGTGGAAAACAACACAAAAACCTGAACAACCTACCCCTCAAAAAAAAGAAACCCAAACCAACCAACCAAAAACCCACACCAAAACCAAACCCAAACAAAAAAAAAACAAAAAAAACCCCAACCAAATCCATTTCAAAATACTATGACTAGATGCCTTTTCCTCCCCAACAGATATTTTTTGCCTTTCTCCAACTGAACAGCAAGCAAGGAGTGAAAAATGGCTGCTAAACCAAAACACACAATTATGCAACCCCTAACACATTTCCAGGGTCTTTTGTCCCTAGTAACTCTGTAGTGCCTAAGAAACTTCAGGGAGGCCATGAACCCACCAGTAAGGCGGCACTGGCAAATACTGGTGAGTGCTGTAAATTCTCACTATAAGAAAAAGAAAATACTTTCTTCTCATATTCATTCCACTTTCAAAGAGATACCCTTTCAGAGGGTACAATTTTTTGAAAAGCTTAAAGTTATTTCGTAACGAAATTTAAAGAGAAATAGTACAAGCACTTATTTGGGAGATTTTTTTTTCTTTGCGGAAGGATTTCTTTGGGTTTTTCACGGCACAAAACCTAGGAACAGGAGAGTTATCAAACAAGCACATGCTGTTCACGACTGTCTTCCAAGGGATGTGCTAGCAGCAATGCATACTCCAGGGGTCTTTAATTTCCATTGTTTACTTTCTCTCACATACATCCCACTGTTTGGTAACAGCACAGATGCAGAGTACCCATGTACAATTTCCTTTATCGAGCCTTTATCTCATAAGCAAAGCAGAGCTATTCTTACAGAAGCTTCCAACCTGGAGAACGTGCATCCAAGTTTTGTATTCCAGGGTAACCACAAGGGCATACTCCACCCAAGATGTTTGAATGTTGTTCTGGACTGGGTCCCGATACTGTTTATTGTGCACAGGAAAACTCATTACTACAAAGGAGCCAGCACTGAATGCATTTCACAAGGGCACATTTTACAGGGCTCAGAACAAGCTATCGAAGTAGGAGTCTTCTGGAGTCAAACCCTCTGCGGAAGCCCATGTCCCTGAACTATTCAATAAACATCATCCTCTTTCATCTTAGATGCATATAAACATCTCGCTTCCAGTCCAATGCGAGGCAAAATCCTAGCTGTACTGAAGCAACTGATTTGACTCCAGTGATTATAGTGTGGCTTTCATGTCACTCACCAAACTGTCCACATTTACCTCATTTCTGATCCTCACCAGCACAGGTCTACCTACAGAAACCCAAGCAGAGCCCACTCAGCTCAAGCCCATGAAACCTCTCCAGAGCAGACAAGTCTTACAGGTCCTCATGCAACGACTAAAGAATGCAAAGGTTTCCTACAGGGTGAGGGATGAGGACTCCCACCATAGATGACCAGCACTAAGAGACAGGTAACCTACCTGGTACAACTCAGCTGGGAATATGCAGGTTCCTCTGTGAAGTGTGATCCCCTTCTGCTCCCAGAATACCAGCATTACACACTAGGTTCTAAAGGTCTGGCCCAGAAAGAGGCTGTCCATAAATGTTTTTCTCCCTGCAGAAGACGGTGGTTTTACCAAATGCAGATGTTCTCTACATCAGATACCCTACAAACTGGCCAGTTGAATATTCCTCACCAGAATCACCTTCATGCAAAGGCAGAAGCTGCACTATGTTGCTTCAGTTGTCCATGGCTGAACACAATGGGTCTTTTTGATAGCAACTAGATTTTCTTAATTGAAACTCAGTGTCTACAGACATTACTGGCAAACTAAACATAAATGCAAACTTTTAGGGGAAATTCCCCCAACATTTGCTTCAATTAGAAGAGGCACAGAAAAAGCTTCTATAATGCTCTACTTGATGTACTTCTTAGGAAAAATGCTTGGCATTCAAGTGGGCATTCTTCTTCCCATCTTTTCCACATGTAATAATTCAAACATTCAGGCTGGATGGCATTTGCTTAATAAAAATCTGTCATCCATGTCTCTAAGTGTGTTCACTACATTCATATTGAAAAGTAAACCAGAAAATTTTGGCACTAGAAGTAGGTTAGCAAGAATCTATCTTTGCTTATATGCCTACCCAAGCAAAAAGAATATTAGAGATGCATAGCTTGTAAATACAATTATCACACAAAACTAAGAAGTCACTTTTCTTTAGACTATCTTCACAAAAATCTGACTTCTGATGACAGACAGAAATGATGCTGAATCAATCCTACTTTGCATCATTTGTTTGGCAAGACTGACTTCTCTGTACACTGAGATAAGAGGAAGCAGTTTATATGGCAAATATACTCCCAGATACTGCACATTAGCATAAATTTCTACACAGGAAATAAACTGGAACAATGGGCCAGTCTATCTCAGCTAACTCTTGCTGTCCACATGTGAGCTGCTCTTTTAGCCTCTTTAATACTTTCAAGAGGTAATTTTTGCTCTGAAGTACTCTCTCTTCCCGAGGTAGGCACCTCATAAACTCTGACCCATATTGTAAAAGTACCTGCTTCTCTTACCTGATTAGAAAGGGTCCAGAAGCTAACTTAACCTGGGCACCGTGCACTCACATACCTGAAACACACCTGCATGGCCCCAGCAATTCAATTTGCATAGATCACAGACAGGTCTGAGTGTTGCTGGATGAGTGAATTACGTATGGTATCTGATCAACAGGAACAATTTTTGTCAAGTCTGACCTAAATTCAGTATGCCAAAAGAGTCAGGTACCTTACTGTGAAATGACATTACCTACCACAGTTTAGCTAGATTAGGGGGGTGTGAGTGTCTGCTAAACCTTCACTTCACAAGAAACTCAAATACTTTGTTAAGCTTCCCTTCTTTCCCACCATATTTTTTTTAAGGGAAAAAAGGAGGGAAGGTAAGAGATGGGGCTGCCCTGTTACCTTTCTCCAAATAGTTATTTATATGAGGTGTCTGGGGTTTTTGTTTATTTAACCACAAAACTGAAAAAGAAATACCACAAAATTTTCCTCCAAAGCCCCAAATCTCACTTCCAGGTCACTGCTCAGCTTAAGTAAGAGGAGCAGTGACAGCTGACACCACTTTGTTTCTCTGGTGATCTCATCCACACACATCCCACTGCGCTCCATCAGTGTACCACCAAGTTATGCTCACTCTGTGAAAAAAAAAATGCTGAAGGAAAGTTGCATTATACACCCTTCTGCTTAATTGTGCATTCAAGGGTTTCATGGCAAGTCACAACAAATTCTCCTCTATTGCAAAATACTGTTCACAAGTTTAAAAAGAAAAGAAAAAATTTACACGTGTGACAGAGACAGTGAGATGCTTGAACTTCTTAAGTCCTGCAGGAAAAAAAGAATGGGCTGGCAATTGCCTGTTTCCAGGCTTTTTACTTTAAAAAAGAAAGAAAAATCCATGTAATCCATGGTCAGGCTTGATTTTGTCAAAAAGTGGAAGTTTACAGGAACTCGAAATAAAAATGGGTCCAGAGGAGGGCAACAAAGCTGGTGAAAGCGCTGGAGGGCATGTCCTATCAGGAGCAGCTGAAGACTTTGGGCTTGTCTGGTTTAGAGAAAAGGAGGCTGAGGGGCAACCACACTGCTTTCTACATCTTCCTGTGGAGGGGAAGCAGAGAGGGAGGTGCTGAGCTCTTCTCCCTGGTACCCAGTGACAGGACACATGGGAATAGTTCAAAGCTGCATCAAGGGAGGTTCACACTGGACATTAGGAAGCGTTTCTTTACCAAGAGTGTGGTAAAACCCTGCAACAAGCTTCCTAAGAGGAGGAACATGCTTTAACTTCTGATTAGCCCTGAAGAGGTCAGGCAGTTGGAGCAGATGATCGGTTTAGGTCCCTTCCCACAACAAAAGAGCGGGAAGGGAACAGAAATAGTCTATTCTATTCTACTAACATTAATAATAAAAAGCTAATGGAAGGCTGCCTGAAGTATGAGCAGAGGCAGTGGGACTGGTGTATGTGGATAGTTTGGTTTAAAGAACAGGAAAACTAGGGTTTTTATTCCTGCAGTGATTGCTGGTCAGAATGAAGTCTTTCACTTCTCTGAGAGGGCAAGTCTCTGTTTCTGATATGCTTCCAGATTCCTTTGGATCAGAAAAATTATTTTACCCCATGCAAGCAAACATTAAGCCAGTGGGACATGAAGCAATATATTAGATGTCAGAATAAGTTAGTTCAAAATAAAACCCAATCCAGCCTCATCAAAATCTGACATTTCATGAAATTTGTGCCTTTTAGAGGCAAGCCTATTTTTCCTTGAAACACACTCAAGAGTGTCTTTCTCTGACTAGTGGAGGAATTTAGGAATTTAACAGGGGAAAACTTCAGTTTGCCACTGAATTTGTGTATGCTAAATCATCCTACAAGGTAAGTTTCCTACTGTGCATATAACAGGATAACAATGGGGCAAGCTTTAGCACAGACTAAGCAGCAAAAGCTGTCAGTATCCTCCACCAACACAAGTACGGGACTGTTGTATGCGAGAGGTGACACCATGGCAAAACTTCGACTTGGAGTCATTCATAGTAATCTCAGGAGACAGAAATCTGATGCAAAAACCAGTCATCACATGTTAAGTTTCCCAGCAGAAAGCCTCTCAGGCCTCTCTCAGAGTTTGACAAAGCAGAAAAATGGCAGCCAGCGAGATCAGGGCTTCTTACATCATCTGGAAAAAGCTCAAGAGCGCATACATCTGCAAGAAATCCTCTTGCAGAATTTGACTACAGATTGCTGCATATACAGCCTAGCATGTCAAGACAGGGAAAAACAGATTCTCAACTAACAGCCTGATCCCAAACTCCTTGAAGTCATGGAAAAGCTCCCATGGACTTTACTGAACCGTAGAGGATGCCTCAGGGTCTTTTTTTGGCCAGATGTTGATTTCTGAAGTGCTACGTGCACTGGAGCAGAGACCCTTCTCAATTTTACTAAGAGGCACTTACTTCCCTTTGCTTCTATGCTGCCCCAAGTTCTGTGTAAACCAAGACTCAACTCTTACCTAAAAGAAAACGTGAAGCCTATATTCACAGCATGCTTTGCAGCTGAAACACGCTGTATTTTTGTGTGTGGAAAACACACACATCTTCTGGGGCAGCTTAACATTTTTAAAGAAAAAATTCCAATAGCCTGAAAAGTCTCTGGGAGCTCTTTCCTTTATAATTGAGCAAGGTGGTGTTTGGCTGACACTGGCAAGTTAACTTATATTTATGAAGTGCCCTCACAGTGCCCTGTGAAATTTGCCATTTCCCTCCATGACAGTCAGTGCTATCTATCACAAGATCATAATCCCCTAAGACAGGAGACCTGAGGCCCTTTGCTGCTCTCCTCTGCAAACAGATGTGTGCACGTTCCCCAGCTCTTGAAGTCATGGCTGGCTTTTGGCGAAGAACTACAGCATCTGCACATCTGGAGAAGGGAAAAGCTTTCAGCAGAAAATACAGAGGGGGATCTCATCCTCCCCCCGCCTGCAAAGCAAGCTCAGCATTTGTTCCTTTCCAGATGACACCCTGATGGGTTGGTTGATTTAATCATTCACATATGCATGCCTATTCACAATGCTAGCAAAATACCAGGGCTGTGACAGCATCTCACCTGAACTGCTCACAGTAACAGAGCTTGTCAGCAAGCACTTGGCAAGAAGTCTCACAGGATATTAAGAGGAAAGCAATGTTCAAGGACATTGCTAATATAAAATGATTCTACAGAATACAACTGGGTGTGTGAGAGATCTCTTGTGATGAGGAAAACACCTCAGCAAGTGTTTAATTTTAAGCCTATGCTCGAAGTCTGCTAACTTCAATAAGACTGCATGAAGTCCAGTCCAAACTTCTCTGAGAAGGAATGATGTACTGCACTGGGAAACAGAGTGCTCTGCTGGGTGGATTTAAGCATGTCCTTAGACCTAAATGTCTCTTAAATAATTTGCCAAACTGGGGGCATAAATATATACCGTAGAATATATTTAAGTGTAGCAGGATCACAGAAACACTTCACCACTTTTATTCCCAAAAGGAAATTTAATTAAAACACAGAGCACCTAGCTATTTAAAATTATTCTGGTTACAAAGAGCAGTAAGTCCTCGCTCCATGAACCAGTCTTTCTGGTGGATTGCCAGAGTCCCCAGTGAGTTTCTGGAAACACAACCTACAAGCCTGAACTTGGTCAGGAGCCATCTGCTCTCAAGGATCTGCAGGATCAGGAGTCTCAGTGCCTGGCAGGGTCCCACTTCGAACTCTTTTCTCCACTTCCAAGTGAAGTGGCACCTTTCCCTGCTCAAGATGCCCTTTAACATCATCAGTGCTCAACATTGTAAGTGTCTGTGCCCGATTTTCAAATGAGCTCAGAGCCAATCTTTTCTGACTGCTTCTCTGAGAACAAGTTTTCTGTGAGGCACAGCCTCCTGCACAGATACCCAGTCAAGGCAAGGCCCTTCCAAGCAAGGCTGGCACCCCATAGACTGAACTGTCCAGCAAATGTGATTACGTACCATGATGCCTAATGAGGAGCTGGGTATAGGAAAATAGAGCTGTCAGCATCTACTTGCAGAACCTATCTTTACACTAGTCTCAATCCAGACCGAGAGCTCTCTGCTGAACATGGGCTAGAAGGAGCAAGACCAGTGAAACAAACCTCTATTAGCATTAGCAATACTATTTTACAGAAGAGGTGATACTTGCCGCAGCTACAGGATGCCACACCTGGAAACAGAGCAATGACCCTCCAACAGTTCACACAGCAGCACCAGCCTTATTAGTGGCATAGCAACAGTAGCAACTCAAACACCCAATCAGGCATCCCAGATAGAGCCAAACAGCAGGTAACTTGCCCTCCTAGCTTCCTTCCTTTTGCCTTTTACTCTGGTCTTCCACCAAACATCTCAAAATGATCCATGCCCCACACCCACACTCCTAGATGTTCACACTGCACATGAAGTCAACTGTCTGAAGAACCCAGGGTATGGCCAGGCCCATCTGTTTGAGGCTTTCTCTGCATGGGTTGGTGTTTTTACTCTAACAATCTGTGCTTCTGGGCCCCTCTCTCTCTCTGCTCATGAGGACATAGTTTCCATCCTGGCTCTGTGCCAGCACATGTATGGGCATAGGCAGAGCTCAGGAAAAACCATCTTCTGCTCCCTCTCATCACATAAACACTGCTGATTCCCAGCCCAGGAGCACAAGGCTGAGGAAGAGTTTTGGCTCCAGTGCAGGGGAACTGAGTACCAGTGACTCCCACCCAGGCTGAACAGTCCTCTCCTGGCCTTCCTGCTCTTCAGGAGCAACCTGAGGCTCTGTGCCAGTGGCCCGTGAGTTACTTATCAGACGGCCAACACAGATATATCTCATGTTCAGCAATGGGCATGTGTAACACACATAAAGATAACAGGTAACATTCAGGGCAAACTGTCATTTGCATGAGTGATTAAAAAATGAAAACCAAAAGACTGCAAGCATAGCTAGCTGGCAGCATCCCAGTGGTGGGATGATAACCTCACCCAAAATGTACAAGAAGGCCTCAGAGATGTATTAAATCCTAACAAATTTAATTAGTAAAACCTAACCTATAATCACCACTTTAACTATCGACTCTGACCTGCTAAATCCTGGAACTAATAGTATGCCAGCTGCAGGTGGTTTCCCTAACCTGGAGAGGGACAAAGCATTGAAACAAAGGATGAAGATTATACCAGCACTGAGTGTTTGTTCCAGCAGGACATTGCACTTTTGAGCTTCCATCTTTCCAGCTAT
Source organism: Pezoporus wallicus (assembly GCF_028554395.1). Classification (NCBI taxonomy): domain Eukaryota; kingdom Metazoa; phylum Chordata; class Aves; order Psittaciformes; family Psittacidae; genus Pezoporus; species Pezoporus wallicus. Next base: position 8,732,295 of record NW_026642179.1, on the reverse strand, counting down.
GCTTGACTTCCCCCCAGTTTAACCATGGGACAGTACTAATTGCAGGAAAGCCAGAAATAAGGGTCTCAATACATGTAATTTGCACTAAAAAAAACCGAGTCCTTGTGTTCCAAAATTCTTGCAAGCAAGATTCGTCATGAGCCCCCTTTTAGGGTCTGTCACACACAGCACCTCATATCTGACCAGCAAATGTTTAAGCAACATGTTTACCTCAGAGCAGCATACACCCACAGGGTTATGGCATAGATTACCCTGACCATCACACCAGGATTATCCCAAAAGCACAACCTCTGTTTGCAACTGCACATGATGGGCTGGAACCCCAAGATATGGTTCAGAGCTACTCAGAGCCATATCGGCAGAGAAAGGACAGGCCCATCATGATGGCAGGCTCTATGCCATGAGTTCCCACTGAGCTCCTGGCTCACTAAAAGACATGAACTGGTGAAGACCCACACAAGCGGCAGGCAAGTATCCATTGCTCCGATCAGGAACCAGACTGGGAACTTAATGACTTTCACCTCATCAGTCCTGTGTCTACAGACACAGAGTCCCTTGAGCGTGAACCCCTTAAAGGCTGGAACAGAACTTGAATAGGACTGGCCTACAGGACCTCAAGTATTTACTTATGTAAGATAGTGGTGACACTTTTTAGTGCTATATAACAATAGAGACCTTGAACTGGTCCTCTGCCGGCTCTGCACCAGGCTTTCACCCAAAGACACAGCCCTCAGCTGAAAACCCAGGTTGCAGAGGGGCAGTGGCTCCAGGGACTTTAACTTCTTTGCTTTAGGCACCTAACTTCAGGAACACCTAAGGCTCCTGTGGAATTACTCATTTCAAAAGCACAGTAGCCTGGAGTTCATTCAGTCATGGTACACACAAGGCTGACCACGGACACTGAAAATGTAAGTGGTCTTCACTAAAATCTGGGCTGAAACCACCATTAAACAGTATATGCATTTCATGCATTTCAGCCTTTGCTTTCATTTCTAGTAGTTGGCAAATCCACTTAAGAGTTGAAAAGCAGAGAAGAGATACCATAATAAACCCATAAGGAAGATAAATGTGCTACGGTCCTTTCCCTTACACTTCAGGGCTACAATCAAGAAAACATCTCTTCTTCAGCCTTGTCCAGGTAAAACATGCTTACAGATCAGTACTCCTCAGATGTGATGTTATTTAAGCTTATCTAGGCAAACCCAAGCTCACTCATTTATTGTCAGAACTTTAAAACAACAAAGGAATTTCTTTCTAGTTACAACCCACTCCCTTCTTCCCTGTGGAGAGTCTTCTCAATCCTTAAGGAACTGCTATGCAAGTTCATTAAAAGTCCCATTTCAGCATTTCCTTCATAGCAGAGGCTTCTTCCAGCCAGCTCTTGGGATCCTTCCAACAGACATATTGGCCACTAGTACTTAAGTTCTTTCACTAAAAAAATGCTTCCCTAAAGAGCTTATACCCCAGTTCTGGATGCCTGAGACAGCTGATCACCACAATTAACCAGCCTCAACAGGAGCTTAAGAGAAGCTTCTCCTCCACTCTCATGGGCTTAATGGTGCTCTACGGAGCCATTTTCTCCCCTTGGTCTGGCCTTCACTTAAGAAAGAGCAGCTTTAGCACAGTTCCAGTCAGGAAATAAATGTCAGGTGCTGCAAAAAGAAGAGAGAACCAGCTACCTTGCATGATGCATTCAGGGGGATCCAGAAGAACGTAACACTTACCAGGACACTTCTGAAATGCCCAGCATCTCTTCAAAAGTCTGCCTTTGTCGTGTGAAGATCTCCTTGGCAAACTTCTTAAACCTGGGGCAAGGACTGCATTTGCCTCTGTGCCGCCAGAGCATCCAGCAAAACAGAGGTTTTAATTCCTGTCCATATGAATTAGTTATTATAGCTGATATTCAGAACAACTTGGTGGAAAAGCTCCTTTTGATCACCGCTGAAAACCACAGAATTTCAGATTACATGGTCTTTATTTATGATGTCTTTGTTAAAATGAACATTTCTGACACGTAAATATGCCAGGCATGGGAGAAAGTCAAGCATATTGTAAGCACTTGACAAAGGATCTCAATGCCCTTCTTGTTTTTGGAGAACAGAAAGTATCACGTGGTTGTCTCTGCAGACAAAATGTCCTAAAAAGATTTCCCAGGGCAGCAAGCTGAGGACACCACTGAAAGCAGCACTCTGGGACACTCCACACGCACTTGTGGTCTACAAGGAATATTGTGCCTGGGGATCTGAGCTGATGAACAAGAAGTAACTTCTGCATGGACTGTCAGAACAGGGACGTGCCAAAGGCCAACACCAGCTTCAGCACACAACCTTCTCACCCGCAGGCAGAGAGGGGTCCCAGCTGAGCCATAAATCTTCAGCCTGTTTTCTACATCCTGGGCTGCTCCAGAGCCCTTTGTTTTCAATGCTTTCTCTTCCGTTTCTCAAAGAGGCGCTCTATTACCCTGGGAAATCCTGCGGCTTTCCTCTCATTTCCATACTTAGCATTTTCAGATGTTTCCAAGCCTGTCCCAGTGTGGTAGATACCCATTCTCACATGCTGAAACACTGGATTACTTGAAAAAATACAAACCCCACAACCAAACAAGCCCAAAATACCAACCACCAAACCCCACAAACGCTATCCCAATGACGATTCAGAATACAATACAAGGGTCAAGGAAGCACATTCCTCTCCTCTGGCAGGATACAGTAACCACCCTTTCTGGTGGTTCAGAAACAGAGCCAGTACACTTTATTGGACTTCGTTACCACAGACCAAAAATAAGTGGCTAGTAAGGTGGCAGCCAACACAGAAAACAGCTTTTTAAACCACCAGAAACACCAGCAGCTCCCCTCCCAGTAGCAAATGAAAGCACCATGGAAATCCCTCTGCCCCCCTCTTTATCCTCCCAGCTGAGCTCCAGGCCACAGACACTCCTCTCCAAAGGCAACAACCCTGCATAAACTGCAACAGCAAAAGTGGCCAGGAACACCTCAGGGTCAGGAACAGCTCCCATACAACTTGCTGATCTGTCCAGGAAACAAACTGTGTTCCTTGGAAGAAGAGGAGGATTAAGTGTCCCCTGCTTAGCACTTACTGCCTGCTCCTGCACGGCTCTAGTGCAGCCCCAAGCACTCAGAAAGCCTCAATCCCCTCTTGACCATCCGTTTTCCAGCACTGAGCATTAAGAGCCAGGCTCCTTGGAGACTCATAAAATCAAAACCTCTGAAAGCGTCCCAAGTGCACCTGCATGCTTTACCCCCCAGTTTGTATTTGACACCCTGGGATCACGGCAGCAGACAGCTGTAAATTCTTCCTTGTTCCCTTCCCAACCACCATTCCTCTCCACCAGCTCCGCGCCTAACTGATTAGCACCCACTATCCTGGTATCACAGCGGGAAGGCAAGCAAGGAGTTTCTCTCCCCAGGACATCCTCAGGTGAATACTCTCATAGATCCCAAGTAGGACTCAGAAATGCTCCTGCCAAAAGCAAACTAAGAGAAAAACAGGCTATCCAGAGCAGCGAGAAATACAGAGGTACAATCATGGAGAGGTTCAGGGCTTTGCTGAAACTGAGGAGAAGGCTGCTGCTTCCCCCAAAAAAATCTGCTTAGCGCTTCCTCAGCTTTTTCTGCTGCCGGAGACCAAGGCAGGGCTGACTTCACCCAGGGGCCCCGTGCTGCGTGGCTGGGCTGCCTCTGCTCCCCCATCGCTCCGAACCACTTGGGTCGGCTTTCAGCAGCTCCCCGCGTTCCCTCCGTCCTTCTCCCACCCGCCTACGGCCGAGAGCCGCTCCAGCAGCCGACCCAGCGCACCCGCACCCGGCGGAGACAGCAGGAGCAGCAGCAGACCCGGCGGGAAAGCGGCGGGGACGAGCGGCGGTACCCTCAGCGGCCGGGACGGTGGGGGGTTGGCTCACGGCCCTTCGGTTTCCCTCTATTGCAACCGAACACACAACCGGAGAAGGGGAAAAAAAGACAGTTTGGTGGCTGAAGGGAAAAAGAAATTAAAAGATCTTTTGGAGCGGCACCGATCCCCTGCGCCCCGGCCGCCACCACGGAAGAGCGGTCTAGCCGGCGGCGGCGGGCTGCCTCCCGGTACCCTCTGCCCGCTCTCCGCCGGTAACGCCCGCCGCTGCCCCGACCCCACCATGGGCCCCTCCGCGCCCCCCTACCTTTCTCAGCGGCGGCGGGCGTGAGGGGCCATACCCCTGCATGGCGGTGGCGCCCGGCGCCGGGCTGGCGGCCTGCGGACGCGCAGCTGGGGGCTCCCCGCCCGCTGCGCCATGCAGGGCCGCTACGCTGCCGCCGCCCCCCGCCGCCAGCGGCCCCGGCCCCGGCCCCGGCCCGGGCCGCCCTCCGGTGAGAGCACCGCCCCATCCGCCGCCATGGCAACGGCGCCCGTCCCCTCTTCTCGGGGCAGTCCCGCTTTCCGGGGCGGCTGGCAAAAGTGATGAGGCGCAGAGGGTGCCTTTCTGGTTGCAGACAGAAACATCTGAGGGATCCTGAGGTCCTTTCCAACCCTAACCATTCTATGATTCTATGGCAGTCCCTACGTGGCACCAAAGCAACACCGGTTACTCCAAAGGCTTTCGCCTGCTAAATCAGCCCCAGAATCTGTCGGCTCACACGGGAAGCCTCAAGCCTGTGAAATGATTTCCATCCGTTGATCCAGTTTGCCTGCGCAGGGTCGTAATCCAGCTGCCTGTTGGCACAGAGATTGGCTTGGTCAGATTCGAGCTACCCGATGTTAAAGCGAGGGAATGATCTGGATTGGAAAGTGGATTAACTCTTCCTACAGGCTGTTGGTTCCCAGGGTACATTAAAATATAAGAAAGGGGATATACTTTTATTTCCCTTCTGTAGAAGCAGGCAGTTAGGGACATACACCCAAAGCTGGAAACCAACCGAACTCCCAGTGGGAAAGGACACAGCCCCCAGCTCAAAGCCTTGCAGCACAAGACAGGAACTTTCCTGAACAGCCATGAGTGGCAGCATCACCTTTGCGGTGGCTGCCCCCTAAAACACACTTTCTGATGGGTTGTGGTTACACACAAAAGCTTCCAAAAGGAAGAGACAGATGACCACCAGCTGCATCCTCATTACCTCAACTGAGCAACCATCATCCCCTCAGCAGGCTTTTGCTTTAATTTCTTTTATTAGTAGCGATGTGCCCTCATGGCCCCTCAGATACTGCCATTACCCACAGCACTGATTCTTTCATTAACAGGTGTCAGCCGCCTGCATAGCTTGATCCACCACACGGCAAGACACCCCAACTGTCAAAACGGATGGAGAGATGAAGGCTCTGCCTCAAGTATGTCACCGGGTGACAAAAGGGAAGGGGCATCTCCTCTTCCCCTAATAACGACTGAGGGGACGCTCCCACTCAGGAGGCTACAGCTCAGTCAAGCTTTTACCCTCACAGGACTCCACCGCCCTATCCGAAGCGGGAAGAATCACCTCCACTTCCCCCAGCGCTCTCCCTCCTGTCCCTTTAAGGGGCGGGCCGCCACCGCCTGCCAGCGCTGATTGGCTGACTACTCCGTCCGTCCGCCCAGTCGTGTGTCCTCGTCCCTCCCTCCCTTTCCCCTCCTCCGTGGCCGTTACCGGCCGTTACCAGCGGTGGCAGGTGATGGTGGCGGGTAGTGCTGTGCGGCTGTTGCCGCTCCCGCGCCCCCTCCTCGGACGGGCCGCTGGGGCCAGGGGAGGGCCGCCCATCTGGGCGGCCGCAGGGCGCGGCGGGCTGCGTACCCGGCGCTGGGTTGCGGTGGCCTTGGCGGTGCCCGCGGGGACCGGCTGGAAGGAGAGGCCGGGGCAGCGGGGACCGGTGTGGGTAGGGGAGCGCTGCCCTGAGCGGCCCCCCCTGGTGCTGCTGCGACGGTTGGGTCTGGTACTCCGGATGGGTTTGCGGGCCTGCGCGTTGCTGCTCCGCTTCGGCCCCCTGCTGCTGCTCTACCCGCTGAGCCGCCTGTGGCCCGGCCTGGGCGCCCTGTGGCTGCGGCTGCTGCGGAGGGCGGCCGAGGCCGCCGGCCCTACCTGTGTGAAGCTGGGCCAGTGGGCCAGCACTCGGAGGGACCTCTTTTCCGAGGCCTTCTGCGATGAGCTTTCTAAGCTGCACATCGAGGTGAGCCCACACCCGTGGGGCCACACGGATGAACTCCTAAGGAAGGCCTTTGGTGAGGACTGGATGGGCATCCTCAAGTTCCAGAGCCAGGAGCCAGTTGGCTCGGGCTGTGTTGCCCAGGTGTATAAAGCCTATGCTGACCTCACGGCTGTTGGTGGCTCCCAGGCCAAGGAGCTAGTGCAACACTTGGAGTTTAGAACTGCTTTTGAAGCATGGGAAACGTCAGGCTTTAGAGGCCTCATCATGTGGCTGAGGAGGAGGAAGAGTGAGCAGATACGAGATGAGAGGAGCAGGGAGGAGCTCAGTGCAGCAGACTGCTCCCAGAGAAGTCCTGAGAGTGGGATGTCCTTTATGGAGCAAATGGCCAAACCACTCGTGAATGCACATCCTTCATCAGCCAGACATCTCACACCTGTAGCCATTAAAGTAAGTCATACACATGACTAGTAGTGTCTGAAAATGGAGGGTGCTGGATGAGGCTGATCAGGTTTTAATTTCCATGGAGATGAGCAGCTGACTGAGGCCAGGTGAAGTGAGAAGTGATGCTCATCTCCCTCAGTGTCTTTTCTCAGTGTTTTTGTTCCAGCCAGCTGCAATCCAGACTTGCAGTGGCTCCAGCTCTTTCCAGCCTGGAGAGCTTGAGGACCCATAACTGCCTATGGCACCATTTGATGTGGCATGTGGATGCCACAAATGCTTACAAGGGCACAGTTTACACTAAAAGAACGAATATTAAATTTGGTTTCACCTTCCAGACAAGGAAACCCCTTCTCTGCTTACATGAAGAAATCTGGAACAGATAAGTTCTTTCCAGCAAAGTTTATTTAAAGAAATCTTACGTTTGAGCTGCTCCAAATACTAGTCAGTACTGCATAGCAGGGAACAAGTGGGAGTGTGAAAGCAGTGGAAAATGGCATAGGGTGAGACTGTAGCACAGATATATTCCATTTGACAGTTGCAAAATGTTTCTTTACAACTTAATCCATGGCAAGATCTGAGTTCTGATGACTAGCTGGGGAAACTCCCAGTCCAACAGGCTGGGTTCTAGCTATTTGGAGTGTATTGCTTGAATTGATTGACGTGGAGTGTCTAGGGAGTTGATCTTGCCACTGTTGGTTCTTATGCAGGTCCTGCACCCTGGGCTGGTCCACCAAGTCCAGATGGATCTTTTTCTCATGAAGCTGGGTAGCTACATCATTGGACTTCTCCCTGGATTCAAGTGGCTCAGTTTGACAGAGATTGTGGAGGAGTTTGAGAAGCTTATGATTCAGCAGGTGGGTGCAGTGCCGTGGTCCCCACGTACTGAAACAAAACTGCCTTTGATCTTGTTACTGGCTGGCTCCAACTCTGTTCATACTGCCCTGTTTTCAAGGATTAGGTGAAGACTTGCTTGTTCTTTGGTTATATTCTTTATTCTAATCAGTCACATAATGTTACTGTAGGAAAGCTTATGTGCTCACAGAGTAAAACAAAGCAGTGAAAAAAATTAACAGTCTTTATCAGATTTAAAAATATTTTTTTAGACTTTTGAGTATGTTTTCTAGTGAACAGCCTGAACAGGCAGCTAGCCATGGTCACGGGCCTTTTTGCAGCTTTCTGAAACATGAATGCTGGTAAAGTCCTCTCCTTAGGAAAAGAATTTCTCAGATGTGTTTTTTCTCTTTAATCCCACACAGATGTTTGCAGTTTGTACTCACTGGTCATGTTTGTTAGCACTGAGATGTGTATTGGCATAACTAATATGCTTTCTCATAGGTTAATAACACATTCTATATTGTGTTGTCATCAGACTCATAATATTGATAACGTTAAGCTTTGCAAATAGATTTGAAAGGGATTCACTAATGTCTTCTAAAGACAGTCTTGACACATCCTTACTACCAAACTTACAAAGATTTCACTACAGGCTCAATTAGGGTGATGTTTCTGTTAAAATGAACAATTATCTGCTAATTCCCTTTTTATGTCTAGATTGCAATCTAAAATCTGTACAAGCTTTTGAAAGTCTTAATTCTTTTCCCCTGTTGTAAAAAGATCTACACAGTAAATACATGCTGTATAAACTATGGACTGTGTTCAGATGTGATTCAAGTCACTAGTACCAGTTTACTCTAGCAAAACTTTTGGTGGATGTACTGAAGGCTGAGGATTAGGAGAGCATCTGATACACTTGTAACTTCTTTTCCTTTAAAAGGCTAAGAAGTGTTCCTCAGATATTTCCCTTTGCCAGATGAGGGGGGTGAGGCAAGATTATCCTACCTCCTTGAGCAGCAGGAGTGGGCAGGAGAGATGCCTTGTGTCAAGATCACAGAAGAGCTAGGCCAGGACTCTTTGCACAGTGGATTATTTTGTACATGTTACATTAAATTCTTCCAGCTGTGGCTGCCTATCTGTAAAGCGAAATTAGGGCTGCAGTTCTTCTGCCTTGTCTGTTTGCCTTGCAAGCTGGACAGTGAGCTTTGATTCAGGATCTGTCTTACTGTTGAAAATAATACAGTCCTTCTCTTTTCTGAGACATCAGGCCTATATAAATCATCCATACTTTAAAGGTGCTGGGTTGTGTCTGTCCATTACCCAGTCTTTTACTCCAACTCTTCCATCAGGAAAGCTGGAAGTATGTAAGAAGCACCACCCTATTTTGTTTTCATTCCAGCTTTCTGACTACTTTTGTTGGTATTGAATATTGCACCATACAATCATATCATCATACAGAGTCCTGAAGATCTAATTCTAATTGGATATAATTTCCAGCCTGCTTTTTCTTTTTCTCCCTTGAGATTGACTTACGCTATGAAGCCAGAAATCTGGAGCGCTTCCGACAAAATTTCCTAGATGTCGATTTTGTGAAGTTTCCAACTCCCCTTTGGCCTTTGGTCACAGCAGATGTTCTAGTGGAAACATTTGAGGTAAGAGTCCCAGGGTCTGGGAGTGGTGGTAGCAGGGATAAGGCCCTTAAGGGATAACATGCCAGGGAGGTGTTTTTTGAGACGTAGCCATTGGAGGCAGAAGGATGCTTTTCTCTTACTTGCTTAAAGAAATTGGTGTCCTTCCTCAGTGTCCTTTCCATGCTGTTTGTGAGCAGTTTATCCTGGAAGGCAGGTGGCAGAGAACTCCATATAGAAGCAAACACTTGGCCTGAAACCAAGCAGACCAGCAGTGTGTCCAGCCACCATGTGCTTGCCTGTGCTTTGCAAACCAACACCATGCTTCAGCTCTCCTCTGTGATGGGTCAAAGCAAGGAGCTCAGCAATCTGAAGCTTTTTGATGCTTACCTCACTTTCCTTGTGCATGTTTGACTTAAACCAAAGCCATTCTCAGCCTTATTTTTCCTGCATGTGATCCTTGCAAGAGTATTTCTGCCCCAGGCGGTATCATACCCTCTTTCCAAAGAGCAAACCTGTGTTCTCTATCACATTCAGTACAGCCTCTGTTGAGCAGGTCCTTTCTAGGCCCTCCCCTAAGTATGGGCACCTAGGTAAAGGTGTGCTTGAAGATGGCATGCAGGGTGTGTTTGACTCCAGCTCTTGTCTTTATTTCAGGAGAGTGAGCCTATTTCACACTACCTTCACGCGGAGATTGCCACAGAGCTGAGACAGAGACTTGCAAAGATGGGCATGGACATGCTGCTAAAGATGGTAGGCACTTGGCTGAGGCTAGAAGTGAAGGTTGTTTTCCTGCAGAAGCTATTCAGTTGGGGTAATGAGACAACAGGGTGAAAAGAGAACCTGTTCTCACATCTCTTACCCATCTCCCCATGGGCTCAGACCAGAGCTGTGCCTTTTAGAGCCAGCCTGTGGATGGCAGGTATCTTGCAGTAACTCAGGACTTGGGCCACTTGCAGCTCCTGAACTGGCAGAGGGAAGGTCTATACCTCATGTGGAATGTCAATGCAAGGGCTGAGTAGAGCCTGGGCAAAGTACACCACTACTGTAGTAGTGCAATAGACTCCAAAATTGCTTTTATGTGTAGTAAAAGCTCTGGTGGAACTAGAATAGTTTTAGGCTAACATTAGATTCAACGGTTAGGAGCAAAACAACACCTCCCCCAGTTTTAGGCGTAGAAAAGAATTAAAGAGCAAAGAAACAACATTATGGTTGTAAGTAAAACAAACACCTGTTTCTTGAATACTCAGTTCTAGCCTGTCCAGGACCCTCCATTTCAAGGGCTGTAATAGGACTAGAAGAAGAACAGAGGAAGGTTGGTGTGGAATGGCTTCCATACTGAGCTAGTGAAATTATTTGGACTCTTAACTCTGGAAAGCAGAACAATGAATAGCTTCTGACAGAGGTTTATGCACTCATAAGTGCACAAGAGTCAATATGGATCTATTGATTATGCCGTCTCAAAACAGAACAATAAGGAGGACAAAAAAATTAATATTAGAGGTAACTTTTTCAGACGATGCCTAAAAAACAAACCCTCTTCCATTTTCTCCCCCTGCCCTAGTTCTAATTATGTATGTGGCAATTGGACAAACTCACAGGAGAAATCCATGAAATACAAAGATAACCTACTTGAGGCAGGAAGTCCTGCAGTCCCAGGTGGCCATGGCGATTAGTGGAGAAGTAGTCTTGTGCTTGCCCTCTTTCAGGTGCTAACTGCTAGCAGAGCAGAGAAGTGCTACATACATTTGGTTTCTCTTACCTTGTTTTCCTTACTTTCCAATACAGTTGTAATGTGGGTTGTTGTCATGGACTAGACAAACTTAACCCTTCACTATAACCCATGATACTGAATGGTAAATGGCCTGTTCTTACTCCACTGCTTTTTGCCAAGGGCCACCAGTGTGCCCCAAGTTCAGGGTTAGTTACCAAAGAGCACTACTGTTCCCTGCTGGGAATCCTGCGTGTCCTACCTGATCTCTAACAAACACACAGGATGGCTTCACACAGCTCTGCTGACTCCATCGGTGTGGCACCCATGCCATTTCAGCACAGCTGGTCTCCAGTGCTGAGTGGTTGTCTAGGATGATGTACATTAGTAATGATGGTGAACAGACCAGAAACAAACCTTTGCTGTTGACCTGCAGGTTTTGCTGTGGATAGGTTTGGTCGGAATGAGCGGCTCTAAGACTTTCCCATCCTCTAGGTCTTTGTTGACAACTTTGTCCATGCTGACTTGCACCCTGGGAACATTCTGGTTCAACACACGGCCAACGTCAGCACCAGCAGCAAAGAGCAGGCAGCCATCGTGGACTTGTGTGACACGCTTGTGGTGGAAGTGCAGCCACCCCTCAGGCAGCTCTGCCTGGTGCTGCTGGATGCAGGGATCGTGGCCGAGCTGCAGAGTGCTGACATGCGGAACTTCAGGGCAGTTTTCACAGCTGTGGTCCAAGGCCAGGTGAGGCCTCTGTCACAGGGCTGGGTAGCTGAGGCTGGGGAAGGGAGACAGCAGTAGAGTCTGATGGCCAAAGTGATGGTTTTCTCTCTTATTTCCACAATCCTTAAGAGGGGATAGGAGAATTGGTAGCTTGGAAGCTATACTGCACACAGGGATAAGATGTTCAACCTCAGCAAGGAGGCTGCCAGAGTGGAGTGATTTTAGTGGCCCAGGAAACAGGAAGCACTGGTTGCCACTTCCCAGGTCAGGAGTGCTTCTGGTGCAAGTTAGGATTGCCTGGAAGCCACTTGTGTTTGAGATTGTTGCAGGAATCTGCCAAGTTGGAGAAGAGGAGGGAATAGGTCAACATCTTGGTCTTCCATACACATTTTGTTGGTGTGTCAGCATCTGTAGAGAAGAGGAAGCAAAACAGTGGGGGTGGAGAGTCTGGACTCTGCCAGGCCCCTTTGTATAAGGGGAACTACTTTATCCTCCTTCTCACTTACTTAAGATACACTCCCAGATTGACTAGAGAATCCAGTGCTGGTGTCTCCTGTTCATTCTGAGAATAAGCATCTGTGTTCATACTTGCATTGTTGGTTCTCAGCTGTGGGTTGGATGGCTCACTAGCATATCTCAAGAGGGACACATTAACTTGGTCAGTTTAACCTGCTGAAGTATGCTGAGGAGTAAGTGCTAAACTGTGTATTGGGGCCCTCCTGTGCTGCCAGACTTACTTCTCAGGCACTGAGCAAAGACTGCAAACATTTGATTGATTGCAAGTCCTTCATGGCTCAGGCAATGATCTACAGGTAGAAAAAGTGCTACACTATCTCATTGCTGAACCTCGGGCTGTGGCTCTGTACATCACTGTCAGACATGTCTTCCAAGAAGAGCTGCAAAGCCTCTCACAAGTGAAGCCTGGGTTTGGCTCCCTTTCTCACCAAACATCTCTTGGTGTAGAATCAGTTCACTCCTCTGTAGTTTGCAGGTTAAAGGTTGGACCTAGCCCATAAGGGAGGTTAATATATGCCCTTCTTTATACCATTATCTCCTCTGCTAAGAAAATGTTAGTCATGTGGGTTTTATTTCCCTCCCCTAAAATTTCTGACTGCCTGAGAGATACCTTTGTTGTGTTCTACCCTGGAAGAAAAATAAACAGGATTTTGCTAGATATGAGCTAAGACTTTTGGACCAGTTTGGCTGCTCTTGCACCTGTTTCTGTTGATTCATGGGGTCTCTGTTGCTGGAATGAGAAAGACTGGGCTTGGGAGTTCTCCCTGCAGTATGCTTCCTCCAGGGACCTTTGCAGCAGGGGCCTTCCAGCTCTCTGTGGGCACCAGTGATCCGGTTCTGATCCTCCTTTTCAACTTGTTTCACAGGGGGAGAGAGTGGCAGAACTGATCCTTCATCATGCCCGTGCTAACCAGTGCCAGGATATCGAGCGGTTCAAAGCTGAGATGGCGGAACTAGTGACTAAGGTCCAGGGGAACACCATTGCCCTGGGAAAGGTGAGTGCACTATGTCCCACCCTTGCTTATCAGTAATGCAGTGCAACTTGGCTTTCAGAATGCACTGAGAATGGAAAGACCAGCTCTTACCTCATCAGCACTTACCACCAACATCTGCGGTTCCCTGTGAGGAGCTGCTAAGCCAAATGTTACAGCTTGCATCCTGTTAGCTAAGGCCAACCTGGGTGCTTCAGAAAATGTAGTGGTGGCATTGAACAAATTAATGCATGTTGTGTACTGCTGTGAGGTCCAATGTTCTCAGCCTTCCTGGGCTAGCAAGTAAGCAGAACCACAGGTCATAGCTGAACTCCTTATCCTGGCCAGGGTGGGGGGAAGAATCATATCTTGATGGTGGCTGTTGGCAGCCCAATAATTTTGTCCCACCACCAGAACTAAATGCTAACACTTAGAAGAATCCAGCCTGTCACTCAGTCTTCTTGACCACAGGTTTTTTTTCAGTTGTTAACTTCTCCTTTTGTAATCCAGCTTCAGGTGGCGAATCTGCTCTCAAATGTCTTCAAACTGTTGATGACCCATAAGGTAAGGTCCTGTTGCCGTCTGCCTTCAATAGCTGGCAATTCATTTCGGGAGGGAGAAAAACTCAAATGAAGGGCTAACAAGGGGGGGGGAACGGACGGACGGACTGTGGGTTCTGAAACAAGCTGCAGGAATTCATCGAAGTATTGCAGGCATATTTGTTTCTCAGGTCTTGATACACACCCTGCCATGACCCGTTTCTTGGGTCTGCATTAATACCACATTTAACTAAAACGAATGTTTCTGTGATATATTTTTCCTAGTTTTTATATAGTCACAAGAAGAAAATGAAATCTAATGTATGTTCCCTTTGTTGTATCACTGCACACTTTCTTCCCTAGACCTCCTCCTTGATGTGGGGTTACGGAACTGCACTAGGCCACTTTACGGGTTTGTTAGGAACCTTCAAAGTGAGAAGTTGTTCACAGAACAGAGGTTCCATCTTATAGATGATAGTATTTGGAGAACATGTTTCCACAGTTGCAAACAACTTTGGAAATCAACAAATCTATGGTGGCCTGAACTAGAGGAGATGAGATGGCTGTCAGCTACATAGCTGCCCAGCCTGTAAAGGGTCCCTCTAAACATTCCTTAGTTAGAGGTTGCTGTCATTAAGTCTCATTAAGCTGGTTTCTAATAAAATGTAATTTAGGCCCTTACAAAGCAAATCCTCTCAACTCGATGAATTCTTAATGCCCCGGTATGCCTTGAAACAATCCCAGTACCTGGCTGAGAACTGGGGAATAGTTTGGTCACATGCAGAGCAGAGGTTTCCTCTGTGATCTGGGGGGCTCTTTTGTAGCCATTCAGGAGGTGAGGTCCCATTTATGCATGTGCCCTTGTTCAAGTACATTGGATACTGCAGCTTATAACTACACTAGCAATGGTGAGGACTCCTAAGCTCCTGCTATGTCAGTACGGAAGAAAAAAAAAATCCCAGTCCCCTTCTGGAGCTGAAAAACAAACTTCTAGGTTCCCTTAGGGCATTTAACCTGAAACTGTCACCTTATTTTTGGGCCTGCTGCTGGATTTCAGTGAGTTCTGAAACTCACAAGTGATGGAGTTGCAGCATACCTTCAGGTATGCATAAGGTCTTCCCAGTCTCTTCCCTTCCCTCTGAGCTTAGCCAGAGAATTCTGTGGAATTCTTAGCCCATTCTGTAGAACTGGCTCAGGAGAAAGTAAGTTCTGACAACTCCATTTAGTCTCTTGTCATTCTAGGTGAAGCTTGAGAGCAATTTTGCTTCTATCATCTTTGCCATCATGGTTCTGGAAGGACTTGGTCGTTCCCTGGATCCTGAACTGGACATTCTAGAGGCAGCTAAACCACTGCTCATCAAAACTGCAGCTTCTGTCCTCAGATAGACTTCTGTGGCTGGTGCCCCTCTCTGTGCAGGGTTATGCCTCTGCCGTCAGTGAGCTGACTGAGAAAGAAGCTCATGGTGAGAAGTCATGTTTCTCCTGGGGACATACCATGCAGAGGTTACTCTCCATTAATGTTGCTTTCAGTTGTTTCAGCCAAGCACCAGGCTGAGATGATCAGAATTCCAGAAAACAGAAAGACTTTGCACAATTGGAGACTTCTGACTCATCGCATAGTTCTAAGAGCTAATGTGCTCTGATAATTTTTAAACTGGCATATCATGTAGTTTAGGTGCACATGATCGCTGCAGCCTGATGAGAAAAGCAGCCTGACTTGTCTAAAAGTCTTTAAAAAGATGTTCATTGATCCAGTCTGTTTTGAAATCTATCAGGTTAAATATGTAAAGTTGTTACACTGACTTACCTGTCACTGTGGTATGAGACATGGTGTTCTAACACCACCTAAGCAACTCATTCAGGCTGAAAAAAAGCCAATAAACTTTTTGTCTTTTACACTTTTATTGTAGAAGTGTCCTGAGATCCTGCAGGGAGTGGTGTGTTCTTAGGCATTTGGGATGATAGAAACAGACCAGGCAAATGGACACCCCCTCCCCACCACTCTAGCACAATACAGATAAACAGCAAAAGAAAATACTTGCCTAGGCAGGAGACTGAATTCCATAATAAAAAACAACTTTTGGGAATATTTGTACTGCTCTTAGTGTTTTGTATTTGGGTTTTTAAGCTTGAAAAAAAGCCTTTTTTATTTCTCTATGCGCTTCCTTCCTATCACTCTCCCCACTGTTCCCCTAGTCTCATCCTGATCAACTCAAAGCTTTAACTAATATGCAAATCTGTGCCTTTTGTTTCCAGTAGTTTGCAAAACAAGGAGTCCAGGCATGGGTGGAAAATGCATTGTGAACGTTTAAAATTAATTACAGCTAGCAAAATGTGGCTTTTACAGTCATTTTAATTGCATTAAGATTATTTTATGGCTGCATTTTAATAGTGAGAAATACAGGCTACAAATGACTGGAGATACTATAATACTAAATATATTCCCAGATACACTGCATGTGAAAATGTAGCAGCACAGTTTTTCTGCAGTGGTCTGTTTTCAGATGGTTAAGCAATCAAGAAAAGGACCTTAAGCAGACAATCTGTTTTTTTATGGTGGTTATAAAATAATGATTAATACGTGAAGTCTGAAAATTAAGTTTAAATGCTGCTTAATATATTTAATGTATTTTCCTTTAACCATTACATGTTCCACTTCTAATGCTTACGGATAAAAGCAACAGTAGAGTTTGAGACTAAGTAAGTTTTAGGTTTGTTTCTTTAAGTCTAATAGACTTAAACTCATAACAAGATACACTGTTAAGTAGCGCATGATTTTGTGTAAAGGAGAAACGTAGAATCACAGAATGGTTTGGGTTGGAAGGAGCCTTAAACCTCATCCAGTTCCAACCTCCTGCCACAGGCAGGGACACCTTCAACAGGGAAGGACACCTTCCAATAGACCAGGTTACTCAAAGCCCTGTCCAGCCTGGCCTTGAACACTGCCAGGGATGGGGCAGCCACAGCTTCTTCAGCCAACCTGTGCCAGTGCCTCACCACCCTTATAGTGAAGAATTTTTTCCCAATATCTAATCTAAATCTCCACTGAAAGAAGAAGAAAAGCAAGAGACCCCCAAACTTTACATTAGAGAAAACCTTCATGTGCTGCCAGGACCTGCTTTCCCTCTTGCCACGTCCACTTAGCTTGAGGGGCTGAGTCCATCAGCTGTGCAGGTCGGGGGCACAGCAACCGGTTTGCTTTCTGAGGAAATTTCAGCCAGATTTCCAGAGACTAAACAGAGCTCAAATAAAATGACAGAATTCAATGTGAAATGCAAAACTGTGCCTCACATGTAGTTTCCATGTATGCAGCAAATGATATTTTTTTCAGACCTTAACTAAATGCCTAAGCCTTCACCTTATATTTAGGTTCATCTTTCCTTCCCCCCCCCCCTTTCTTTTTTGATAAAAATCTCAGAATAGTTCATGCATATTATAGATCCTAAAGTTTAAAAATACCCCTTTTAGCTATTAAGGCCTTAGAATAAACATCTGGCTGAGACTTAACTGCCTTTTTGGGGAAAGTTGAAGGCATAGCTTCTCAGTTATCTCTTAAGGAATGCAGCCTGAGCCTCACTGCTGAGAAGCTGCTGGCCATACAAAAGGTTTGGCAGAATTACAGAGGGGTTCCCTTCTGCAAGTTTAATTTTTTCTTTCAGAAATTGCTGTTATGGCTGATGCTGTGGTCCTGGAAAAGGGGTGAATTTCATAACATGCTTTTTTGCTGAGTGATGTGCCAGAAAATGTGGAACAAGTTTCTAAGTGTACACAGAACGTCAGGCAACAACATCTACATTTTGTATCTAGTTCTGTTCTAGGTATACTTAAAACAAGATATTGGAAATATTAGCTACATTTCAGCATAATTTTGTGTAAATTAACATTCTTCAATAGAGCTCTGAGCGTTCCAGCAAACAAATCATGCCATGTCCATTCTCCCTTCCTAAATATTCATGTGAATAAATCAGTTACCTTTCTGGCTACCCAAGGCTGACAACAGCATTCTGTGATGCAGCCACTGTATTTTGTACCTCTGATGATATGAGGAAGAAGGACGGTGCTTCAGGATGTGACAAGCGTAACCTCCTCCTCCCCTCTGTGAAAGAAGGCATCTCCACTTGTCAGAGTACAGCGTGTTAAAAACCCTCTTCTCTCCTGCTGACAACACATGCTTCACTGAGGAAGTCAGTAATGTGCTTAGAAAAATCAGGGAGGGGAGTCATGCGCAAGTAGCATCGTGGACTCCAAATAGTAACTGTTTTGGCCTGTAGCTAGAATGGGGAACTCCTCCCATCTCATTTATTCATGGTGAACAAAAAGTCTGTTTATTCTGACCAGGTGCCCTATCTGCAAAGATACCTGAGTATCCTTCTGGTCTAAGATTACCTGCTGTTGGAGACTGCCAGCCTGAACACAAGATTGTAGGCAAAACAGACTGCCAAGCCCAGCACAGGGTTTAGTGATTCTCCAGAGACAGATACGGCAGATAACAGACATTTTTCACATCATAGTGCCTGGAAAGGGTGTCTTGTCACTGAAAAAACACCTTCCTTTTTGCATTCTAGGCTTCTGTAACTCGTTCTTCCTCGAGGGGAGTGGCTTGCGTATTCCAAGCAGTACGTAACCCTGACACTTACCTGGAGCCCAAGCTGGAGGGTTCCAAGTTGTCTTACCACGTTTTCTGTAGCACCTCACCTGTCCCTGAATCCTTGCCCTGTCCCCTACAGCAGTTTTAGCAGGAAGTAGCACAAGCCTAAGGCCAGGTTAGGTGGGGCCTTAGGCAACCTGGTCTAGTGGATGGTACCCCTGCCCATGGCAGGGGGTTGGAACAGGATGAGCTTTAAGGTCCCTCCCAAGCCAAACCGTTCTGTGATTCTGTGAACTTTGTCATAGGTATGGGGACTTCTCTACAAGTCTCTACAACTCATGTGCAATGGGGCACTTGTAAGAGTCTGTTGTTAATAATGGAAACTGCAGCGGATAATTTACATTGTACATTTCCATTGCTACAGGGTTGGTTTTGGTTTTGCATCCAGCTGGTGTCTAGCTCTCCTTCCCCATTTTTCATATAACTTTAACATAGCAAGGCAAGTCATATGACCGCATCACTTAACCACACTTCCTATTTTATGTGGTCCTTGACCTTAAAGAAATAAATGTGCTCTTCTGGCACTGGTCTGGAAGAAACACAGCAGGGCAGAAAGTTCACAGAATGCAGTAGCGGAATGGGGAGCTCCTCACGCCTTTATTTAATTTCCCCACAGGCTTGTGTTAGCAGGACTTAACCTGTGCCTGTGCTTCCACCACTTCATGTAAAGGACTCATTCCCAGGGTGTTTCTCCTGATCTTTCTTGTTCTTCACCTCCTATTGTATCTATTGCCCATACCTTCACTTAATTAATTCCTCCTTTCTCTGTCATTTGCATCTTGAAAGCAGTTACAATCTGATGCCGCCAGAAGACTCTAGGTCCTGTGCCCTTTGAATCACTTTTATAATTCCCAGGTTCCCTGCTGCTCCACTCTGAATTGCCTCATGACCCTTTCACCAGCCTCTGACTACAACTTCACATTACAGGCACCAACTCCTTGAAGCCCTGTGGAAAGAGCTGGGCACCTCAAGATGCCTTTGGGGCAGAAACTCAGCAGTATGGCTGTGTCTCATTAAATACCAAGGTAGCTTTCGGTTGCAGAGTTGGGTCTGTCAGCAGGGCTGCTTGAGACAAAAGAACAGCTTGACAGAGGTGAACTAGAACAGTAACTCCAGAAAGAAATGTGTGAAGGTCCCTTCTAACCCAAACTATTCTATGATTCTACCGAAGTGAACTCTGGCTGCAACGTAAAGGAGATGAAAGACCTCTCTGGAAACCACAATTCTACTTGTCACAACTGCATTCGTGCACCCAGGCTCTGGTACACTGACACACAGCTACAAGATACAGATCAGGTCTGTGAACGCCTCAAGGGCCTGCTTACCCACTCTGCAGCTTCCTTATGCTAGTAGCGATGCCCGGAGCATCAAAAGATTCTGTTCTCTGAGGTACTGCTGGAGGTCACCGAGTTGCTGGCCTTCTTTCTCCACCTTCTGGCGTGAACGGTCTCTGCTCTGGAACACTCTCCCTTTGGCAGCCTGCTGCTTTTTTTGTTGCCTGTCCTGCTCCCGTGATTCTTGTTCCAACATTTCCTGCCGTGACTGCCTTCTGCTCCTGAGAAAATCCTACATAAAGACATTTACAATTGCACAGCCAGCTTTCATGCTGAATTTCATCCACATTTATCACCAGCAGAAGCCAGAAATGGGTATGATTTATGGAAATTCATTCCTTACATGTAGAAGGACTCTTTCTGTGGCAGAAATGGACAAATTTACTTCCCATCTTTCATCTTCATACATGTGTCAAAAAACCCTGTTACCCTTCATTTCTTTACCTCTAAATTATACTGGATATATTGCATATGAAACAGGTGAAAGAGAAATACTGTGGATGGTGCCACTGCTGGAAACATGGTAGTACAGGAAAAACATTTTGCACTTGCTCTTACCAGCCTTTCTTTCTCTTGTTCAAAGCTCCTTTCATTCCGTTTTGCCTGCAGCTCCTTTCTCTGCACATACTGTGTCTTTAAGAACTGTAACCTCTGACTTGCCTTCCTCTTCTCCTCCTCTGGGAAGAAGGATTCCTTCCTGCTCCTCTCTGCCCTAGCAGCCTGGAGCAATGCCATGTGCTGCAAAGCTCTGTCTTCTTGCTCCAGCCGTTTCTCCAGCTCTTGCAATATTCTCTGATGCAATCGCTGCCTGTTTCCAGAACAAAATCTCTCAAATTCCTCAGCAAGAAAGAGCAATAAAAGAATAAGACAGTGCATGAGGCACAAGGCAGATATTCTGGCAATCTGTGCTCTGTTAATATTGCAGGACTCTTCGTCAAGTTATGAGGGTTAAACCTGTGTCCTAAGCGGGGGTGGCAAAAACCCCAAATAGGCTGGTGCTGTCATCTGCTCACCTGACTTTCCTAACCTGGCTCGGTGTTCCTGGCCCTGAAGACCAGGAGCAATGAAAATGGATTGTGCAGGCAGGGCTGGCAACTGGGTGGCTATGTGCCTTGGTGATAGAGCTACAGTGGCAACAGAAGAGATGGAAGGAGCTGGGTCATGGGGGTGAAGATCTGCTGAGCTTAAGTGGACTGGGGCAGGGAACGGGGATTTGGGAGGCAAAAGGACTTTGGGTGAGTATGAGGTTGAAGAGAATCTGCCCTTGAAAGTGAGTGTGAAGGCCATTTGTACCCATTCAGCTATATCTCCAGCAGCAATTTTATTCCTGTTAGTAAAGTACCATGACCACTCTGCAGAGACGTATGAGGCACAGCGTGTTATGTTCAGAGACTGAATAAGAGCACCAGCGAGTAGACATCACCAACCTTCTCATATTTACTACAAAAACATTTAGCTCATAGGTATCACCTCTGACTGTCCCTGCGCAGCTGGCGTCGGATGCCATCTGCCTCTTGCTGATGCTCCCTCTTCAGCTGCCTCTGTTCCTCTTGCCGTCTTTTGTGCTCAATCTTGGCTCTGTTGAAGTCCATCTCCTTCCATCTCTCCTGAGACACACCATTAAGGATTGATTTCTAAGAGAAAAAAAATCAAACCAAACCCCTTAATCTCATTAGTATATTTACGTAATGCAAACTGTAAACCTACAAAACCAGAACAGCTTAGTCTTCTAATGTCACTCCTGAGCTCTGGAAGCCACACTGGTTTCCACGAAAACTGTTCCATGAATACTGGCTCATGAATACTGTTGTGTCACTTCCCACCCGTGAAAAAGCTGAGTATGATGCTAAAGCCTGTACAAAAGAATAAGCTTAACCAACAAAGGGGTGTCTGAAAATCCAGTTTTAAGAGTTCTTCTTAGGTCAGTAGGTTGTGCTGTTCTGGTTGTTCCAGTGTTGAGCCAATGCTTAAACTGCCCAATCTTTGTGTCAGCTCCTGGAATGGATGGAAATTACAGATTCTGACCACAAATCAGAGTACAGATTCCTAATTAGATTTATTAGAAAGAGGAACTTCTGCCTCCCTTTGGCCAAACACAAAATCTTCCCGGAGTTCTCTGCAGGTGTACTAACTCTTCACTTCCTGCTTGAGGTTTCTACCCAGGGTCAAGGAGTCTGTGTTTATTCCAGTAGTAGCTGCATTTCAATGCTGGGCAGTGTTCCTAACTTGCATTTTAAAATTCACTGTGCTGTGTAAAGAGATGAAGGAGCACCTACAAGGCTTCTTTTCACAGCCATTTATTTCTTTTGTACTCCTACAGTGCCCTCTATGAGGGAAGGAGCAAGGGAACATTATGAAAACATAGACATGCTTCCAGATTACAAAACTAGAGCTGTTTGGGTCTGGAACAGAGTTTCCACAAAACATTTTCCTCTCTCAAATGCACGCACTCCCTGGGCTATGTGATTCAGCTCATTACACAAACTTTCTCTTTTTCTGCTTTCAGTATCTGTAAAAGAGGAATAATTCTTTTGCTATCTAGGGTCTACTAGAGGCTGAAAGTTTGACTTAGAAAATTTAAGAGCCAAAATAAAAAACTCTATCAAAAGTGCCAAGTAAAAACACCAAAAGTGCCCTGTTCCTGTACAACACTGATTCTCAAGTGGAAACCACGTTTCTATTTATGCATAGTCATTATTCTACATAGGCATGATTTCTGTTATAGTCAAAACCTTAGAGAAAGAGGTCAAAAGCAGGTTGGTACTAGATGATTTTAAGATCCTTCCCAACCCTAACCATTCTATGATTCTATGATATTCTCCCATGACATAAACAAATCACTTGGCCCTAACAGCTAAATCTAGTTTGGAACAAATACTTACTGTAATGCTTTTGTCTTTTAGAAGACTGAGAGTTGTGGATCTCCTAAACTGCCCACTGGAGGTGCTATGTGGCCTCTGTGTACGCAGAGCTGATCCGATGGTCAGGCTGTCTTTCTGTAGCGATTGATTCACTCTGTCAAAGAAGCTTTGGCACCTGAAAGGAACCAAAGCACTGGTTCCCATGGAAGGGTTCCCTTGGGAATGCTGGATTGGAGCTTCTGCGACTCTGGACTCAAAAAGACCTTTCAAATAAATTAGGGCAGGGACATATGAGGTTATAGGCAGCTTATGAAAAGAAAGTCTTCTCATATAAAATATATTCCATCAAGACTTTGATAACTTATGTCCCGATTTTGGCTGGGATAGAGTTAAGGAGTAACTTAGTACCAACATTTTCCTCTGAGGAGGTGGGATATTTTTTTTTTTTTTAGTGTCCACAAAACAGGTCCTAGCTTTCAAAAACCAAGGTTGCCATTGTAATCAAGCATAGGTTTTGCCTGGTAACAGAAGATCACTGACTGCACTTCCAGCTACTCAGGCTTCAGGATTGTTTACATGGTATTTCACAGACACACATGAGCTGCTCCTGCCAGTGCTCTGAGACATGGAAAAACTACACATTGCTTGCCAGGGCGAAGCCTGACCTATCCGTCCTGCTGAGAGACAGGAGAAATTAGCTTGGGCACAGCACTGTGCTAACACAGCTTTTGGATAACTGAGAACACGAGCAGCATTTGGTTGCACCTTTCTGCTAAAGACAGCGTACACCAGAGTGACAGCTGTTGCATGGAATGATAGTGGGACACCAGCTGGGAGGAAACGTGCACTCCTGGTTGACTTTTCTTTCTCCCTCTACCAGCAGAGGCACAAAACAATGTGGTAACAGAGAAAGCTTTAGGCTTTCAGAATCCTCACTTAGATGCCTGCAGTTGTCACAAAACTGACTTAAATAAGAACAGTAACAATATGTTTAAAATCAGGATCCAGCCTCTTTTGGATGATAAGAGAACAAAAGTTTACTGTTGTCATTTTCAGCACAGAGGAGGAGTGTTCTGCAGAACAGTCCTGGTGAAGTCTTTCTGCTATAGGCAGTCATAGTTAACCTTACAGATTGATTTTTAAAGTAAGGAAATTTTGTAATATATTTATAGTGAGCATTATGATAAAGGTTAAAAAACTCAAAAGCTGCTACTTCAATGGGTGTAGAAGCCAAAAACCCCAACTTCCATCTGATAAACCTTTCACCTAGGGAAGAAGATGAACAACTTCTCAAGCTGTACCACCATTAATACCTCCACAGAATGATACTACGTTATGGTGGCTGTATTCACAGCATGGCATTATGGCATTTTCTTTTGAAACACCGAGAATATGGCAACAGATCTTAGACATGATGGCCTGCAGGACTGACACTGTGTGGCAAGTCTTACGTTTGGATAAAAGAGCTGCAATTTCAATACCGTGTTTGTGTTTAAAAAGAGCCTCAGTTTCAGCATCCTGCTGTCTGCTGTCTGTTTCTTCCTTGTGGACTGTCTCCATTAACCAGCTGTCTGTGTTGACGGCAGTATCAACCATAGCATGAGCCATCTCCATCTGAGGACTCTAGAAATAACAAGAAATACAATCATAATCCAGACCTAAAGAACAGGTTAGTATCATGAACTTAGAGAACTTACGTTGCAACTAGAGTTTAAGACAGTAAAAAGAAATTCTGTGCAAGTTCTTTACTAAAGAAACAACTCCATAGTAGAATAAGTTGTGATCCCTTTGTGGCCCTCTCTGCATGTTCAGGTGACCTAAAAATGGCAGTACTTCCCCTGTAAGGGTCCAAACTGGTAGAAAAGAGATCAGGCCAGAGGATGAAGCCAGTCACGTTTATGGTGCCAGAAATTAGGATTCTAACCCTTACATAACCATGGGCAAAAGCTTAGCACTAGCTGGTGCCTCCTCCATACTGATCTTCACCAAGTGCCCTGTTCACAGGCACCAAATCAGCTACCAAGGATCACAGGAGTCTCTTGTGCTCTTTCACTGGGAGAGGTGATGCCTCTAACAGAGTGGAGAAATACCTGAACAGAATTATGCAGGGACTGCCTTGGTATAGAGTAGTCCTTACAGTAATCCTTATCCAGTGTAAAGTCTTCTGTATGAGACTTTTTCCTGCCTTTGCTTCCCTCATGAAGAGGCAGGATGTAAAGAAACTGCACTATGTGACACTCCTTCATATTCTGCATCCATGGAAGAGGTTCTAGGGGTCTGTTCCAGGCAGTGATAGTAACAGCTAGCTCTTTCCACAGGCGAAGGATCAGGAAGACAGTGCAGAACACATACATAAGGACCAGGCCTAAAACCTCTAGCAATTTTTTGGTACCAAGAGCAGAAAACTTGAGGTAACAAAGCAGACGTTATACAAATAGCAAACCACATGTTAACAGAAGAGCCAGGATTAAACTTTTTTTACCTTCTTAGGTTCTGTAACTTCATTGTCCTCTTCCAAACAAGGCTGAACTTCATTTGGAAGATTTTCTGTCTTCAATCCCTTATCTTCCATTTCCTCTTCTTCTCTGAAAACACTTTCTGAGCATGAAATACTCAATTCAGACATTTGCTCTTCTATTTTATTGCTGAGCTCTTTTTTAGTGAAGCTTGTTCCTGGGATGAAGACATCCTCTTGCTGCCCTTTGCACCCTGTAGGCTGCGTAGATTCCCAGGCTTCAAGGCTGCAATGGGGAAGCGAGGTACACCTACAACTACACTTAATACATGGCCGAGTTGAATACAGACCCTTTGGCCAGTAGTGCAGGTCTGAGGGATCCTGTCTGTAATGGCCTGAGGCTCTATAACCCGGTGCCACGATGTATGGATAATCCAAGCTTGAATCTACCACCATCTGCCTGGCTGCTAAAGGCATCTGCAGTTCCAGGATGATGCGTTCACTTAAGGGCAGAGGAATTCGCAGAGCTTGGTCAGAAGACACCTCCTTAGTCCGCCCATTCCAGAAATTCACAAGCACTCCCCTTCTGTTGTGTGCTGTGCATATTGAGAAAGAAAATAAAGGCATAGAATGTATGTCAACCTGTGCGCTTTTTCTATTAGAAGGCTGGAGATAAAAGCAGCAGCTTGTGTTTCACACAAGCTTGTGACAACTTCTGTGATTTTTTTTTTTCTTGAAAGGTTTAAAATTTGACCTTGTTTTGAACTTCCTATGAAGACACAGCAGATAGCAACATTCCTGCTCATCACAGCGAGCCGGGATTTTGCTCTGCAAAAGCTGGAAACTAGACTGACAGATCACCAGGTGAATATTCATGGGGGCCAGGAACGTTTATCTCCTTGTGTTAGTAGGATGTGACGTGCCTCTCTCCCAGGCTTTTAAGAAGTTTCCACTCACAGAACAAAGCAAAGATTAATTCTGGGAGCTGCATTAATTCTGGCACCGAAAAAGAACAGGCTGCTTACTGCCAACAACAACAAAAATAAGAGAGATGCTGAAGAGAACCCAAGCAGCAGGTGGTGAATTCTCCATGATTAAGACTTCTCTTTTCTGTATAGTAACCGGCAACCATGGCGGGTGTAGCACTGCAAAGAAAGCCAATTCCCCCGTACCTAAACATGCTTCCTTGTTCTCCAGAACCTTTAGCACAGTGCCTGGGCCAAAACGCTCAGCTCTAGCCTCCCACGGTGCTAAGACCCTGTCTCCTGGAGCAAGCGGCTGTCGCCTGGCATCTTCATAGTGGAGAATGTCGTAGAGAGGGGTTTCCTGTATTCGAAGCTGTGCCTTGCCTTTCAGAGTGCCACTCCTGTCAAACTCAATTAAAAAGCGCTCCCTGGAGCCCTACAAGAGTAAAACATGCTGTTTGTGAGACACACATCTGGGGCCAATTATCGGCCAAACGTAAGTGCTAAGAGGGAAGTGGCAGAAATCCCAGGAAGAGGAATGTAATCTGGGAATGTAAATTTCCTTTTCTACCAGGTTTTTCACTGTACCATGTCCATGTTGGGCTTTAAAAGCAATTACGAGGCTGGGGCTCAAGGGGCTGGCAGCCTTTCTCTTCCTTTAATTTTGGACTTGGATTTTAGTAAGAACACAATTAGCATGCTAAGGCAGAATCTTACCAGGAAAACCTCCCATCAGAAAGAATAGCCAAAAGAAACTGCTGTGTATGGTGCAGTTTGTTCTGCAGTAATCAAAAGGATAACAAACCAGTAAAATATCATAACTGTCATAAATCTAAGTGCTTTACTTTAAGCCTTCAGCAATGGGTGAGGGGAAGATCTGTTACTGAAGTCTCAGCCTCCTCTGCAGTTCTGTGAGTGCACTTACAATGTAATGCCATCAGCAATTCTAATGCATCAGACTCCAGCTAATGTCACTTGTGCCTTTAGCTGTCCCCGTCTGTTCCACCCCATGCTGGAGCTTGCAGCCATCCTGACCTATAGTAGCATCACTATTTATTTAACTACACTGCGAACTCCAGAACAAACTGGATTTTTAAAGAAAACCTGCAGGGGGGGATTTTCCGTCTGGAACCCAAACTCATCTCACCAATCCCAGAAACAGCTGGAAGAGAATGAGGAAAACTTCTGGCTCAGTAAGCAGGAGGGCATGGTCCCTGGAGGAGGACATTTTGGGTTACTGGTATGCTGTTTAGCTCATTGACTTTGCTGCTAGACTGGGCAGAAGCAAGTAACAGGGATAGGGGACCTGGTTTGTTTGATTGTCTCTGGAAACCAGCTCATTATAACTACTAAATGGACTGATTTCTAGGCTGCTTTTGCTTGCAGGACTCCTCAGAGTAAAGAGCTAGTCACCGCCAGGAAACACGGAAGTAGGATGTGGGGAGACTTTACCGGTTACTAAGTGCACTGTGTGAAAGGGGAGCCACTCCACAGCAAGGGCATGGGACCAGTGAGGCATGGGAAAAACAGAGAAGACACACAGAGCAGCAGAGTTCCCAATAAATAACTACCTTCACCTCCTGGGCAATGTGCCCTAGGTAGTAATAGCCATCAGCTTCTCTTCTGGCCAACACACGAGCCCCCCTCAGAAAACTGGAAGCCTCTGGGTATGAATCAATGAAATTCCTTTTTGCTGAGGATATCGAGGACCTACAAAAGGAATCTGGGTTCCATGCACAGACAGGAAAGCTGTGGAAAATGGAAATACAACTAATGAAGACTTTGGCAACAGAACTCCTGCAACTTGCTATAACGAAAACAAGTGAAGTGCCCATGGAACACCCTTCCCACCCCACAGTAATTGTCCTTGTTTCCTGGCTTTTTCTCCTCTGCCTTTCCAGTGACCCATCTATAGATTCTGAACTCACTGTGTTGCTGGACATGTTGGCAGCAGAGAGCCACAGAGATCTTTATGAGCTGCATGACAGCACCGGACATGTGAGACAGACATGGAGCTTACCTGGAGGGTGGAAGGAGGTGGAAGCAGAAGATGAGCATGATATTTTAACATTTAAATCCTTAAACAGGAATATTATTTATAAAACTGAAATTTACTTCCCAGTGTATTACTTCCCTCTTTGTTTTAATTCTTCCATCAAACCTTGGGATACTACACTATTTGTCTATCAGCTCATCACAGATTGTTAGGGTCTTAAGCAGTCAAGCTTGGAAAGGAGACAAGAACTGTGTTATGAAAGAACCCTTGTGTTTCACCTGCTTTCTATTTAGCTGCTAGGTATGTAGCAGCTGTATCGCCCTTTCTTCAATCACGATGAGGTATATTGCTCAAAGGATGAAGTGTCATTTCAGGTATACACAAAGTTATAGCAGATATCCATTTCGGCCCATCTCAGATCCTGTCACCATTTTACTCTGCCATGAAGGAGGCACTAGACATGTGATTCTTGTATCAGAATAGTTTTATCATCTTACTAATTCTTACTCCTTTCAGTTAAGTGATTTTAGTAAAGAGCTTTGAACCTGGAAAATACACCAGTTTCTCAGGACCAGGCATAGCTTGGAGACAGGCAGCAGGTTGCTGATGCTGCCTCTCCATGCTCAGCAGTGATGCAGGTATATCAAACTTGCTGGCTTCCTCCCACTCCATCCACCCCTGGCTCTCAAACAACATGTTATGGGCAGCCAGTGTCATGTGTGGATTGCTGAGTCTTGTACCCTGATCCTTAGCTGTCCAAGCTCCCCAAGCAAGCAAGAGCTGAGAGGTCAATGAGAGGATCTGAAATCAAGGAAGAATGAAAAAAAGTGGAGATGGAGTCTGGGAAAACAAGGGAAAAATAAAAGGAGGAGGAAAGAAAGCGAAGAGGACGAACAGGAGCGCCCTTCACACGTGCAGGTCTTTGCTAACGTGGGACAGGTGTGCAGTTCTTCACTGGGTGCTGCTGTGCTCAGGTACCCCACACAGCTCACCTCTGCATCCCCGCTACCGCAACGCCTCCTTGCCTTGCCCCCTGCGGGTGCCGCCCTCCCACCACCGGTGCCCCCCTCTTCGCCTCTCCTCGCCGGGGGCGCGGGTCAGCAGGAAATGCTCCCTCAGCGCACGGCTTCCATCGATGCCGCGCTAAAGCACCGTTGCTACGCAACTGAACGCTGTGGGCTGGACCACCCAGTCCTCCTAGGGGGGGAGAAGAGGAGCAGGTTATATCTTTAGCCCGTTCCTTAAAGACGAACACCCAGCATCGCCTTCTCCGGCTCCGAAACGAGCACTCGCCGCGCCCCCTCCTCTGCGCGCTCCGTGAGCGACAACAACTTTTGTGACTCACGATGGACTCCCTTTCTCCCCCCGCCGGTGTGTTGGTGCCGTCCTGCCGCTTCCAAGAGCTGGGGGAGGCGGAGAGGCAGGGCTGCCCTCTCAGACACAGAGGTGGGGTGGGAGCGGCACAGCGTGGCGGAGGAGTCTCCGTGCAAGTGTCTCCGTGACCTCGTGTCTCCGTGCTGAGCCGCAGCCTGGTGCTGTGCGTCTCGTCTCCCTCCTACCCAGGCTCGTTCATCCCTCCGCGCCGGGAGTTGGTATGCGCCGGTAGGCGCGGAGGGCCAATCGCGGCGGCTGTTGTTGGCCTGTGCAGGGTGACATTGGGGGGCGGTGGAGCTACCATGGCGCTGGCGTCGCTGGGCCGCTCGGCGGGGCGGCTGCTGCGGGCCGGGAGCGGCGCGGTCGGGCGGCGGCAGTGAGTGTGGCTGGGCGGGCCGGGGGGGCGGGCCGGGTATCGGAGGGGCCGGGAGCGAGACGGCAGCGGTGCGGTTGTTGCAGCGCTGGCGGCGAGGTGCACATCCAGCCGCGGTACCGGCAGTTCCCGGAGCTGACGCGGGCGCAAGTGATCCGCAGCGAGCTCCTCAGCGGCTTCATGTGGTTCTGGATCCTGTGGCACTTCTGGCACAGCTCGGACATGGTGCTGGTGAGTCCGGCGCGGTGGCGGGGGCCGGGTGGCGGGGGGCCGTGGCTGGGCTCTGAGCCTGCCTCTCTCCCAGGGCCACTTCCCCTATCCCGACCCTTCGGCCTGGACGGACGAGGAGTTGGGGATCCCTCCGGACGACGCGGAATAGGCGCCTCCGGCCGCGGTGCCCTCGCTCCCCGGAGCACACCGGTACGGCTCCTCCCGCACAGGCCCCCGGGCGCTGCGGCTGGGCCGGGATTCGCTGTAAGGAGCGATTAGCGCGGTCACCAGGCCAACGGCAGCCCGGATTGTGCTTTACCTTTCCTTCAGAGCTCTCGGTGCCAGGGAGTCGCGCCAGGCGGTGCTTGCTGGGCGCCTTCTCTTGGCACTGCTACAGGTACTCTACTTGCAGCAGTTACTTGTGCACTTCCGAAGGTAAATGTGCCAAATCTCTGTTGTACAGAGTGCAGGTAGCTCGTGGCAGCGTTTACTGCCTTCACATACACTTGTCTTGGGTACCTGAATGCTCCAGTGCTGACAGTCTAGTTGTGGCAATATAAGCCTGCAGTGTAGCAACTAAGTTGTAGTTTAACTGCTGCCTGTTTAAGATAATTTTATTCATGCTGTCCTATAAACGCAGCATGACCTATCTTCTCTTTCTAGAGAGACCTGTGCACTTATCCCTTTGAAGGGTTGAGGCTTTTGCTTGTTTCATACTCTCTGAAGCTACTGTGTCATAGCATGGCTGTAAACCCAGCAGCTTCAACTAGTGCAGAAGGCAGCATGGGTTCTATCGAGAGGGTCCTTCCCCTGCTCTCAATGGTGGGAAAAGGGTGGGTGAAAAGGTTCTCAGGATTCTCTTCTATTACTTGCAGGTCCCTGGAACTAAAGAGGCTCCTGGAACCAAAGCTTTGGCTCCTCAGGTCCTTATTTCAATAAAAGTAACTAAACAAACACTAGGTTAACTTTGTACTTTGTTTCTGAGTGCTGCAGAATTGCTGGAGAATGAACTCCAGCTTTGGAGTCTGCATGAACTTCTCTAGTGTTTGCTCACTACTGCTCAGTTCTTGCTGCCTCAAAGAAATAAGGTGATAGATTCATGTCCAGGGAGTGATTTAAAACTTCATAAATGCACTGCAGGTAATAATCTTACCATTAAAGCTCTGTCAAGTAACTTCTGAAGGGGGGGGGGGGGGGGGGGGGAGGGAGGAAATAAAACTTGTCCATGTTAGCATGCAGAGAAGCTAACTTAAAACACATTCTACTGGCATCTTGTCACCTCCTAACAGTTGCCTTAGAAGCAGGGGAAGTTACCCTGAAGAGAACCCAGGCCAAGCTTTCTCCAGGGTGAAGGGGAATGGGGCCCTTGGCTGTTACCAGAGCCCAGAATAATCCCTGGTGAAGCAAAGCCCACAGCAAAGGTAAAAATCCGTGATGCTGGCTTACTGTGCTTAGCCCTGGGGAAGGTGGTGGTGGTGGGGTTAGTTTATTCCTCCCATAGTTACATTCTAAATCAACATCAAAGTAATGTTTTCACTCCCCTTAACCACCGTAGTCGTACCTCTGGGGAAGGAGGAGTTGGAACTGCGTGATAAACAAGCTCCTTCAGACTTTACCATGCAGTCAATCTTTATTATAGCAGTATTCTCATATTCACATCAAGTACATAGAACTTTTTGCCTTTTATATAATACAGAGTTCTTTAAATAACTTTACACAGAAATAGTTTTCTTCAATCTGAATTCAGCTATCAAATTTTAATATGTTTTAAGTCTCCATGCTCTCTAACCAAACTGGACAATATTTCCCATTGTACAAATTTACATGAGAAAAACTCCAAAGTACAAATGAAGGGACAACAAAAGTAAAGGGGGAAGGAACAAACAAGAAAAAAGAAGTTGTATTGGCAATTACAGGGGAAACTCGAGAAGGAAAGAAGGGGGGGGTTGCCATGACCTACGTAACAGGAAACAAAAAATAAACATTTTGTAATGAAGTAAAAAATAAATACAAGTTTCAAAACAATTACTCCATTGTAGGTTTTAAAAAGCAGCTATGGAAATCTACTAACACAATTGGGTTGGTTGGTTGGTTGTTTTTAAGTAACCAGACTGGACCTTCTACTTTGCAGTTACAAGCCCCTTGCAAACCTCTGGTGGTCAAAAAACGAAAAATACAGCTGAAAGGAATGTGTTAGCACACAGTTTAAATCAGTGGGACATACACTTCATTGCACTAAGGAACAAACAAACAGACAAAAAGAAATCAACTCCGTATATAAATTTCCCTTTCCTCTCCTTACTAGATACTTTGCCTCTCATAAACAAGCCTCTGTATTATGAGGTAATGCCATTGTCTTGACTATATATAAAAATAATAAAGTTTAAAGGTTATAGATCTGTGTATCTATAAACTTTAAACAAGCCAGTCCTCTCTCACTCCCCCATGGGGTCCAGCTATGGAGTGCTACACCTTCCATCACTCTCTAATGAAACAAACACCTTGTGCCTCTCATGAAACCCCCCAGGAGGCCAGTGCACCTTCCCTAATCTAGGAAAAGCAGCCTGCGCTCAAGTAAGAGAGAGAGACAGTGCAAGTAATGCACAATGGATTACAAACACCTATACCTGCTCCTTCAAAACAAGGCAGAGTCACAGAAGCCAGCAGTGGCCAGCCTGCACGTGTGTCTAGGCAGAGGGGAAAAGGAATCCATTGGGCACCCAGTGACCAACTACGTTTACGGCTGCTGTAGGAAAATGTCACCTGCTCAGCCCTGGGAGACCACAACTACCCCTGATATGAGGGGAGGATGAAGGGGCAGGAGAAGCACTGCACTGCTGTCATAGTGCTGGCTCCTGCCTCCCCAGCAGCAGCAGACCCTGCTCCAGCAGCACAGGTCAGTGCCAGATCCCAACGGAACATCCAGGGAGCAGAGAGTAGGGGGCAGGGCTTTCCCCAATCCCAACAAATGAGACCAAAAGAAAAGCAACGCTAATGGGGGTAGCCAACACGTGCAGGTTGGGCGCTGCTGGGTTTCTGTCCATTGAGAAGTGTGGAGAGGGGGAGGAAGGGAAGGCAGGTAGGACACAAGGCTCATGAAGGAATGATGTGCTTTTTTTTTTGTTTGTTTTTTTTTTATGTTTTTTTTTTCTAAAGGTTCACAGCTTTGAATAAAAAAAAAGCACATTTATTGCACTTACATTTTATTTTAGACAGAGTTAACTTAAATTATGCCCTCGGAACCCCTCCCACCATCCCAAAATAACCCAAGTTTGGTCCATTTTGCCCCCTAGACCCAACAGCCTTGCCCAGCTGGCAGCCTGCAGTTCTCCTAATGTTCCACTGAGCTCCCAACCAGAGAGAGATCTTTTCTACAACCCTGGTGAATACACCAATGCAACACAGAATAACAACATCTTAGCAAAACAAAACCCAGCCATTTTCCAAACCCAAACAAAAAAGCAAACAGTTATTTTTTGTGGTTTACTCGCTCAAAAGTACATGTCACACAAGGCTTATTCTACAGTACAGCTGCTGCAAACGGGACGAACTAGACCAAATGACCGCACAGCCACTGCTGGCTCTTAAGGAGGCTGGATGAGCTGAAGACACTGCTGCTGTGATACTGTGAAGCAAATGCCTAGGTAGTTTAGAAGATTCTAAACTCTCCCATCAGCTCCCTTCTCTTGGTGTAATAGTTTATCCATGTCCTAACATGTACTTTTAGTGCAGAATTTGGGGTAGGCAGAAGGATTCCAGATAGATCCTGAAACATGAGTAAAACATTTTTACACTTTGCTGCCTAACAGGAACAAAGCCAAATTAAAACTGCTCCGAGATTTTGTATGAACTGTGCATTTAGACATAACAATAATTCACAATTATGCCTAAAGTCTTGCCCCAGAGAAGAAAAAAATCTGAAAAAGCACTAATACCAAAGCCCATTATTTTGTCTTTTATGGACAGGTAGGTAAATATGACACTGGTATGTTAAGTACTGCCGCAAGTCCACGTAAGAGGTTTGAAACTTGAACAAATCAAATTCAAACACACTGGGGGGTCCCCTCAGTTGACAAGACACCTACCATCTCCCACAGTTAATGTGCAGTAACAGTATGCATTACTGTAAGAGGCCAAAAAATAGCTAAGGAAACCTGCTGATGTTCCAGAAAGCAATTAATAGCACTTTCTGGGCCAGGGAATTGAGTGTACAGTCTGATATATGCACACTTAGATTACACAAGTACTAGCCATCAATTTCTCCTCATTCAGCTCTCATTTTTCATCTACAATCACATTCCAAGGAGCTATAACAGTGTAATATTGTAACTGTGTAACTTTGAGCCTCTTCAGGGCTTTCCATTACCTTCCTTTAACAAGATCTTTGTGTCTTTGGAGTGGGAGGAGGGCTTATTCTGAATTAAATGAACCTCTTTTAACTTTGGATAGAGCAGATTTCGAGCAGCAGGTTTCCTGTAACTGAATTAGGAATCCTTCAGTTCTAGCTTTGAAATGGTAATAGGTGTTTTGGGGAATGCTGTCTGCTCTCCTTGCTACTTTACGGAAGTTTACCAACTCCAAACTACCTACCTATAAAGTAATAGCTATGTACAAAACTACTGCAGCAGAAGTAAACCAAAGCCACTGCTCTAGTTACAAAGCACCTGGTTTACATTCTGTTGGACTTCTTAAGGTTGTGAAGGCACATGATCATTTGGCAAACTGCAAAGACTGTTGGGGGGGATCCCTACACAAACCATGCAACAAAGGGACAGTCTTGGTAGCTCTCTGTTCTAAAGAAGAGAGAGGCTAGTTTTCATCTGCAGTTCTTCATGTTTTGTCCTTCCACAGTTTCGTAGTTACTTACTGCTGTCACGGTGCTGACTCAGTAGCTTCTGTGTTAGCATCCTTGAAACTTAAAAGCAGGGAAAAAGTTTTAACAACTTTTCTCTGTTCTTCTGATGATTCCATTTACTAAGCAAGAAGTAATGAAGCAATGAAGATAGACATTTAAAATGCATGCCAAAACAAATGTGAAGTGCAAAGGCATATTAACAGGGATGCAGTCAACGGAACACTGATTTCACAAACTTCTATTTAAGATGCATAACAGAAAACTGGAACACCCAGCACCTTCAAAGTGATGGCCTAACAGTCCTCTCATGCAATTGCTTTTTGACCGAACTTGACTGTACCTAGAAGCTTTGCCTGTCACATTGTGCTACTGGTGATACTTTTTTCAACAGACAGAAGACACATCATCTACAGTACTATGAACAGTT
Source organism: Pezoporus wallicus (assembly GCF_028554395.1). Lineage (NCBI taxonomy): Eukaryota > Metazoa > Chordata > Aves > Psittaciformes > Psittacidae > Pezoporus > Pezoporus wallicus. The sequence continues at coordinate 8,697,326 of NW_026642179.1, read as the reverse complement.
TGTGCTACACATGCTACACTCACAGTCATAGAAGGCAATGAAATCTATAGGCTGCAAAGTGTGAAATGTCTACATGCTTCTTCCCTAAATTTAGCCCCTCCACCTATCAAAATGTCAACTTATACTTGTTTGTGAGGTGTCTGGCAATCTTGCTTCCCTGCATGGTCTGTTAAATGCTGGATGCATTGACATCAACAGGTAAATACAGAAGCAAACCTATTTATGTGTGATCTTCAGTGTATTTTCTTCCCCTGATTTGGGCTTTTGTGGAAAGACGTGGTAATTATAAACAGTCAGCATTTACTCATTTTATGGCATGAAGGCCAAATTCTACTTCTACTGAGCATGTACTAATCCAAGTAATATTGACAGGCCACGATAAGATGGCAGTATTTGGCCTCAAACATCCTGCATCAGCAGCAGCTGCTAGAGCATTCAGGTGCAAAGAAGGATGATTTTGAGTAAGTGTGAAAACCAGGAAGTGGCTTCATTTAATGGCCTGCATGAGTTGCATTAGCAATAAAGAAATGATTGGGCTAATCGTATCTGGGGCTATGTAGGACTTAGTTCAAGCAGAAATGACTTCCAAAATAACCAGGCCTCTATGCTCATACCATTTGGTTTAAGCTCCATTATTACGTTCCAGTTCTGGCAAATATGCCACAGGAAATGATCTTGTACTGACAGGGAAGATGTAACAGATAACAGGCCTCTTCTAACTGTATGGAAAAGGAAAGGCAGAGGTGAAGGTATATGTGTGGTTAATAAAGGCATGAATATCTGTGACTGGATACCAGTAGTTTTCCAAATGATTAGGTACTAGATACTGTAGAGCTAAAAGCAGTTTGACTGTCTGGATGTTTGTCCCAACACGCACACTCAAAATCATAGAATCATCACAGAACGACACACTGGTTTGGGCTGGAAGGGACCTTAAAGCTCATTCAGTTCCACCCCCCTGCCATGGGCAGGGACACCTTCCAGTAGACCAGGTTGCTCCAAGCCCCATCCAGCCTGGCATTGAAAACTGCCAGGGAACTAACATATCCATAATATGGCATGTGCTTGTGGTTCGGACACCACAGAGAAACTTGAGAAATTTGGTGTAATGGACATGAACGCATTGGTCATTTCAGTTTATCTCCTTCATCCCACTGCTATACAGGGCACTCAGTTCTCGTCTACTCTTACCTCCCCATTCACTAAACAGCTATAGGGCACCTTTAAGCCTGGTTCTGATGGCATGCAAGACATCCAGAAAAATTCCCAAAGGAAAAGATTAAAAAAAATTAAAATCCCAATTATCTACAAACCAAATTTCTTCCAAAGTTTTGCATGAGTATTACATGGGACCTTTTACAGACAAACACACACTACTACAGCTATCTGGAGGGCAACAAACGTGAAAACCAGTAGAAATGCATCCTGAAAGGACTTCCCTAAACAGCAGCCAAACAACTTGCACATTCCTTAGGGAAAAAGAAAAAAACCCAAACTCCCAACTCCCCTCCCAAAACCCCAGAAAAACAAAACTACAAACAAACCCCATTAAAAAAAAACACAAACAACAGAACAAAACTGAAACAAAACAAACCCCAAAATCCTAAAACAAAACGAGAGATAATGTGTTACTTATAAAGTGCTTTGCATGGACAAGGATAGCAATTTTCCTTGTGCTTTTCCTATGGGCTCAAGAAGCATATTGTAGACTAATGGGTAATGAATCTTCACCAAAAATAAGTTAATTTTAAGCAAAGGTGAATGCAATTCCTAACAGTTATATTTTAGCAGACAATCTTCCCCCAGCGTGACCTTGTGGAAGGAAACCAGGGTTTTTAAGAAGGCTCTGTGAAACAAATGACTGTTGAACCACCTTGCTCCAATAAGTTTCTTTCGAGAGAATATTCATTTCCAGTATGTCCGACACCTACAAATGGGGCCACAGAAGGAGAATGAGCAGCGACTACTTCATCCTCTGGGAGTTTGTCTGTGAATGCTCCCACCTGCCTGCTGACCACAGTGGCCCTGGCCCCTTCTACCTCTTAGGTACTGGCCTCAGATGATCACCAGGGAGCACTATGATTTCACCATATGCACGCCAGTTTGCTCATCAACTTCTCCACGCTGGGAAGTGGCTATTGCTACTGTTTAAATTCCTGCCAATCTCGATAAGGAGAAACCTTACAGCATCTGAAGACCCACAGCAGACAAGAAAAAATTGTGCTTTTTTTTTTTTGCTTTTTTTGTGTATTTTTTTAAATGCATCCTGTACACAAAATCAAATCTATTCATGTAGCAACATGAATCACTTCATTCTTGTAGTGACTATCAAGTCATTCACTATTGCTGTCTTGCTAATGCTTGTGGAATTAATATGAATACACAGTATTTCAGTTATAATTCCCACTTCAGATTAGTCCGGTCCCTGTAACCCCAGTAAATATTTACTGACAAACATAACAAACTACCAGCAACACTGCAGAACCCCAGGGGTTTAACACTATGTCCCACTACTGATGTGCGTTTCTCCCTTCACCTGGGAGCAACCTTCTACAGACAGAAACAGTCCAGCTCTCCTAGGGAGGGAAGGACAGTGTCCTCACCCAATATACCCATGTTTAGCACGGACACCACATTCACACACATTTAACTCCTTCATTTATTTGTCATGATTAACACCCCTCTCCTTCCCGGCAAGTACCTCCCTGCTAGAGGGGGGGGGGATCAGTTCTCCTGCCTCACTTGGAGTGTTACAGGGCAGATGCAAATCAAACTCTGAAAACTTCTGTCTGAACTTGGATTTCTTTCTCATGTGGTCTGACTTGCCTCTGTACAGATAATTTACATGTAATATCACATACCAGAGAACTCTGCAAACAGATCACATCACAACATACTCTATGAGAGGTAAACAATGTGCAGAACTTGATGAGTTGGGTTTTTTCTTCTTCCCTGACTGGGTAACTTGTGAAAAAGCTATCAACCATCTGAAAACCAGGACTGGAGGACAGGAAAACAAAGCACTCTAGTGGAAATACCGCCACCTTCATCCTAGTTTGCAAAGCATACATAAGGGAAAGACAAATGGAAGGGAAGAGATGACAGCGCAGAAAGCTGTGAGAGGAGAAGTAGTCAGCGTGGATCCAGCAAGTACCGTTTTGTTTTGATCTAACAACTTGCCATTAGGACAAGATGCTCCACATTTACACACACACTTATCAGAGGACGTTTAGTTAACAGGATAAAAATCCTTTAAAAAAAGCTCTTGAAAGTACCAAAACATAATTTTTCGGAATGTCTAATTCTAGGGGGGTTTGGATTTGTATTCAATTCAACCTGAGAACTTTTTTCCCCGTTTATGAAAACATTACATCTCGGTAAGGTACCTGGCATTAACCTGCACCCTCTTTTAAAATAAAACTTTTAAAGTAGGTACATACACCATTCACAGTCTGTATCGGGAATTCTACAGACTTCAGATGCTGTGGTAGCATCTTTGATAAATACATTGTATCATATGATACAAAAGAAAAAGAGTAAGAGAGGACAATCTCGCTACATTTTTTGTTTTGCTTTTTAAACTTCAGTTTGTTGCTGGATCAAAAAGAAGGATCTACCTAATCCTTCTCAAAGATGTTGTATATGCATACACCAAGAAAACACTGGAAAAGGAAACAGGTTAAGGTTGGTGGTGGTTGTATGTTTTTTGAAGAAGTGATAAAGTATATCTGAAAAAAGGTGCAGCAGCATCCCCTTTTCCTTCAGATTAACCTCACTGCCTTAGAGTCACATCTTCTCCAGCTCCCATCGCCCCCCGCTTTTAACTTTATCGGAGTAAACCCCAATAATATAGACGGATTTAGGTGTTTGATGTTGTAATACAGTGAAAAGGGGATACTGCGTTGTCCATAAACCAGTGAGTACATCGGGAAAAAAAAGATCAGAACAGAGGATGATTCTTGTAAATTAGCACTCATCAGATTTTCGGCCTCTGATGGTACGTTGTTAGAGGGAGAAAGCTGACCGGCAGACCATCCAAAGCAAGTCTCCTAAGTTGCAGCAGCAGTTCCATCCCCTCATGCCCGAGCACCACAGTCAAACCATGAGCGCCCTCTCCTCTCTCCCGGGAATGATGCCAACGGCACAGGCAGCACTGCGGGTCTCCGAATGCACATGGTGGTTTGTGTTGAAGGAGAAACACTGGCAGCAGAGGATTCTGGTTCCCAAAAAGGTACTTTTTCCCATTGTGTTGGACTGGCAGTTCCATTCTGCTCCACTTTTAAGCTTATGGATATCTTTTCTAAATTACTTTAGGTTTTGCGGAGCAGAATAGAGTTTGGATGTTAAGAAACTGTCGGAACACAAGACTTAAGTAACAGAGTGGGTGCTGCCATGGTGCTGTGGCTACTTGAACGCTGCAAATTCTCCTGTAGAGGGAGGACAAGAGCTTGGTTTAAAAATGCAGTATCAGTTACTAGGTGGTCAGAGATCTTCTCTAGACTAGTTGAACATTAGGTTGAATATAAAAGATGTTAAAAAATGCAAACTGTTAAAATCAGAGCACAAGAGAATACACAGTGAGAGAACATCGAATACAGACCCAGCGTATTTTACTGAAAAAAAAGGATTTCTTGAAAGCAAGCTGTACCCATTCTTCCCAAGATAGAGGTTTGAAAGTTCAAGCAAAGCCTAATTCACTATGAATTTGAAAATGTGTCAGGTTAATTTCAGTTTAAACTGCTTATTGCACACATATCCTCCTGAAAAGCATCAACTGCAATAAATGTGCCAAGCTGCAAACTCAGTTTTACACCACACTAGAAATGATTTAATAACAAAGAGCTACCTGACACACCCATTAATCTTTAAAGGCTATGTACAGTAAAGTGCCTGATTAAAGCAGTATTAAAGAATGCTGGGATCTGGTTTAGAGATCAACACAGCAACCTACTGTGAGAAAAAGAATGGTGAGATTGTCTACTCAGTCCCAGACCAGAAACTAGGCCTCGCTAATAGGGAGCACAACAAATTAAAGCAAACCCTTGCTTCCTTCACAGCTACTGAATAAATAATATTCTATCCAGTGCTTTCACATGCAATGATCTCCTGAAATTCTACAGTTTATGTAGTGTCGGCATGCCATGAGGTAGACTGGTAGTCCCATTTCAGAGAAGAAGAAACTATGGCACAGAGTAAAACTGCTACCCAAAGTCTTCAGAAATTTGCCAGCACATCGAACAGAAGCTGAACCTAAGATACTCATCATCTTATACTTCAGCCAAAAAGCTCCTCTGCCACCCACAAACAAATTCCATTTCATCAGATTTTTAGGGAGGGGTGTTCCAGTATGCTTAGCCAAAAGGACTAAGGAGCACGAGAAAAAGAAACACACATCTAACTTCCCCATGCTGGGTTTCACATGAGGTCTGGGTTAATTTATGCCCCTTTCTTGACAGCACTCCTCAGAGCTCTGCTAATAATGAAGGAGTGCTAAGCAGACATCAGAGACCCTTTGTTCTGTTCAAGGGGCATGCTGAATGCCCTTAGATCCAAACAACTGCTCCCTACCATGCTGTCCTTCCATCCTTTCCAGAGCGAGTGTTTTGTTGGCTTTGTTGCTTTGTTTTTTCTTAAGACTCTTACTCTGATTATTGGAAACAAACCATAAACATCCCTGCAAACAGGATTTTTGGCTAATAGCATTAATTCCGTGAATGTCTTGTTCTCTAAAGAAGAGAACCAAGAGTGATTAGGAGACTGGATAAGGAGGGGGAAGAAATCCCATCTACACAGGGCCTGGCAGGAAAAGCTGATCCAGCTGATCTAAGGGAGCTTTAAGAGCAAGGAGAGGGCTCTGTCTGTTGTGGGAAATGAGAAGGGAGTATGCCCACAGTCTAAAATAATGGTGGCTGGCACAGGTGACTGTGATAGACCTCAAGCTCTATGTGTCTTGACAGACTGTGGTGGTAGGTTTAAGTTTTAACAACAAAAGAATAAAAGCTTTATGATGGGTTTAACTGCCCATTTTACCAGTTCTACCAACAGATGAAACCTTTGCTCTAACATACTCTTTGTTAAATTAAAAAATTTATTAATTTTTCTTGCTTCTCTGACACATTTCACCTATTTCCCAACTCTCTTCAGAGGATCTTCTAGAAACAACTCAGTTTTGGTACTTTTAAGATAAGGACAAAAAAGTCATCAAGTATTTGCCTGTGAGGCCAATTTTTAAGAATCACATTCAGGCTTAGCTATGCTTTCAAAACATGCTCTACTTAACTTATTTTTCAGTCTGCCTTCCTAAACTGCTGATTAAAGACCAATTTATAAACAAGAGATCACTCCCTCATTACTCATCTTGTCCTTCTGCCCATTTCTGGTAATAATTCAGCTTTTAATAGTTATACAGGGATTTCAGAAGATAAAAGATGAACCATTAATTGGGAAAGGGCAATGGAAAAACGGGATCAGAAGCCAAGAAGCATCTCAGATAAAACGTTAACTATAAAAAGGTGATTTTCAGTCTTTTGTGCCATTTAAATAAAACCTTAGCAAAGACATTTTCTTTGACAAGTTAATGCTAAACCTCCACTTTCAAAATTAAGGCACTACTCTGATCTCCAATCAGGAGGAGACCAAAATATCTAATGATGGAATTATGTTGATTTAACACCTATGAGATACATTAGCAGTAATGGCTTTCCCTAGATGAAGAATGTAGATAAGATGGCTACATCCATCCACAAACAGGAATCTTCCATCTTGGGTGCTGACAGGACTTTCTGAGGAGCAGCTAAAATGCTTTGAGTCACCTTTTCTATTCTGAATATTTAAAATATTTGTAAGTCGGTTCTTTTATCTTCTGAAAGAAACTTCACCTGTAGAAGAGGGAAAGAGAGCACAGGCAACCTCTTCTTGAGACTTAGATGCACACATATAAATGAAGCAACCTGAACTGTGAATCTATCAGGACAGGAAGGTCATGCCCAGGGGAAATGAATGGATGAAATGAAGACAGCTTTAGGAACACAACCCACTATGCCCCGTCCTGCAGGATCATCCCGATTCTGCCCTGCTAAATCTTTGGGCATGGTTCTCCGACAGCCAGTGTTAATCTAAACTGGGATTATTGCAGTCCCACTCTCCCTCCTGCCCGTTGTGCCACACTGAGCACTGTGCCTCACTGGCTCTGAGGCAAGATGGCTTAAGGAGCTGATCTAGCAAATGCTAGCTTAGGTTGGTGGGAAAGGAAGAGTTTTGTAACCAGTTTTTGGATAGCTGCTCTGTTGATGGAGGGGGGAACCCACTCAACTGCGTGGAATGGACTAGTGGAATTTGCCAGTGCAAGGGTAAGGAGACGGGCCACAGCTGTTCCAAATGAGATCAGCTTAACCATGAAGCTATGAAACCACATACCTCATGATCTGTGATGTAAAAAACCCCACACATTTTCAGTCATTGTGAGCCAGGCAGCTGATGTGCTTTTTACCAAGCAGGCCTTCAGATACTTGCTTGGACTGGTAACAAAGAAATTCCTTTCCAAAGGATGAATAGCATTTGAAATCTACACTTACAGAGCCCTTTCAAGTTAGTTGCTAGAATCTTCACACTTGTCACATGCAAAGCGAGTGGAATCTGTTCCAAATGCACTTTAAAAAAAAAAACAACTCTGTACTAAAAAGATGTTAAAAGTTCTTTCACACTGCTTCCCAACAGTACACTGTAAGGGCATGACCTGAGTGAACCTGCTGCCCCTAATTCCTTGAGAGATTTAAGATGCAGTTACCAATCTCTACTATCACAAATTCAGAAGTCATCTGGACTCATGAGGTTACCTAGGTATATGCATGACATCTTAACTGCACTCCTTATCTCCTCATCCTGGGGTATATGCCATGTTTCTCAGAATGGTAAGGGGAATGTTTCCCTTCCAGGCCTGTGCCAGCCTTGTCTCTGCTTGGATAGACTTATCAAAGGGAAACACCAAATTCCAGCACCTTGCTTGGATTACATTCACAGAAAGTATGTCAAAGAGGCAATTTTTTGTTGGATCTCATGCTGACCTTCTAGTATGGATGCCATTCACTGGCTAAATAATAATTTGGAACATATTCGGATGTGGGTAATTAGTATCCTCAGACGAATATACAGCAGTGCTTATGAGGATCTGGTCCTTCTAGAAGGTACCAAGACAGATTTTGTTTCTATACTGAGGTTCAGGGAAGTAAAGAAAAAAAGGAGTCTCATAAAGTATAAGCTACCCCTTCAGGGAAGCCAGGGATCCTACAGACCTGTTTTCAGGACCAACTGGTATGTGTTTCTAAATAATATAGCTGAGTAGCATCTTTGAGAACACTGACCCAAATCCACAGGTGTATTTAGGCATTTTCATCCTACATATGTTCCCAAATCTCACTGAAGCAGCAATTACAAATTACAAAAGTTAAACCCCTAAATGCCTTTATGTCAGATAAAATTAATGATCCACAAAACCCAGCCTCCTTTTAGGCTTCATAAAGTGTTTAGTGAGAAGCTAAGATCACACTATGGTCATGGATTCCCTGGATTCCAAACCATGCTCAACATGTAAGAGCAGGTGACACAGGAGTAAATCTAATACACTGACCATACAGCAGGAAATGGGTTCAAGTGTTTCTAAGGATGGCAGCATTTTTTCCCCTGTAACTGCAGTTCCAATAGTACAGAAAAGCAATCTTAACAAGGAGGATAACACTACTCCAAGGAATAACTGGTCTGAACTCATCTGGCAGACCTGGAAAAGAGTAAGCCTGGGCAGGGCAGTGATGATGATTTTGCACTCTCTGTAACTCCCCCTGTGGTTAAGCCTTTCCTAGGTAGGATGCCAACATTTCTACATTCTGCAGAAGACCCAGCGGCACCCTCTTGCTCTTATTGGGATGGGCATCGTAGCCTGTACTGAATATCATACTTCAAACCTTAGGAAGCATTGCTCCTCACTGTCTAGAATTAAATTAATCAGTGAATAAGAGGGGAAAAGTCCCCACTTAAATTCTGCTTTCATGTTAAGAAAAGCCTGCCAAAATGAGGTGAAGCTACCAGAAAGATGGGAAACTGATTTCTTAAAACAGTAACAACCTTCATCTTCCATCACTATTTCCATAGATTTCAACATCTGCATTTTCTCAACTAACAAGATGAGAAGACAAGTTAGTTTCCCAAACTGTTCCAACAGCAGAAGCGAAGATCATTCTAATCTGGCCAGAAAACGTAGACATTACCTACATATCTTCAAGCTCTCTAATTCTGCTCCCTGTTTTAAAAGGCTCAGTTGCCAGAAAACCAACCCTGTTTTGAATTCCTGATCTATTTCAAAAACCTATGGCTAGCAACATGCAAAATCCTCTGCAAGTATGTAAATCAGAAGCCATTAAGAAGACTCCTGGCCTTTGAAGTTCTAACAACAGCAGCAAGAGCTTGTTTCTGATGCAGAAGAATCTGTGAAAATTAATAGCTTAGCAGTTTAACACAAACAAACCCACGTAACTGACTTCAAAATAAGCAAGAATGCAGTCAATAACATTACTGTTTTCATATCTGACATCCAAGACTGATACAACCTGAACCACCACTTTGATTCACTTGTTCCAGAGGAATGCTCCAGGGAAGAATACAATCTGTAAAGTGAGCTGACAGGACCTCTGGTAAGGTGTCTAGCTTTCTTGGTTAGATATCTGGTCTAACAGATTCACTTCCAGTCAAACTGGGAACTTTTACATGGAAGTGAAAAAAAACAATTCATCACTAAACAGAAGCATGTTCAGTGGTATTCTTAACAATATTAAAGTAATTGAATCCTTTCATCTTAACAGAATTCATGGTATAATACTGACTTCCATGAAAGCAACTGCTTTTTCAAATCCTCTTTTCCCATTCCGGGTGTTAGCAGCCTTTTTCTCTTGAAGTATTTGGCTATGCCCAAGATTTAAAATGTTTGTGTTCTTTCTAAATTTTGAAATCTGTGCTATTTGCAGGATAGAGGCACCAGCACCAGTACTGTTCTTGCAGTTCAGCAAAAGCAGGTTCAGAATGTATTCTATGTTGCATTGTAATACAACATTTTGGGATAGTCTAAAGCACAACAGGTCAGGGTATTCAGGCAAAATTAAACATTAAGAAACCCCACACCACCACTCCTCTGCAGGAATACACGTTCTCTAAACTGCACTATTTTAAACTTCAACTTCCAAAATAAGAGTCACATTTCACTAAGGTCTTTCTTTGGATTGTGTGCTGTACCTGATCACCTCCCCTGATCACAAGAAGTTTCAACTGTGCTCAGGACTGAATGTAAGTTTATTTTCCCAGTTGCTTCCCACACATGAGTAGCATTACTAATGGAGGAATCTAAAGCCTATTGCTCAAACATAATGACATCAACCGAAGGAAAAAAAACCCAAACCATCATAGCTTGAGTAGATTAAAATCAAATACACTCTAATTCCAATCAACAAACTGGGCAAAACCAATACAGGCAAGCAAAATGACACCCAATGACCTTAAGAGGATTTTTGCTTGTTCTGAAGTGCCTTTTCCCATTTCTTTTATAATTCTTCTTGTGCCAGCTGCTCCCAGGGCAGTTGTTACCAACATGGACTCTGTGCTCAGGACATTCAATGCCCACTTTCAGGAAGAAAGTCTTCATTCCCTCAGTAAACCTTAAAAACATAGCTGGTAGGAACCGAGAGCTTACACGTGTTGCACTCACAGGAACACACCAGCACACAGACACACAGGCACATGCTTTCACACTTCTTTTCAGTGCACTGGAAACCCACCGTATCCCCCTGCTTGGATGGGTGTTTTTGGAGAAGCACAAGCATATAGACTAAAATCCTCTGTCTGGAAGCCAGCCCGGTTTAATGAGGGCTCAGATGCACTGCGGTGAATTTTTGGCAACGACCGGGCCAGAAGCTCAATGGAGGCAAGAATCTAAAACATGCAGAAAATAAGCGATCAAATCCATTGTCCAAAGCTGTAACACTCTCTTAAAACCAAAGGCAGAACATAAATTAACTACAGAAAAATATTTATAGAGACATTTAAACTGAAACATTAAAAAATAGATCACTGCATTGCGCTCTGATGTTTGATCCTGAAAAAGGCTAAAAAGGACATTTTGGGGAAAAAAAATGCCTCATTTTACCCATTTAAAGGGCATACCGCTTTCCCTCTGTAAGCATAGTGAATATAGTTGCCTTTTATTTTGCCTCCTTGTTCACGCACTAGTATCTATACCTCCCATTGCTGCAAATGAACACCGCTTTGACAGCTCGCTTAACACCATTCACCATAAAGCCAGCAGGTGGAGCTCCTTAGTTTTTGCAAAAGGTTTGGTTACGCTAAGAATAAAATCCAAGGTCCCCCTCAAGCCTGTGGAGCCCAAACCTTCCCCAGCGGGCACGATAAACCAAGTTTTGTGACAACACTACCAGCTTGCCTTCACAAATCTTAGGGCAGAGCAAGGAGGGTGGTATAAAGATTTCTGAGAACATACACCTAGCTGCAATTTGTGTGTCTAATTGTGGTTATTAATTTGACTGTCTCCCTGTTGAAACTTTCTCCAATGCAAACACTTTTCCAACCACACAGGTCACTTTAATACCTGCTTTCTGAATTCAAAAGAAACATTTTTATGAAGTTATGCTACAGCACTCATCAATGAGATTCTGAATTGGCCAGTGAGTTCATAAGTGATCTTTAATTTCAATAGTTGAGTTGTAAAGTCTACTGAGAGCTAAAGAGGAACACTTCTCACCTGTGGAAAAAGGGGTCTCTCATCTCTTTTCTTTTTTAAGCATTCTGCCATTAGTCTTTTCATAGCTTTTGGACAGTTGCTCCGTACTTTGCTGAGGTCTGGAGACAGGTATCCTCGTCCCACCATAAAAATTATCTTTATTTAAGGGAAGAAGAGATGAAAGGAGAAGAAGACAAGTCCATAAAACAACAGTTACAAAAAATTAACATTTTGCTAGACCACGTTGATCCCAGCAGCAAGTTTTCTGCTCCCAGGAAACACTGTCTGGTGCTGAAATTGCCAAATTTCTTGGAGTTATGCTTGCTAAACCTATTCAGTATGGAGAAAAAAATTAGATTTCTTCCTCCTCCTCCTCCAAGGAGAGATTTCGGTGGAACTTGAACACTAGTAGATGGTTACCATTTATAGCAATAACCATCTAAGGAGCGGTCCTTCAGTGTCAAAAACTGTTACAAAAACAAGAATAAGCAACTCTGTGGCAGGAACAGAATGCCTAAAAATAAATATTCTGTTTTATAAGTCAACACCAAGTTCGCACGGAAAGGCATTTTAAAAACACACAGACTTCAAATATTAAGAACCCTTACCTTTTGAGAATAAATTTCATCATCTACTTTTCCACCACAAAAGATTATTCTTGCCTCTGACCACCTCCCCCCCCCCCCACCCCCAAACCCACAAAAGAAAAAGAGAAACTGTGTCCTCTGTATAAGAGGAGACAGACAGACTTTGTATTTTTACAGTAATTCCTTTAACATGGAAGTCTTATATTTCACCTAAGGATGGTTAACCATAGAACAAAGTAAACTAATAGAAAGCAGGAAAGCAGATCATTAAATATGGTTACTGTTCTCTTGGATATATAAAAATATACCATCAAACATCATCACGTCAAGCCAATGTCAAATGCAGTGTGGTGAGTACTGCAGTTGTGCTGACACTAAAAACCCCTTTCAAACTAGCTAATCAAAGCTCCATTCATGCTGCCACAGATAATCACTACCTTTTCTGAATACTCAGGCAGACCCAGCAGGTGTATCATACTTTATATTCAATGAAGTGTAACTATTTTGTATCTGGACACTGGCAAAAACAACAGAAAACCTGCACACCTCATGCAAGCTATACATTTTATTTGTACTAACACAATCCTGGTGCCTTTTCAACTTTCTGATTCAGTTGCATCTGTGCTGGCATCAAGGAGATTAAAACTCCCATATGGTTTCTTTAGAAATCTCCATGTGCCAGAGCAGCATTTCGTAGTAAAGACTTGTCTACCCCATCCCTTACCACCGCTGCAATGAGAGTTATCATCTAAAAATTACTTTTCTCTAAATAGTTACACTACTTAAGTAGAAATTATTAAAAATTCATTATTATCTATGTTTCCAACACTCTTTACCAATAATGCAGGGATTAAACTTTTATTCTAACTGGAGAAAAAGTATCACTAAAAGAACAGCCCTAGTCTGCCTAGAAAAATCTTTTAAGGTGAGAGAAACAAGAAGGATGCTTTGCTCACAAAGAATCCCAGTTGTGCCATAGTAGCTGATGTAGATGCACCAGAGAGTGAGCAGTACTTTCATCTTCTCAGACAATCAACTGGGTGTGACAAAACTTAGATTAGATTACATTTCATATGTTGGTTTCACTTGCAGTTTGACTTGCAGTTGGCTTCACTTGCTTTAGCACTCAATTGTTAGCACCCACATCACTGGATTCATCTTTCAAATCTCAAAAAGTAAAACCAAAACAATGCCCTAATACTGCTTTTGGAGGATAATATCCATCTGGCCAGGAATCTGGATATTTCCCATTTTCCAAACAGCAAACCCAATTAAAAATAAAAATAATTAAAAAAGAGTCACTCCCAATTTGATGAATTGGAAGTGTTCTGACAGATATGGAAGCAGCCTTATAAAATGGCATTCACAGATGAACGTTGCTATGGTTGCAATCCTCAAGTACTGACGGTGAAAAAACAAGAGATGTGGACACAGAAACAACATAAATATAACACCACCCAGACACTGAATAGTTTACACCAAAGATCTTGATGCACAGATACTATTTTCAGATTAGACAGAGAAATAATGAATCAGATGTGGCTTCACAAACGTGCCTATCCTGTGGAGATATATGACAGGCGTGTGGTATCATCAGACTTAAGGAATATTTGTTCACAATTAAGAAATCTTCTTAGAGAATTCACACACTCTGCAAACTCCATCTAGCAGGATTTGAGAAATACGGGTAGCCTGAAATTCAATTAGATGGTGCATGCGTTCCTCACAATCAAAATGAATATAAAAACCCAGAAAGACTACTGCTGTTCCATTTTGTCAATCCTATTGCTGAACTATTATTCAACGCAAGGGAGGGAGGAGAGAGGAATAACTCAACATATGGAGGATCATTTTGCCTTTGCAAACCGGATTACTATTAAGTAACCTGCTCTCTCCCTAATAAGTATCCTGGCAACCAGCTCAGAAGCTGAAAATCTATACTTGAAGTAGAAAAGAACAACAAAAAAAAAAAACCCCAAAAAACCCCTCTAGTGAAGTGAATTGATGCTACGTGGCTGAGGCAGACCTAGAAAATTTAGAAATGTCATCTCATAACATCAGAAACACAAATCAAACACACACAGAACATCAGAAATGCAAATCAAACACACAAACCATCATAATGCGTGCTTCACAAGGCTGAATCTATCTCTGTTTCAGGCCACAGATGACTGAAGTCACTCCCTTCCCTTACCTGGTCCCTGTTGTTGATGTTTGAGTATGGTAACTGTCCAGTCATCAATTCATAAAGAACAATCCCAAATGCATACACGTCCGACTGAAAGCTGTATGGGTTTTTATCTTGCATCCTAATAACTTCTGGTGCCTGTATCAGAAAAGGAAAGAATTAGTTTTTATTTCACCATGTCAGGCTGCACCTCACATGCCAGGAACAAAACATGGACTTGTCCAAAATATAACAGTGCAAATGCCACTCTTGCCTTCAGATGTTACTGGGTCCTAATAGTGGATGTTACTATGAACCTCAAAGTCCACTGGTTTGTTTTAGCTTGGTGATACTTTTATTTATACAGAATTACCTTGTTCGGGCCAAGAAGCTACTTTGAAACTAGATTACAACAACACTGAAAATAATGTCCAATAACAGACCCTTCAGGGTTTTTTGGGGGAGAAAAAAGCACAGCTGCATAGGAGGGTGCAACTACACTTCTTAAGACTAGCAAGTTGTACAGTCTCTTGAGAGAAACTATACTTGAATGCTTAAAACTTAAAGAGCACCTTCCTTTTGGTTCTGCTCTTTGTGGGACATTTTCCATGGCTTTTCTCACCTTCTCGACCCAGGATTAATCATACTCTTTTTCCTCAGCCATCATTTTATTTTCAGTTTAAATCCCAAAATAAAGGATGAAGACACTAAGCTTTTTTTGCTGACTGCTGGAAAACATGTGCTTAAAGAAGAACTAAAAGGTATTCATTTAGTAATTCATATTACTGCTTGTCTTTTGCAGCTTAAGACAGTTTGCACATGTCAGTGTGCTGGAGGGGTAGTCTTAGAAACTTTTGACAAAGGCAACTAAATTTGTTGAAACACACTCACTACTTCCCCTTGCTTACCATCCATAGAATAGATCCAGACAACTGTTCAAACTGATGGGATCCACTCCATCGTGATTTCACTGTAGCTAGACCAAAGTCACCTATTTTTACTGTGAGGTCTTCATGAAGAAATATATCTAAGGGGTAAATGTTAAGGGAAAACAAACAAGTGGTACTGCTCCTGCTCTACAAGAACAATAATCAGCTACACATGTGCAACATTAGACTTAACAGTTTTAACTATTCACCATCATTAAAGAAGGTTTTCATATAATACAAGTTCTATGCAGTCAGCATGGTGAATTATGCTATTTAAGAGTTACAGAAGTAACAACTGGGCCACTGCTGAAAGGACCATGGTCCAGGCAGCTTTCTTGAAATGCCATATACAAGAAAAGCCAAAAATATCCCATGATCAAACTAGTGTAATCTTTGATTGCATGCAGAAACCAAATGATACAAAAATGTTCCTGATACCACAACAAAACTTCCTACATTATGGCAATCGCATCAATAGACATAGTAAGTATTGCTTACTTTGCTACTAGTGATATTACCCCTTCTCAGTGTAATTTCAACTCAGGAAATACACATGAGCAACAGTTTACATCAGTAAGGTAATTTCTGACAGAAAAAAGCAAAGCAAAAAGCAAAACACCCCCCCCCCCCCCAAAAAAAAAAAAAAAAAAAAAAAAAAAAAAAAAGGGAATGCTGTCATGTTCCACAATCACATCTCTGGGAAAGGATACTATTACTCTTGAGGTCTCTGTGGATGATTGACTTGGCATGCAAATAACTGAAACGGAACCATAGATTAGGTGGGTTAAATGATATTTCACTAATCAAAAACTCAAACTCCACTCTATTACTGAAACACGAATTCTGTAGATATTCAAAATGCACATATTTATTAACGTAAAACTGCAGTAAAAGTCTACAAACTAAAGCTTACGTTTCCAGCTCAAACCTGACGCTACCAAATTCTGCTTTTCAGTTCTATCTGAAATATTCTGAAATATTCAGAATAAAAGAACTTCAGTAGTTTTTGAGACGCCATTCTGTGTTGCAGGTTCTGCCCCCAGGCCCTAACAGTGACTGTTAAAGACTGACACAGCCTTACATAAGGTGTTTCTAAATTGCATGAACTAGATGTGCTTCCTAGTCCCAGTGTGTACTCAAAGTATGCTGTCTGCCTTCTAGCATGGGACTGGGAAAAAAGATCCCTTGATTGCAGACTGGATAAATAAATCGCAGTGAACACAGAGAAGAGTACTTGCCTCACAGCATAGATATAGCCTCAATTAGGCAACTAGCCTTCTGTGACTCTTCGTTTAGTTAATGAGATTGGCACAAACTTGTTGGAAAAGCCCCAGTTTATGTCTCTGATTTGAATTACACTCACAAACCAGCTTCTGCATTTCTACTGCCTACAAAGGGAGCCTGGGAAGATGAGCAGGCTAGCAGAAGACTCAGGCTGGCTGCTGCAAACACCTCCCCATCTCTTGATTAAAAACATAATAGAATACTTCGTAGAAAAAAAATGGCCTGATGAACTGCAATCATCATAGTGGTTTTCCAGATGGAGGGCAATTTCTCTGGTCTTACATCATTTCCTGATTTTGGCACACAATATTGGGCTAGTTTTGTACATTCTAACTCAACTCACTTGCCCTCCTATAAGAATAAGGATTATGTACAGTGCTTAGAACAAAATATGTATGTTTTTTTCAAATGCTGAAATCTATTATCTACAGAGTTACAATACTTAACAGCAGAAAAGAAAAAATTGATTCTTTTTGCTATCAGGGCTGTCTGCTTTCTGTGCTATCTTATAGGATTACATCCTATTGTTCACAGGGTGTTTCTTTTTAAAGTATGTTTTACCTCCTACCATAAGACTATCTGCACTGTCAAGACCAATCATAAAGCTTGGAACATGAATATCTGCTCCAAAGATTGAAAGGTTAACTGAACTAAAATTATCTTTATTCTCCTATTTAAGACTATATTTCCTTCATGATTTGTAATTCCCTATGTTCAAAAAAACCAGAACACAGTCTATTTAACTAATAAAAATAATAAGCACTTCACCAAACACTCCGATCATCAAGGCAGGACCCTGGGCTTGGCTAAGCGAGTAGTTAGTTGGCCTTCTTTGCCAATGTCAGTCAGTGTGAAGGGAGTAAGTAAACATTGCCCCAACACTTACTTGCAAACAAGTAATACAATACTTACTCCATGCCTTGTGCAGTCTGTCGTGCAATATCAATTAGTTTGATCATTTCAAATTTGGTCTCAATGATGTGCAGATGGTGATATAAGCTGGACCCCTCACACCATTGTGTAACTATAGCCAACTGGGGTTTTGTTGAATAACCCATGAAAAGCAGGATATTCACATGTCGTGTTTTCCTGTTGAAATAGGAAAAAAAAAAAAAGGTCAGGAGGAAGTCAGACGGATCAGGTAATAAGGATAAAGTCAGGCAGATCTATCAATATCTAAATACATATTTCCAAACAGAAATCGTTGGGTCAAGCTCTACTAAGATAACAGGGTAACTTGTTGCTAGATTCAGTGTAATGAATTATTCCAGCAGTCAGCCTTTCTGACAATGACACAGAAAGCTATTCCAGGGTAAGCGCTGCTTCTGCAAGCGACCCAGCTCAAAAGATGCTGTTACCACTAGGTCCCCATGGGACAGCAACAGTTTGCAGACAGGTCTGCTTTTGTGTAACTCCAGTCCAGCTAGGAGATGTTGCTTCCCATTAGGAGGACATCCAAAATGGAATTCTATTCTCAGAGGCTTCCAGGAAGGACAACGCTTATCAACACACCCCAGAAAGCCTCTACTTCCAAACTATGAGCTTAGATTTGTTTCAGACATAACATTTCCTGGGGGAAAAAAGCTGATCATCTCCTGTTCGCCATGTAGCTTATTGGGGATAGTCCTCCAGCACATGTGCCTGGCTCAGCCTCCTTTCTATTTTATTTCTTGAACTGATTTATGCTTGAGACTGCTCAAGACTGTCCTTAGATACTGATGGTCATCCCCAATAAATATTCTATTGTATCGTACTGATGGATCCTTTTAAGAAATGAACCCAAGATAAAGACTTCCTCTGAGAAAGTACAAATAGTACACAGGAGAAAAGGATATCACAAAGTGATTTTTGAGAAATACATTTAAAAAAAACCCCAAAACTCAAAAGAGAAGTCCATGCTACTGAACATAAACTATTAAACAATGAATAACAGGGGCAGCAGTTAGCTCAAAACAATTAGTCATGCTCTCCTTCAGTCTCAAAATATGGATGAGAGGAAAGGAAGGCCTACAATTCACACTAAGGCTTGACAGTGCCCTGGGATAGTACAATAGCTAAAACCAGTCCTGTCTTGAGTATTTGGACATGCACATATTCACAACATAGGTGTATAGACAAACGTGCAGGGGAAAGAAGAACTAGCAGTACATACAGAGAAATATTTTTAAATGGCAAGCTACAGTTTTTGCCCAAACTATTATCATGGAGGAAAAAGACCAATGTGTTTTAATGGAGATCAAAAATTCAGTAATTAATGAAGTCTGAATCTACACACATTATTTTATGCCATTAAAAGTATTCTTACCTGAGCACTCCTACTTCATTTTTGAAAGCCTGTAACTGTTGAGGTGTGGGTGCCGTAACATTCAACATTTTCACTGCCACATCACCTTAAAGATAGCAAGTTTTAATAAGTGTCATTGATAAATATTGCTCAATTGAGAAAATCTATATAGAGCATCAATAATACTGAGATACCCTATTTTCTAGTTTTTGTGAAATAACCCACTACAATATTAAGGTAAGTACATATGCTGTAAAATGTATAAACACTATTCCTAGTTTACTCTGAGAAATTCTCACCAAGTCAAAGCTTTGTAAATACACATTTAAAATCATTCATCAAGATGGATACTTTAGTCTTTCTAGTAACTGTGTTTCATCTTGACCCTAATAATTAATTAATTCAGAAGAACATGCAAGTGTTGAGCTTTTAAACAGTCTGAAGTTCTAACATTACCTATACACTTACTAATTTCAAAGTCATCTTTATGGCTCTTCAATGAACTCTCTCCAGTATGTCCATGTCTCTCTTACTGAGGAGCCCAGAACTCGGACCAGCACTCCAGATGTCACCTCACCAGTACTGAGAGGAAGGATGAACTCCCTCGACCTGCTGGCAGTGCTTTGCTAATGCAGCCCAGGATATCATCAGCCTTCTTTGTGGCACGGGCACACTGCTGGACCATGTTTAACTTGATGGCCACCAGAATCCCCAGGTGCTTTTCTGTGAAGCTGCCTTCCAGCAGGAACTGTTACTTGCTTAAAAACTGCTTGCCATGACGGCCACATACCATGCCATTTTCCTTTGTAGACTGTTCCAAATGATCCAGATCCTATCCTTTGCCCAACTGTGATCTGTCCATCTGGTATCTCCCAATCATCACTTGAATCCCGTCGACCAAGAGTTTTCTTTATAGATAGATATAAAAAATAAGAAGGAAGAAAGCAAGGGCATTAACATCTGTGAAAACAGTTCCTTTGTTAAAGACTTAGTATAAGCATTTTGTATCTCTAAAGTCTTAAAAAGAACTTTCTTTTTTCAGATACCACATTTGACTTTTCAAGCCAAGCATACACAAAACCTCAGCATGCAGGTATACTAAATTATTACCTGGCATGAAATATTTGTCATAGGTTTCTGGCTGTGTTAAAACCAGTAAATGTTAAGAAACTCAAACTCAAAAAGAAAGTCTCAATTATAATGGTAAATTGTGAATTAAAAAAAAAAAATATGCAGACATTTTAATGTGTTACTAGATTTGAAAATTACCAGAGAACTTTTAAAGTTCATGAATCATGGTGGGAAAAGTTAAGCTGTTACTTGAAGGCAAACTGGCATTATAATACAAAACACACCAAGACATTTGGGTGCAATGGAGTAACAGTGAGTATAGCCAGTTATTTTATATATCAGTCCCACAATTTCAATATTCCATTACATATCAGTTTAAAGCCCTTGATCATTACCACATTCATCTTCCAAATAATTCAGAAGGCTTTGACATAAGAGTGAGAGGAACATGGTTGTGTAGTATTTCTACAGAATGAATATACTACAAAGGAAAACAGCTCATCTCTCCCTTACCATTCTATTTCTGTCTTCTGAGGATGAGGATGATTTCCTTTCCCGCTGGGGTCCTGGTGATTTCTGTAACGCTTTCACATTGGTGAGTGACCCAGGCAAAGAGGCAGGAGGTGTTGCAGACAAACCTGCAGCTGAACCTAAATTTCAGAAACAGGATAATTTTATCTATAAGAAGCCAGCTTATTGATACTAGGTGCAAGAACTGAGTTTAAGATGCAGTCTCTCCAAACATCAATGTAAATGTCACAAGGAAACAAACATATACTAGAAATATTCTCCTATTATTAGATTAGTGATCAAGTCTTAGATTTCAGGAAAAGTCTGTATCAGATATCCCTGTTTACCAGATAGTCCCCAGTCTCTTGTTCATGAACTACCAGAAGGACAACGTCTTTTTAAATAGAGGAGAAAAAAAATAAAACAACCCCTCAAAAATGCATTTTTTTAATTCCACCAGTTTCTTTGTGAAGAAAAGTAATAGCAATTTAGTTAGCAGCAGCTACCTCTCAGATTTCTTGTAGCTAACCTTTTAGGGACCCACTAAATAGCTGAAATGCTGTACTTTGGAATCAAAATAGACTAAATGCAAAAAAAAAAAAAATTAAATGTTTTCTAGCTGAGTCTCCAAGTGCCACCTGAAAAACCATTTGGCTGTTTTAAAGCTATCTGTTAGCAGAGTGCTCTTTTTAAAAAGTAAATCATAGAAAGGATTAAAAAAGAACAAGTACTTTAGTTAGCTATTTGTAGCATATTCTATTAAATACAAAAAAGAACAGTACATCTGTAGCCAACATGTTATCTAAACAAATCTATGCAGGAAAATGTCACCAGCAGAGCTGTGTTTCAGAGCCCCAATGGCTCTTTACAAATAGAGCCCTTCAACTAGATACTGCTTTTTAAAATACACCCTAATTATTCGTAACAAGGTTATGGTGACCCTCCCAATGTGAAGGACATAAAACAGGGTCAACTGTTAATTAAATTCATGCTGCTCTGCAAAACAATTTATGTCACTGTACCAGACCTCCAACATTCCAATGCTTTCTCTCACATCAGTGTTCTGGGAAGTGGTAGAACACAGTACTCCTCAAATTCCTTCAGCAGCAACCTTTTTACCAAAAAAGTGTCTCCTAATGCCAACTTGGGCTCAAAATCTGATTTTATGACTGTTGCTCAAGTTCAGTCACTCAGTGCGTGCTAATTTATCAGGCTACATATATCCATCACTGCCTGTCCTCAGACCTAAAATCTATACATTTAGAAGTGGAAGCACAAAATAATGACATACTGACATATCAAAAAGGGGACGCAACATCCATAAACCTTGTCCCATATACTGAAGCAACAATAATGATGCACAGTGGGCATCCTCACTACATATTACAAGGAGCTGGAAACCAGTCACCTGAAGGATGGACTTCTGTTCATATTCATGTTATGGCCATTATACTGTCATATATTTATTATATTGTCTGAAATCACATATATATAGAATTAAATATTCCCAGAACATGACCTATTTTCCAAAAGTTTACTGGGTTACACTTTCTCTGCAATAGCAAAGCTCTACTAGAGTGTGTTTTCTTTAGAGGTAACTAAATTCTCCTATTTCACCAATACCACTAGCACAATATTCACCCTTCACCAAAAATGCTTACAGCACATGGCAGAACATTACAGTTAATCTGTTCATAATAATACCAGATGGCCTGTTTTCCAAGTTATTAGAGTAGGATACTTCAGATAATATTAGACTTAAGTCATTAGCTTGGACTCTGAAGCTGTACATAACACATTCCATTCTGTAGCCAGTTTGCTTGTTGGGAACACCTGTCTTCTTACACATAGCGGAAGAACTTTACAAGTTCATAAGGTGAACTGCTCTTGATATATTCTGAAACAAAAGTCTTTGAAACAGCCAAGATGGTAGCGTTTAAAAACGATACTACATGCACTGAACTATCCATTCCTACATGTATACATATAGACACAAATATTTACAGTTCATGCTATTACTCAACAGGTGGTTTCTCCAGCATATGCAATCCCACAGAGTTTTAGGGGATTTTGTGCAATACAACAGATCCATTGACAGCTTTAGGCCTGAATTACCTCCAGAGTCAATGACGTGAAAATGGAAGAGTCTTATTTTACATGGTACAGGACACAAAACAAATGCTGTTTCACTGGAAGTTTACTAAATAAAAAGTGCATGGTCTAAACCATCTAGGGCCCCAATGTGGTATCAAGAGCACATTCACAAAGTGAAGTATTTGTTGAAAGCTGGCATGCACATTATTTGAAAAGCTTGAGACCTAACAAGATATCAATGGAAATGTTTGTAATTCACATCTGATTTCCTAGATTGCTTTTCAAGACAAATAATATTAAATATAGAAAACTGTTAAAGCACTGAACTGACTTAAACTGAACAGTCAAGGAAATTCTAAGTTAAGGACATCACTTTGTCTTTAAAATCACTGCAATGCAATCTAAGGACCTCTGTTTAGTAAAGTTATGCTGAGGTCCACATAAAAACCTCAACTATGAAATTCCTTGCCTTTGAAGATTTAAGTCAGACTTCATTTATAGTCATTTTGAAGCGTGTAAAGGTGAAAGTGGGCATGTGTGAAAAGCACATTCAAAGCAATCCAGCCAGGCCAAGCAAAAAAAAAAAACAGAGGTGTTTTGATAAACTCACACACTTACATACACACAGTGTGAGGGTGAGGCACAAACAGCATCTGTGGTTTTACTTATTTTGTTTGGGTGAAAACAAGAAAGAAGAGCCCAACTACCTCTGAACACTGGGCCAGGCTCAAAATCAAACACTATTTCACTGGGGACAGAATGAAGGAGGGGACTGGGAGTCCGGGATTGGTATTTCCGAAGACAGCGCATCAGCTGGTTCAAAGGGGCTGTTAGAGAGAAAGAGACGGGCAGGCAGAGACAGAAAGACAGACACATAGAAGAAATGAAAGAAGTCACGGGAAATAACTAGGATGCTTTGACTCCTATGCATAGATTGCTTCTGTACTTCGAAGGGATGAAAAAAAAGTCAATTACTAATAACACTGTTACAGGACTGGGAAGAGCCAATTGTTCTCAGATGCCAAGCAGACAGTTTATGATCAGAAGTTAAAATCAACATGATAGCACAACATTTAAATGTTGGACAAAATGGGCAAAACTGTGGAGTGCCACACCTACTGACACATACAAAAATAGCTAAATCTGGCAACTTTAAATTAGTAGGCTTGCAGGAATAAAGGAAATTTCTTTTTAAAGAGCATTCTATTGCTGGCATAAGAAAAAATAGCTCCATCAAACACAACACAGTAGGTAGGTGCTGTCCTACTAACTACCAGATTTGGATGGGAGACACAAAGTCAGTAATAGCCCACAGTATAAAACCTTAATGATCACAATAGAGTGCACTAACATAATTCAGACTTTACTCATGGCTGAAGCAAGTTATGAGTTGACTGTGTTAATGATTTGGAGTTAAAAAAGCTGTCATATGCCAGCCCGACTATTTTTTTATTGCTACATTATTATTATATTCATAGGAATAAACATCGCACACAAGAGGACCTTAACAGCCAGTGAGAGAAATGACTTAACAGGCCTGTGCATAACACATGAAGAAAAAGAAATCTTTCGGCAGTAGTTCTGACTTTACTGCGAATCAGGGTTGTGTGTTACTGAAGAAAACATAAAAAGACCTGGCTTTAGTGTAAGGTCCTAACAACCTGGTTCCAAGAGTAGCACAGGCATGCAGTACAGCAAAGCAGCATCTTCAGCAGGGGTAGAGGGGGAGAAGAACTGGAGTTATTTCACGCTGCTTTAGGATGCAGCAGCTCGTATGGAAGGTCCATCTACCACGTTGATGGTTTTCTATGAAAACCTCTGTTGTTTCCATGGGTGGAAAGGTAACAACAGGCATAAAAACACCTTTGAGAGTTGGGAAGTTGCAGCATGTCTGTGTGCAGCCATGTGAGTGAATGAGTGTGTGTGTAAGAGAGCAAAAAAGTGATGGTGCAAGGTACTTTTAAAACTAAAAAACTAGATACCACTTCAAAACTTTTTCTCCTTCCGTCTCCCCCACTCCCAAAATGACCAGCAAATGACTCGAACCTTTGTCAGACATATATTAAGTTCATGGACAAGCAAATGCAAATTCATTTTTTGTCCTAATCATATTTTCCTTTGTGCCTGTGTTTTGTTGAAGGAAGTAGAACAAAAAGAAGGGATGGAGGAGTTGTGTAATTAAATATAGCACAGTAGCTAGTTTAAACACTACTTACCTCCCTCTCCTCGTAAACCCTGGTCTCTTATCAAGTCCTATAAATAATAATAAAGAAAGTGTGTTTAATTTAGGTATTATTTTTTCATTTACATTCCAGAATCAACTGAGACTGATCAAATTGAGAATTCATAACCTCGTATGTTGCATACAAAATGTTATTTCCCACCATGGCTTACTAACAGCAGCAACTCCAAAGAACTATTTATAACAACTACTACACGTTTCAAAATTAGTTGCTTTAAAACAGCATCTCTCAGTAGTAAAGCGAAACGTACAGCTCCCAAAATAGACGCTGACAAGAAGATATTGATTTAAACACTCAGCTGGCCAAAACACAAAGAAATATTGAACCAAGCGTTCTCGTTAGTGTTTGTGGCACAAACTATTTGAACTGTCATATCAGGAGCTGGGACACCAATTTCCAACATGCATCAGTCAAATTTTTCTGCTTCATTTTTTTCTTATAACAAATCACCTCATTTGCATAGCCAGGCGCACACTGTTCTCAGAAATGATTAACTGCAAAATGTTTCCTTCACTTGCAATCCAGTGAACTGAGAGCAAGCAAACTACACTACAGATTTTCTAAAGAGAAGAAGAAAATACTAGCAGTTTCCCTCCTTATTTCAATTTCATCAGCAAGCTTTTTTTTTTTTTTTGGTTACACAAATATTTTTTTCCCTTATACACCTGCACTGCTGCTGAAAGCACTGGTCCTGCCTCTCAGATGCACCACTGCCATATACCATATACAAATGTCTACGCGACCACATTCTTAACACTCAACTAGCATTTCACTTATCACTCAGCTCATAAGCAAAACATTTTGGGCCTCAGTGTCTAGGCAGACTTCAAGACTGCTCACCTGACAAATGACTAATTTCTAGAGAATAGGCTTAAGGCCCATACGAGCTAAATACAGTGGCAAAATTAAAGAGAGGTTGTTGTGACCAATATTTTGAAAGGTCTAAGCTGTCCTTATACCTAATATCAACCATTAGTATAATTTATGATTCATTGTCCAGAAATTTCAAAAATGTGGCAAATAAATTAATTGTAACAGCTTCTGAACACTCCAAAAGAACTCTCAGAACAATATATACTGAGCTTTTGAAAGACTAAGGAACATTCTGTAAATTTGAACTCAGCCTGCTGCAATGATTTAATATTCTTCAATGCCAGAAATATTACTGAACTACAAATAATAAAAATCCTTATTCTGTGTATAAAGAAATATGCCTAACATACAGAATGGTTTGCAAGAATGGTTACTGGCTTTCATACTCTTAACAGTAGGGTATAGCTAGCAGTATGAGCCTTAGGACTAATGACAAAAATTAGCAGCGGTTTGTGACAGAATGCTTCTTTGAATGAAAGGACAGGACTGTCAGAAGACAGTTTCTGCTCCTGGAGGATGAGTTATTTGGGTTCTTACAGCTCTCAATGGCAAAAATATCTTACATGGGATCTATTAGATTCTGACAGACTGCTAAGGATTAGCTTAATGTACACATGGTAAATTTCACACACTGGTAGTCATAAGGGAAACATCAAATCTACTATTCCTATTCAACCATTATCAATACTTACATCAATATTGACTGGCTCGATTGTATTGATGTGAACATTGGGAGCTGAAGAGGATCGGTCACGTTGCCCAAATTGATTCCGATGGTCTTCATCTGCTGGTCGGAGGGGCTGTGGGATTGGAATGGATTTTGAAGGAGAAGGACTAGGGAGAATTGGTGGTCTGAGAAACAAAGTCAAGGAAAAAGAGGATTTAGGTCTACAAATGGCTTCAAATACTGCATAGTGGGTGTGGTAAGTCCTTTTCAACTATAATAATACATACATTAAAAAAAACTCTGATCTAAAGACCTACATAAAACAATTTATAATGAACAATCTTGCAACAACTCTCTAAAAAAACTACCTCATTAGTCAGATGTGTTCAGAGTTAAAACAAAATGAAAACCCACTACCATGCCATACCAAATGAATAATAATAAAGCCTGATCTGAAAAATGCATGTAGCCCAACGTGCACTGCAGAAAGCAAGATACTCTGCAGTTTCCTCACTTGAGACTTAATGCAGTTAACTCTTTAATGGCAACCTACTGAGAACTAAAAGCACTTAACATCTCACATCAGTATTACTGTCAGAAGATGTCACAAATTGTACGGATGAGATCATTGTTCAATGAAGAAAGACTGAGAATTACATACTGGTTACTGAAAATAACTGATTAATATTATGGCCAGTGTAACACAAATTATTGATACTAAAAATAAACAGATCACCCCTTAACCTCAACCCCTTAATATAACTTTGGTGCAAAATTTCAAATGTCATTTAGTGCTACAGTTAGGCAACAGAATAGTTTTGCCTTGAAAAATTAGCATTCAGACTATACAGACAAGCTTTCTGAAGAAATGTAAATGCTGCTGGTCATAAAGTCTTTAATTTATGGTATCATGAATCGTATATTTAAAAGACAAACATCTGAACTCTTGCTTTTTCATTTGTATGAATGTAATTTCTTTGGTTATCCACTTATTCTGTCAAAGTACAATATATCAGCATTTAGCTCTTACTCAAGTCAAGGGCAGCCACTAGTAAGTCTAATTTAACAGATTTAAGGCAAAAGGTCAATCAGAAACATTTGCCACCTTTGGCAGTGAAAACTTTATGTTAAAACATACATGATACTTGACAAGGTTTTTAGAACTGACAGAAAACACAACTTCTGAGAGAGGAGTAGCATCCTCCAGGTACTCAATTACTCATGGGTTAGTTACCATGCGCACAAAGGCTATGCCCACAGGGAGAAGCTTCAGAAATAAGCCACAGAGCAGCATACAGCAGCAACAGGTCCTGGTGCCGCCTCCTGTAAATGAACGCTCCTTGGCCCCTCCGAAGAGGGCACCTAACATTTTCAACAGTCTCTCTTCATATTTTCTCAGAAACAGGTCTGCCTTAAAGACTATTACCCTACCTTTCATTGAGGAGTTTACAGATTGGCACTGGTCCCAGAACTCAGTGCTATCTGTATCCTAAGTGCCTGTCATCTTTTCCTTCCTGGCCAAAAGTCTCACAATTGAGAACAGCAAAACAGAGCGCTTTCGAATTCAAGTAACAATATAGTAACTCTCATAATAAAATACTTAAATTATGTTTTAAGTGGGGCACAGGAAGGGGGGGTTGTCCCTGCTAAACTTAAAAATAAAAAATTACCTATTGTTACATGACAATATAAACATTGGGAAGACACGGGGAAGCAATGAGCTAAAACTGCCAATAGACACATCTCTTAGAAAAGACCTTAAACAGCCCGGCATTTCAGAAGATGCTCAGAATTTCAGAGACGTTTTTAAACGCAGGTGATGTACATATACATAAGCTTTCATCCACTGCTAACAAGTGTCTTTGGGTAATTTTCTACTGTAGATAAGGAATTTTTTAACTCCTAGACGTTTTTGTAGGAAATCGTGCATCTGGAATCCACCTAAGGAGATGGGACACTGCACAGATACAAGTGCAGCACTTGGTTGACGTTCTAATGCACTGCATTTACATGCAAAGGCAGGCATGTCAGGTGCTGCACAGAAAGATTTAAAGCTTAAAAATGTCTCAGCCAGGCTAGTACTGTCACTGTGATAGCTAACGCCTGCTCAAACTTCATGAGAATTCTCAGTAAGAATGGAATGAAGGGCAATATGTAACCACAGACATCAGACCATTGCACTAGGAGTGACCACAATACAGCATTTGAGCTCTGCCACACTATGAGAATAGAAGCAATCAGATTTTCTGTGATTATGAGTAAGCCAAGGGAGAGAAAACCAAATTGCAGAACTACTGTTTCAGTTACATCCTCCTTTGAGTCATAAATGGTCATCCGCTAAGGGAATCTACAAATACTTCTGTATTTCTGCTTACAGGTCATCATGCCCATCATGTTGTTAGCAGACAGCATGCTATGTCACACCACATCTAAAACCAATTTGAGTACCTTTTTGTACTCATTAAATTCTAACTGGGGGAAGTGCAGATCTTTCAAAAACAATTACAGGCTGACAAAGACCCCTTTTGGAGTATCTCTGGGCTTTAGACAACAAAGAATCCAGAGATGGGAACCTCATAAACAGTTAGCCATCTACTCCAGCTATATACAATCAGAATTTCATTAATGGGTGTCCTTGGGACACTTAAAAAAGGTAAGCTATTTTTGCTAAGTGGGGATTTTGCTTGAAAAAGGTAACTAGTGAAGAGAAACACAACAGCAGCTTGCTGGCCAAGATGACCTACTGAGATCACAAGCTTGAGGAGCAATTACCACCAGCCTCTGCCAGAAATAAAAACTAAGAATCAACAGGACTAGAACATAACTCCTGCAAAGAATTGCTTACAGTCGTAACAAGCTGGGGCTTAAAGAAGCAGCAGTTTAAATACCAGGATCTGAGTTCCTGGTGCTCCTGTGGCCCTTCTGAGCAGTTAACAGGCAAATGCTAGCTAGAGGAGACCTTCTATAAAGGTCAATACACAGACATATTACAGAGGTTATTCTACCTCATCTTGCACACTTACTTTGAGCCTCTTAGATATGGGAATTCCTTTAACAAACAATTCTCAGCTTCCAACACAACAAGCTGATAAGAGCTATCAAATTTCAATTTAACGTGTTATAACCTTTCCTGGCAGTACGACAGAACATGCTTTGGACCATGGACTTGGGATAAGCACATTGTTCCCTTTTTATCAAAACAGAAAGGTTTTGTCAGGAGACAAGAGTAATTGCAGACAGACATAGATCTTGTCAATTTTGGCAATTGTCTTTGTTGATCACAGCAATTGCCAAGGCGCCCACAGCTTTACTATTCTACAAAACTGGGTCCACACGGAAGAGGAAGGTAACTGAGGAAAGTGCCCACACATGCTACATTATATATAAACAAATAATTTTATATAATCATATACAGTACCTCCACTGGATCTCAGAATTTGCAATGATATAAGTTAGTTCACTTTACAAAGACAAAAGAAAATTTTAATATAGAGCTGGTCTACTCAGGAAAGATTTTTCTTAAAATAGGTTTGGCTTCAGGACATTTGCTTGGATTTCTATTTTGCTGTAGTTAGGCAAATACACTGAACATGCACATTCCCCCAGTTTCAGTTATAAGGTGTGTGCCACTTCTCTTTTAAAATGACAGCATCTCTACTACTATCTGTTCAGGCCCTCCTGGCCTGAACAAGTACATCTCAGTTCAGACACAGGGCTCAGTGCAGTACATACTATTCACCTCGTAGACTGCTTACTCGTACCCATGTCAAACCTACTGCAAGTGAAAATGCATACCAAGTGGTTTTGGCTTTTTTTTTCTTGTTTACACCAGAATATTATTTGCTTTGGTTTTTGTTGCTGTTGCTGATGCACAACATAGCACACCTCCATTGTCAAGCAGTTTCTAAGGACTCCTAAGGTATCTTAGTATTTCAGCTACTCTAGCAAGCCAGTAAACTGCAAATTTTGGAGGCCAAACACATTCTAATTTAATTACTGTGGTATTCCATGGATATTGCCAGAAAATGAAGTAATTTTTTATCTTTCCCCACCTCTACAGCCATTAACCCTAAATCAACTGTTGATTTGGAGAAAAGAATAGCAGTACAAGTTTGTAACTACAGGCTAGAGAAGATCCTGTGAAACATCCTGTGAAATCCGTCTAAAAGCATCATGGCACGGATCTGAAACAGTCATAACTTCATATGGATCAGTACTTTTTTTATACTATGATAACTTGTTTTCATCCATGTTGGCCTGTAGGTGAAAAACAACTGCCAAGATTATCACAGTGGTGTGCATTTATACTGGCCTTTGGGCCCAGGTCAAGGCTTAGCAATGCTAAGGGGCTAGGAAAAGAACCTCTGGAGCTCTCGTTAGTTCTCCAAATCAGGTTTCAGTTCACTAGTGTGTTTTTGTAAATAAGATTATGGGGAACATGAGGTATACCCCACCTGATGAAAGATGATTTTTCTACAAGATTCTAATACCAGGCCTCTTCTGCTCATTAGGAATGAGTATCAAATTGGATAACAAAATTTTTAGGTGAAAAGCTCATCGTTTTATGCATGAAACCACAAAGCTTTTGTTCACCTTAACACATGTGGATCTAAATGGTGATGTAGTACTAAATATAGTATTTTAAGACTGCGCCTTTGTTTCCTTGGCTTTTCAGAAGCTTTTCTAGACATTTAAATGTCTTCAGCCCAGGCAGAACGATCAGCGAACATTTAGAAGACAGAAAGGAAAGCAGAGGTGTTTAATCACAGGCTGGAGCCTGCTCTAAGGCAAGGACTGGCAAGCTTCCAAGAATGGTGCACCAGACAGTCCCCCTTTTTTCCTCACATTTAGGAGAGTAAGCAAGTTGAGAAATGTTGTTTTTCAAAGAGCCAAGATGTTGCCAACCTGCTTACCAGCAGTGCTCGGCCTCAAGCAAAGCAGATGCTTTCAGCTCCTATGAAGTTCAACCTGCCTCTGTGCTACCCAAAGTCTGACCATGCACTCCCTTACCACCCACTCCACAAGTTACGTACCCTGCCATAGTATCTGCCTCATGAGTTTGCTGAGTTTTGCCCAACACCAGAAGATCTGAGAGAATAGACATTAGTTGAAAAAGACAGCTCTGGAAAGTTTTGGATAGCTAATCTCTCACCTTTTCATGTATCGGTAAGATCCACAGAACTGGGTTCACAGAAATTCTGTGCTCATATTTTACGAGCAAAAATGTAGAAGAAACTTCATGATAGTGCAATGAATGAAATGAATACAATGTATTATATACAGTTTGCACACTTCAATTTTATTACAAATGGCTATTAGGGAGACCTACACTTGCAGTAATTCTTTTCAGTTAAGTGCAGATTGTAACTGACTGCTTTGGCACAACAGGAGAGTGCAAACTGGAAAAACTAAAATGGGACAAAAGACCTAATGTGGAGGCTGGACACAAGGAGTTCAGAACTGTGCAAGTGGGACCATATGTGCTCCCTTCTCTTGGGGTGTAACATCTGCAGGGACTGCCTACAGCTGACAGAAGAATGAAAAGCTACAGGACTGGATTGCTTTAGGATGCTACACATGAGCAAAGCGAAACAAAGTTCTCCATGCTTAGCAGCTTTTGCATCATGTCCAGTGGTCTTTTCCTTTATGTCCCTTTCTCTTTCCAACTTCTCCATTTGATCCCTTGACAATTTCTCAGCATATCTCACAGGCCTTTGCTCTTGAGCTTGACTTGCAACACAAACTCTTCCTTTCTTTGGGCACTTTGCCTGCCGCTGGAATCCCTTCACAAGGCTAAAGATGAAGAAGGATGTTTGCCTTCTCTTTCCTCAGGTTTACCAAACGATTAGTAACATCCCTTCCTCTGCGGGCTGTGCCATGCAAGGTGCTAGGAGAACAGAGAAATCAAAGGAATAATTATTAAATTAGTAAGTGTTAATAAAGCACTAGGTTACTCATATTTTCAATCCCATTGCCCAGCTGTCAAATTTCAATCCCTTACACTCTCTTAAATTACAAGATAATCTCTTAAATTACAAAGTAAGTTCAAACATCAGACTTTACTCCATATTGGGTTCTTGTTCCATATTGTAGCAATACCCTTTAACAAAACCATGCTCAGGTATATTTTTCTAGAAAAGGCCAGCATATTTTTAAACTAAAAAATTCAGAGAAATTAGTATTTCCACAATAACGAATTTAAAAAGCAGAGAAGTATTATTAAAGAAAGGCAAAATGATAACTGTAGAAAGGTACAGACAGTGCTATACGCTCATACAAAAGCTGCTTCTGGGAAAAAAATGCTACAAACACAGATGCCTGGGGAAAACTGCATGACTAACACGCATACTACTTATGAACACCAGCTGATAATCACAAACCATTTTCAAAATAAATCAAATTTTGAAGACACAATGTATGCCTTTTTGTTGTCGTTTAACAATGAAGCGCACAGCAAGGCAAAAAAAGCAAAAAGGAGAAAGCTGAAAACCTTTTACAGCTCCTGCAACCACAAATCATCTACACTTAGGAAAAACTCCTTAACTTCAACTGATAAGTATGTTCAAATATTTTTATATACATGAAGTTAAAAACCTTAAGGCATCAACCAGCTTTGGTCTCAGTTTCTCCTTTCCCTTTTTACTTCACAAAAGGGTGAAAAGCCTTCTCATAGTGCATGTCTCAATTAAGATTATCTATCCTGTTGTATCTGCATAAACTGCTAATAAAACATAAATGTGACACAGAAGCAATTAAAAAGTTGGAAAATTTAGCATATCCCAGCATCAGGACAGGGCTATATAGTGCCTTTGGCATCCACATAACACAGCTGGTATGAACAAGCTTCTTCACAGATTAGTTGTAGCATGGTTGCAGTTTCAGCTTTACCATGCTGCTTAGAGAACAGCAGCTGCCTTGTCCACAAACTGCTGTAGCAAAACCCACAGGACATAAAGGCAACATCCACTACCTGGAAAAGGCACTTTAAAATTTACTTGCATCTGCACAAAATACTACAAATAAGAAAAATATCTTTCTTTGTACTTACCAAATGAGGTTTCCTCTGCAGGACTGTTTTCCTGGGAGGCACTGTATTTGATCTTTCACAAAATAGCCTTGGCTGTCCAGGGAATTTCTCTTCCAGTTAAGAGTCCATAGGTGTCTGTGTAGCTTCCAGCTGTGTTTCTGCTTTAGTCTAGGCACAATGCTCACTACTCCAAGAGAGCCTCTGCCAAGTTCAGTTCATCTCCATGCAGCACACATGTCACAGAAACATTCCTCTGAAGGCTTTTGTATTTGGTGCTCTTAATAAATCTGCATCAGTTTTTTTTTTTTACTTTGACGCATATCCTTGAGTTACCAGTTCCTGAAGATTTGTTCAACTATTTAGTGCTGGGTAGTTACAGTGATGTCTTAACTACTGGGAACATAATCTCAATATGATCACTTATCTTTTCACAGAGAGGGTCCAGAATCTTTGTTGGCAATACAGAGGATGGGGGCTGTGGTCAGATTTAGAAAACTAATTTTACAAAACCTGGATCTGCAGATGCTATTGGTATATCCCAACATCTAAATAAGAGGAAGACAGCTTGTCTGAAGGATAGTAAAGCAGTGTGCACGTACAAAAGCAACTAAAGCAGTATCATGAACCTGGAACTGGCATCTGTTTACACTGATCTTATAATGGAGTGGCTTATTCTGAAACAGAGGTATGTCACTTCAAGGCATATAAACTGTAGTTTGGTAACACAAACTGAAAGAATTTGTGAGGATACAGGTTCAGTTAGTATTAATTTTAAGTACAAAAATCTTTCCAGTTTAGACCAGGAAATCAGTTTAACAGGTAAGACCCAATTCTACAGACACTTATGCATACGTTTAACTTTGGATCATTACTAATTCATATAATTCATGCAAATGAAATTATTCACTTCTCTGAAGGTAAGCATAGGTATACATGACAAGCCAGATTACAAAAATGGAGAGAGAGTTGCAAAGAAGTATTTTGAGTGTTTCTAAGCATACAGTACTGAAACGTTACATCATTAAACAGCAGGAATAAGGTCATACCCAACAGAATCTGAAGGGGGTGCTGAGGGGTATGATCCAGATGCTGGGGTGGTCTCTCCTAAGGAGGGCTCCTCCTGCGGTATGGGGTGATGTTCAAAGAACTTGGAGACAAACAGCAAACTGTGAGGCAAGAACAAAATAAAAACAACCTAACCTTGTGCAAAACCCAGAAGCTTCACAATACACTCAAAGATTAAAACAAACTTTGTCACTGATCATATTCTGTATTTTGAAATGAAGACTATGCTAACACATGGATCTACAAGATTTGTTAATAAAAATATTATTTAATTGACAAAGGATCAAATGATCATGCCTTAAACATACCTTTGTGGAAAGTAATTTTTTAATGTTTTAGTTGAAACTGCAAACATCTGGTTCCTCAAGAATGCACAACTTATAACTGGTTTTTGGAGTACATGAACTTGCATTTGCACTGTTGCCAAAAAACAGATGTCAAATGGATAAAACTACCTTATCCACGAGCCCCGAGCATAAATTCTAGAGATGCCAAAACAGGTATAAATACCTACATAGGCAGAATTTAAATTTACTTTTGGGGGAAAACCTAGAATTTGAAATGATTCTTTATATGAAAGTCTAGTTAAAAGACTTCATAGCCTCTGCTGAAACCAATCAAATAGAGCACAAAGCCAGTTTACACCAGATCCTTAACCTACATTAAATTATCAATAATTAAATTCAAGAACACACAACCGTTTGGGATCTAGGCATCAAACTCACTAATGGATTATTTTAAATCACTGTAAAACTAACTGTAATTTTACCACATTAAACTAGTGTTTCTTCACATTTTTTTCCTGTGAAGAGAATAAACCTGCATCTAAACCCACATCTAAACATTTAAACAGGGCTCTAGCCATCACATAATAAAGAACCAGTTTTGATTAAGAACAACAACTGCAAACAATGAGAAGTCTGTCTGATATAGTCAAATGCTCAGCCAGTCCATTCATGCTTCAAAGAAAGCATTTCATAGTCCAGCAAAAAATACGAACTGGTCGTCTGAGTTTGCAAAGAAAGAACATGAATTACGCAGCCTCAACAGAACAATTCAACTCCTGTGTTTTTTTCAAGCACCTCCTCTGACTTCTGAATTATAGACCTAAAACACTGACAGCTGTAAGCTTAATAAGAGACTCAACTTTTAAAATCAGTTGTGATTACTTACTCAAGTTGGTCATAATTAACACACATCAGTGGCACTTCTGTACTACAGCGCTGGTGAAATTTGTAGCCACATGTCTGGCATCGGAATCCCTGGAAAAGCAGCTTTCGACAAAAGTCGCAAAATGCTAACGTGAAGAATGTTTTTCGTACCTATATTGTCAAAAATAATCATAATTAGAGCCCTTTTTAAGCCTATCACATGCGATTTGCTCTTACCTCCCTCTAATACACTTACAAGCCTCTTTACGCTGGAGCTACAGTCTAATGTATCAAACAGATTTACATAAAAGGTCTGCCTCTTTTTCAAATAGTCTTCATGCATTAAATTTTTCTTTCAACTATTTATTAGACATAATGCTTCGCTTCATTATCAGTGAGAAAATGAGCAACAAATCTGAAACAGAACACTGCACTATTACCATGCAAAAGACAAACATTCAGAATTTAGCTGGATACAACCTATAAAAACAAGAGCTGCTGAAATATTATCTCATCTTCTAATTTTTCCAGGAGCCAAATGACATTTCTATCCAATATTCACAGGACTGGAAATATACATGACTTGTATATATGGCTTCTATATATGGTTACATATATAGTTGTAATTTTGATTACTGAAACTTAAAACATTTAAAATCACAAAAGGGTGAACATACATTATCCCCATATTATAGGGGGGGAATTGATTTAGTTTCATTTTCAAATTTAGCAATACTTGGTATAAAACCACATTCTAGTTGTATTACTACATGTAGGTAAAGAAAATTTCAGAAGGATATCAAAAAAATGTTAAGCCTACTACAGTTTCATCTAACTAGCCATAGCCAAACTAGCTTCTTTGAGTAAAATGATTTAAGCAGCTTGCAAACACAATCTCTGGTTTTAACTTAAATAAAAGGTCTTTCTTGTCAATGTGACAAACATTATTTCCAGGATTTTGTATGTAGCTGTAACAGTTCAGATGGATTCTGTTTAGCAGGTTTCATTTACTTGGTGCCTTATCAGGTCAAAACATATTTGTGCACTAGCATCACTGATGATGTCAGCACTGCTCTGGGAATAGTTAGTTCATTAGTTAATTGCTGCTGCAGAGCCAGCAGGGAGGCCCAGAATACATTTTATAGATACAGCAATACAAAAATAGTAGATTATTATTACAGCTCTGCAATGCAGTGCTGATTTAAACCCCCTACGTTTATAGATTTTAGAGGGTGTATTCCATCCAAACGTGAAAGTTTTAAGGGTGATGAAGTACTCTAACATCACTTCAGTTACAATTTTATCTAATTCACTTACCGTGATTCAAAACTTCTTTTGCAACTCCTACCATATTCCACAGACACGAAATATTATTCAAAGCTGTTAATTCGAATTTGAAAGTACAAAGTTGATTTAACCCTACTCAACATCTCAAAACCAGTACATACAAAATTGTGTGTTGTGAGTGGCACATTCTCCAAGACTTCCACATGCAACTCCTCCCCTGTGAGCCAGGAAATGTCAGTGTCCCAGCCAATTGGCTTCTTCTCTCTAAAATGTAAATAAGCCTTTTATGTATAATAATCATAATAATATTAATAATAATAATAATGCCTTTTTTGTTAGCACCAGTGCAGGAGGCCTGCCATGGCCCACAATATGAATTAGGTAAAAGGGTAGAAAGTTGTAGGGGTTTACTACCCAGTCTCTAATGGCAGGAAACTTTAAAAGCAGGACATTAAGCTCAGCATACACTGAAGAAAGCACACCTTCCCTGGACAAACTGCATGAAAGAAATGCAGTTTTTCCAGTCAGCTCCAGTAGTGGCTGATGCCTTGGTTCCAAGGCGACAGGTAACATTCTTGTCAAATAAAGTGCTTGTGAAAACACCTGTTCCACAAGAGTTTCAAAGAGATGGCTAACTTTGAGCATTAAGATAATCTACAAGCTTTTTTAGGGCTGGAAACTATTTTTTTTCCCCCACAGGAACTTTATCTTTAGCTAAGAATGCACTATAACCAAGTCAAATACATTCAAAAAGTTAAGAAAAACAATTTAATGCTTGTTTGGCTAGCATGAGTTTGATTAATAAATCAGCCAGCAGTCTAAACTCATATTACTCTATATCATGCCCATTCTTGAAATTATTCAATCTTTCTTCTAGGAGCCTGCCATTCTTTTTAGACATATCTTCAAGGCACAAGTTGTTTTAGCGCGAGGTATCCTATTATTCTGAACTCTGAAAACAACCTCCATGGTGTTGGATAAAATCAGACATACTGGGTATCTCCAAAAGAGATTCTATGAGCAAAAACCATCACCCACAAACCATACCCATCTTGTATTCTGTAAACAGCACAGCACTCTGGAATAAGACCTCTCATCATCAGAGCTTTCTTTAGGCTGTCTCGGACTGTCACTCCACATCTTGCTGGAACCTAGATGTCAAAGAGAAAAGAAATTAATTAAAACAAGTTCCAATTTATTCCCCCATACCGACACAAACATTTTGACCTCCAAGTGCTAAGCCCCACTTTTCATGATTCTTTACAGAAGGCTAGGTAAGAGTTTTTAAAAATCTTTTTCTACTGTGGACAGTTTTATTGGCGAATAGTATATAAGCAATTTAGCTCAGCTAGAAAGAAAACAAGCTTTACATTTCCACTAACATCTAGCATGAAATCTTGATCCAACTCCAAAAGTGACTTTCCAACTCTTCTCAACTTGAAGAAGGTGGAGACACAGCATGCAGATAGCTAATAGCTACATACTTCTATAAATGTTCAGGCCAAGCTGTAAAATTAAGCGAGGAAACATGCCAAGGAATTAAAATGAAAGAACTAACTTGGACTGCACTCAAAAAACATTAGGATAAAATGTAAACATTTTATTTTATATTTCTAAAAGAGAAGATAAGCATGCAAACAAGTAAAACAATCATCTGAGTCAGGCAGACCATCACCTCTCACTTTAACTTATATTTGCAACTCCACAGACACTTCCTGTTGGGGAAACATATTCCTTTCTTCTCTTTCATTGTTTGAAAAGTTTAAACATCTAGCAACATGGGAAGAATGGAGAAGCACACTGAAACCAGCCAAAGAACTGCAGAGTTTGAAAAGTAAAGGTATTTTCCTTGCCTTTATTCTACCTGTAGGCATATCTTATAGGAATAAATGTATCATTCTCTAGGTATATCTGTGATTTAACAGTGTATAGCATCAAGCCATAAAACCAGAACAATACATAATCTGGTGATTAAGTGTAGTTAAGGTGTTATTACCCACTTACTATTTCTAGAACCCAAGAGTGAAAATACATAATGCTTTAGGTGGTATACACACTGGGACATCTGCTGTAATCATGGACAGCACCTCAAACATGAATCAAAACAAAACCCCACAGACTTAATTAACCAAAAAAGTCTGTCTGAACATCTGAGACTTAATTCTAGCTTTCTAGTGGCCTAAACCGGAGCCCTTGGTAGCCAAAAGCAGTCTCTTAATCAGCTTCAACTGGCTTTGGATTGGAGCCTAGTTTTTGCTCCTTGCACTTCATTTTCCATGGGTATTATGGGGCCCTATGTCCTACTTAAGGGTGATAG
Source organism: Pezoporus wallicus (assembly GCF_028554395.1). Classification (NCBI taxonomy): domain Eukaryota; kingdom Metazoa; phylum Chordata; class Aves; order Psittaciformes; family Psittacidae; genus Pezoporus; species Pezoporus wallicus. The sequence goes on along the minus strand of NW_026642179.1, from coordinate 8,657,994 downwards.
TGAGAAGTAGCATTCTATTTCAAGCAGCTTTGTGAACACCACTTGAGGTTACGCTATATATTGCATTTCTAGAACTCCAACGTAGACTCTTCTGAGAAGAGACAAATTAAAGGATTATTTTGCTTCACAATATTGTTCCTATTAATAGGAAAGCACTTCTTACAGGATATTTGTGCATTTCATCTGGTCAACACATAAACATCTAGAAAACAGAATTGCTACTAATTCTAAACTTCCTATAGCATACTGCTTTACAGTCTACATATTGAGCCTTAAGTGACTTTGTTTTAACCATGCCATTACTTCTTACTGCATCTTTTCATTAACATAAGTAACTTCTTCCCATCCTAAAAGCTAACGCTGTGGCTTTCACTCACTTGTAGGTCATTCCTCCAGCATAAGACATCCTTAACTGTTACTAATATCTGTCACTAGTATTAAGAGGGAGGCTGGGTACATCTATTATTTTCAGTGTCGTCAACAACTTTCCATTGTAAAACTCAGTCCTCTGTTAAGTCTCTACCAAACTAGGTTGGCTCACGCTGAAAACAACTCTTCATAGGGTCTTTCTGTGACTGGTACCCGCTGCTCCCAACCCCTGGCAATGCAGTTAGCATAACCAGCATCACTTTATGAGGCAAGCGGCCATTCTCTGTGACAGAGTGGGTCATGTATTTATTCTCTTTCCCCTCATTACCAGGCCCTAAAAGTCTTGTGAACCAAACAGACATACCAAACAGATTTCTTCTTCCCCCCCCCCCCCCCCCCCCCCCCCTTAGCATCAAGGTTCCTGGATGCCAGGCTGACTATTCCATCCCTTGCTGCCCTTGAAAAGTTCCAGGAACCCAGGGCCACCAGGTGGTAGTGGTGGCCCTGCCACAGAACAGGGAAGCTTAACAGCACCCAGAACACTGTCTATAAAACTGAGCAGGTATCAGTCATAAGACAGGAATTTGGACCGAACCTGCTCCTGGACAGTGAGACTCAGGACCAGGCAGTGCCAGGGATGCCTCCATCATCCTCTCCTTCCTCTGAGGATTAAGGGAACAACTCATTATATGACTGTTACATTGATACAGCAAATCATGTAGTAAAGATCTGGCTCGATCTGCAGATGGTCCAGCTGATTAGAAATTATAAGTTATAATATAAATTCTGTATTACTCCACTTATAAATTGTATAACACCAATTCTGATTGGCAGAAGTTCTGTGCTATACTAATCACAATATCCTGTTAAGAAAATAAAGCTTTAATTGTAACTACAACTTACTGCCATCATCATTCTGCCAAGGATCCCTAAGAGAACCTGGTGTCCCCTCCGTGTCAGGTGACAAGTTCTCCCTGCCTCCAACATACATATTTACAAATAGAGAAAATATTTAAGAATTTTAGTAAAATCTCTGGGGACTTCAGAGTTGTGCTCCAACCTCCCACACACATCAGGTCCAACGAGCGATTTCGATGGAGCAAACAAGTGTTCTTTGGCTCAAGGCTATTTTTCCTTCAAGTACAGCTCCTGCTGGATTGAGGTAAGAGCCCCCACAGACATTTCAGGTCTACCTTTCCAGCAACATCAGTTACTTCACCACTGATATCCACAAAGAAAAAAATTCAGATACTGGGAGGATAACAGACAGACCTTGGAGGGGCAGGCAAATGAAAAGAGCCAGGAAAACAGCTGAGCATGACAGAGAAATGGGAGGAAAGAAGCAGGACAAACTTAAGTACTGACCAGGGAATGCATGTGTATATCGGAAGAGGGCATCACCATCAGCAGGTTGGTGGGGAAAAAAAGCAAGCAGGACAGAGGGAATACAGACTGAAGAGGAAAATGAGGCAGAAGGCAGGAAGCAACAATACAATGACTCCCCATCACAGACGGGGAGCTGGGGAAGCAATCACATTCTGAATATGAAGTTTTCATGCTGTGATTAGGAGAAAAGATTACTCTTTTTGGATAAGAAGCCCCACAGGGAAGGGAGTGCCTATGAGAAGTGCTAGAACTGAGCACAGAGGGGAGAGAAAACTTCAAGACGGTAAGGACTAAAAGAAACCAGGGTATTAAAATCTAGACTTGGGTGAGGGAATGGAACAGGACAAGGAGGAAAAGCCAAGCAGTGAATGATGACTAACATTAAACAAGAGATGAAGAGAAAAAGAGAAGGAGCCTTGTGCTCACTGGAAGGTATTTTCTTCCTCCAGCACTGCTCCTCAACAAAGAGCGACAATACCTTCCAGTACCTCACAAAGCAAAGATCTGCATCAGGAGCCTAGAAGTTCCAGCTTTACTAATGAATCACACTGGTTTAAATAATGCCTCTTCAGCTGATTTTTTTTCTTTTAATTTTGCTGAAAATGAAAACGATTTGTGAACTTACAGGCTTCCATCTATGAGATTAATAAAATCAGCTCTCAAAACTTGGAAAGTATCAGTGAAGGTTGCCTACAGCAATGCAAGTGCAACAGGACTATGAAAAACATGCATTAAGCATCTTGCTCACTTATAATTTGCCATTTCTCAGTATTACTTCTCCAAGTCCCCTTAATTAAAGTCTGAGCCATATTTATGCAACTTGCAATAGAAACATAGATAGAACATTTGTTCTCTTCATTGCCATTTGCAACAAGACCCCCCCCCCCCCCCCAAAACAACCCCAAAAAAACAGTTAGGGAACTGTTTTGATTACTTCCAAAAATCACCAGGACCCTGAATCAGCATCACATTTAGAACGTTTTCTTACAGAACTCGTGAGCAGAGAAACATAAGGCTAAATTAAAAGAACTAAATACTAGAATAAATCCCTGTAGTACTGATTAATCATTTTCTCAGACTAGTACAGTACGGTCTATCACCATCTGTGCATGCAGTCCCTCCAGCACCCTCCTTCAGACCCTATCAGCACCTGATACAAAGCAGAAATCCCACCCTGCAAAGCATTCCCTCTAAAAACCTCTCTTTTCCCCCATCTCATGCTCTTCTCACACACAAATCATGGCAAAGCTAACAAAAAATCCTGCTCTGGCAAACTGATTTGGAAAGCAACTCAATCTTAAGAAAGAAAACAAAACAAAGAACAAGTTGGTTTTTTTTTTCCCCTGCTAGCAGACAGCCTCCTACTCATCCCAGCTGGAGGGAGGGCCCTGCAGCATGGGGAGCAGGAACCCCAGCACAGTGCAGTCCCCCATCGTGCTGAGTCCCTGGGTGTGTGCCAAGAGCCAACAGCTCCAGCACAGTGGGCAGGCGAGCACCAAACTGGGTTTATCAATTCCATCAAAAACATTGACAGGATTCCCTCAGAACATTTTAACCAAAACACATCAGCATTTTTGACAGTCAGTTCCTCTTGAGATCAAATCAGCAGTCCTGTGTTCAGCCCTAGGGCCCCCAACGTAACAAGGACGTGGACCTCCTCTCAAGCAAGTCTAGAGAAGTCCACGAAGATATTTAGAGGACTGAAGCACCTCTGCTATGGAGACAGGCTGAGAAAGTTGGGTTTGTTCAGCCTGGAGAAGAGAAGGCTCAGTGGAGACCTTAGAGCAGCTTCCAGTACCTAAAAGGGGCCTACAAGATATCTGGAAAGGGACTTTTTACAAGGACATATAGTGACAGGACAAGGGGAAATGGCTTTAAACTGGAAGAGGGGAGATTCAAACTGGATTTTAGGAAGAAGTCTTCCCTATGAGGGTGGTAAGGCCCCGGCACAGGTTGCCCAGGGAAGCTGTGGCTGCCCCACCCCTGGCAGTGTTCAAGGCCAGGCTGGATGGGGATTGGAGCAACCTGATTTAGGTGTCCCTGTTTGTGGCAGGGGGCTGGAACTGGGTGAGCTTTAAGGTCCCTTCCAACCCAAACATTAGATGATCCTATGAAAAAAATGCACCCTTGGGATTGTAAACTGAAAAAAAAATTGCATTTTACTGGAACAAAGAATACTTAGTATTATTTCAAACCCATTTTGCCCACATCCATGCACCTTTTGATCCCTCTGGTTTATAATGAGGAATCTAAATACGTTTCATAACAATTATCACCTAGAAATTCATGCTACTGAATTGGCAGGATCTGTTCCTAAATTGTAATTGCTAACGATTTTCTTTTAAAGTTACTTATATACCTAAGATTTGTAGATCAGAAAAGATTTAGGTTTTTATAACAATTTGAAAGTTTATTCAGCAAACAATTTTCAAATGAGAAAAGCATGAAAGATTATGGCTATACAATACTAAGGAATAGTAGAGAAGCTGCCAATACAGGCTGTAAGATGTGTTCAGTATGTAGCTTAATAACATGCCAGAGGTAGTAATTTCTTTGTGCATCTTGCATCAGGTAAGTAGTTATTCAGGAAAACACCAAACCACATGCTCAATTTTGCAAATGTGAAGTCCCAAGGAAACAAATGAAAATTATTACAGATTTCAAAAATTCTCTAAGCAGAGTCTTACTACGTAGACAGATCAAACGTAACTATAGCATTTTTCTCATTTCTTTTAATCATGTAAACTATTTCTATGGACAATAAGTATTCGTAACAAATTGCTGATATTTAGTACTGCAGCCACACACATTTAAGCAATGCATAATGTATCATTTGTTTCTGTAAATCAGGTCATTCCCAATTCAGTAAGAAATGCAGGGCTACATCCCTAAATAACTCTTACATCACTTTTTTATCATCAGAGCAGAAACTGGCATAGTCTCAGTAAGTTAAATACACTTCCTTACTTACATCAGTACAGTTTCTAGTATCTTACAGCAATAAAGAGACTGAAGAGTCTGAGAAGCTCTTCAAAAATCAACACAAAGGTGTTCTTTGAAAGTGGAGAGGCTGAACAGCTCTGAGTATCTAGTGTTATACTTCTCACAGTCAGATGGTTCAATATTTCCTCAGCTTAGCACTGCAGTTCAGCTCACTTTAGCCAAGTGGTATGTGTGCATGCATGCATGGTATGAGTAATATAATTTAGAGCTTCAGAAAAATTCTAGACAGTTAAACAGAGTATTAGGTACAATACTGAGAATATTCCAAGCAGTATGTACTTTGAATTATCACTTCAGAGTACTGATTTACTTACTTCAACACATACACCTTGAAACATCACACCTTCCCCTATCCCAGTACCTATACGAGACTAAAAATGCCAGCAATGTGCTCACAGAATTCAGTGTTTTGGGACAGAAATAAGCTAAGCTGTCTTTTTGCCAAGTAACTAGTTTTGTCTTCCAACATGTTAGGTTTTATGGTAAGACATATACACATGAGCTCCACATTTACTTTTTCCATCTTAGGTATGAAAGATGAATGTTTAACCAAATCAGCCACTTTCCAGGAGAAAGCGGCATTTAAGAATATACATTCTTAATGAAGCACATTAGTAAGACAAATGGGAGACAATTCCACTGCATTAAATCTTGTTTCCAAGGGAAGCTAAACAGAATTTACCCATTTTATAAAGCTGTTGCCATTCCATCAAATGCATCCCATTTAACTTGCAAAGACATCAGTTACCAGCACCCACTCGCACCTCCAACACAATCAAGGGGTACTCATTTGTAGAACACAATGGACTCATTTACGTCAAGAGTATACTATCACTAAACCACACTGGATCAAACCTGCTGTGCCTAGTCAACAGCAGCCTCCACACACTATAATTTTTCAACCTTTTGAGGGACAGCTCCCAAACTGCATTCAGAAGAGCACTGATCATTGTTAAGGTGATAATAGACCCACTAATTGAAAAAAAAAAAAGAAGTGGAAAAATACAGCTTTAGACTTCAGACTTGCAAGAAATGCTCATCTAGAAAAATATCTGTAGCCACTATATGGGAATTAAAGCTCAGGACCTTTAAATTTTCTGTTCAAGTGACAAAACTGTCAGCTGGCTGCTCTCCAAACCCAACCCCCCCCCCCCCCCCCCCCTTAGAAATTTAAGTTACAAAATAGTATAAATAAAGGCAGAGAAGCAAGAAACTGTACTGCAGAAGGGCTAAACTTTACATCCATCCCTAAACTGTTGCAAGTGATCCTAAAAACAGATACTTTCATCTCCAGGTAGTACACACGTTCTCTACAAATATTAAAGCTTTGGTTGGTTGGTTTGCTTAAGCAACACAAGAAGCCATGAATTTAAGCATGACTTACCAGACATGAAATTAAAACATTTCTTCTGATTCTTTTCAGATTTGTGACTTGCATTCTATTTCACTGAGTGCCTGCCTAGCATATCATAAGGCAAAGGAAACACATGTCAAAGAGTATTTTCTTCTATCATTCACTTCTTCCTACAGACAGACTTTGCATCTCTTAGGAAATCACAAAGCTCTCCTTACTTCAGGAACATTCTTAAAAAGCAGCAATCAATGTTGCACGAGGCATTTCAGATGACAAGCCATTTTATAATAGCAAGCTTTCAATATTGCTTGACTTTGCAATCTAAGACTGTGTGTCAATAAAATTGAAGTAGATTAAATTACTTCCTCTTCAACACATACTACTTTGAATTTATCCAGCATCAAGTTTAGCCTGTGTGGTGGGTTAATCCTGGCAAGCTGCTAAGCACCACTCAGCTGCTTCCTCACTCAGTGGGATGGGGAAAGATAACTGGAAGGATGAAAGCAAGAAAACTCCTGGGTTGAGATAAAGACAATTTAGTAAGTGAAGGGAAAAAAAAAAAAGGGAAAAAGAATAAATTCCCAGTGATGCAGAAGCAATCACCACCAGCAGACTGATGCCCAGCCAGCCTCTAAGCAATAGCAATCATGGAAAAAAACCTCCCCTCTGTTTTATTGCAGAGGATGATGTTACACACAATGAAATATGCCTTTGGTCAGTTGCAATCAGTGGTCCCCACAGTGTCCCCTCCTCAGCCTGCTTGCTCAAGGGGCAGTGGGAAATGGGGAAGGCCCTGAACCTGGGCAAGCACTGCTCAAAAATCAGCACTGTTTTGGTCACCAGTCTAAAGCAGAACTGTAGGAGCCGCTGTGAAGAAAATTAACTCCACTCAAGCCAGATCCCAGTACAGTCTGCTGCAGCACTACTGCTCACCTTGCTTCACTAAACGTCTCTCAAAGACACATTCTTCAGGCTTTCCTCATGTCCTGGGTTCAGCAGTAGCAGTCATTTTTCTCCTCCTTAGTAGCTTAGTAGCTGGTGCAGTGCTGTGGTTTTGACTTTCAGCCTAGGAACAATGCCGATAACACCAATGTTTTTAAGCTCTTGCTCAATAATGTTTAGTCTGACGAGGGGCTTTCTGAGTCTCATGCTCTCCCAGGGAGGAGGGGAAGCCGGAAGGAAGCAGAGACAGGACACCTGACCCAAACTAGCCAAAGGGGCGTTCCACACCACAGCACATCATGCCCACTATATAAACTGGGGGAAGTTACCCAGAAGGGCTAGACTGCTGCTCAGGTCGAGCTGGGTATCGGTCGGTGGGTGGTGAGCGGCTGTATTCTCTTCCTTTGTTATTTCCATTATTATTATTGGCGGTAGCAGCAGTGGTTTTGGGTTATACCTTGGTTACTGGACTGTTCTTATCTCAGCCCATGGGAGTTACATTGATTCTCCTCTCCATCCCTCTGGGAGCAGGGGGAGGAAAAAGGGGGGGGAGTAAGCGAGTGACTGCATGGTTCTGAGTTACTGGCTGGGCTTAAACCATGACACCTAAACATAAAGGGACTACTCATAGTAGCTTGTAAAGCCTATTTCATTGTACAACTTCTGTGATGTAATAAAATTTCATTTGCTTATTGACAGCCTAAAGGAGGTCTTCCACAGTTAAATTTCTTCCCAGTGAAAACTGATAACTTGTCTCTAATTTGATTTTGCCTTTCAGCAATAGGCTAGGTAGGCCAGTAACTCTCCCAGATGATCCAAGTACTTAAAAAACCCCAAGGTATCAAGTGAGTTTCACTTAAAGTAAATGCTGCATATTACCTGTCTGTTCATATGATGCATAAAATTCCAAAGCATGTGGATACATTCAGCAAGCATCCATTGGCACAGGCTACAAGTAAACTCGATTTCTGCTGCGTGTTTGATATGACATAGGAATTTTTTAATTGTTTGATTAGAAAAAACTAATCATGTTAAACCAGGTGTGTAATTAAAAGCAACAAACTAGTTTATTCACCTGCCTGAACATTCCTTCTCTTGATTTTCCTTATATTGACAGGTGAAACTGGTAGGACAGCTTGAATGCCTACAGAAATCCAATGCTTACTACTCAGGAAGCTTGAGGCACAAACTCACAGCATAAACTGCAGAAAGCAAGATGCAAATCTTAACTCACAAGAAATGCATTGAGTACCAGACTTAAAGCCAGAACATTTGAAGGATCCCAGTTGGACATGCATGAGGAATTAATATATTCTAAGAATTTAGGTAGGGTAAAAATACCCTATTCTTCCAGTCTTCATGACTGCAGAGAAGACCACATGATTGGCTGTCTAATTAAAAGCCAGATATACTAATTAACCAAAGTGTGACAAGGGTGAGAAACCTGAAATAGGTGTTGTCCTCATGCACAGCAATTCACAATCCCGGTTAGTTTCTGTAAGCCCTAAAAAGAGAAATTCTCCCTTTAGAAAAACCCCCATGTCTCACATTTGCAGTTTGAGAACTTTCATTAACTTTCTAATACATATGTAACTATGACACTTACATGAAGCATACCAACACTGAAAGTGGAGAAGAGCTTCACTGGCCCAAATTCATGCTGGGTTTTTACACAGCTCGATTCTAATTACTCTTAAAAGAAAAAAAAACAAAGAATGCCAAAACCCCACACAACCTATAGTTAAATATAGAAGGGAAATTTGAAAAAAAAAAAAACAAAACTAACAAATGACATATTTCTTTTGGTTTAGAAGCTGCTGTAGGAAGTTTTTAGATCTCATGGTGAGTAAAAAAGCACACAATGATCTGATCCTATTGAGACTGTGTGGACAAGCTGAAGTACTTGGAGGCCACCAACCTTTCCCAAAGTAGGAAGAGCACCAGCTACTCTTCCTCCCCTCCTCCACTGGCTACTCAGACCACCACTGAACAGAAATGAAATTCAAAATGGCCAAATCCACTCCATGTTCACAAAAAGACACCAAGCACTGGAGCTGCAAGAGGTCTCACTATAAGCTTCCTGAGCAGAGCAGCAGCGTCCTTCCCACCCTTACAGCCACTCCACCAAGAAGGCCAGAAAACATAAAGCAAACATTTCCTCTAGAAGCTAGTAGCGTGTGGCAGGCAGCAGCAGGCTATGTACAGATCAATAGTGACTTCTAACTTCTCATACTCCATCATTCAAGACAGTTAATTTGCTTTCAGACTGTTTCTTCCCACACTGTAAGTACTTGGCTGGAAGAGACCTCTTAGGTAATCAAAATCCTTTAAGGCTGTTAATATCAAACAAAATATATACATGATCTTGTTCATAAAGAACTCCACTTAAAAGCACCCCTGTCAAATTCTCTTCTTTCCTACTAGACTTCATGTCCTGGTTTCAGCTGAAGTATTTTTCTTCTTAGTAGCTAGTGCAGTGATGTGTTTTGGCTTTAGCCTGAGAACAATGCTGATAACACATCAGTGTTTAGTTGTTGGTAAGTAGCACTTACTCTGATCAAGGACTTTTCCGTCTCTTACTCTGCCAGTGCGGAGGGGCACAGAGACAGGAGGAAACAGAGACAGGACACCTGACCCAAACTAGCCAAAGGGGTATTCCATATCACAGCACATGATGCCCAGTACATAAACTGGGAGGAGTTACCCAGAAGGCCCAGATCACTGCTCAGGTTGGGCTGGGTATCAGTTGGCAGGTGGTGAGCAATTGTACTGTGCATCACTTGTATTTATTTGTTTTGGGTCTATACTCTCTCCCCTTGTTATTTCCCTAATATTAGTAGTAGTTCTGTATTCTCCTCCCCATCCCCGCCCAGAGCGGGGGGGAAAATGTGGGGGGAGGAGTGAGCGGCTGCATGGTTTCGAGGTATGAGCTGGGCTTAAACCATTGACACTTCACTACATCAGAAACCTCGTATTGTTCCTCTAAGCTGTTATGACTAGTTTTAGCTATTTGGTTTTGTACCAGGCCTTGTATTAAATGGCTTTTCTCAGAAGCCTTTATTTCCTTCAGTGTAAGAAGGAAAGCAAATATGTAAGTGTACGTATATTAATAAGGGAGCCAGTGTCCTGGGTTCAGCAGTAGCAGTCATTTTCCTCCTTCTTGGTAGCTGGAGCAGTGTTTTGACTTTCAGCCTGGGAACAGAGCTGATAACAAGGATGTTTTCAAGACCAGGTTGGACAAGGCCTTGGGTGATATGATTTAGCATAAGGTGTCTCTGCCCACGGCAGGGGGGTTGGAACTAGATGATCTTAAGGTCCTTTCCAACCCTAAAGATTCTACGATTCTATGTTTTGGTTTAGCCAAGGACTTTGTGAGCCTCATGCTCTGCCAGGGAGGAGGGGAAGCCAGGAGGAAGCAGAGACAGGACACCTGATCCAAACTGACCAAAGAAGTATTCCATACCACAGCATGTCATGCCCAGGATGCAACTGAGTGCTACCCAGAAGGGCTGGGAGTCTGCAGGGTTGGAGGAGGTATCAGTCGGTGCTTGGTCGGGCTGGGGGGGCGAGTTATTGGTCGGCTGGTGATGAGGTGTTGTATTCTCTTCCCTTGTTATTTCCTTTATCATTATTATTATTATTGGTGGTAGCAGTAGTGATCTGTGTTATACCTTAGTTACTAAACTGTTCTTATCTCAACCCGTGGGAGTTGCATTCTTTTCGATTCTCCTCTCCGTCCCTCTGGGAGTAGGGGGAGGGAAAGAAGGGGGGGAGTGAGTGAACGAGTTGCCTGACTGGGTTTAAACCACGACAGCTAGCATGTGGCAGATTTAAAGACAACACAGAATATGGTTACTCACACCAAACAGAATCATGCCTGTGGAATTCCATGCCACAAGACACAGATTTCTGGTATCCATAGCGTGGGTTTAATAAGAGACTGGACAGAGGGTTTCCAGTTAGAAAATGCTTGAACTTATGAAATTCCTGAATGAGAAATAGCTCAAATTTGGAAGAGGAGTTGGGGAAAATATTACATGTGCCTGCCCTATTATTGTATTCTTTCACTGCAATAGAGACATTACAGATACATCCATCCACAAAATGCATGTTCCATTAAAAGTCTCAGAACACTTTACTGCAAGGGGCCAGCCACAGCTTATGTGCCACAGGAAACCTGTCGTAAGGTCTACAGTACCTAAGCAATCCAAGAGCTGACACTGCAAAATAATTTTTGCTGTTCTGTCAAATTCTACAGAGAAAGGCAAACATTAGAACAGTCCTTGCAATTGGCAATGGGCATTTTTTCATTATCCCAAGCCTACCAGTTTAAAAATGGAAGTCCTAAAGACAAGCAAAACACACTTTATCCTGGTACTAAGAAAAACATCCCCCCCCCCAAACATTCAAAGAAGGAGAAAAAAAAATAATTACACAACTAGAAGCAATACCCAAAAAGGCTTAAATCTTGTCCCATATACAAATACCATATTCCAGTAATCTGGGATGATATGGATAAATAAATGAAATGAGTTATTTATGCTCATTGCCTGAAGCTCCTTCAGTTCAACTTTTCCCAGTTTTCTGCCTCTTACATTAAATTGAAGTTGCCCTGTTTTGATCTTTAATGGTGTCTTCACATAACTCTAATCAATTCCTAATCCTCATTCTCCCTGAATTACTACCCCTTCCCAACAATCAGCATTGTGTCTCCTCCTGTTCATTTGTATGTGTCATCTTCTGTGTCTTTTCTCTCTCTGCTGGCACCTTCCAACATATAATCACATCATATGAAAAAAAACAACCAAATGCCCTAGTCCACGACACAATTATCTAAGGATTCCACAAGGCTGCATTTTCTTCTGGCTCCATGCACTCTCTCAGAAATCTCACCAGTAAATGTCAACTTTGCTTTTATGCTTACACACTATCATCCATTTGCCATTCTGGACTATCTCCCTCCCACCAAACCCAAGTCTCAGCATCTAAATCTCTGGGACTTCTAACAGCCAACTCAAGGTCAGTCCTTACATCCCTCTCCCATCCAGAAGCTCTCCCTTAATTAGCAGGTTTGTTGCTATCCACCCCACAGCCATTTAGATTCCTAACCCAAACAAGACCTAAACTAATTTTTCCCTAAATTTTCCCACCCACAGTTTGGATAAGTCTCATAATTTTGTTCTGCAAAACAACTAATGGCCTCAGGTTGAATTTAACCGTCTTGCATTTTTATTAGTTCAACATAATTCTCTCTGGCCTAGAACACAACAAAACAAACACACCCGCACAGACTTATCCTGAGCACATCTATACAGAATGCTTCTTCCAAAGGACACTTAACTTGCCAGTTGAACAAAGCCACAGAGGAAAGAGGATGTCTAAGTATTTCAGACATTTATCTCTCTGTATTATAGGGGATAAATATTTTTCTCCAGCAGAGAACAGCAAACAATATCTTTTTTAAGAGATTGCTCAATGAAGGAAATATCTCTTCATCCCTTCCCAGGCTGACGAGAGAGGGAAAACAATCTTCAATTTCTGATGCTACATATTCATCAATTCCACTCCAACTAACCAAGCTACCTACTTGGTTTTCCTTTCAGAACATGTTCTAATCCTGCTCTGTCACTGGCTCAACCAAGGTGCTGACTTCCAACTGCTTACTGGTCAGCAGCAGTAGGGTCTACCACATACTGGCTAGGCTTCCAAGGAAGCACCTACTCACTTTTTCCTACATTAGGAAAAGCTTTGTTCAACACTGTGCTTTACCATGACACATACAAAAAAAGTTGACATCAGTTACCCTAAATATGCACCAGAATTACTTACACTGATCAATATGGTCTCATTTCTTTGTACTTGTCCTGGGTTCAGCAGTAGCAGTCATTTTTCTCCTCCTTAGTAGCTGGTGCAGTGCTGTGGTTTTGGCTTTCAGCCTGGGAACAACGCTGATAACCCCGATGTTTTCAGTTGTTGCTCAGTAATGTTTAGTCTGACCAGGACTTTCTGAGTCTCATGCTCTGCCAGGGAGGAGGGGAAACCGGGAGGAAGCAGAGACAGGACACATGTCCCAAACTAGCCAAAGACGTATTCCACACCACAGCACGTCATGCCCAGGATGTAGAACTGGGGGCAGTTACCCAGAAGGGCTAGACTGCTGCTCAGTCCGGGCTGGGTATCAGTCAGCAGGTGGTGAACGGTTGTATTCTCTTCCCTTGTTATTTCCCTTATTATTATTATTATTGGTGGTATCAGTATTGGTTTTGTGTTATACCTTAGTTACTGGACTGCTCTTATTTCAACCCATGGGAGTTACATTCTTTCGATTCTCCTCCCCATCCCTCTGGGAGTGGGGGGAGGAAGGGGGGGAGGGAGGTAGCGGCTGCATGGTTCTGGGTTGCCGCCTGGGCTTAAACCACGACAGTACTCCATCAGTTTTCTCACATTACATTTCTAACTGGAGCCAATTCAAACAGATGTATTTGCTTGATCCTACACACAAACAATACTACTAATAAACAAAAAATGTAGACAGCTCTCAAGCAACAAGGCAGCTGCTAGTCAAAAATGTAGGCATTCCCCCCTCCTCCCCATTTCCTGCATTTTTTACAGTTCTAAACAAATAGCAGAAGGCTGTTGTAGCACTCGGGACTGCTTCAGAGACAAATAAGGAGGTTGGTTCTCTGTTACCAACGTAATTTCAGTCACTTTAAATTAAGTCAGTATAAGAACTGTCACTGCATTCCCAGATAAAAATAGACTCCCTAACATACAACAAGATTTCCCCCATCCGGAAGTGGGTCTGTGGCTGGAAGTAGAGACTGAAAATATTATTGTGTTATTAAGTAAGATTTCTTTCAGAAGTAGATATTAATTGAAAGCAGTTAAGGTTGGGGTGGGGGAAGTCTGTTGCAACACTGCAACTTTCACAGCATCTCTCTTCTCCCAGCTACATACCTGGTTGTAAGGACACATTTTATCCATACTTTAACAGCCAAATGGAATGGCGAATTGGATGGGAGGTGAAAACCTAATGGCAGTTACCCTGTATTTTCACAAGCAGTCTCCTTCCTGCTTCAACCCATCACATCAGAAACTATCCTGTATACTTGGAAACCCTAAACTACCATCATGGCTACATAAGCAAATAGCACATTTAATGGTACAAGTAAGACATAACAGGTACGGTTTTAAAGCCAGAGGTTATGAAGGAAGACTAAGATGCGTGCAGTGTGCAGCACTTCCCTGTCCACTGAGGCTACGAAGGAAGTCTATCATAGCAAGTAATGTCCAGTGTTCACTGAAAACTGCTGGGTCCTTTTTAGGCTAGTAGCCTATTATCTGACTACTGGCAGCTAAACCTGCACTGTTAGCTGTAATTCTGAACTGCAGTTGCTTCAGAAACTTCCTTAATTTTCAACAGACTGTATGTAGGATCAATAAATACTGAAAACAGAGTAAATATATTAAGAGTCACTGTACAAGAAATTCCTGGCCTTCTCAATAAGATGAGAACTGCTTCTAGTTTCCAGAGAAACGAACTTCAGTTCCAAGGCCACTAATCCCAACACTCGAGAGTTCCTATAAGCATCATTTCCCAGCTCTAAACCAGAGATAATATACCAAGTCTGTAAAAAAGTTCTATTTAGTAACGCAACTGGATCCAAGCTGTGTATAAAACTGAAGAAAAAAGAAGTCAGCTCACTTCCTGAGCTGAAACTCAACCATTAATTTGTACTATCTGCTGACCAGACCAGAGTATATCTTTCCAATTTACATACAAACAATACTACTAAAATTCTAAATTTTGAGGTATCTTCATTGTTGTAGAACTTCTAAAAGTCTTGTATTCTGTACCGTTGGTGTAACACACATCTTTGTTAACATATCTGTGTTAACCCTCTAGAAAACATTCAAAAGATGGAAACAACTGAACATGGCAGAGCACAAATACTGATTGTACCACCTCTTTAACCTCCACACAGGTATTTTTTCCAGCTCCTAAATTAACTTTTGCATACAGAGGGAGACAGATACAAGAAATACTGAGGTTACAGTATGTGAACAGAATCTGACTCACCACAGTCCTTTGCTTATTGGGCAGGAAGACTCTAACAATAGGCTTCTGTGGAGACTTGGGGTTATTCCGTGACATATCAGCAGGGTTTTGATAAACTGAAAGGGATGAAGGTGCTACAGAGAGGCTAGAGGAGGAAGATGATGCAACTGTGTCTGTTGAAGCTGAACTGGAGACAGAGAAATCAGTTCCATTCCCCATGGATTCCAGTAACTGCTGTTCTCTCTGCTGTAGAGCATCTAGTTTGCTGGTGTACTCTTCATAGGCCTGTGAAGGAAGAGCAGCTGCTTTAATGATGCAGTAGCCTCGGACAAAACCAGAAATGGAAATTCAGAATGAACATGCAACAAAACACATTCTAAACTAATTCAAAGTTCTCAGCAATATGAACAAAATTCTCTGGTGAACTTTTTCAGTAGGATACAAAGAAGAAATGGCTTTGACCTCTTTATGTTTAACCTGCTGAACCAACAAAGCATTATTTAATAGAAATAACAGGTAACTGGATAAAAGCCACCATAAGTCACAGTTTCAAAGCACTGGTACTAAACAGTCTAATCCAAAGCCATTTTAAGGACCACAGCAGCCTTTTACAAATGTTGTCAGCTGCACTGCCAAATTACTGTGCTATAGCTAAATGTATCATTCTGTTGGAATGACAGCTAATACATCTAATGTAGCAATTAAGTGAAAGCTGAAATCTGTATCTGAGCTCACCTAGTTCACTGTTCACCATTATTCACCTCTGGCACTCTCCTTTTCACACCAGGTAGTACAAAATTCTTTCAGTTACAGCACAGCTAAGTTTGCTCTTAATGTATGTTTGCCCTGTTACAAAGTCATCCATAAACATGTAACAGTGATTCTTTGAACGAATGCAACACCTGTATGAGATTAATTTGATTTTCCACCAAGGTTTAAAAAAACTTGACTGCACACTAAGTTTGTTAAATAAACAAATATCCAGTAATATTAAATTCACCCACTAAGGTTTTATTAAATATCACCAAGCTATTGCCAAGCTCTACACAGCAAATATATAACCGGTATGTATTTTTGTTTAAATGTTGTTTCCACCAACTTTGTCTTTATAACAAGAAAATTTTTATCTGTATGTAACTATCAGAATTATTTCTTCAGCATGACAGTCAGTAGAGAGTATCTTAAAAAGTCTGAGTCAGTTAAGGAATGTGTGTTTCATGCTACATAACTATGTCAGTGTTAACCGAAGACATGTTAGACCTTTACAGACAAAAGGAAACAAAGACCTTGCAAACCCAGCATCTAAGCAGTAAGGAACAGGATTTTCTACTTAGCTCTGCAGCACAACCAAGATCTATGCCAAGCTGCTTCATCTATTTTCAATGCCACAAAGGATATTTATGATAGAGAAACATAGTATTTATTTTAATTTGCTTTCCTCAAGTTTTCTGTGCATAACATGTTGTTAAAGTTATAGGCACCCTGAACTGACCAAAAAGTCTAAAGGGTCTGCAAGTGAAAAAAGAAAATTTTATATATATTATATATATATATAAAAAAAATATATAAAAGTTAAGCAGAAAAAAGTAACTAGCAATCAGTAATGCTGCCACAAATACTACATTATACTATAGATTTATTTCTCTGGTTGTACATGCAAGTTCACCTAACCCAGGCTGATTTTGTTGAGTAAACAGTGGTTGGCCCCTGCCTTTTTATGAAGGTTTAGCATCCCCCAGGATGAACCTATGTTCAAAATCTGTGTCATCATCCCCACAGTGTTAACAAAGAGAATGATTATTTGACAGTGAGGACTAAGAAAGAACATTTCAAACAATTGTGATGAACATAATTTCAAATTCTAAATTTTAAGGGTCCATTTTTAATGTATGGAGATTAGTTGCAGGAAACCGAGAACTTCTTAGTGTTTCTATTTAAACTGAGGATGTCTAGCATTTCATGAACAGACTCCAAATTTGGAGGCTTTAAAGCAAACCATATTCACTGTAGCCCAATTCTACGGTCAGAAGTAAATTGAAAGGTTACCCGATTATAAATAATGACATTTTTTGGGTGTACAGTAACATAAGTATCTCTCTCCTACTTTCAGGATCAACTTCTCATGCAAATTCCAGTAAAAAGCTCCATGCATCAAGAATTATTTTCAGTAAACAAAAATTAAGAATCATAAACTGTTACCATTTCACCAATGCTTTTCTAAATACTTACTTCCTTTTCTCATGAACATTGCAAAATATTATTTGAACACATGCAACATTACATTGCTTCTGGATACTTGTGGGCTTAGTTCCTTCACGAAATTACACACATCTTTCAAAATACTCAATCCTACAATGTTTACACTGGCAGCTTAATCTGTCACTAATGCAAACTCCAAGTCAAGTGATTTATCTTAAGAGAATAAACAATGAGCATGGAAAGCTGGGAGATGCTGCTGGCTTTGGGTTCTATACCATTAAATTTGGCATGAAAAGCTCTATTTTTTATGGAGACAAAAGCTCTCAAGTATTATACTGTTACTCAAGGTCTTACAAGAAGATCCTGCAACAAAATATAATGGAACCAGAAATGCATCAGTAGGTGTTAAATACATTTTTCTCTTAAAAAAACCCAAATATATATATATATATATATACACAGAAGGAGCAACAGCAGAAACAATAAAATCCCATTTTCAAAGATTAACTACTTTGGCGAGACACAGGTTTCAGCTGACGACTAGCACCCACAGACCCTACACAGCCAACAGCACCAAGTCAAATCATAGAACAGTCCCACAGAATTAAACTGAAAGAGTATTACAACAGCAAGTTGTAGTGCCAAGTATTCCTAGCTAAAATAAAGATTATGCTGCAGAGTTGGCTTATCTACAATAGAGCCCTGCAGCACCATGGCCGTATCAGCAGACAGGCATCAAGAACTACACAAAGCTTCAAGTCAGTCAAGGTCCTCTGGGTCAACTGTAAGGCAAATTTTCTAAGCTTGTTTTTCAAAAAAAACCAAAAAAAGCTGCTTATTTTTAAGTTTATACAGGATTCACACCATGAAGATGAAGCTGAACATTCTGGACAACCTGTTCCAGGGCTCAAAACCCACTCTCATAGTGAAGAATTTTCTCTTATGAAATTCACTTGATGCTCTCTGTGCCACTGCTTCTTCCCCTTTTGCTGTGCATGTCTAAAAAAAGCCTGGCCCTCTCTTTAGATTGCAAATGCCTGGCAGGTTCCTCCTTAGCCTTCTCTTAGAATCATAGAATAGTTAGGGTTGGAAAGGACCTCAAGATCATCTAGTTCCAACCCCCCTGCCGTGGGCAGGGACACTTCACATTAAACCATTTCACCCAAGGCTTCGTCCAACCTGGCCTTGAACACTGCCAGGGATGGAGCATTCACAACCTCCCTGGGCAACCCATTCCAGTGCCTCACCACCCTAACAGGAAAGAATTTCCTCCTTATATCCAATCTAAACTTCCCCTGTTTAAGTTTTAACCCATTATCCCTTGTCCTGTCACTACTTTGTCCTGTCTCTTCTCCATGCTAAACAGCACACCAGTGCAGTCAGTCAGACAAGTAGACAGGCCCGTCTTCGTGCCACTTTCCAGCACTGATGAACACCTTGTCCCAGGTGCAACATACTGCATTCCTCTTGATTGTTGTGCTGCTTCTTGTCATGAGGCTTCTGTTCTTCAACTCCTCCAGGGTTTATTAGTTGCCAGAAAAGAACTGTCTTTAACAACACATTATCCTCAGACAGTATTTTTACTGATCGCTAAAGAGCTACCAATTTAGTGTGAATTTCAAAGTTTAACATATATATGAAAAGCTGAATATTAAAATTGGTACATCTAAAATAGAACAAAAAGTTATTTTTAATTATATTGCATATAAGTATATATGCGTATCATATAATATAGTCTCACACATGGAAGAATACTCCTGAGGCTTCAAATGAGCAAAATGTATAAAGGCCTGGTAGGCTGCCAAGTCCATCTAAAGCATTAAAAGTTGGCATCCTTACATACATGCCATAATGCAACTGCTGCTCACTCAGGAGATACAGAGTTAAAGTTACTCCTTAAAGGCTGCAACCTATTGACAAAATAAAAACTGACCTCAGAAGTCAAGAGAATTTACATGATGTTTACAGATGTGCCAGAGTTCTGTCAACAAGATGTTAAAGAGATTTTCTCCAAAATATGCACTTTAAAAAAAAATTAAAAAAAATATCACATATTCTTTATATTATATTTGAAATTTGCTTTCTTGAGCCATAACCAGGCTACACATTCTAGTAATACCATCTATGGAAACAAAAAGCAACAAGTCAAATATTTGAGTTTTTTTTTTAATTAAGCTGGTACAAAACCAAGTAGCAAAATATGGCTTCTCCTTCTCCCTGTCCCTCTACCACATCTGGTTGGAAACTCAGTCTAAACTCAAATAAAGTGGGTTTACCGTTTTCGCTTCCTTTATTAATTTTAGATATTACCCACACATTGCAAGGCTCTTAAAAGCCTAAACTATAGTTTCCTGGCCTTCTTTGAAACTGAGATTCTGTTTCTATTTAAAAGATGTCTGACCTTTTAGGCTGTTGATCAAATGCAAATCCCACTAAGTTAAATGGGAGCTGAAGATAGACAGTAACGTACGTCAGGATTTCTTCATTTAGTAAGACTGCTAAATCTGTTCTTAGTCTAACTTTAGACACTTCAGTTTTGGTCCAACACACTTGATCAGCATCTGTTAGGAGCCTGGTATAAATTAATCTGAATTTCCCCAGAGGACTGCCACACTTCCCAGTGCCTGCACCCAGACTTGGTATTTTCCTGGAATCCCATAAACAGTCTGAAACAACCTGAGATTCAGCACTAAGATCCATTTCAGACTGTATCTGCCTGCTGTTGCAATAGGCATATTTTAGACCACCAAAGAGGTAATCTTCTTTAATTAATTAATTTAACCTCTTGCATGGATTCTTCAGATATACAGGAATAAAGAATTAAATACCCTCCTGAAATTCAACAGCCAAACTCTTAAACATGGCAACAGCAAGGCCTCTGAATAAGATACATTTAACAATCCAGGAAACAAAAAAGCTATGAGGAAAAAAAAAAATCATTACAGTAGTTGAGGACAAACACACCTCTACCGCCACGAGTATCATTTTAAATTGGTTCCAGGAGTAGGAAAGAGGATGATCCCGTCAAGACAGCACCAGAAAGCCGAGTTGTTTTAAAACATACTTTGAAACCACTATCATTCTACCTATGCATTTGTATACTGCTTAGGTTTGCGTGGAGTTTGAATTAAAAAAATGAAATAAAAAAACCCAGGCAGCTTATTTCTTACTGTTAAATGAAGTAACTTACAAGTCAGGATGCAACCTTACACCACATTAAGAACTATTTACACGCAAATGGGCTAATACTGTTCAAATAAGTTCTCACAGATGAGATGTTAGTGGGTAATACTGTACACATGACTATGAGGCAAGAAGGACACAACACGTTTTGGAAGTTTAAATAGATAAGGCCTCCCTGAACAAAGTCTCTACAAAGGCTAACAAATCTGATTAAGTCATTTAAGCAAGATCCCTCCATTCCAAGTTTGAGCCGACTCCTTTTGGCCAGTCTGCATCTGTACAATCCATTTTAGTTTGTAAACAGCATTTTTTTGCCAACGCTAAGTTGAAATGCACAGATCTTTATTCTCCTCTCCTAAACTCAAGTTATCCTTTTCATCAGTACTTTGGTCAGAGAGACCAAAAAAAAAGTATTTTTTATATGCGTTTTAGAATAATATGCAACTGCGTATTTTAACCATAACTCCAGGTTTTCCCCCTATCACAATATTAGACTTCTCTGCAGTAATGATTTCCAATATTTACAATGCTTAGACAAACCCTTAAAAAAAGGGTTTTTCCACAGTGAATCATAAACTGCGTATTTTGGGAAACAACACTTCAAGGACAGATATAACGCACTAAGAAATTATGTGGGAAGACAAAAACCATTGATGTTTTCAGCTGCTGTGATACAGAGTGCTTCCAGAAAGAGTGGTAAAACATATTTAGGAGCTCCTGCAGCCTCTTTTCCAGAAGAAAAAAAAAATGCTATTAATGATATTTCTACATCTACTGAGTCAAGCAGTTACTTCAAACATTTGACAGTGATTTCCAGGGGTCTGTTAGATCCAAGATACATGCTTGCATGCAGGGGATGGAAGAAGTTAAGAACTAGGACTGCCCAAAGAATTTTTGCTACAAGCCATTTTTAGATTTTAATACAGCCATTGCTTACTACATTCATTATTTCTTCCATCTGGAAAAAACAGAAAACTTCTTCTTGTAATCAAATTAGAGAACATTGATAAGATTCTCATAGCTATTACTAATTATAACAGTTAGAAGAAAACTGTGTCATTAATGACAAATGTTCTTTTCTTTCTTCTGCTCATTCTGTTTCCGACCCCTATACCTTATACACAGAACACTCAGAAATCTCTCTGCAGCTTTGGTTTCCACTCCTAACACACTCAGGCTTTCAGGCCCTGCTCCCCATGCTCTATAGTCACCTTTATAAGGCCATCGCTGAGGACCGATGGATGAAGATGGATATACCCCTGAATCCCAGTACCCCCTCTTGCAGGAATAACTAAATATATGCTTAACTCAACATAGCACACATCAATCAAGAGATACATTCCTCTTTCACAGTCAACTGATGAAACCTGAAATGATGGATGCAACAACAGCTGTTAGTTTTAAAGCTCTTTTGATGTAAAACACATTGACACCCTCACCAGAACTAAAAGAAAAAAAAAAAATCTGCAAAATACCCCAATTTTTGTCTTTGCACTCTCATATGAGCACAGAAACAAAAGCTTCTATTTTCTTAAGCAATGGTAACTAAGGCATAAGTTCCTTTTTATTTTTAAATGAGTTGTATGTTTTATATTCAATGCACAAATAATTTTACTATATCCTTCTAATATTCAATTTTCACAATTAATTTTCCTGTTCAATTATTCAGCTTTCCCATGCTCCCCACCCCTTCCTTTCCACTTTTAAGGGAAAGTCAATTTTGCTGCCAGATTCAATTACATCTGTACTGGATGGTCGACACAGGCAGCCCCAACACAGACCAGGAGACAGCATACTGGACACTCCAAGTGCTGTGAACATGAGCGGCAGAAAAGATGCATAAGAAATGAAAGCTATAAAAGCTATGCAGAGTACAAAAGAACTGAACAAATTCTATTGTACTGAAAGATAGATGGATAGCTGTCAAGATTTTCAGAGTGTAACAAAAAGCCAGAAAGCATTACAATAAAACTAGATGTTTACAACAGTGTAAGGCAATGTGGGTGAAAGCAGAAGTGTTCATATTCAAGTACTTAACTTAGGAATTAGTTTTGGCTAATTTTTACTTTTGCTAAGACAAGCAGCCAACATGCTTGCTGACAGCACCCAAGAGGTGATCAACAGGCACAATCTACAGAAGTCCTTACGTGTCCCTCACATTTTAAAGAAGATACAAAGAGATCAGTGCAGTGGAATGACTTTAAAACCGGCATCAAAACAAGCCTGGGGGATGCAGGGATTGAGAGCAGCCTTGGGGAAAAGCACTTGGGGTACTGGCAGATGAAAAGCTAGACTTGAGCCAGCAAGGTGCAGCCCAGGAGGCCAACCGTATCCTTGGCTGGATCAAAAGAAATGACCAGCAGGTCAAAGAAGGTGATTTCCCCCCTCTCTTCTGCTCTCCGAAAACCCCACCTGGAGTACTGCATCCAGCTCTATAGAGTTCTCAGCACAAGAAAGATACGGACTCTTTGAGTGGATTCAGAGGAAGGTCACAAAAATGATCAGAGGGATGGAGCACCTTTTCTACAAGGAAGGGCTGAGAAAGCTGGGCTTGTTCAGCCTGGAGAAGAGGGCTCTGGGAAGATCTTACAGCAGCCTTCCAGTACCCTAGAGGAGGTATTTGAGAAATATGACGGACACTTTTTAGCAGGGCTGTTGCAACAGGACAAGAGATAATGGTTTTAAACTGAAGGAGGGTAGATTCAGACTAGATATAAGGAAGAAATGTTTTATTGTAAGGGTGGTGCAACATGAGAACAGGTTGCCCAGAGAGATGGCAGATGCCCCATCCCCGGAAACTTTCAAGGCCAGGCTGTACAGTGCTTTGAGCAACTCATCCTAGTTGAAGATGCTCACTGCAGAAGGGACCTTTAAAAAGCCCCTTCCAACCCAAACTATTCTATGATTCAAAGGAAACAAAGGGAAAGATGATGCACTCCAAGCAGCAGACTATCAAGGTTACTCATACAGATTCTGGGTAAATGCAGAGCAACATTACACTTACAGCCAGAATCGAGACTTCAGCAAAACAGTAAAACCAGAAAAGTCAGAAGAGAATGGACAGAGCATCAGTTACATTACTTTCCTGTTCAAGAACTTTGGAGACAGTACACAGACCATAGCCTAGATGTGAAAGCCTGGGGAGAAAAAGAGGTCATGGAGAGAAATCACTGATGATGCCTAGGCATGAAACTTGAGCAACAGGCCCAACATTGCACAGTGGCTCTGTACATACAGAGTTAGCTATTTCTAACAGATGTCAGACAAGTCATCTATTGAACCACTTAAGCTACTCACATGTAATCTACATGCTCTCCTGTTATTTCTATTCATATCAAAACTCCTATGTTTTCTTAGTCCTGCATTTCCTAGAAGCAAATGTGTTCTTCCACACTTCATATCACACTATTTTCATACTTTTTTAGATATAGCTTTGTCCTTCCATGTAGCTACCAGGGTTGCTCTGTGACTTTTTACTGACAGGTAGAAGGAATACAGAAAATCAAAACACTAGCTCTAGCAGTGACAGATGAGATTCAGGTAAATCGCTGCAAAGTAAATTCTGACAATAGAGAGCAGCCCCTCTTCTCGACCAAGCCAAATGCAGCAAAAAAAATAGTGTGAAAAGGCACAAGACACACTAGATAACTTCACTGGGTTGAAATGAAGTCATGGGTAAACAGTAATCTTGCTTCTTACTGTCTCATTTACTCTGTAATATAGTTCTTTTTTTTCCTTCACAACTGAGTTCTACCACACAAAATCCACACATTAAACAATGTCAGGTTTGCAGCATTTGTACCTATTCTCTTCAGTCAGTCCATTTGAGAATAATCTAATCTAAGCTACTGACTAAATAGAAATTTCCTCTCTTCTCTCACATCCTTTCCTAGGTTCTTGGCACACAGCTGCAAGCTCTTGCTCCTTCCTCCCTTTCCCTATGCTTAACCACATCTTTGGGGCTCACCAGACTTCATCATGACCAAGTTCAAGCTACAGACAGGATAGCAAACTAATTCATTGGCTTTTCATTTCAATGATGGTGGGCTCTTTCCACAGGACTTCATTGTCTCAAGGGATAATTCAACTGAAAAAGCAGAATCCAAGTCACTTCCATCTTCTTCCCAATGAGTTACTGCTCCCTAGTCAGCACCAGCACTACTTCTCACAAGACCTGCAGGATCCACCAGAACTCATACAGCAGAGGAACACCCTGCTCCACCTTGCAGGGGTTCCCTACCATGCTGATGAGGCAGTTTCATCTGAGTAGCGTAAGAATCATTGAACTTGCAAATCTACTTTAAGCTTTATAATTTGTAGTCACTGACTATTTCAGACTTAATACACTCTTTACATGATTGTAATCACTTTCTGGCATGCATTTATGACTGTAAATGCCCACTTCCCTATCAATGAACTACAGAATAATCAAAAAGCTTCCAGTATGGGGCTCTCAGTTTTAGTTTAGACACAAGCGACAAGTGGCTGTAATGAACTAATGACTTCACTACCCAAAATCCAGACTTAGTACAGATTAAACTTGTCATTATTGAAGTTTGACATACAATCTAATGAAACCAACATATATGTGGCAATATTAGGAACACCTATGGAACAAACCGGTTTATGTAAAAACAGAGGTGTGTTAATATATCATTAAGTGTTTTAAATAGTGATTATTACTCATTCAGTATTCCCCTTTCACATTAGCAATAAGTAAAGCAACTAGTGGGCCTCATTTGACCTTAACTGTTAAGGACATTATGTCAACATTTGCACAATTAAGCTAGTGCCCTGCTCTAACATATTAAGATAAAAGCCAGAAGTACCTCAAATAATGAGATCTTTATTCTTAATTACCCAGTGCCTTTAGGCAGCAATCACAATTGAAAAGACTACAAAAGAAATCTGGTTGACCTCCAGTTATTTCAGTACTTGAGAAAACCAAGAAAAGGGCAGGGTTTGGAGCAAGTGATACCATTCAGTTCCCAAAAGATCAAACTTATGTGTGCAGTCCTTTTTTAAGCACTTAATGATCTTATGTCAATGAAACTTCATGAATCTGGAATGATGAAAATACAGTTTTAATTTGTAGTTAGTTTACAAATTAAACTCAGCTCAAAGATATTACTCCACCCTACAACTTTATTTATTTCTTTATTTTTTTATTTCACATGATTACTTTTCAAAGAGACAATTTCTATTATATATAATCTTTCTCCCTCCAGCACCTAAAAAGGATACTTGACATTTCAACTGCACCAACATAACTATCAGATTATGCCACTGATCTTCCCTTACTGATGTGTATCAGGAATCCCATACAGTTCCTCCTTATCTCCAGGGAAAGAGTTAAGTTTCTAACACACAAAGAGAATATTCTCTTTAACTACAGGTAGTCTCCATTTTAACATAAGATGCTTCATATAACATTAAGATAACACACCATTAATCTAACCACATTCATTCCAGTGTAAACTTACCTCTAAATATATCGATGGTGGGTTATGCTCTCCTCCAAATTTGTCTAGCAGTGCCTCTATATGTTCTTGTGTTAATTTAATCATCTGTTTGATATTCCACACCTAAGAGAAAAGAAGTATTTTTAAAATCAAAAAAGCCTACAGAATTTACCCTTAAACAAAAAAAACAAAATCCCATTTTCTTGACAATTAATAGCAGAAGTCCATAACAAAAGTATTTTAATTATCACTAAAAGAGTGCACAAAGCTACCCTATTCACCCACTGTCAGTGATATGAGATAAACAGAGGAAAATAACATTTGGTTTTAAAATTCAGGAACCATCGAATAAACAACTTAAGAACGGTTTATTTTCATGTTTATCTAAATCATATTATGTATTTTCTTTGCCAGACTTTGCAACCCAATTTCTACAGTACTACAAAGCTTGGTGAAGGAGTTATTCTATCAAACCTTAAGTAATTTGTGTAAACAACATTCACAAAACCTAGACCTAGTGTTCTATTTGCATGAGAATACAATGTCTTGATCTTAAACAGCACCTTCTATACCCTGACTTTTATACTCTGTGTAACCTTCAGGTTTTCTTACAGACCTTGGACACAGTATGAAAAATACATTTACCTCTAGTGCATACAAAAAACCATTCTATGATTCTATGAATAACTGATTTACTTCTAGCCCAAGTTTTAGAACAGATATCAGAACTAAGATTTCATCAAGAAGCTATAGTCAAGCATAAATAGTTTGCTCAGGAACAAGCAACCCAAACTACAAAGAGTCAGGAGAGTGGAGGGACATCAAATAAGGAGTGTGCTCTTCAGTACTCTGTATGTAAATTCCCTTGAGGCAACTACAGAGGTCAGCCTGCTTCTCAACTGGCAATCAATTTATGTCATTGAAGTCTGGACTGCCAACCAGGAGCAAAGAAAAGGACTCCTGTATTTTGCTAGTTCTTCTCAAGATGGCAAGGGCTAGTTGTATGCTTGGTGAAAAGAACAAGCTTGAATCAACACTATTTCCATTAACCTGTTCAATGTAAAAGTTTAGGATGTTTAGTTACTGTGTAACTGGTAACATGCTGTTAATGTGGGTGTATATACAGAAAATTCCCAGCAAAATAAGAAATCATCTCAGGATTACCTTCAGAAAGAGGTTTCATTGGTGCTCAATGCAACTTCTATTAATTGATCATTCTGGCAATTTTACCCACCAGAAGTCTTCCTGAACATATAGTGGACCACAACCAGTATCAGCAATTTACATAAATGCCTGGCAATAGGTAAGGTGGGGAGGGAAGACGTTACACTGACAAAGTAACCCATAATCAGAGAAAGGTTGAGGCTAGAAGGGACCTCTGGAGGTCATCTGGTTCAACCCCACCCACAAGCAGGTTGCCCAGGACCATGTCCAGAAGTCTTCTGACTATCTCCAAGGATGGATCCTCCACAGCTTTTCTGGGCAACCCATGCCAGCACTCAGTCACCCTCAAGTAAAAGTGTTTCCTGATGTACAGAGGGAAGGAACATAACTGTGCTTCATCCTGTGCTCATTGCCTCTGGGGCTGTCACTGGGCACCGCTGAAAAAAAGCCTGGCTCCACCCTTCCTTTCACCAACCCTTACCATCTGTGCGGCCCTTCACTGGACTGCCTCCAGTAGCTCTGTATCTCTCTTGTACCGGGGAGCCCAGAACTGGACATAGCACTCCAGGTGACACCTCATAAGGACTGAGTAGAATGAATACCTGTCAGATGAGTTTCCAAATATTTTTCCTGAATATTGGTAACAAATAATTTCCTTGCTTATATGTTATTTTCTTTCCTGTATCTATAACCACAACTTTGCTGCTCCTCTTACAGTAAAGATACAGGATAACAAATATAACTGAGCAACAGCAATAAGCACAACAGAAGCATATTACTTAGGAGGTGTTGGCAAGAGAATCAAACAGCCTCTAACAAGGGCAGAAATCTTCCTGTTACGTTATTATTGTACAAGAGCAAAACCTGAGTGACTAATGAAGAAAATAAACTTAGGAAAAAAAAAAAAACTTGCTGCCAGGCTATGGTAAAAATGCCTTCACCTGAAGAAGCTGAAACTGAAGTTGAATGGAAGACAACATTGCTCAGAGGAGCTGAAAATGGTGCCCTGAATTACCTACTGTACATCTGTGCACTAAGCCAAGAGCCTTCCAGCAAGTGAATCTCACAAGCAAACTTAATGTGGATTTCTACCATCTTCGAAAGGCTATTCACACAATTAAAAGTATGCTGAAGGCAGAGGGAAATTTATCAAAGTCAACCACAGCAACAAATCATTACTTGCTGCTCAGAGAAATGTAAAACCTATTTTGTGTCCCATGTTCATCAAGTCTTCGGACAAGATGAAAAAAGTTTCACAAATCCAGTATTGACTAGCATATTCTATTGGTAATCAACTATGCACAAGAACACATATGCCATGGCAAATTTCCAAACTTCACAATTTCCCCTTAAGTAGCAACTTCTACTTATTTTTTCTTATAGAAAAATTACCTTCTGTCTTGACATACCAGGGAATATGCTTATACACAGGGGTTTTTGTGGTCCAGAGCAGCCCTTAACTAGCCAGCTCCTTGAGAATTAAACCCCTTGCAAATACACTGCATTCTACTATGCACAGTTTCTGACTACTTGAGTTCAACTGAAGGAACTCAAGCCTTTTTCTAACTAGCATTTGGAACTGGTACTCTATGCAAGCAACCTCATGTGACTCGAAAATGCCCGCTTCTGCACATCACAGTACCCACAGCTTACAACACACAAAACATACACCATGCCTGTTACACTTACACAGCCAGCAGAGCCAGCACCTTCTACCCATCTTTTCCCCTTGCAGACCTACTTGTTCAGGCAACTTGGCTAAGTTTGCACCATGTGCACCACCCCAGCCCTACAGACTTTCAGCCAAACTATATCCCCATCATTTCTGTGGAAAAAACCTGAAGCACTAGGTTATTAAGAATTAAATCTCTTCAGTTCAGCAGCACTGAACAACGTACAGGGGTTTCTTTGAACTGTCTGAATAAATCCTAAATGTACAAAAATTGCTTTGAATTTTCGTGTCTCACTCCCCATAAGCACGCACATTCCTGGGCAGCAGCAAAGAACCACCCAACAACAGAGACAGCAAAACCATGAAATATAGAATCCTTTCAGCAATCCATTGTACATCAAAGCGCTTGTTCCTAGACAACAGAATAAACCCAAGTTTTTCCGAGTTAAAAGTGTACACACCAACACCATTCTGCCCTTCAGATCTCACTGTAATCCCTTTATCCACACTGGATTCACAGCTTCTCTAGATATAAAAGAAAACTGAAGAAGCCTACTGGTCATCAAGAAAGAACAGACCTATTTTTTGTTACTCTTATGAGCACTACACTAGACTTACACTCTGCACCTGTAGGAACCCATAAAACCACAACTGCCAAGTAGCTTGCAGAAATACAAAAATCGATGCCAGCCTAAGAGACAGCTGCTAGAAATCTCAATGCGAACTAAATCTGCAGTGCACCTAGTACAGTCTACATCTAAGTCCCGTCCCTTCCCACAGGAAGAAGCATGATTATTTGAGATACACTGTTTCAGTCTAGTTCCACGAAAAAGTAATGAATCCTTTACAGCTTGGATAATCTCATCATTTTTTCAAAAAAAGCCTCAAATTTTTCTGTCCTATCTGGTAGCATTAGGCTAAGGTTATTCTCTATCACAGAAGATTAAATCTGATTCTCCTTTTAGTGCTGCTGACACAAGGAAGCTGACGCAAGCTAACATGATGAACACAGGCAGCCAGAAGACTGGAAATATTCCAGATGTACTGGAATATATCAACTTGTATCTGCCTATTGTTGATAATTGTGCATTAATTTTGCAAATAAGCACTCCCTTGCAAAGTAATAAATAGTAATAGAACCTATTTCAAATCAGAGGCACGTCAGCCGAAGTAGAAGCCTAAATCCATTCTATTCAGGGAAGACTATGGCTCCACAAATGTGAGGCTATAAGCCACAAAGTCATTTTTTCATCCTTTGCTGCTTGTCAAAATATGCAGTACCTGACACAGCACAAAGCAAAGTATCTTTTTTATACATTTTGCACCTGGCAGAATCACCTGTGTGATTCACCTTTGGCAGAAGACACCTCAGAGTTCAAATCTATTCTGTAAATTAAAGAAGCCATGATTTGTCCAGGCACAGTATGTCTTGCACTTGATTACAACACTTGTGATGATGGAGAATACTTTCATAGAACCAACAAAGTAATAATAATAATAATAATAAAAAATAAAAAAAAAAAGAAAGAAAAAAGCAAGCATTTGATTTGGAAACTGTTTTATCAGGAGGCCAAAATCACCAATACCCACCCAATACTATTTTAATCAGTCCCTTCAGGCTTGCTTCTAAGACAATCAATTCTATTGTTTGGTCCACTGAACTAGGATCCACTTTGTTAGAAAATGCTCTAGAAAGCTGTCATGTACGAGATCATTCTTAGCTGGACTGATGTCTTAACTAACTTAAAGTGAAGTGTTAGAATGAAAGAGAGGGAAAAGGACATATGAATGGGGTAATAACTCAGCACCACACTTGAGCATTTACATGTCAATGTGCAGAGTCTGCATTTTCTAGTTTCTTTGCTGAAAAATCACTGTTACTTCTTCCTCACATCTTTGATATAATTTCTTGGATACTTTTCCACCTCATCAACCTCTTGGCTCTTACAGAGTTTGCTTTCCATTTTCTGTAGACAACTGCTGGAACACGCACATACAGTGAGAAGGACTGTCTCTTCCTTATTCCTACACTTCAAGCTCTAGCTCTTCATCTCTCAACGGGAGCTTCTCTCAATTTGCACATCAACTGTGTTCATTTCTGCACTTCTCCTACTCTTCATGCTTACCACATTTTCAACAGTGTAGTTAAACTTTTTATTAAACAAGTATAAAAACTACTAACAGCTGAAAAACTTTACTGAAATGAAAACCAGCCTGCAAAGGGTTTCACATAAGAGTTTTCACAAGTGACACAAATGTCACTGCCTTTCCTAGTTTATCTTCCCTAACTTTTTATTAATGTTGGTGAATCTTTTTTACCACAGCTCCTTTAAAATGTCCAAGATAAAGACTTCGACAGTGTATTTTCAATGTTGGCCAGCTAGATAGTTCAGAATAAGTCTGTTAAAATTTAGAATCGCAGAGTAGTAAGTTACAGATAACAATATCTACAAAAGTGACTGCAGCTAAGAGAAAAATGATCTGGTATCTCATGAACGTATCTTTCTAGAGTGATTAAGAATGGTCTTGGTGAAGATGTGTAACAGTATATTCAAGAAGGAAAATCCCCAAGAAGTGGTACGGTATTTTTTGTACCATCCTGTCCAATGACTAGGATTATAACTAGGTCTGCTAATACAGTAACGTGATCAGCAGCAGGCATCTGCTGTAAGCACAGCAGTTAGTAAAATATTAAAAAGGCTTCAAGATGAGAACTATTTTCCATTCAACAGGTTATATTTTTTAGGAAGGAGAGGCCAATTCTTAATGCCCTGTAACCACCAGTGCAGGTTTTCAACTGTGGATGCAGTGATACTGGTCCCATTAAGCAAAAACACACCACCAAAACCAAACACCCAACAACTCCCTCTCTGCTCCCAAAAACTAGGCACATCTGAACAAGTTAATACTCAGATTATCATCTTTGAGGATTTAGCAGCAGAGACTTTATTGAAAAAAATTCAGTGGAAGACTAACTGCAATTGTAAGACAAGCACATGTAATAAAAGCCTGCTGTCTTTACCAGGGGACTTTCACCACAGAAGATACTGGTATTACTAACACTTAGGTTTTTTACTTAATATTCTTACATCTCATTTATTTGCAAACCATCAATCGCAACTGAGGCTAATCTATGTCTTTTCCTTTGTTTAATTACAAACAGATTAAACTGCTCATCATTTAGCTCTACTCTTAAAGCAGAATAAACAGCCTTTCAGTTAGTCAAGCCTTGCCTCTTCAGTTGTTTCCTCTTTAACAAAGAGGAGACTTCAAATGTTCTTTATTTCTTATAAGTGTTTAAAAATATTTTTTAAATACAATGACAAATTTTAAAGGATAAAGTTCAAAAAAGACATCCTTTGTAACATAACCAAGTAGTTTTTCTATCAGAACAAAGTCATCAAGAACCTTAAGCAGTGGTTGCTTTGCAGCTTACACCAACCTAGAAGGTGGGTGTAACTATTGTATTGTCCTTGACTACCCCTGCTCCCTTCCTTACTCTTTCTTCAGAACTTAAACCTTTGAGATATGCTAAACAAGCAGAAAATCGTTCTTTTTGTCAAAGCTAGTTCTCCACCCGTCTAGTATGCTGGAACAGCTTGGCAAAGGACACAGCACTACCTGAGCTGGTGCAAAAAGTTATGTTCCCTCTCTGTAATGCATAGTCAGATGAATTCAGGCTACTATAAAGCAGTAGCCATTTGAGTTTCAATTCTCTTTCATTCCCACACTTTTTCCATCACCTGCCATCTTTGCTGCTTGCTGCTAAGTAAAATTTGCCTTCAAGCACTATAAAAAGGAAAGTTAGCAAACATTTTCTACCACAATAGAACAGCAGAGTGTGAAAAATAAGAAATATCTGTACCCTTCATTTAAATCACTAACCACCACTTGCATGGTTTGCTTTGATCTAACTAAATCTTCCATTCCATGTTCCTTGAGGCTTTTGCGTTCCACTACTACTAGTCCCTTTTATTCACTCTGGCATTAATTCAGTAGTCATGAGGATCATGCACAGAGCAAGTTCTGGTACAATTCATTCTGTTTACATTTACAAATTTCAGAACTTCTCCCTAGACTGTCACAGGTTTAAAAGAAAAATAAATAAAATAAATAAAAGGAGGAAAATAAATAATTAAATAATAAATGAATAACTTATTTTAAAATAAATAAAAGGAGGAAAAAACCTATCTAGACTTCCTAACTCATTTAAGAATGCAATTTTCCTTTAGAGAGGTAACTACCGCAAACTCTCAACAAACGTTAAATCCAGACAGCAGTGGAATTTAACAGATGACTATCATGCATATACCAGACTATTTCTCTGCACACCTTAAGCTGAAGACAAATCATATTTGTGATGGAAAGAAAGCAGCCAAGCAGCTAATTACAATAATTGCCTAGAAGGAGCAAATGCTAGTCATGCAGAGCTCTTACACAGCTTGGGTCACATTAATTAAAATGACAAAACAAATACACTCAGTCTCAGCTGAACTATAGGACTTACTCTGCTCTCTCCTTGCCAGAGCACACAATTAATTAAGGCTACCTAGAAAAAGATAATCAGCACCTATTTAAAAGTTCATGTTATCAATCCATAAAATAACTTGTTACACGCTTTGCAATATTCCACCACTAAACTGTTACTACATTGTGCATGTGTTTCCCACCAACTGGTTAGAAAATATAAGACAGCTGGAACTGTTAGTCAAGTATAAATATATGCAGTTTGTTTAGAAATATCTGTGATCCAATAAAGTAACCAAGGTATCCCATCTTTATCACAAACAGGTCTCAAGTCCTGAAACAGAGGAAGTGTACTTGCACTTGATTTCATTTTTTATTTTGAAAATAAAAGTAATTTGCTCCCAATCACCGACCACAATCACAAATAGAAACTGCCACAGACATCACATTCTCCTATACTGTGCTCTACTCAGCAGACCACGCTGCCTTAGTAACCCTCAAACCAACACAAGAAATGAAACACTTTAAACGGCAGAACTGGCTCCTGCTACTCATTGTAGAATTTAAAACGACAAACCAAGATACAACAGCTATCATAGCAGCATGGTGAAAGAACCATCTAATTTAGAAAACTGAAAGAAAAAAAATATAAAAAAGGCTGAAGAAGGTATTTTCATTTGCCTCAGTCAAACCTTAGCTGATAAACTGAATATTTAGTTCATAAAACCTGCTGCAAGACTTATAACCTGTAAGTACTGAGCTCGGAGACTGGAAAAATTTACATCAATTTTCAGCACTGTGCATAACTTAAAAGTGTCACAAGACACTTCATTAGCACTTACAAACTGCCTTCTAGAAAAATAATGAGAATGCTTAAAGAAATCCTCTCTGAAAGCTACCTCAGATGATGCTGAAGACTCACATTTAAATCTCCATTACTTACAACTAATTAGAAGAATGTTCGACCTATTAAGATTTAATGAACAAATTTACAAAACCAGTTCGAAGGTTGACGCACCAACATACAAACATGCAGCTCCAAAAACCTGGCTACTACCAACTTCTTAGTCATAATGATGTACTTTATTTCATGTTGATTTTACTGTTTTTCAAACACCATTAGTGAATAACTTGTACTAAAGAGATTAAAAGCTAGACACTCAGACTTCAGGAACACTTCCCCTCAAAATAATACCTTTATGTGAGATAAAGAAAAAAAAAAAACTAACAAATTAAAAGTTACCAAGCCTGTGCTCCAAGTGTCAGAAAACGTCAACTGAACACAATGTGACTGCATCTGAAAAGTATCTACTGCTTATCAGTGCATTAATCAACAGCTTTATTAATAACAATACTGTTTAAGGGGCTTTTATGTAACTATGTAACAGATGAAGATACTAGAGCTGGTATCCCCCTTCCTGCAGTTAAAAAAAAAACCACCAAAAACCTAGGCACTCAGACACCACATTTTTAAACCGTAAGTACATTTTGCTCACTAACAAACTTAATTGCTTGCCTCCTAGAAGATTTCAAACAAAGATTTTAAAGAGAGTTGGTACCCTTCACACAGAATTTGAATTGCCTCTTCATACTAAATTTTGTGCAGATATACTGGGAGAACCCACAGCAATATTTCACTTGATCAGAGCCTTAGTAAAACGAAAGCTTTCTTCAATGCCAAAACACACTCCTATGATCTCTTGAACTCAATAGCGTGGAGAATGTTTGGTACCAAGCACTGCACAATAAGCTCCATTTTGAAAGGAGCACAGGTTCTGTTTTCTGATCTCTAATGGTCATGCTAGCCAGGGAGTGTCGTCGTGGGGGGATGACAGCTGGCAGCACTGTTCCCTGAAAACTCTTGCCTGAATTGACATCACGTTTGGGCAACTGGAATGATTAAAAATTAGACCTTTACCTGTTTCACCCTTTTTGCTAGGATTCACATACATAAACTGTCATCATAAACAAAATAAAGGCACTGCTGCCACTCCTTCACATCACACAAATGCTAAAAAGGTGGAGTAACAAGCCAAACACTTGCAGCAAGGGGTTTCAACAGGAAAAAAAGGCATGCATTTCTGCACCAAGCAGCCTTGTTTAACTTTAGCACTGGCCACAGAAGAGGAAATCAGTT
Organism: Pezoporus wallicus; assembly: GCF_028554395.1. Taxonomy (NCBI): domain Eukaryota; kingdom Metazoa; phylum Chordata; class Aves; order Psittaciformes; family Psittacidae; genus Pezoporus; species Pezoporus wallicus. The sequence goes on along the minus strand of NW_026642179.1, from coordinate 8,622,597 downwards.
GCATAAATATGTATTTCATCATTTTAGGAAGATTCCATTGTACGCCCAAAAAGCTCAAGAGCAACTGGGAAAACAAAAAAAAAAAAGCAAAGAAACACATATACTGCATACTGACTTCTGTACCTTGCACTAGCTGTGAGAAAGCAGCTGTGTTCACACAGATGTGTGAACACTTGAAAATTATGAAAACCGTGTCAGACCTCAAAAACCTAAATACTGTACCTAGAACTCTCACGTGGTCAGAAGTGTTGGAAAACATACTTACTATAAAAGCAGCTCACAGAGGACCTTCACGTTGCTGGCATGCTGGCAAAACTATGGCATGTAATCATATTTCTCTGAAAGATACGCTTAGAAGCAGTCCAGAGAGATCAAGTGAAGTTGCAACCTAGCATGGGAAGCTCAAGACCATAAAGATCTAATGTGTCAGGATCCAAACCTGACAATTCCAGCTAAGGAAGCCTCAGCTGAACAAGACTTCTCATTCAAATATAAAAAAAAATAAAGGCCAATGCACTACTGTCATGAGTCTCAACGTGGTACTAAGTTGGTACCCTGGCTGAATGGCCCAACGCAGGCAGAGTAAACAGCAAAACCTTCCTCTCCAAGTGCTAGAGGACCATCTGATTGACTTCAGTGACACTGCAATGATAAGGAGCAACATCAACCCTTGGTTGATGACAGAGCACTTATACTACATAGTACATTATACCACCCTTCAAAAGGGAGTGGAAGATAAAACTTGCAGTTGGCCAGAAAGTGTCTTCAAAACACTCAGACCTGAAGCAGCTTCTGTATAAGGCTGGACTGAAGGAGAAGTAGCATTTTCACAATCTTTAGAAACCTTCTTTTCCTTCCCTTGAAAGTACAAATAAAACTGTATTTCCTACTAATTGAAATTCCCTCCAAAATATTTCATGCAGTCAAATTTTCTAGACATAACAATTAATAAAACAGAGCTACAGATTTGTTACAAAATAACAAACAAAAATAGAGTATTGGCGCTTTAAGGAAATCTTGTTTTTTTTTTCTCAGTTTGTTTTAGAAAATAGCTACCATCAAAAGGTATCTCCACAGAAAAAATAAATTTCATTAGTTCTACAGTATTTTTAACCTGTGCAACAAAAGAACTGCCTTTCCCGGCTAAACAAGCATTGAGGATATTATTAGAACAGCTTTAAAAATAAGACAGGTCTTTAACAACTACAACAAAAACCAAATGGGAATAGCATTAGTGGCTTAAGTAACAACATAAATTAACAAAAACTTCAGTACCAAATGCATTGCACCCAACCAGTTTGTGGATATCCACAGAGACAAGAAACAAGCCTCCTAAGATATCAAAAATTTCCTAGGAGAAGATACTAGTCTATTAAATAAGTTTTGTGTAATCAAGCAAGCTACCACAGGACAGAGATGTTAATACTACTGCCTTTTGGGAAAAATACCATGAGCAGGAATCTCTTTAATATCCCCACCAAACTAAAGTATTTCAAGGTTATGTTCTAATGTTCGATCTACCTTGCAACAAACAACTCAAAAAGCCTAAGGACAAAAAGGCAAAAGGTTATCAAGGCCATTGTTTTTTCTACACCTGGATCAACTTTCCCCCACTGCTCTTGATATAAGTTTGCCTGTGCAAGTGACAGAACCTATTAATGAACATTTTATGAATAAATTAAAAAAGTCTATTTTCATGTTTCACTATATCTAGCTATAATGAAAAACATCTAATAGTAACATGAAATCATTTCCTCTGCTATCATTTAAACTCACTACTTTTGGCAGTAATTGCCACAAGCCTGGAGAACAAGTTATTTGCATGCTTCACTGCATCAGATTTGACAATTTCCATTTCTTTCTTAAACAACCTCAGCTTATTTTCAGACTTCCCGCAAAGCTCTGACATTCTAGACTTCAGACCAATGTCACTATTCTTCCCTAGATTCTCCACAGCTAGACCATGTATTTCTTGAAGCTGTAACACAAAGTCAGACATCGTATTCAGCCAAGGCCTTTCCTGTGCTCTGTGAAACAAAAGAATTCCTTCACTTATCTTTTGAGATACACTCCTGCAGAACAGAGCTGGATATGAAGCATCTTGCAGCTAAAGTTTAAGTTCTCCTCACAGTTAAAGAGGATGTCATTCACAGACTATAATGTTAGCTTAATCACTGAACACAAATGCAATGAAACATAATTGAGATTCAACATAAAATGTATTCCCAAAACTACAAAAGCAATGAAGCAAAAAAATATTTGGAAAGTTGAAACGATACAAACAACTAGCACATTTAATTGTAAACTCTTCAGAGAAACAGAAACCTAAGTTATCTTAACACCCTGCACGACAGGTTCCCTAAATGTTATCACAACAAAAATAACCCGTTTTTCTTGGTGTACCTGTGTTCCTTTACAAGAATTCACCACCTAGTTCGAACTATAAGGTCTGAAGCACCTTTTCATCCTATCTTCCTTTTATTTATCTTTCCATTCATTCTTAGTTTTATTCTTCTTCTTAAATCTGTTTTATAAGATTAAGGTTTCTAAATATATAACTAATTTTCATGCAGGATAAATTACAGTACTGTCGCCAAGAAAAGGATCGCCCATCCAACAACTCAAGCCCTTGCTTCACAACCTTCAAAGTAATTTTCATCTTCCAAAGAGCAGTTCAGGGCACAAAGCTCCGAGTACAGAAAATCCCATTTGAATTATTTAATATTAGTGTAAATAATCTCTAGCAACAAGAACAGAGCCTTTCCCCTCAGCTGTCACACACTCCTTACTATATCAACAACCCTGTAATACTCTGAAAACCTTCCATCCAAACAATCTCCTGTCCTGAGGATTCATCCTGGGGATTCATCATGGGGAAGAAACCAATCTATGTGCCTTCAGACAACAGCACTCATCTGGGCCTCCCAACACAAGGGAAGGGTGAGTAGAAGAGGAAAATCTCTGCTAAAGTCACTTGCCCCTAGCACTTCAAATCCTTATGCCTCCAAGAAGAGCCTACTTCCTAAATGCACTTTATGAGTGAAGGGCAAATGCTCATGAACCGTAATGTAGAAAAAAAAGAGTATAATAATTGCTACAGCTTTCATGCAATGACTTTGCTATTATAACATTTTTAATATCAACAGTTAAGCTACTGAAGCAACTTCTAAAGCACTAAATTCGTATTTGACTAAAAACTGACCAGGAGTTGAATATGGCTTAAACTTGTTTTTCAAAACCCTGACCCTTGAATTCATCAGCAACACTGATGTAGTTGTAACCAACACAGAGCACTCAATTAGGATCTTGATATGGAATGTATCCTTTACAGAAGTCTCCAACTTAAAAGTCTACGTAAGACTCCTTCAAGGTCTGTCATAAATTCTTGTTGTCCACCTCGCTTTTAAAATTAGAAACAGAGTACAGAACTGAAGGTTTTCCTCCTGGAAAGCAGGAGTGCATTTCCTGAAAAATTACAGGGAAATAAAACTTTCCAGGTATCTCTTCAAAATAAGTGATGTCATGCTCCTCGATGGGCTTCCACAACAAGGTTACTTTCTAAGCTTAGATTTACCTTGTCTGGAAGGAAACACTGGAAAATGTACTTGCATTAGAGCCACGAGTCAGTTAGAAGCACTTTTCCTCACTTATGTCACTTTGAATTTGCATTATACTTCAGGTTTGCTTGTTTTAGTGTTAAGGACAGTTTCCATTTTAAATGTATGAACAGTTTTTCAGTCTTGAACTTTATTACAAGTTTAAATGAATTAATAGGTGTACTTCTACAGTAAATGATTCAATTACTGATGACCTGAGGAAGGGCTAGCTAACTAAAGAACAAAACCACATCAGAAAATTGAAATTCTAGTGCCAGCTCTTAGACCTGCGTGTTTCACTATTTCCAACATGTAAGAAGTTGGCTTTTAAACAATACAAGAATGCCCACATACGCTTCCTAACCTTGACTATGTGCACCCATACTTGCAATGTACCCATCTCTTTGGCTGGCAGGTATTCCAGATACCAGCTTGCTGCTCTCTCCCAGAGATGTAAGATATGGGGGGAGAAGCAGCTACACAGTATGATTTAGCATTTGGAGTCAAGTCTAATGACTGACATTTTTGAAGTTCAAGTGACTTACAACAGTCTCACAAACACACCCCCCCAGTGTGAAAATGTATTCCTAAAAAGTCCTGCCTCCTGCCACTGCTTTCCCCTCTCTCTTGCACTGCTGCAGCTACGGCTTAGCTACTGGTATCACTGTTTCTAAGGCCACAATACAAACCAGATATTGAAATAACTCCACAGAGATTTGCCGTTTTTTTCTGGTAGAAATAACAGAGAAATTCACCTCCATGCACAAATGCACCAGCACAATCTGGGCAACAGAAGTCAGCAAGAAGCTTTTTACCCTCATTTTGCTACTGGAAGCAACCATTTGTTAAACCCCACTCTCCAGGTATTTACGTTTCTCAGCCAGTTGAGAGTTTCTCCTGACTCAGGAAAGTTAAGACTGGACTTGCATTACTCAAAGCATTTAATAACACTGCTGGTTAGTTTAAAACACATGTATACTGCTGAGGTTTGCCTGACTTCAACAAGAAAGCCAGCAGCTCCTTAAGACCAGGGAATCAATCTCACCTCTCACTAGCATCATCAGAGGCCGACTCCTTCCCCATTTTTCCTTTCTTGCTGTCTACCCAGTATGAGCTCTACTATTTGTCACACTTCTCAATTCATTAATTCCACTATGCTATTAATAAATAAAACGGATAAAAAAGATAGGGCTTTTTTTCCTGGTGAGTTGGGATTCAAACTGCACCCCCCTGTGACCTGATGATCGAAGCCTCATTTTTCCTGCTTGAGGCTCTCCCTACAGCACAGTAAGGAGACATTACCTGGTAGGCTCTGCACCTCACAGGGCCACAAGACCCTGTTTACAGATGAGAGGTCCTGTACTGGCGACAGAAACACAGTTGGGAAAGCTGAGATTAAGTAATCTTCAGCAACTAAGGTTTGGAACAAGAAGGCAGAGCTTCTGGCATCTCTATTTACCTTCAGAATGGACTTGATGCATGACATTTGGCAATTCATTCTGACTCTAGTGCTTACAGACTTCAAATCTGCAAAATACCTTGTGCTGTTACAAAGCATTTTCAGTTTCAGAGGCCTCAGCAACTTACACTTTAACCCTAGTAAAACAGGTAGTACCGCTCACTCTCCATGGGATTGGGAAGTTAAGTAATATGCCCCAAAACACAGGAAGCATGCAAGAGAGGCATAGACCAGAGGCCTGACATCCTCAATGCCTGCACAGTGTCCTGTCCGTTAACATTTCCTCAGACTCCTTGTGCAGCAGCGGCAGGCCAGGCCAACATCCACAGACGGAACCGTCCCCGACCCCGCTTTTAAAATACACTTCGAGTGTTTCAAAACCACGAGGGGAAACCGATTACAAAAGCCCCACGCAAGAGCTTTGGCGGCAACAGCCACCAGGTAGAAGCAAGCATGACAGCGGGTGCACGGAGGTGGGCTCCGCTAAAACCAGACCGTGACCTACACCCTCCCGAACTGAGCGCAGCGCGACGCGGCGGGGAAACCCCGGCCCCGCCGGTCCAGCCGCCCCGCCCCCGGGACAGAGCGGGCGCCTTGGGGTGCGAGGCCGCGGCGAGGCGCGGAGGGAGCTTCCCCGCCCCGGCACCGCATCCCCGGCGGCGGCGAGAGTGAGTGGCGCCCCCGCCGCCGGAGGGGGGAAGAGGCCGGGTACTCCCCGGAGCGGGGATCCCCGCCGCCGTCCCCACGCAGCGCCCTGCCCCGCAGCGCCCCAGGGAGCCCCCCGCCGCCGCCTCTGCCGCCTCCACCGCCCGGTGAAGGCCCGCCGGCGGCTCCCGGGTGCGGGCCGGCCGCAGGGGGCGGGTGCACGATGGGCGGCGGGTGTCCGCCGCAGCCGCCGTGTGGGCTCACCTCCTCCGGGATGGCTGGATCGCCGCTGCCTGCCGCGTAGCAGGCGCCGAGCGCGGGCGGCGGCGGCTCAGGTTCCATGTCCCCGTTGAAGAGCGAGGCCCCCTCCGCGCTGCTGCCGCTGCTCAGCGCCGCCATCTTGGACCGAAGCGCTGTGGCGAGGGAGGGGGAGGGGGCAGCCGCGTCCCCGCCGCCGGGACGCCCCCAGCCGCGACCCGTAGTGGGAAGGGGGAGGGGGGCGAGCGCAGGTCCCGGCCAGCTCCCAGCGGCCCGTGCCACCGGCACGTCACGCCCGGCCCCGTGACGTCACCCAGAATCGCCGCCTTGGCCACTGCGCATGAGCTGCTGACGTCACCGGGAAACACCTTGACGTCACGGCGCGACCACCCGTCGCCCTGGGAACTCGAACGTGGATTCGGGCCACGCCCCCGCGCCTCAGCGCCCCCTTGCGGCATGGTAGCACTGTCGCCGGCGCTGTACACCACCCGTCCCGCTGGACCGCTCCCTGGGCTCCGCGACCCGGCAGAGGCGGCGGGAAGGCGGGAGGAGCCCCTCTGAGGCCCGGCTGCGGGCAGGGAGCGGAGGGGGGGGCTGTGGTGGGGTGCCACAGCTGCACCTGCCGGCAGGTCCTGCCAGCAGCGGCCTCCGTGACCGGGCGGGGAGCTCCGCAACTGTGAGGGGGGATAAAACCAGGATTCGGGTGCCGGCAAGGTTGAAATGAGAAAGAAATAGGGTCGTACATGCGGTGTGCGCTGAGCGTGTGCTACAACAGGAGTGCTACAACTGAGGTCTGGGAGCGCGTCCCAGTTTCTGAACAGGAGTGTCCATCCTGTCTGCACCTTGTCTGCATGACGGGACACACGCTGCCTGCCCCAGCAGTCTGACTTATCGGGGGAAAAGATGGGATCACACAACGGACCTGCCGTAGGCTTCGGTCCGCTGTTGAGAAGGACAGAGGAACCAAGCCGGTAGGCAGCGTGCGTTGCGAAATGACGCTCCTTCCAGCTCAGAAACGACGACCTGGAGCCGACAGCCACTGCTGTCCCCCAAAGCTTGCTCCCTCTGCATCCCCAGTGCCTGTGGCCATCTTCCCCCCAAAAAGGCAGAATGTTTCCATTTAAAGTAAAAAATCGACTGGTGTCTTATCTCTGTATGCTCAAGCACTGAAATGCTGCTTCCACACATAAAGCATTCACTAAATCTGTGTTTTAAGTTGCTTTCTTGCTGAAAAGCTGTTTATGACAAATACCAAATTGGTAACAGTATTTTAATGCACTGCAAAGAAAAGCTGACGTATCCGCAGAGCAGCAGGATTTCAGAGAAGGTAAAGGCTGTCCTATCACAACCTGATATATTTTATGGTAGTCAATTAAAATTACAAGTTGAAACATGCAAGTGCAAACATCCTTATCTTTGTTTCATTTCAGTTATGAATATGTAACCATACAACCTTTTAATGTAACAATCCTGATGACAGATTTGAGGTTTATATTTCACCCTTCACACTGGGGGCCATCAATGTGTAAAAACATTTCAAATTCAGTCTGATACCAGTGGTGCTGTAGCTGGTAAATAAATGCAACGTTAATTTACTATATGGGCGCAGCAAAATCATGATGGAGTCAGGAATACCAGACCCTGTGGAATGGAGGGAAGGACCTTCAGGCATGAATTTATCAGAGGGTCTTTCCTGCAGAGAGCTACACACAGTATTAAACATCTCCTGAATGCAGAAATAAGCCAAATAATCTAGTTAATATTTAAATGGATTTTAATTAATTACCTGACAAGCTATGCTTTCCTGAGATAGGTTCTCCCATCTGGAGATAGGTGGCCTGCACTCAACAAAAAGGCTGCACAAATGTGAGAACCAAATGCACAAACTAAGCAGCTTGCCAAGTTTAGAAATTTCTCTCTAATAGCCACATTAATGAAGAGGATAATTATCAGCAATTCCTGCTATGCGATGGGAATGTGTAATGGTAGTGGAAAATGCACACAGACTCTGGAGAATAACACATATGCTGAGGACTAAATGCTGGGACAAATTTATCTTATCTGTAAAGGAAGATGTGGTGGAGGCAATAGGAGATGGCTCTTCCAGCACACAGCCCATTGTGGAACAGCCAGCAGAGTAATACAGCCTTAACTAACAGAGTAAGTGCATTCATTTCAGTGACATTTACTAACAAGGGATAATGTAGTCTCAGTGTACAGAATGTAGTCATAGCCCTTGTTTTAATCCCCAAGCAATTTGTGTCCTGGCCATAACTCTAGCTGTGGAATTAGTAGACTACTATCAATCTTTGACTTGTAATATGTTTCTCAATGACTTTAGTAATCTTGTGTGACTTTGTTTCTGAGCTTCTGATTTTTTTTTCAGAAGATTCGCATTCACATTGTTATATTTGCCAAGCTTTCTTACTGTATTTGATGTACCACCTGAAAACTTACAGTTCTAAACCCTAGTATTGAAACTGGTGACCAGAACTGGGAACACAGCAGTTATCAACCAAAATACATGAGATAAAACCCCCCAGTGTTCTACCAAAAATAAGGAATAGAATACTACTTGAAAAGAAAGTTGTGTAGGAAAGAGAAATAAATTTATTATTTATGCCATACTTTATTTTGGGGAAATCCACGCCTAGTGATAAATGGAATTTATTTATGGTGCCTCACACGATGGCATCTTTGGTCTGTCTGCTTAATCCATCATGACGGAAGATAAATCATTAATAATTGTAACTATTTCTTGGTGATATGAAATCCTGTCTACTGAAAATTGATATCATCAACTTTCACAGAGACTAGCTTTCATTATCAACATAAGTCAAAATCACAAGCTAGATGTGAAAGGCTGGTTTCTGCTATCAAACCCAGAAGCCACCGGGTTAACTCGTACAATGCAGTACAGCCAGTTTATCTGGTATAGCAGCAGGTAATGCATACTTGTAAATACAAATCCTGCCACCTCCCATCAAATTCTTAGTTATGCACTGGGGTTAGATCCGCCTCTTAATTTTCTTAATTTGAATTCAGATCAGAAAACAAATCCAGTTGTTAAAAGACAAATCCACTTCAGATAGATTGTCCACTACCAGCACATTCATCTGATTTAACCAATACCTGAACTTCCAGAGAAAAAGGTTTTAATGAGTCAGTAAGGAAAATTATATATCTACCTGACAGCATCTGTCTCTTTGTGAGCATTTGAACATGTCTTTGTCTTTTCCCCCAACCAAGAAAAATATAAATGAAATGCTCCAAAACATGAATGTCCAAAATGCAAAGACAGATGTTGATGGAACGCAGATACTAATGACAACAGTCATGTTCACTGTTATCTTGGCCAGAAAATGTGAAGCAGAACAAAACTTACGCAGTTGTCCAGAGTTCATTCATTTTTCATTACTAGTCAGAATAATGCGTACTTAAGAAAATTACTTTGCTCTCTAGGAAAAGAATGTTAAAGACATTTGTTGAGAAAAAAAAAACCAACTGATTTTTTTTTAAACTTCCCTTTAGCACCCATATCGGTTTATTATCCCCCTCACTTTAAGATATGCTATACATCTTTTCATATCTCTATGGATTGGTGTCTGCTCCAGTGTGAAGCAATAGGGTGAACAAAGCTGCTTTTTTTTTTTTTCCTGCTTTTTTTTTCCTCTTCTCTTTAAACTACTCCTGCACCGACCTTTTGTATTTTTATCTTTGGTAACTTTCTGAGAACTTCTAGGATACAAGATTTATCATTCTGTGATGCTGCTAAACTTCAAACATTCATACCTTCAGTGAGAAATCAGGTAATATTCAGGTGCTGATTTGAGCTGTGCAGCTGAACAGCCTCAGCCGTATTTTATTCAGTTGATGGAGACTTCATTGCCGTTTGCTTTTGAGTGAAATACACAAGCAGAAGTGATGAGAATGGATGGATACTAGGAGAAAAAAAAAGAAGTAGGGAAAAAGGAGAAAATGTGAATCCCCCAGATTCTTTACTCAGTTTTCATTCTACCATTAAAAGCAATGCTGATCTAACAGCTTTCTTTTCTATATAAATAATAATGTATTCTGGATCTTCTTGTAATGATATTGGAAGTATTTACATAGTTTTAATTTGATTCCAGTATAATTTATTTTAAAGTAATTATTTATAAAACTGTAATTTCTTATAGTTTATATACCACAGCCCAAACTTTCAGAAAGTAAACCCAAAACATTTTCCTTTGGAGGCAACGTGTGGGAGGCAGGGAGCAGGGTGATGGGACAGGGAGCAACTTTGCATATAGGTCCCTTTGTACCCTGCATGTTCAGCGTTGCAAGAACAAAACGCAAACCTGCTTCCTTCCTTATCTGAGCACTGATTTTAGAGTCCAGCAATGTATGTGCTGCACTGCGGTGCTCTGCCTCTCTCTCTGCTGGCTTTCTGCCTTCTCTCATGTGCCAGCATGAGAAGCTAAAGAAATCACACATTTCATTGAAAATAAAATAAAATAGTATAAATACTGACAGATGTGGCATATAAGGGACCACTGAGAGAGAGCATGAGGCCTGAAACCACTGTTAAGGGAACAGAAGTAGCAGACAGTAGAAAAGGAGGGGAATCAGTAGAAAAGGGGGAAAAAAGATTAGGTGGAGAGAGAATGCAGTAGAACTAGGCACTGGAGAACAAGATGAACAAGATGTGGCTCTCCTAGGAAATGAGAAGCAAATGAAAATGGGGAAACAAAGGAGTAAGGAGCACTGATTTTCCTGCATGACATACTTTGCTGAAACCAGGACCAAATCTTAATGTTTGAGAAGATTAGTCAAGACAAGATACCTTAGCATCCCTTGTTGTTTCTTTAACATATTCAGCTTGTTTGGATATCTGATTTCTGAGTCCTTTGTGTTGGACAGTGATAAGCTGATCAGCTTTAAAGACTGTATAGTTTTAAATTTCTCACATTATTAGTCCAGTGTGAACAGTCATATTTCATAACTCAAACCCATCCCATTTAGGCACAAAAAACTGCTAATGAGATTGAGTGAGTTCCAAGAAAGGATAGGAAAGGATACCACCTCAAACAAATTATTTTGCTGTTCAGAAAATGACTGTTCATTTATGTTGAAGGATCTTAGGATTTTTTCTTCGTAATATCCAGGCTAGCTGAGTTTCACTGGCCTGAATACCTGCTGTAATTTGATTCTCCAGCACTTTACAGACAGACTGGTAACTCTCTACACCTCTGATCTAACAACAGTTTTGATAGGAACTGCACCTTTCAGTTTCTAGCCTCTTCACTGAGCAGGAAAAGTCCTTTAGGGTTGGTATTGGCCTGGAGTAAGGAAACTTTGAGAGTCCAAAAAGGCTAAATCAAATATATGAATCAAAAACAGAAACTGCAGGTTTGACATGGACCAGAGAGAACATGGTGACTGATTACGGTTACTCAGAGCAAAACTCCACGTTGCTGGAGTTTCAGGAGTTCTTCTTCCTCGGTGATAGGTCAAATAGGATGGGTGACCTTTTTAAATAAATGATTATATTTTAAAATACACATCTGATGTATTCAAACGTAGGTGTCTTTTGTTGAGAGAGTCAGTATCATAGTTCATAATCCATCCTTGTCTTTTAATCCTTGCTACCTTGTCTTTTAATCCTCGCTACCATCAGAACAACACAAGCCTCACAGGCACTTAGCCTCTCCCATCAAGGCAAGCTGCCTGCTGTGTGGGAATTGGGACAGTCTCATAACCATGCTGCTATATTCTCATTGCTCCTGCAAGTATACACTTGGCCAAAGGCAAAATTTCTGGTGCAGTGGTCAATGACCTCTTGCTGCTGTGGATTGCTTGAAGCTTGTGGTTATGCTAAAGGCCCTTGGATGATGTGGTTATTCCACTTTAATATAATATGACTTCTCCCTCTAGAAGACACATTTGTTTTGGTAAATGAACCCAATTTCTGTTACCCACCTCTAGGGGAATTCTTCAAAGCTCCAGCTTAGATCTTTGGTTTGTCTTATTTTTAAGTGGTTAGCATGGCTAGTCAATACCCTACTATCTGTCCTCAGAGGGCATTAATGTTTATTAATAAACCTGATGATGCTATCAAACAACTTGAGTTTGAAAATACAGAGACCCATCACATTGTTGGCTGTTAACTGGTGTCAGGCAACAGGGCAGTGTTTTGGCAAACAAAATAAACAGCATATAAGCAGAATGACTAAGTGCAAAACCAGAAAAATAAAGAGGCTGCGGTGTTAGTTTCTGGTTGTTAGTAACAACTCTGGTATTCCCTAGCCTCATTAGTACTTTTTGGTTTATGTTGTTCATTCAGAAAGCATTTGTGAAGTTTAGAGCTTGTGAATAACGCTTACTTGCACATCAGTTGCACCAAACAGACCCAGGACAGACAACCAAGAAACAACACATGCTGCCTCACATGCAGCCTGCCTATCAGTCACCTCTCATCCACTCACACAAGAAATATCATCTTTCTAGGTGGCATCTGCACTGCCTCATTCATGGGCGGCTCTCTGATATAAATGTGTCAGTTTGGACAAGCCAGCTAAATACTGCTTTAGGTTGGAGTCTTCATGTAAATGCTCCTATGCCTACAAACTGAACATAATGCTAAGGAACATCAGTCATATCTCTCCTACATAAATAAAATGCCAGCATAAGCTGTGGCATCTTAGAAATAATTTTCTTAATAAAAAAATACATGTAATAAGCTTCCCTGTTAACTAGCCAGCTTGCTACTGAATGCAATACCCTCGCACCTTCCAGATCATCTCTGTTATTGCCTGCTGATCCCTCTAAGCAGCAGCTGGATGCTGCCTGTCACAGACACCTTCCCATGCACATACAGGAATTAAAAATGTGGTACCTTGTCCAAAAGGTTGTAAATAAGATGGCATCACCCAGATGCACAGCACACCTCAACTGTACCACTCTAATCTCTCAGTAGGTGAGGCTTTCCTTAAGCTCTCTTCTCTGCAGAAACCAACTCGTGGTACCCAGACAGCCTAATATGATTCTGATCAACACTGAATATTACTGGGGAAGCAGCTATTACATGCATACATATGACAGTCTCTAGAGAAATGTTTCATCAGTCCTGTACTGAAGAGACCATCATTAGTCAAAGGCTAAAGGGGCCTACAACCCTGTATGCTTGGCATAGGATTTACCTAGCTATTATGCAGAGGTAAGTCCCATTGATACCAGTTGGAGACACTCAATATTCACACAGCTTCTAAAGTTAGACCACTTCTGTGTGTGCTTGAATCTGGAATCACATTTTAGACATCCACTTTTGAAAGCTGGGGGCCAAGGGACCCCATTCATTTTTATCCAGGCAAGACTACAATGGAAATTAAGGAATGTGATGCATTTGCAATTACATATTTGCATCGACACACCATTGTGTGCGGCAGCAGAATGGATTTTAGACTTTCTGGACCTCAGGTGGTTTTTGCTCCTAATACCATTAAAAGCCTATTTACTGAAACAGCCCATAAAGCAAACATCAGACCCACAGAAACAACTGAAGTGGGAGAGACCCTCTGAACAACATGAAATATTTACAAACAGCTTTAGGAGCCCTGGGATGAAGTAAAGTACTTTCAAGCATAGACAGAAAACCTAATGGATATAAAAATCCCTTTTTAGCTCTTGGTGAGATTTGTTTTCACAGACCTAGCTATGATATGAGGTCATGCAGTCTGCCTCCTCCTCTTCCAGCAGAGAAGTGGTCCCAGTGCTATGTTTTATAGCACTTGGCTCAGCCTAGTACTATAAATAGCCTTGGCTCTGCCTGACTCAGACAACAGAAGCCAAACACACTTCTTGGGAACTTTCTCAGTTTTTCTAAATATTTCACTTTGGGGAATTTCCCCCAGTATTCTACTCAAAACAATTCAATATAGTATGAATAGAGACACTTCAATGTCATGGTTGTTATCCTGTTCATTTCAGATTTATCCCCTCGCACAGCCCTAAGTAATTCTTCAGCCAGTGTGGTGGTGATGTCCCTCTACCATCTGTCTACAGTCATGCTTCTCACCATTTGGACATGCTATAGTTGTGCTCTGCTGTGACTGAGCCTTCATACGCAATTCTTTCAGATGTTTTCATGTCTGTTCCTTTCTTTCTGTACTTAGGACATATTATTACACCTCAGGAAAAGGACAAGTGAGGAGGAGAAGGAAGTGAAAAGATGAAAATGCCTTTCTTCATGCTACCCTAGCTCTGCAAGCACAGAAAAATCCATTCTAAATATCTGGCCCACAAAAATCACTAAGTTTTACCTCTAGGATTTATGATACGGGTTTTGTTTTAATGTCTGCTTCCTTTTATATGCCTAATAGATTATTTAAAAAAAAATAGACTCTTTGAAGTTTCCATTGTTGTTTGGTCAGTTTAGAAAAGCGATGCTGCCCTTAGAAGAGGTTAAACAGGAGGAGTTTCTGCTCTCACACATCTTAATATCAAGATGACTAACAGAGAATGTCCCATTGAAGGATTTTGTTTCCAGGGTCTACTCCCAAAGGACTGTACCAAAAGTGTCACAATCAGTTACAGAGAAGAACTGAGTCTAAAGGAATTGGAAATCCCCACAGCATTTGTTTGCTTTGCATTTGCATTCATTTGTTATCCTTTGTGCTTTAAATGAAAGAAAATGAAGCATACAAACCACAGTCATTCCCTTATCAAAGCAGCCTTTCAGGTTATGAAGCTTTTCCAAAACATATGGACTTTGTTGATTGATGGTTTTCTGAAATGATCCTAAAATGGCCTTCAAGATCAAAGTGGTAGAGGAGTATGTACACAGATACTTTAAAGTCTCAAAAAAAAAAATCACAGTTTAAGAAATATGTGTGATATTTCACATTATTTTTACTTTCTGACCAAAGATTTTTTTCAGCATTTGAAGTCTCTAACATCTAATGCAGAACAGGGAACAGAGTAACTTACCACAGCTTATTTTATATGTTAAAAATATCATCAACTGTTGTGTACAATCATCTCTCTGAAATGAAGCTCTGAAATACACAGAGGTACAAGTCCTACCATAACCAGACTAAGCTGCTCTTTACACAAGGTTCTCCTGGGGTAAATTCTCATCCTAGAAGCAGCTTACCCTCATGATGCTATTCACCAAATTACCATTATTCTAATTTTACTCTTGAGGAAATACACGCAAGTAAGACAAAACATTTGTCTAAAACCATAGAGTCACTCAGTTGCGTTTCGCTGACCTGCATAAACTCAGCACATTGCTTTAATAAGTGGAATTAACTCTTTCTACATCAGGAGAAACTTCTTTCAATTTAATACTTTCCTAAGCAGAGCACATACTTTAACACACTGGCGCCTTTGCCAGAAAGCAAGACTGCTTTTGTGGGGTTTTTTCCCTTTCACCATTACAGTCTGGTCATATGCAAGTGGACTTCTGTCTGTCTGCAGGACTTCCAATAGTAAGAGGTTCTTGCAATAGCTGCACTCCCTGTAGGATATATACAGCAACTGGGGCAGCCTGTTCACAAAATAACTCATGATTATCAAGGAAGTACTCGGCAGCTATGACTGTATTATACCAGAGTACAATTAAAGACAGACATAGTTAAAGCATTGTAAAATAAGGAAGCAGTAGTTCTTAATAAAGCTGTTCAAGATTGGGAAGAAATTAGGGTCAAACTCATTTCCTTGGAGATCAGATAACTAGGTTTATTCCAATGAAGAACTGAAATAGCCATCTAAACATCTGCTGAGGACAGTCAGCTCACACACTCAGGAAAAGAGTGAATTTATTAACAAAACACAGCAGAATTAGAATGGTGAAAAGAATCACAGTAAGGGGAAAGCCAGAAATAAAAATCTAATTGAACTTGATTATTTGTACATAAAATGGATATGCCACTACACCAATAGTTGTATAAAGCATAAGCATTTCCATCTTTACCCCTCAGAATACAGCTGAAACACTCCTTCCCCTCCTAAATATACATATTACATTAATACCTGGCATGATGCTTCAGGGTTGAGTTCCAGTTTGTCTGGACCCTAACAAACATGTGGTCTTCTTCAGGCAATGTCTGTTCCTAAATGACAGAGCACAGGTTAGAAGTGAGATAGGAAAGTGCCTATTTCTGTTGCAGCTATGAAGAGGAGAAGGCTGTATTTTCTGCAACAAAATAATTACGCTAACACTCACAGCAGGCAATGGATTATCCTAATATTAGGATATACTCCAATAATGGCTGAATCATCATTGTTTTATGGTGGAGCCTCAGGGAGGGGAAAACATCGTTTTTGAGAAGATCTAGTTCTAGTAAATGAGTACCACAGAAGAAAGATCATGAAAAAAAAGCAGCAGCAGAGCCTTTCTTACACTGCTCTTTAAAAAAGTTCTACTTTTTCACTCCATTCACTTGGCTTTCATAAACACTGCAGAGAAAAGATAAAAATCAGCAGTTCGCTCCAATTGTCTCACATGTGTTTACTTCAAAGGCACTTCCATTGGTTCTCTCCCTTTTTGAACAGACTGTTGTAAGTATCTTCCCAAAGTATGTACCCAGCATTGTGCTTTTAGAGCAGGTTTGCTCTGTCAGGTTGTAAAGGGGATCATTCTAGAGGATGAGCCAAACATGCCTTTTGCTTTCCTCGTCATGAGAGGAACTTCTCAAAATCCATAAATAGGTAGGTGGCTTGGAGTAGGCAAGGAAGAACAGATTCGATCTCCAAACCTAATTATCTAATATTACACTCCTGAGTCCATATCTGTGTCTAGCAAGGTTCACACTAAGATACAGACTACCTGTAGCATTCATTGCTGCATCCCTCCATAGGCTCTATAGATGTTCCATCCTTAAGTAGGCTAAATGTGGATTCAGAAGCATAAGCGTGGCCCATCATGCTGTATTTCATATGTCATTATATGTGTACTCATAACCAGGTCTTCCCACACACACGAAGTTTAAGGCCATGTATAGTTAATTTACTAGAGCAGGACCATAGTTCACTTTGTGATGCATGCACATTTTCTCTCTCTTGCATGTTTATACTATCAAGGCTTTAAGTGTTTCACAGGAACAACAAAAAGAAAGATGCTGTTGATTTTTCTTCTTCAGTTGCAGGGAAGACATCTTCATTGATCTTTGGTTTAATTTTAGAAGACATCAAGTTCTTGCAGACATACCTGTTGTAAGTACAATCACCAGCTGTCCAAAGCTGCCGCAGTAATTCTGCTGAAGAGGTTCAGACCTGGTGTTTTTTCTCCACCAAGGCAAGCAGCTGCACAACTTCACCCCTCACAGCCATAGGCAGAAACACAGTGTCTGGCAGCAGTAACCTTCCTACTCTGGCAATTCTCTCTCTCATCTACATGGGAGTACATGGCTCCATGTTGCTCTTCTTTCTGAAGAGGAATTCAGGGGAACCAGACTGCATCCCCATGGCTGCACATGTGTCCCAGGAACCAAGTACTTCTGAGAGAGCCCATCACAGGATCTGTCCACTTCGATACCAGACAGGGCACAGCCCATAGACAACTCATAGAAAACTAAAATGCCACAGGCACATCAAAGTTGAGCAAATGCTGTAAGTTACTAAAAGGGTTTTAAGTAAGAAACTTACTGCTACAGTATAGATTCATATTTTACTAACTTCCATGGTGTTTTGTTGATTGTGATAAGAACACAGGTGCTTCACCCACAACACTGCACATACCTTACATTCAGCTTCTCTTTGAGCTTAGAAAACCAGGTAACACTTAGTACTGATCAAGAACTACAAAGCTCATCAGGACCACCTTTAATACAGTCAGCACCTCTTCAGTTAATAATCTCAGTGACATACAGCGGTTGAGATGTTACAAATTTCTGTAGATCCACTGATTTCAATGATCAGACAGATCCCTTCAAATACATTTACATTTGAACAATCTTGATTTAGAAATGTCAGGTTAGTACTGCTCCATACTTCAGAATGCCTCTCTATGCAAAATCAAGCATACCCCAAGCTAACTGTGCAAATACTGTCTGCTGCAGTCACTCTACATTTTTAATAGGTCTCCTTTACTATCTCAAGGATGTTCCACATGTTCTGGAAATTAAAAGATGCTGTTTCAGGGTACACACACAGCAAGATGCACACGTGGCCATGCAGAGCAGCACAGCTGCATTCTGTATTTTCTATTCCCTGACAGGGACTGACAGTTAAGAGAGGTAGATGCATGCAGTCATTAATAATAGCCACACTAAAGTGATAGCCACCCTAGTGATAAACTCATGTACTGAATACCAGTAAAACTCTTCATCACCTTATGAAGTATTTCATACACATCCTCCAAGCAAAATAAATTCAAAATCCTTTTATTGCAGAAAATATCATAATTAGTAGGGGGCTTTCAAACTGGAAAACAGGTTGAGCTTTTGTATTTCAGCCTCTTCAGTTTCAGTATCTAAATATTCAGGATACCACGAAGAGTACTGTGGGCAGAAAACGGATCATGAATTATTGCCCAGTGCAAAACACAGAACAAGAGATGCTAACTGTTGACAGGTATTAATCATTTAGCTTAAGTAAGTTTCAAACAGAGTTAGTCACTTAAGAGTCATAACACTGCATGGTTTAGCATGCTGTTTGCTTATCTTTACTTGCTCAGCCTGAGTAGCTAGATTTGCTGAAGCCTTAGGCTGTAAGCCACGGACTTTCACCTAGGTATGGTTTTGGATGGAATTTTGTTAGTAATTTTTCTAGTAGTAAATTTTCTAGTAATTTCTACAGTGCTGTGTCTTGTCTTTAGTATGGGAAGAATGTTGACAACAGTGATGGCTTAGTTGTAGCTAAGTAACATTTATCTGAGGTCTAGGGCATTTTTAGTGTCTCTGCCAATGAGCACAAGAAGCACAAACGAGCAGACTGCAACGATGACCAGAAGCTGCAACTCAAAAAGATAAAAACAGTTAAGGGCCTGTCTGTGTGGAGACAGAGAAAAACATCCAGTAAGTGGTTAGAAGACCCCAGACCAAAAATCCCCATTGGACTGAAAAGGCACGCAAAGAGCCTGTAAGGGCAGGTATGTAAGTCATAAGGGTATAATTGCCCAAGGATTTCTTTGTCGGGGTCCCTCTCCAGAAGCACCCAGCTCTAGCTGTCCCCATTGCTGTACCACTGATTTTTTCCAAGAATCAAATGTCTGAGACTCTGCTGCAGGAAACCTCAGGCCCAGTGTGAAGGAGAGGAAGTACACCAGAAAGTGTGTGTGAGCTAAGGGTCAAAAGGGGCAACATCCATCAACTCACTGAAACGGACTCCAGGCCTAGCCATTTTAACTCTCAGGTGGTGTCTTTAATGGTGTATAAAAGCTCTGGCAGCAGCTTTTCCCCTAAGACCACCAGCAACTTGGAAAAAGACTCCAAAACAATGAACACTAAGGCAGCCTGAAGTGAAACTCCTAAAAACCAAGATGATGAGCAGAAATAGAAGCAGGAAACCTTACTTATTTTGTTGCCACATGCACAACAGTGTTGATATTAATCCAAGAAAGTAAAACAGACAATGAAATTTTCCAGATCCAGAAAAACTGAAGTAGCTACAGGTGTTGGCAAGAAAAACACAGAGCGCTTTTTTTTTTTTCCTATTGTTTTTAATACTTGGGTACATGAGGGCTCTGACAAATCAATATGTTACCTATGCAGTGTATTTAAATTACAGAAATTCAAAGCCAGTAAAACCAAAGACCCAAGTGCACTCCTAGGTGGACTCCAGTATTTCACAGTGTGTTTCTCATGCCCCACAAAGAGCTCATATGCCAAGCCCTTTGTTCGCCAGCATTTACAGAGTAATTCATTATATTGTCCAAGTGTCACTATTTCTTCTTGAGAGCTCTTTTTCCTTCTCCCTTCTTTGGTTTTTCCTTCCCACGGAGCTTTTTCAGTCGCCTCATCTCCTCCTTAAAGTCCTGATGCTCATCCCTAGATGGGGGAGGAAAGCAAAAGAAGTTTACTCTATTTCTTGACATACCCAGATGTGAAAGGTTCTTTGAACTGTATGGTAGTGAAAAACAAAAAGCTTTGCTTAACAGTGAAGTCCATAATGAAACTCACTGCAGTATGTTCAAAGTTACTGCTAGCAGTAATTTCAAACTGAGTAACATAAAAGATGCCTTCTGGTACTTTCACAACTAACAAGGTTGCCCTTTTTTAGTAACAAATGGTGTGTGCATATATATATATATTATTTCCATTGCATTTGTTGATCCACTGCCTTTTAAATGAGCAGTAAATATAAAATCAGCAAAGCCAAGAATAAAAATTTTCCCCTTTTTATTTAGCTCAGCAGTCTAGTAATAGCACATTGTGTTTCTGTGCTAGATACTACATTTGGGTCATTAGCTTCTAAGAAAATGAGCATGCTGAGCAGTAATTACAATACATAACACTGCTCTCAGGTGACTTCAAGAATGAGTTATGAAGAAAGCATCAGCTACTGATACAATCTTAATAAGAGAATAAAACAGGAAGGAGGATGAAGGGGCTGGAAGAGATAATGAATCCTCAATAATGTTCTAATAAACTATTTAATCTCTGTCCCTGTATTTTTCAGTGGGAAGGTATTTTTCACAAGTCACAACTGCGTCTTAATGGCCTAAGAGCACTGTGCTGGTATTTTTAATACAACTCTTCTAAAAAGGAGACAAAAAGCTTGAGAGTTATCATCAAGCCCTACTAGTCTATAATTCTTCATTACATACTTCTGACCAGCAAACCAGATCCTCTACAAGCTCTCTGTATACAGAGCAGCTAGAGAAGAACTTTGACACTAGAAGAGGAAAGAGAAAAGAAAAATAGCATGTCCTTGAGGTTTTCTGTGTCAACAGACAGCTACTCTAGAAAGTGTTTGCATGCCCACCTAAATCAAGAGCATCCTGGATGCAATCCCTGATGGCTACTATTACGACACTAGCAATAGGAATTAATATGTTTTGACTTTACAAGGTTAGTAGCCTCACTCTTAAGGGATTTCTTTAAGGCTACCTGACTGAAGTCAACTGCATTTGACTCCTGCCGATGTGTTTTAGCAGTGCAGTGCAGTTTTTCCTACTTGAGACTGTGGAAATTCATTTAGAAATTAAACAACTGGTTTGGATGAAGCTGGAATTAACAAGGCTATTTAAAACACATCTGAGTTTCATTTAACTTATTTTAAAGGCTAAAATGCCCCTCCAGCCTGACTTCCCTTCTCTTCTAGATTTCACTCATTAGCTGTTGAATGATTGAGGAATATATGGTAAGACTGTCTTAGTGCAATTTTTGCATTGAGGTAACACCACCTCTTTGCAGCTCATTCATGTGCCGTATTTTGAACTACAGACCCATTTCTTGTCTATGAGAAAGCTCTCTTCCCCACAAAGCCAAAGCAACACCTATTTCTTATATCACTGGTTGCTCGTAACTACACCTAAAGTCTCTCTCACCAACGGTTCTAGCTATGATAGTTACCTAGGCAATAGTCACTTATTTAACTCTCCTTGCCCTCAGTGCAACAATCAAGTGCATATTTCCATACATACTTTGAACTAAACTTTTTTCTAAGGTTTATCTTTTCCTTGAAGAAAAAAAAAAAAAGGCACAAAACTGTAATAGAACTCACTCCCACCCCTTTCCCATCTCCAATTCTCCTCCCATCCTTGTAAGCACAGAGATTACCTGTAGAGGCCGAAGTAACGCAGCTTCTTCATCAGGGCATAGTAGGTGTTATGAGGAGGATACCAGTCATAGACCTCCTCCCTCTTGGCCAGAGGCTGCTCACTGAATAATTTTACTACTTTCATAGATTTTGAGTCAGTAGGCCTGACAACTTCTCCAAATATCTGAGCACTCAGCCGGGCCATTCGAAGGGCGTAACTGGAAACATTGGACATCTCCTAAGGTGAAACAGGCACACACAGGCAGGAGAACCTTCCTGCAAAAAGAAACACAAAATATGTTTAACTCTTAAGATGGCTGAGTATTGCAGGCTATTCCAGAATTGAGACAAACAAAATTATCATACCCAGATCACACGTCTGAAGTCTACATTCCTTGCATGAAATCAGTCTTAATTCTGACTACATAATCCTGCATATAAAGAATGTCCACACTAATTCAGGTACAACTACCAGACTAGCTAGGACACCACAAACAGTAATATGGACTATAAAAGTACCTACACCATGGCTGGTTTATTAGCAGATCCCACTCATCTTGTTTAAGGCTACCTTTAAACTCCAGTCACAGGAACAATTACAGCGTGTACTCTACCAAACATGGTGCCCACTGTGATGCCTCTGACTTATACACAGGCACAAGGTAAGAGACAGCTCAAACATATTGAGGGAGCAACCTGGAAGTTTTTCCTCATGAAAATGTGTCACCCTATTTAAAACACTGCATGAGCATTATTACAGTCCATTTAGAAAAAATAGCCTATTAACTGTAAAAATGAAATAAATTATGTTTTGCTGTATGAATAGCACAGATCTTTCCCATCTCCATTCCCTTCCCTTGGTAACTTCCATCAGCTTTGTTTCCATTCTCTTTTATGTCTCTCCTGATATCTAATCTTCTGAAGAGATGAAAGAAATCATTTCCCTATGCTATTCTTTTGCCAAGAAAATCCCCCATCAGCAGCTTCCCATTCTCTTTCAGCCATCTCCAACTTAAAGACACTTCTCAACAACAATACTCTGAGCATAAACCCATTGATATTAGGCCACCAGAAACAACATCTGCTTCCTCTTAAAGGAGTGCAGAGAAGGGTTTTCTCTCAGCTTTCCTACCTCTCCCCATTTTTTCACTTCTTTTACTCTTTCTTTGCAGAACAGGATGCAATGAAGACAAGAGTCCCCTAATCCTATATTTGAAGTTGTTTGTTGCCTGTACTGTGCCTTTTTGAATAAATGATAAACGTTAAGTCTCTAGAGAAATCAAATGGGCTTTGTTCCAAGCACACTACACTGATGCTAAAAGTTTAAAATTCTTGTTTGAGGCACAGCTGATTCCAGAAGATTAGCGTAAAAAAAAGAAGTAAAAGAGTGTGGACAAGACTACTCAACAGGACAGGGCTAAATCCATTTTAGCATGATCACAAGGGGCCTGTTGTTTAACAACACAAATCAGAAGTATTCATAACCCCACTTACATACATCTGCCCACTGGATGTACAATTGCCTACTTTTGATTTACTCCTGTTAGCAAAGGACTAGAAATAAAACAGGAAAAAGAAAACCTGTATGAAAATAATGCAAGTATGAAAATAATACAAGTAATGCAAGTACGTAAGTATGAAAATAATACAAGTAATCTGAGTCAAAGAGGATAATGGGAAGAATAACAAAACGGAAATCAGTGTCAGACCTCAAGTTAATGCAGCAGGAATAGTGAGAGAAGACAGAAACTCTTAAATGACTGCAGGGCAGCACTTCAACTTGAGCACCTATTCCATGGGGGAATGATCAGTAAGTCTTGCTAAACCATCCCTTTCAGCACAGCCAGTCCCAGTTCCTACACTCAGAGGTAAAACGCCAAATTGTCCCCAAAACTTTTCATTACATCATCACTCTGAAAGTACCGCCAGACTCAACACAAAGCTTGCTTAATCTCTTCCAACTGCAGCCTTAAAGTCAAATTGCCTTTAGCTCCTAAATGATGCAAACCAGTGGGCTGAGGGATCTGCTTTTCACTTCAGAATCGCTAAACAAGTATATACAGCCCAAGCTGTATAACTCCTTTAACCCTTGCCAGCCTAACAACGTTTGAAATAGAAAAAAGGTGAAGGCTATGAACTCTTAAGTGCCAGAGCTATCCAAAAACCTCTTCTGGGACAGCCTTTGGTTCTGTGAGAATATACCAGAACATTCCTGTTCTCATCGCTTACAGCAACGATATTTTCAGGATCACCTACTGGTAATGCACACAGTGCTGCTTCTTCACCTGTCCCCCTCTCCCTACTGCTACCCAAAGCCTTGCCTTCCCATCCTAGGCTGGGTTTTTACTTCCCAATTTGCTGGCTTGCCTCAGACTGCTTCCTTCTCACTCATCACGGAAAACTCCGTTTCCAGAACTACTTTTGATTTTCCCAGACCACAGAAGGAAATGCAGGCAGCCCCATGCCACCGCCCGGCCAGGGGGGTGTAGCAGGCGAGGCAGGGTCCCCCACAGCCCTCCAGCGAACCCCGCCGCCTCCAGCTCCACGGCCTGGCTCCCCTCCGGGAGAACAAGCTTGGAAACCCACCCGCGATCTGCAACCGCACTTCAGGGTGACCGCCGCCGGCGGCTCCCGGGTGACAGAGGCCTGCGATACCCGCCCAGCAGCCCCAGTGTCCAGAACACGGCGCAGGCTGGGCCGAACCCCCCAGAATCTAGCGCGGAGCCCATCTCCCCCTCTCTGCTCCCGGGCAGCACTCCACAACCCTCCGCCCTCCCCGCGCTAACCCGCGGGCGGCGCAGAACAGCACCGTACACCGGGGCTGGAGGGCCGCGACGAAGGCCTCCGCGGCGGTGCATGCGCAATGGCGTCCCCGCTGAGGCGTCGCGGCGGGTGACGTCGGGCTCCGTGAGGCGGGACGGCCGTTGAAGGGGGCCGTTAACCCTTTTCGCCAGGTTCAGCCGGTACCTGAGTACATGGCAATTACGGTGTTATATTTGTAAGCCAAATGTGTAACGTCATCAAAGAATGAAAACCGGGTTTGGCTGGTTGGGTGTCTTTCTAGAAGAGCTGACTGGCATTAAATAACATTTCTTAGTCCTTGCTTGGTTTTCCCTCACCTTTTCCATGTTCGCTTTGGCCTAGGCACCCTCCTCACTTCTCTTTGCCTTTTTTGAAATAAGCGTGATCTGTCATTTCTCTCAGTCCAAGATTTAATAAAAATTAACATTCCTGTGTTATTTTTAGCCAGTTTTCCAAAGATTGCTACACAAAGGTTCTTTAGATAGCCTAATTTTAAAATGCTTCATATCACACAATCACAGAATGGTTTGGGTTGGAAGAAACCTCAGAGGTCATCCAGTTCCACCCCCCTGCCATGCGCGGGGACACCTTCCACTAGACCAGGTTGTTCCAAGCCCCGTCCAACCTGGCCTTGAACACTGCCGGGGATGGGGCAGCCACAGCTTCTCTGGGCATCTTGTACCAGTGCCTTACTGGGCTCACAGGGAAGAAATTCCTAATGTCTAATCTGCGTCTCCTCTCTTTGAGTTTAAAGCCATTACCCCTTGCCCTGTCATTACACGTCTTTGTTAAAAGTCCCTCTCCAGATTTCTTGTTGGCCCCTTGTGGTACTGGAAGCTGCTCTGAGATCTCCCCGGAACCTTCTCCAGGCTCAACAAACCCAGCTCTCTGAGCCTGTCTCCGTAGCAGAGGTGCTCTAGCCCTCTGAGCATCTTTGTGGCCTTCTCTGAACTCACTCCAAATGGTCTACGTACTTATTGTGCTGGGTGCCCCAGAGATGGACACAGGCCTGCAGGTGGGATCTCATGAGAACAGAGTAGAGGGGCAGGATCACCTCCTCGACCTACTGGACACACTCCTGTTGACACAGCCCAGGTTGGTTTTGTGGGCTGCAAGAGCACACCGCTGTGTTATAGTAAGCTTTGCCATCTTATATTGAACTTAATACTTGTTCTAGTAGGCTTTGTTTATCATCTCCGTTACTCTCTAATGTACTGAAAAGTGCTACTTCTTTTTTTTTTTTTTTTACTAGATAATAAAGTACCTCTTCCGTAATCTTTCTAAGGACAGAAGAAAGTTTTTACTATTTTTGCCAGTTCTGTGCTATTTTACCATGTCTATCTAGTTGTACACCTCAGCATTACTGTACTCCCCATGTTACTATCTGTAGTTCATCACTCATGCATTTTCTGTGGCCTGAATTTTTTGCATACTCCAGAACATTTTTTTCCTATGGTTTTGGCTTTCCGCATTGTCCTATGCCAGCCTTTTAACTTTTGAGTGTTTCTGTCATCCTGCTGCTGACCCAAAATTGCCCTTCAGCCAAAATTGTCCATTTTGTTAATTAAGCAATCACCATGACTTTTAGACTATGGAGTAAGATAGTAAGAATTCAAAGTTACATTTCTATCTCTATTTTTGAATCATAGTTTTCTCATAATTCCTCTTATCTTGATGGAGATCGTCTTTCTGAAGCAACTCTGTGTGTGTAGGAGAATATTTCTCCAGCTGGGATTGTCCTTTTTCACTCATTATAATCAAACTGTGATTGCTGGCTCTTAAGCAACCACCGCGGGTTTGTCCCATGATTAAAATTTTTAACATTAGGAGTTCCAAAATATTTTTTCCATATAGACTGGAATAACTTCTCTCATAGAAAATAAGTTTTAGAAAATCTAAGAGCTATAGCTGCTGAATATTTGGGATGTTTTCCTCATACAGCTCCAAACTGAGGACACTTCTTGTGCACTGGAAGAGTAAGCAATCTGACTCCGTAGCCATTTATACTCCATTCCACCCTTCTTCAGTGGGGTTAACTGGGCCAAGTTACTGCCTCTGCATTTCTGAAATAATGGTGGTGGTTTATTACATACTGTTACCCTCTTACATCTTCAATTTTCTTTGTTTAAAAGGATTATGGGAAAATATTTTCTATATCCTAATTGGGTAAATCATCCTGCCTGTTCCAGTAATTACCTCAGTTTGACCTCATTTCTCATCATCAATTAAAATATCCAATTCTTCTTGCATGTTGCCCACACTTAGAATCTTGACCACTGAAAAACATCTTGTTTTCCTCAAAGTATTGATTTACCTAAAAATGGACCCAGTAGCATGGTTCTGGTTCTATTTCTGTCTTTCTGCAACTTTATCACCCTGGGGTCTGATTGTCTGAAGTTATTCTTCTGAGCTTCAGGTCAGAGACATTTAGTGGATTAGGCTGAGGTGAGAACTATGGCTCTTCCTGATCAGGGCAGTAGCAAACTGACTTTCTCATTCATAGTTACACATCACAGGTCTGGATCACTAGGAAAGAGTCATAATACAAAGATTTTCTCTTTGGAAACCACCATTATTGGCTTTGTAGGCTCCAGCGTGGCTCTTTTGGCGTGATGGAAGCAGATACATCTGAACAATTAGTGAATTTCTTCTGGCCTTTTTTCCTCTAAAGTCAGTTGTTTCTCCTGCAATAACAAATATTATTAAATCTGAGGTCAACAATGAAATAAAAACGTGTACTCACAGGAGCATTTTTTTGTTATTATATCCCTGTTGTTACTGTGGTTATGAGGTGCAAAGCACCCAGCCAGGGTGAGTGTGCTAGCCAGTAAGGCAGTGTACAGACACTCAGGAAAGAGTATCAAGGTCGCAACAATCAACAAAGTGACAACACATCTGCAGATTTGCAGAGGCAGAGCATGGTCTGTTCTGCAATCCATGCAGCCATAAATGGCCTTGTGCACCCCATCTGACTGTCTGTATATCCCTGGATTATGCCAGGGTGTTGAAGCTCACTGGGGAATGTGCTTCATCCGTGGAGTACACTGTCCAAGGCTCTTTTCCTGAGATGATGGTCATTTTGAGAACAGGTTAGACAGGCCAGCCTGGCTGCCTAGAGTACATCCCTGGGAGTAATTAACACCAGCAGGATACTGGTGGCTGCGCTCCTGTTTTAGTTGGTAGCTATCTTCAGGATGACAGCTGAACTGCTGTCCAAGCTCTTTATTTCTGTGCTTCCAGTCACAGAAGGTACTGCTTTGATAATTTTTTAGTTATCACTATGGGGAAATAACAGGTGTGGACAACATTTATGTTCCACTACTTCATCCCTGTGAAGCTTATCCACCTTCATGCTATTGCAGAATGGTGGGGTAAATATGGAGGTGGGGTGCACGAGAGCTAGACCTCCAGTTCCTGAAGCTGGTTGTATCTAGACTGCTATGCAAAGCCACCTGTCTAATCAAACCAATGTACTACTATTTATGTAGGATAGTAAGTGTGTGTGGAGTGTTTCAGACACATAAAATGAACGTTCCCGCTCTGAGGTTTTCACAGTCCTCATTACATTTGACATGCTAAAGGCATGACCTGTTATGTTGATAACAGGGAATGGAAGGAAGCAGCAGAAGCAGACCATAGGAGCAGGATTGTGGTGAGCTGAATTCTGTGGATGTGTTGTTAGACCTTCCTGAGCTTTTTTGTTGTAAATAGAGCAAGGTGTTTGGACTTGTCAGCAATTATTTAGAGGAAAATCAGTGGCAGACAGGTGAGTAAAAAAGGTGTAACCCTAGAAAGGAGTTAACGTGAGAGTGAGTTGACATGGGGCTGGGAGACAACATGAGCATTCTCTGCATAGGACTGTTGTGAAGGAAGAATTAAGGGAGTGGAGAGACATGCATGGAGCACATCAGAGTAGCAAAAAAGAGGAAGAAAGCTCATGATAAAGCATAGGGAAGTCCTTTTTACAAATTGTTGGCAGTAATTTGGTCTGGAATTATTTTATTTGATCAATAGTGATCTGGAATTACTTATCTGGTTAATTCCTCTTGAGTATGTATTTTAGTTATAAGTGAATGTTGAATAGCCCTAGGGCAGCTTCTTGACAAAATGCAACACTTGAGCCTCTGTGAGTTTCTTAGAACTATCATGTCATGCTGTAAGACAATCTAACATTTTCTTGTTACAAATATTGACGTGAGGGAATGAAATCATTATCTGAGTTAAGTAGAAGGACCTCTGAGCATCTGGTAAAACTACATTGGCTACGTATGTGTTTAGAATACATTTGTTATTCTTCTTTTATGTGAACATGATTAATTGGTGAACTTCAATTGCATTTTGTTGAGCAGGATTCACGCTAAGCCATGGAGATGTCCAGCAATGCAAATTGCTCTGGAGGGCATGTCTTGTTTTAAGACATTGATAGACTCTAGGTGGACATTCGAAGGCTATTTTGACTTTAAAATAACTCTTCAAACCAACACCACAGAGTGAAATCTGCTTATATACTGCTGCTCCGGCTAAGTAACACTGGAAACACTTGGGAGGGAGATGCAGCATAAGAGAAAACTAGGAATTATTTTTCAAAGCCAGTTGGCATGTTGAGTTTATTGCTTTCCCAGTCAGCCAGGCTGTTGAGTCAGCCTTCTTGCCTCCTGGGGAAAGAGAGCAAGTGCTCTTCCTCTCTGTCAAGATGATATGATATTGACAGTTCTCCAGAAGAACTGTAGCATGTCCATTTTTAATGGAAGGCGAGCTGTTTGCCGTGAAGCTGAACAGGCAAGTGAGGGGAGGATACTGTAAATCTCCACACATTTACATTGTCATTTAGACTGACTAATCTGTAGTTCAACGATATGTCAGAAAAAATGATCAGTGATAGGTGTAAATGAAGTACTTAGGACTGAAGAGAAGAAATATTTCTTAGTTGTTAGATCAAGAGACTGGGTAAGAGAATAGTTGAATCTTAGGGTTTTGTAGCTCCATTCCTAACTCACTGGATGACCTTGAGCGACTTAATGAAATGAAAATTTGCCATTTCATCCCTCTGTAAACTAGGGATAATAATGTCTGCTTCAGAAATGGGTTGTGAAGAATAATTGATTCTTAGAAAATGCTTCAGCTTCCCCTAGTGAAAACTTGCTGCAGAAGTAAAGCATTCTTGTTATTTTACCAACAACATTGCACATAAAACTTTCAAAGGCAACACTAACAGACACATCTTTCGTGGCTGGAACAAAGTATTGCAAAGAGAAGGAAAAAAAGGAAAATTATGGAAATGCTGGAATCAGCTGAAAAGAGAAGAAATAATGGAGACATCTAGCTTACTGCTGATAAAAGCTCTTATAGTTTCTCTTCCATCATTCCTTGCAGCACTCATCTGAAAGGACATCCACTAAGGTTTTCAAAAAGGGTCAGAACAGCTGTCCATCTCTAGCTCTGTTTGACCAAGTGTAGAAATGAATAGCGAGTAAAAATGCTCCAGCAATAATACTTTCAGGAAGACATCAATCTCTTAAACAGAAAATCCAAGGAGATTGGTTGAGTCTGTTTGACTTCACATTTCTGCATGCTGAACTCTTGTCAAGATCCTGTATTAGATCTAGACCTCTTGGGTTTGTGAGCTATTGCCTCCTGTAAGTTTCAGCAGACGTTGGTATTGCGTATCCCTGTTGACCTCAATGGTGTATTCCAATGGAAATTTCTCTCTGTGTTTTCCTGGTTTACATCAAAGAATCATAAAATCATATAATGGTTTGGTTTGGAAGGGATTTTAACAATCATCTAGTTCCAACACCCTGCCATGGGCAGGAACACTTTCCAGTAGACTGGGTTGCTCCAAGCCCTATCCAACATGGCCTTGAACACTTCCAGGCACGGGGCAGCCACAGCTTCTCTGGGCAACCTGTGCCAGTGCCTCACCACCCTCACAGTGAAGAACTTCTTCCTGATATCGAATCTAAATCGACCCAGTTGTCCTTGTCCTAGAAGTACTTGCCCTTGTAAAAAGTCCCTCTCCAAATTTCTTGTAGGCCCCCTTTAGGTACTAGAAGCTGTTCTAAGGTCTCCTCTGAGCCTTCTCTTCTCTGAACTGAACAAGCCCAACTTCCTCAGCCTGTCTCCATAGGAGAGGTGCTCCAGTCCTCTGAACATCTTCACAGCCTCCTCTGGACTCACTCAAGCAGCTCCATGTCCATCTTGTGTTGGGGGCCCCAGAGCAGAGGTGGGGTCTCAAGAGAGTGGAGCAGAGGAGGAGAATCACTCCTTGACCTGCTGGTCATGCTCTTTTTGATGCAGTCCAGCACATGGCTGGCTTTCTGGGCTGTGAGCACACACCACCAAGTCATGTTGAGCTTAAAATGTCCCTTCTTGTCTTAGAGTTTCTCAACCAATGCTGACCACAGGATAAGTTGTTAGGTCTTTGAGAGCACTCTAGATACCCACTCTCTGACTGCCTCTATTTTTGCGAGTCAGCTTTATTTTTTGCAGATCTGGCTGGACTCCCAGGTACCCAGTCATCTCAGTAGCACTCTTTGTAGACCTAAATATCATTGATCAGCCTTTCCTTCTTCCACAGTCTTTTGGAAGGAGAGCCACATAAACAAATAATTTTGTTTGTTTTAATCTGGAGTTCATCATTCCAGTCCCAGTGCGTGACTTAAAGCTGTCGTTTATTATGTCAGGTTATCCCAAGGGTACATGCAGCGACCTTGTACAGCACTTGCGACCAACATTGCTCTTTCCTTCAGAATTGCTTGCCTAGAGAAACATAATCAATCTTGCGTGCATTTCCTAGCCTTAGTTTCTTCAGCCTGCATGGGTATTCTGTCTGGCAGCAAGGTTTTGGGGAGTATTCAGGATCTTTCTTCTTGCAGCTTGTCTTTGAGCTGCAGAGGTTTTTTTGATTCAGCCATTGTCTCCTGTCTTGCCATTACCCAGTCTGAACAAACCCTGATCCTACACATGCTCTCTGGATATCTGTTCCCTTTTTCCTGATGAAAAATTCCTTCTTCAGACTTTATGACTTGAGTCCCAAAAGTCTTTTTTTTTTTTTTCTTCCCTTTTCCACCCATTTTTGTCCTTGGGAAATGTGGTTCCTTCGTCCATTTCTCTGAAAGCAATCAAGAGAATTAGCTTCCTGCAGGCCAGGCTCTTTAACATACCTGTTCGGCAATCAGAGAACAGTCATTAAAGCTTAGTACTCCCCATTGTTTCTTGTTTGGTGAGTACTTAGTAGAGGCCTTTACAGCAGGTAAATAAATGTATGTCTTTCTTGGCACAGCAGTTCTTATTGGAACAACTTCAGAGTAGGAGCAGTAATGACTATGTGGTAGATGACTGAATACCCCAAGTAATTGTCAGAAGCAATCAGACTCCTCATTTTCCCCCGCTGTGGTGGGTAGTCTGCACAAACTACTCTCTGGAGGTGTTAAGACCTTTTGTTGTCTGCTGCTTTCAACTTGCTAAGTGGTTGAGGCTCAGTCCTGCTCTGTGAATGGCCCTGTTGTATTTAGTGCTAACAGTATTCAAAACAGGGATAAATTTGCTGCTATGATCTTAGAAATGTCCTCCTATTTAGATGTTATTAAACTAGGATTACTGGAAGTGCTGAAGAAGTCTTGGAGTGCTGTTCTTCCATCAGTTAAGCAGCTAAGCAGCTAACTAGTACTGAGTTGAAAGGCCAAGTGTGTCCAGCCTGACTGGTATGGTCCCAGTCTGCCCTAGTAATGGGTCAGTTCTGCTCTGAAGAGGATTGAAAAAAATACGGCAACAAGGGGCTTGCCTGCAGAACTGAGCTTTCCATGAGGTCATCACAACCACAGTTCCTTCTGCCAGCATGCAAATTTCCAATCATAGAACCTTATGAAGACAGGACTGCAGAGATTACTCTGACCCTAAGTCAGATGTGTGGGGAAGAAAGTGACTCACTGTCCTGGCTGGACAGTCTAAACAGCCATTTCCCTCAAACACCTTGTACCTACGCAATTTGCATCCATTCACTGCACTGTAAGCATCTCCACTGTTGTTCTAAGGCACTCTGAGATGCTCAGCTCCTGAAATGTGCTCTAGAAGAGAGACATCAAGCTGTAGGTTTCTGTAAATGCTTTTGTTTTGTGCACTGGATTTAGCTGTGTAATATATTGGATTGAAATTTTCAATGAAAAATTACAATGGCATGTGAAACTAACTGCTGTTGTGATTTCAACTCTGTGTTGACAGAAGAAGAATAGTCCTTAAGGAGCTGCTGCCATCTCTTAGAAAATGAGCCCTGGTAGCAATTCTGCTGAAATGTATAGATATTCTTTCCTCCTCTTTCCTTTATTCTTTGTTAAGACTAACAAACCAATGGCAATTGCATGGAAACTAGGTCTTGCTTAGGCATTCATCTCTTCCTGCTGTGTGTTTCCCACCTGGAACTCTAATCTTCTCTTTGTGATGTAATCAATTCCTCTGCAACCAATTGCAATATCACAGTGTTTTCTATTTCAGGTGGAAATGAACTGCACAAATAGATGACCTCTGAAGAATTAAATACTTTATTTTCATGCAAATACTCTTGGTGATAATAAATGAGAAGTAAATGCACTGTTGAGGATAGCCGCATACTTATGTCTAAATAGAGAGTTTATCATCCTAGATGTCAGCTGCTTTTACAGAAACACACAATGTATATGTAAAGATTTATACACATTATTTTCTTTGTTGTTTTTAAATGAATCTACTCTGCTAGAATTTCACAGCCAAATGAAATACATGAAGATTGAGGTCTTACTTCTGAGTCATGTTCCAAAATTGAGTAGTGCTTTCAGAGAATATAGATTTTCTAAGCAGGTGCTATTTTTGGTTTTGCTTGCTGGTTTGTTGTTTTTTTTTTTTTTCCCAGTGTCTTTTGTGATGATTTCTTATGATCTGTGAATTCTGATTTTTAACTAACTCTTTTCTTCTTCTGCGACTAAAAGAAGCAACAAATTGAATTGGCAGCTGAGAGCCAATCACGGATGTGATTCACTCATTACCAAAGACTGTTATCAATGTACAAAGACTGTGGCATCAGTGTACAAAGACTGTGGCTCTGTCTTTCGGTGGATTAGTTCACAAAACACTGCTGATAGAGCCCATGTCCAGAAATCTCTCTGGGACTGAACAATGGCTTCTGAAATCTGTCAGAAGCTTAGGGAAGGATGTGCAGTGTGACTTGCTACATCAAGCAAACCCACAGTCCTTCAGATGCACCTTCATATTAGACTGCCCATATGAACTAAATATTGGTGCACTACAGCAGAATCAGAATTATTCAGGCTTTAATATATTGAAGATTAATGTGTAGGTGTAATTTTAAGAATGTCACTTCTTACCAAATATGCTTATTATCGTCAGCTAGAAGTCTGAGTTTTTGCTCTGAGTCAGTACTCTTTGGCCCTAATATCTCATCTCTGCCATCCTGAATTCTTCTTGCTATTTCTATAAAAGTGGCAAGATCCATGAATTTTAATGACAAGTAATATCTCCTGCTTTCAGCTGAGCACAATCATGGTGATGTCGGAGACCCATCTTCCTTCTGTAGCTGGCTTTAGGCAGCAAGTAACCTTGCTATACAGCTCCTGCAGTCAGAGCAATGTCACCTTCATCACTGCAGCAGGCAATGGGCTTTTCATGCAGCAGGATCTAGGGTAGGAGGCTGAGCTTGATGTATCCATAAGGTGAACTGGGGGAAGCACAGAGGGGCTTGTATGAAACAGAAGTCCTTTCAGCAAGGCATTTGGGGAGGCAGGTCTGTGGGAGAGAGTTAGTGCAAAACCTAGTCCAACTGAGAGAAGCAGAAGCTGTAGAATATGAAGATGTTGACTACCAGTTGGCAAGACAATAAGCAGGATGCAAAACAAAGGGGCTGCTGCGTTCACAAAGTGCACCAGATTGAATCTCTGCTTGTGAAAGCAAGGACTAAGATGTGTTTTCTGTTGTAGGGAGATGAATTTGAAAGAGGCCTGAGGGCTAAAGCTTGCCTGTGTGCTTTGGTTGAGTAGTCTCTTAGCCCAGCAGAAATGTCTTTCAACACTTACACATGTGCAACTTAGGTCTTTTCTTTTTCTTAAACCTTTTCGTGATGCTCCTCTGGCATTGGAAGCACTCCAGTGTTTATTCTAGATTCAAAAGGCACATGGACAAGGCTGGCTTTCCTGAGTCACTTCAGTGCTCAGGTGCATGCATGGTACATGTTAAAAGTACCATGATCTACATTTAGAGCCTACCACCTGACTTGAAAGCTAAAACTCATGGCAACACCTTTAAAGGTAGAGCAATAGCTTCCAAGTTATTCTGGAGTTTACCAGAGTGCCCATGAAAACCCAGACTGTGTGGAAGTGGTGCAGGGGTGCAGGGATAATGTCTTCAGTTGACTAATGTGTTCAGTAGCTTATAGCTTTACTAAAATTGAACTGCTTGGGCTGACATTTTCCCAGCATGATGTCTGCATTGGGCAGCTTGGGGTAAAGGTTATAGTTTACTTTAAAAAAGTTCATCCTTGTTTTACCTGACCTCAAAAATATTATTGGAGATGCTCTGATGAGAAGCAGTAGTTATCATGCATAGTTAGCTGTTTCTACAGTGTAGCCTTTGGTTGTTAACAGTGATGTGGCTTTGACAGTCGACAGCTAAATAACAAAGAGTAAGTTTTCACAGCAGGAAGCAATTTTAGTGGTGGAGAGCTTTTGAAAAAAAAGTATTATTCTGTAGGGTTTTTTTTTTAGTTGGGTACTGCCTTTCACCCATCTCTGTGTGAGGCCATTTAGTGCTGGCCATTCCCTCAGCTGTGTTGAAGATGATATAGGACTGCTCACCTACATGTCTTCCTGCTTTCTGCCCAGCAATTCATTTTCCTTCTTCCCGAAACAAACCTGTTTTTTTGATGCTCCACTCCATTCAGCTGCTGACCCCCTGATTAATTCTGTCTCAGCTCATGCAGGTTTCTCCTGTTTGTCACAGCTTTGGGACACTAAATCAAGACTCTAAGAAAACACCAGAATAAAAATTGCCCATAAATTGCCATTCACTTGTGTCTTGTGTTCATGAAATAAGATACATGATCTAATCCTGCTTTCTACACAGACTCTGTTTCCATCCATGGTAGATGATGGATGAACTAGAACTCTGGAATCCTGACAGGAGGGCTGTTTGGTAAAGAGTTTGAAGGCTATGTAGTAAGCCCAACAGATGAATACACAGGTAGGAAAAATGGTCACAGGGTTAAGACAATTGAATTAAAAATTGGATTTTATTTCACTCTTTGTAAAATTTGCTATTATGAAGAGAGGTGACTCAAGTAATCATATTCTTCCTAACTACTATCCATGTGGTCCCCATTTTCTGTGCGTCCAGTTAACTCTAATTTGTGGAAATACTGCTCACTGTGTCTAGAGCCAAGGTCACTGGGATCTGTTCTTTGAAGAAGGAAAGTGCTAAGCACTCTGAAAGTTTTGGTTCTAAGCTTCTTTAATTGAGTGCCCAGAATACACTGGCATGTTTGAAAATATTGGCTTTTATCTTTGTTCCTCAGCAGAGAGCTGTGAAGATAAGTTCATTGATGTTTGTTAAAAAACCCCAACCAAACAACCCTCAAACACTACAATGAGAACATCACTATAGAAAACCCCATGAGGAAATTAATCATTTTGTATTCAGTGCAAGATCTGGATGCTCTGCAGTAAATAGTACATGCACCACACACTGGATGATAAGGAGTGGAGAAAATTTGAATAGCATTCATTAAGTGAGCAACATCCATCCTGTGTGCTGAAAAAAGCAGGAGACCCATGGAAACAAAAAACATGTAATTAAAGATTGTATCATAATGTGTTTGCATAAGGGGTGAATTAATGTTGCATGGGTGATCTTAAATCTGGCATTCACTAACTTAACTTTGCAATCCAAATTGTTTGAGTTTTTTTAGAGCAAAACAAATCTCTTTTGGAGTTGGCAGGGGGAGGGCAGAAGTGTGCAGCTAGATACTAGTGTGTGCACAGCTGAACACCAGTGTGTACAGAGATGCCTGCCTAATCTGTGTTTGTGTGTGTGTCCACGTCTCAGTGCGTGTGTGTAAGGTTAGCTCGTGTTTATGCAGCTGGTTGATGATTCCCTCTGAAAATGCCTTTCTCTATTAGAAAAAAAAATAAAAAATAAGGAGCAGTAACAACTGGTTTGGTTGCCTGGGTTTTAGATGCCAGGCTTTTATGTGGTGTTTTATTGTCCAAAATCTTCCTTAATAGAGCCTCTGCTTGGTTCTGAGTCACCAGAACACCCAAAATCCGCTTGACTGATGGGTCAAGTATTTGTGGGAGTTACTGTAAGATACTTTATGGGATAGGTGGCATCTTTTACGTCTCTGTTTGTAGAAGGGCTGGCATGCTGAGGATTCACCCACACCAGTATCCAAGGTGCATTGGGAAGATAAAAAATATTAGTAGATATAATTTGTTGTATCTATGTTTGGTTTGATTACTGTCTTGTGTTTGAAATCCTTTAATTAGAACCGTGAGCTGCCTCCTGAGCCTGCGGTACTCCAAGTAATACACCACCAGTACGAGTTCCTTTGGCTTCAGTAGGTGATTCGTTGCAAAGAATGAAGGCTGGAGCCCATGTAAATTAAACATCACTTGTTGGAAAGTGAAGGTCACAAAGAGAGAAACAAAATACTGAGGACCATTTCTCCCTGCTGGGTAACTGAGCTAGCGGTACAGAGCCCTAGAAACGGGAAGCGCATTGACTGGCTCAATCCCCTCCCCCACTAGATGGCACTGAACTCTTTTTCTTTAAAAGAAAAAAAAAGAGGAAGAAGAAAAATATGGTGGAGGTCATTTTGGTGTAAAAAAAAACCACAATCGAAGAAAAGCAAATTGCAATTGGTTGTTCATTAATTCTGCCCTTCCCCCCTTCATTAGCCACCCCTCCTGTGTGTACCTTGGTAGCGGCGCTCTCTTTGCTTTTGTGTCTGAAGCTTTCTTGGAAGGTGGTGGTAGCTAAGGAAAGCCGAAACGATCCTGGGAGGGAATGGAGAGGAGACTGGCACTGTCTGTAAGATAACATCCGTGGTGAGGGCTAGCAGGCAGTGCACAGCTTGTCACAAGGAATTTGCTCTGCACAGACTCGCTGGGCTCCGCTGCTCTGTCCCATGCCTTCAGACTCTTCCCTGTGCACCCATGTACTTTAGCATTCCCTCTAGATCACTGAAATTATAACCTGCAGAAAGGATAGCCTTTCAGTTGTTTACTAAAACTGCATTTTCACTCCCCGATTCACTTAAGACTCATGAATTACCTCCCTTTGTCAAGATGCACTGAATTCACTGTAGGGAATGTGTCCAAGTGTGTGTGGAGGTGTGGGGGTTTCTTTATGCCTTTTTCTCAGCTTACACTTATCTGAGGATCCACAAGGATTGTTTTTTCACCCTGTGGTGAGGCGGGGGTGGGATGGGATGAAGAGAATTTAATAATGATCTGTTTGTTCTGGGAAGGGGCTGTCTGTAATAATCCTGGGAAGAGATAGAGGGAAGGTTCCTAATGCCTGCAGCAGGCAATATTCTGCTCCTCCTGAAAGAAAGGGAGAATGATGATGATAATGAGGGAGAGAAATGTTTAATTCTAAGAGTTAAAGTGAAGCTCATCTGAAATCCAGCACTTCCTCCTACATTTATGTGTTTAAGGTGACTTGCAGGAGGATATAGATTGCCATCTGATAAAGCTACACATGCAAGCAAAAAGTAAAAATGCATAGAAACTGCCACTGAAATGCCTTTTCAGAGAAAAAGGTAAAACCTGGAACTGCATGCCAGTGTTTGGCTTTCAAACCCATGTTTAAGAATGAAAAGAAGAACAAGTCTGGCTTCTCCAGGTAGAGAAAAAGTCCCCCTGTCCCAAACTCTCTTGCTGCCTTGGAGTGGGATGGAAAAACCTGGCACCTGGACCTACCTGGGTCCAATCAAATCTTGGATCATTGCACTGTAATTGTAATGTTTAACTAGAAAATAGATGTAGGTATGATTACGTTATGCAATTTCCCTGTCCTCTAAAGTACCTTTTGCCAATATCATGAGAAATGCAGCTCTAGTAGCTGGATCCTCCATTTTGCTCTTACCCCTAGTCTCTTCCAGTTCTTCCTAAATTGGAAGTTTAGACAGCAAACAGTTCTGTCTTCCAGTTCAGTCTAAATAGAGGATAAATGTAGCAGACTTTTGTGCTTAAATCAAAAATCCAACAATCCTATCAGCCAAAACCCACATTTGGTAAAATTATGCTTGTTCCCTGTTCTCATCCTTCAGCTGGGGACTTGATGCTAAAAATGACAGAGAAATCCAGGTGCACTCTCATCACTGTGTGGGTGCAATGCAGGAAACCTGTTTGCCATCTTCATCTTGGACCTAGCAGCTTTTTTGACCACAAACCTCTAGATTTTATCTCCAAACAGAGAAGAAGCATGGCTGCTCCGAGCCCACTATAAAATGAGATTCTTTTTATGGACTGACATGTAGCTGCTCGAGAAATCCAGTTATAGAAGTGGATCCATCTGTGCTTAACTATTTTTAAAGAACCTTAGATCCTTAAATGTTTGCCTTTATTATGAACAACAAAGGGAAGTTACTGCTAAAAAGAAAAAATAAACCAGTGTCTTGTTTCAACAAAACAATTAGTGTCACCTAGAGCTGCCTAGGTACAGTTAATATTCATAATCTAATGCTGAAAGTTTGCAACAGAGCTGTTGGTGATGCAGATGATTGCAGTGTATATGGTGTGAATGACTGACTTGCTTTTGCGAGACATCACAGTATGTTTCAAATCAGAAAGGTTTTAGTGGTAGAGATGCCCTTCCATTTTTTTGTGTTTTGATACACAAAGAGCTACCATGTCCCACCTCTGCTTTCCCCACTGGAGCAAGTACAATTTGAGTGGCTAGGCTTAAAAGCTAGCAAAATCCCAGTAGTCCCCTTTTGGAGCCAAGGGCTGTCAGCAGTCACCAGGGGCTCCAATGGAGTTCTGTGCTTATCTTCTATGCAGATGACACAACTTGGGCTTCAGGAGCCAAAAGCTGGTAGGGTCCAGCGTAGATGGAGATTTTTGCATCACTCATCCATGGAGAGGTGTCCTGCTGTGGACTTTTTGGTGCAGTAGGAGTGACCACGTTCTGTTCTATTCCTGCTGTGGAGTCATTGGTGTGTGGGATGGGGCCAACTAGGCTCCTCTGCCGATTCCAGGGTGTTGTGGTACTCATAGGTCAGGATGTGCCAGGGCAAGGGCAATGACTGTGCTTGCTTCCTTTTAAAACAGTAGTTTGGAGTCTGGAGGCTTCAGGTGCCTGGATCAGAGAAGGTCTTGAATCCAGGTTGTTTTTCAAGCTCACACTCTGTGTTATGTAGTATGTTGGGATTTTTTGGTGCAGTAAGAAACAGCTCCAGTCATCTTGGGTTTGGTTGACACAATGTAAGGGTTTGTGACCAAGAATAAGCAGGATCCAGTTAAATCCAGGTTTTACCTTTTCCCCTCCTAAGAAAGTAAGGCATCGACATTTCCTGCCTGGGAAGTGGTGCAGTTTATCTTTAAGGAGGCTAGAGAAATAAGAAATGAGCCTCACGTTGCATGGGTGACATCACTGGCTTTTGGCTCAGCGCTCTGTATGCTCGGTCTGTCTGCTTTAGCCAAGGCTGCAGGGCTCGGTGTTTGAACAAGGAAAGATTCCCAGGTGTACAGAAGATTGGATTCGCTCTTATCTGGGTTAAAAAAAAACGGTGAAATGAGATTTCTAAAGCTTGGGGACTTCAGCTCGCCTTCTGTTGCACTTGATCTCTACAAGATGGGTGAGTTATTCCCATTAGAGAGAAAGGGAGTGGAAATTTAAGGAGAAAAAAAAAAAAAACAACAAACCAAACCCAAACATGTCTGAATATATAACTGCTGATGCTGGGGATACGATGCGTATGAAGATGCTGAGCTAAAAACCTCAGCTCCAACGTGGAGATCGGGCCATATGGCAGAGAAATGGTGCAGCCCGAAAGCTGTTGACAACAGTTAGTGGCTGCTTTCCTCTTCTCCCCGCTGTAAGGTGTGTAGCTTGCTTTTTTTTCCCCCTTCCCCTGGTTTGTTTTGGTTTGATTCCCCAAGACCTCCCTCCCCTCCCCGCTCCTCAGCATCCTCGCAGCCAGCCCTAGCCCTGCCTGCCCGCCTTCATCTTGCAGATGGCTAACGTGCCGCCGTGTTAGGAAAACTGTGCTCAACACCACCACAGCCCAGCGCCGGGGAGGGAGCAAGCTCTTCAGATACCGGCTGAATAGAAGGGGGGTGCTGGGTGAGTTTGTGGGTGCGTTCGGGGGGGAAGGAAGCGAGATGCCGGGCCCGAGGACTGCTGCCGGTGCTGCCTAGCGGGAGGTGCGCGGTCGGCGGCCGGTCCCGCCGGGGCTGCGGCTGCTCCCGCCGCCCCGCAGCCCTCGGCCCGGTCCTCCCCGGTCCTGCCCGGCCCGGCCCCGGGAAGGGATCTCGGCGTTCCGCTGCCTGGATGACAGCGCAGACGAGAAAAGCAGGCGAGTGAATGGCAAGGCGAGGCTGGCGGAGAGAAGGCGAGCCAAGATGTCAGTGACTGTCAGCGAAGTCTGCTAAGGGAGGGAGAGACCTGCGCGTGCCCGCGCTCCCACAGACAGCCGGGGAGGATCTGTTCTGGCCACGATTTAAAACAGCAGCAGCAGCAACAACAGATTGCTCCCCGCCTTGCGCTCCCTCCCCTTCGACCCCGCTTTAAACCCAAGCAAGTGACGGACCGTCGAGACCATGCAGATGACGATGCTCCCGCTGAGCCACTGACAAAGAAAAGGCAAGTCACCCATTCCTGAAACCGGGATAACTGCCCGCCTGCAAGCGGGAGATCTCTGGCTGTTGAACTTTTCTGTCCTGTGGTGATGCCGTGGTGAGCCTGCTGATCTGAAAGAAAGCCATCTCTTTTGGATCCTGAGCCGGCCAGACTGAAAGAGATTAATGGAGTGATCAGCAGTAGCTGTCAGTTCTCTCCCAGGGGATACATCCCTTCAGCCCCTGTCACTCTGGTGCTTGTGGTGAGGGGAACAGGACATCTTTGTGAGGGTGGGTCACTGGCACGCTCCCCTTCGAGGTGGAAGTCTGTGTTTCTCCTCTGCAGAGCAGAAGAGGCAGATGAGACTCCAAGACTGCCACCAGGGCAGAACTTTGTAGTGGTCTCAGCATCCCTCTGCATCGTGGATGTGAGCCACGGGAGTTGGGGATGTTTGAAGCAGCCTCTGCCAAGTGACACCCAGCAGCTGCTCCAGAGGCTTTTGCGTGGTCTCTCGCTCAAGGGCTTTGCCTGTTGTGAAGATGTCCATGGTGTTTCTGTGAAGCTGAGGTATGGCTGCTGGAAGGTTACTGCTGTACGCTGGCCTCTCTTTAGCTCTGTGTGCCCTGGGCATGCTGGCTGTGGCGATCTGCTCTGACCATTGGTATGAAACTGATGCCAGGAAGCACAGAGAGAGATGCAAGAGCATCACCACCAAGAGAAATGATCCTGGCTTCATTTATAACTCCAATAACAACCTGCCTCTCAGGGCCAGCAGGTCTAGGTTAGACCGTTGGGAAGGGAAACTCCTCTTGGCAAGAAACAGGAGGCAGATCTTCGCTATGAGTGCAGTCGATGAGTGCAACAGACAGTACAACTCGACCAACATGGGGCTCTGGAGGAAATGCCACCGACAAGGATTTGACCAAGAGCTGGAGGAGCTGATTGCCAAAGGTAAGGGCTGTTTTTTTACCAAATGAACGTTTCAGCTCCCCCCCCCCCCCAACCTCCGAGCTGAACAGAGGCTGAACAGAGCCATTTGGGCTCGCAGATGGGAGCTGGCATCTCTAGCCAAGTACCTCTCCTTGTGGTGGGTGAACTGGCCTGCCTGTTCATCGCTTCATGAAGCATTGCCAGGGCAGATTCCCATGGGTACTCTACTGCTGAGGTGTGGGGTTTGGGAGCAAGAAGGCAGTGGGGGTGAGAGCAGACACACCCCAGAATGTCTGTCTCATGTCTCTGTCTCTCTAAGCTTAATACAATCTGCCCATCACCATGGTACCAGATTATTTTCCCCATACAAATAAAAAGTATTAATAAAGCAGGCATTGGATTATTATTTTTTAAAATATTCTTTGAACCTGGTGACTCAGGCAAAATACGTATTATTTTATTGGAGGCTACATATGTCTGTATTTCATCCTTCTCTTACTGAATGCTCCATCAGTCCCAAAATACACCATTTGCAGTGCTCACATGTAGGCTTTTTCTATCCTCAAATGGAGAGTAAACAAAGAGAAATGCTAAAGAGCAGGAGGAAACCCAGCTTGCTGTTTACACTGAGCTATGTTTTGGAATATTTTTAATGTCTACAAAACATTACATGAATTTATTAGGAGTGTTAGAAAGGAATAAATTTCTCTTGGGGTAGAGATGCATCTGTTTGCCTTTAGCATTTTTGTGCTGTTTTTTCCTGTCTTTTAGTCCTCCTTCTTCTCTTTTCCCCCAAGGTGCCAGTTGAAGGTGATGGTCAGTTTGCCTCAATGTTTCTTTAAGCCCAAGTATGGGAAGGGGACATATGCGTAAAACCCAGCCTAAACATCCTGCCGATGAAAGCTGTATGTTTTTGTGGGATGCTGAGGGTTTCAGTGGAGGATGATAGCATCTTTGCTATCCACAGCATGGTTACTCCATACAACAACATAATATTTCCCTCCCATGGTTCTGTTGCCTTCAGATGATTCCCCAGCAGTTTATTTCCATTGCAATGAAATCAGTGCTTCTTGCACTATGCAATATTTAAAAATGCTCTTTTTCTAAGTGTGTTCTCTGCCCCAAACTCCCTTCATAGCTTGTGTTAATTCCCTCTTCAGACACTGCAAGCAGAACTATTGCTCAAAGCTATTTATTCAAGAGGGATATACTTTCACGTGTTAACCAATGTATACATTTTGTTCCACGTTTTAAAAGTGAGCAGCAGAGGAGAATA
Organism: Pezoporus wallicus; assembly: GCF_028554395.1. Classification (NCBI taxonomy): domain Eukaryota; kingdom Metazoa; phylum Chordata; class Aves; order Psittaciformes; family Psittacidae; genus Pezoporus; species Pezoporus wallicus. The sequence continues at coordinate 8,579,123 of NW_026642179.1, read as the reverse complement.
GCATGGTATAGACTTGCACTGAAACAGTACAAACAGGTGGTGTATCAGGGAACTTAAATCTCTAGTTGGGATCTTGACTATGTTTATAGTCACCCTTAATGTCTAGTTGCTATTTAATGACATCTATGGAGAGAATTGGTGGCTTTGGTCCCATTTGTAATGGACAAGCAAACATGTCCAAAGCCTGGCAGCATCCTGGCACCCTGCTGCTGATTTCAGTGCAGAGGGAGGGATTCCTATTCCCTGTGTAGGTGAGGGTGCGGACGTGCTCGGCTGGCTGCAGAGGGCTGGATCGCTCTGCCACGTGTGCTCCCTGTGCTTGGGGCATAAACAAAGAACGTCAACCTTGACAGTGGGCGGACGTGTCACCAGAGCTCACCTTTGCAAGTGGAGTTTCAGTTGTTAGAGAGGTTTTGCATCTTGAAATAAGTGAGACTCGTTCCTCTTTCACCACCTGTCTTGTCCTGGGTTCAGGAACGTCCACTTCTCCTGCCAGAAACTGCTGAAATTGCCTGGCACTGTGTTACGTGCAATGGCAGCTCTGATAAGTGTTAACCATAGAGAAAATGTGGTAACTCAGGCTGAGGTGGTTAAATGCAGGAGATAGATAGTCTTTGAAAGATACTGCTGTAATCGCAGAATCACAATACTTTTAGGGTTGGAATGGACCTCTGGATATCATCTAGTCCAATCCCCCTGTGAAGACAGGGCCTTCTGTGTATGTTCATATTGTGTGTGTGAATGGGGATGTGTGTGTGTGTGTGTATGTAGTGAATTAACTCAAAATATACAGCATCTAGCTGATAGGAAGGGATTCCCAGGCTCAGGTACAGTGTGCCTTCTTGCACACGTATTCCTGGACACGTATGTCTGCAGATGGACAGGTAGCCACTTCATGGAGTAGCTGCCCCAAGATCAGAAATGCATATTGTGCACGTGGGGGACGTACGTGCAAATATCAGTGTGTGTGTCACTCCTTGCCTTCTTTAAAGGAGTTTTGATACACATTTAACAAACTTCATTGTACTTTGAGATAAATGTTAACGGAGGGAGACTTGTAACACTGAATAACATCATTGTAGTTTGTTTGATTGTCTTTTTGGGGTGAGGATCTATCTATACTATAACTCTCAACCATGATGAAGAGTCACACACAGTAACACTAATGCTATAGAAGTGTTTTCCATTGGCATCTCCAGATTAAAACACAGAAAGCAACTATAATGGCAATTTGATAAAAATGGAGTGTTTGACTTGCTCAGAAATAAAACTGGAGATACAGGATTGCTTGTCCACTTTACATTTTGTTAGATCAAAAGGAACGAATGGGTTTTACTCTCCTCTTCTAAAAAAGTAATGCAAAATACTTTTCTGTTAAAAATCCTTGTATGTTGGAATAATTGAATTAGAAGTAGCCATCTTTACATGGGTAGTTAACTAGTGTCCCTGTTCCCGCCTATGTCTGCTACTACACTGTTTCTTTATGAGCCTCAGCTGTATAACGAAGTGGAATAAGTACATTTGCCACTTAGTGCCTGATGTTGAGAACAGCTGTGAGTTCAGAATGAGGCAGGTATTCCATGTTCACCCCAACAGCACCACCTTTATTTTCAGTATTTTTGTTTCATCGCAGACGCTCATCTGGAGTTGAGAGGTTGCAGGGCAGAGCACATGTTGGGCAGGTGTGAAGACCTGCAGATGTTCTCTACCTGTAGTAATCAAATGCTTTGTCTGGGGTACATATTCCTGCACAGATGAAATCTCTCTCTGTATGAGCTCCAGGGCAAATACCATATAAAGAGGATGTTACTGATACATACAGGCCTTTTACTCTTCTTCTTCTGCCAACTGTTAATTTAATCTAGCACACCTCTTCCAGAACTGGACAAGCTAATGCAAGTTCTGGCCCCAAATATTGTGTGTAATGCTATATGTAATTGAACGTAAATGCTATTAAGATTTATTAATTTATTTTTTAAGCTGGACAGGATCTAAGTGATCCATTTATTCTGAGACAGATCCTACATTTTTCCCAAGGCAAAACTTCCGGTATTGGGAATGGTAAGCTTGTCTATCAAAGGATAACGAAAAATGGTCATTAAGAGCCTAACTAGGTTTGCAAACACCCTGCAGTTATTCTGCTTATGAACTCTGCTGAAATTAATACAAGCTGTAGGCAATGGCTTATGGCAGGATCAGGCCCCATGGTACTCAGCAGTATTCTGATGCCAGTGGTTTAAAAAACAGTTCTTTTTTCTGGATAGGCTGGGTCACTTCTTCAATTCTGTTTTGTGTTTATTAGTTTTTACGTCCCAGCAAATAAATGAAAGCCTTTATGTTGGATTTTGCTAGAAAAATGGGAGATGTGTCACTTCAGATTTCTTATGGATGGATATAATAGACATGAATGCATATATAAAATGGTCCTATTTGTATTTCTACTATCCTTCTTTTTTTTAATATTTCCATAGAACCCACGAGTATATTTTAAGATAATGCAATTAGATAAATAGGCAATGAATTAAAACAGATTGTCACAAGTAAGTGTACTTGGAGAGAGTCAGGCAGGCATGAGGCCAAAGGCCTGAAGAATATTCTAAAGCTGCACCAAAATTAGTCAATCTCTTCTCTTTGTTATCATGAATGAAAAAAAAAAAAATCAAACCAGAAACAACAGAAATTACAGTCATTAAAGAAATTACTGGAGTTGAACACTGAAACCCAAGGCCCTGTCTTGCTGACTTTTACTCACCTGAATAATCTTTATTCCTGTAAATGGGCTACTTGGACTGAGGAAAAGCACCAAATCAAAAAGAAAGAGCTTACAAAGCTGATCCTTTGATTCTGCTTTCACATCTGATCAAGTCTTTTAGCATCTCAGGACCAGAGTTTCACTCCTGATCCCTCAGGCCTTGCAGAGTCAGGAAGTGCTGGCTCTGGATTTGCTCAGCACAATACTCTGAGCTTCTTCCAACTCTCAGGTGCCTGTCAAGTCTCCTCCATGAATTAAAATAGCCTTGCTGCTTAAGACCCCTTTGAATATAGTGTTCCCGATATCCTATCAGATCCCCTGTTTGCCTGTTTACCACTGAGTTTCTCACAAAAATGACATTCCCTCACACTACCAAAAAAATCCCACTGAACCAACCACCTCCACCACGAAGCAAGCAGAGAGCTGACATGCAGGTAAGTGTCCATTCATGGCTGGGAGAAGGCAGAGTTTATGTCCTGCTTTGACAACCACAACTCCTTGTATATGATTTACGGTGAGCCAGAAAAAAAGCTGGAAGCCACAGAGTCTGTCTGCATTTTATGGCAATGTTGCTCAGATGCTTTCCTGCGCTGGTTGAGAGGAAAACAAGAATGGAAGAAAAGGATTTACATCATTTAATTATAAAGGTACAATAAAGTAGACGAAGAAGTTGCACAATAACCAAAGTCTCTTCCATTTAGACGATTACTACTCAGAGGACCTTTCTTCTTGCTTTTGGAAGGCCGCCGGTTAAACCTGTCTGGGTTTGGATGGGGCTCTGCTGCCTGCTACTGGAATCCAATTTTATTAAATAATAAAAAAAATTACAGTGACCTTATTATTTCAATCCCTCTTTTACCTTCATTCTTCCCCCAGCATCCACAGAAATCATAGTAAATCCTATTTTTAAAATATTTTATCGTGAATATACTCAGCCCATGCCACCACTGGGGAAAAAATAAAAGACGAGTAATTCCTATGCAACCAACCTCCACCCCAAATAATATGGAGGATTTCTGGAATGAAAGCATTCTCTGTTTTGGTTAGTCAGATGCACAGCACAACTGAGGAAGAAAGGCTTAACGGGAACACTACTGCCGTCACTAGGGATTATTTCTACGCAACTGGAAAAGCCTGAAGAGAGGCTACTTGCAGCCTCTACTCTAGGATAAAAAGATTTATTTTCATAAAACTATTTCAATACCTTGCAATGCTGTAGATCTGACTTTTAAAATGCAATGGTTTTGCCAAATAAAACAGGACAGCCATTTCTTCATGTATTCTTCATACATTAAAGGGTCCAAATGCTTTGTGTAAAATGTGTGTTTGAAATCCAAACTATTTTCCAAATGGACTCATTGTAAAAGGGACTTTATTGAAGTCTTTTTTCTGATTCTAATAAAGTCAATAGTAAATGTTTTATTGAACGTGGTGACGCAGCAAGTTCAGGCCTTCGGTGTTTCCTCTGAGCTTAAAATCGCCCCGGAAAGAAAGGCCAATCAAGGTCTGTGCTCCCTTCCATCACAGCAGAGTTCTGCTGGAGGGATCCAATGAAATTAAAGGTGTAGACAGCCTTTGAGTTGAATTTTAAGCTACCCAGGTATTTAGCCTTCACCATTTTTGATGCCGTGATTATTCCTAGTCTATTGATGTAGACTGGAAATCAAACAACTGCATGTTTCTAAGTTACAGCAAAGACATGCTCTTGTTCAGAGACTTTCTAAAATCATTTAATGGATGAAATCACCGTTGTTTCATACATGTGAGTACCCCTCATATTTTAAATAAGCAATTTTAATATCTTAATTGCATCAAACTTAAATAGCAATTAATTAAAAAGTATCTTTACCACAAGTAATGAGAACTTGACATGTTCCTCTGACACATCTGAGATAATTGCTTTGATAATATATATCTGCTAAAAATACTAAGAACATATATGTAATTTAACAGAGCTGCAACTGGCTTTAATCATGCTGTTTTATAGGGCAAATTTCAATCAAGCTGTTGGCTTTCAAGCAAAATTTCTGGTGAAGACAAATGGAAATTTTGCCAGAGTAAAAATGATGAGATCAATCCCTTCTGAAGAGAAACTGGCATTTGCAGAGCTGCCTGCAAGACTGCATGCTTAATTCCTGTTCATTTAATTGAGCATCCAAATCCTTTTTAGAAATCTCAGCATTTTTATCCTTCTTGCCTATTGCTTAAAAACTTCTTAAGAAGTGTGGAGGAAAGATTTAATCTAAGTGCAGATGTGCTCTGTTTACTGTAAAAGTAAAAATAGGAAAATTCTTTCACTTAGAGGTGAAATGATCTAAACTATTTTGTCATCTCCAGCCATAAAAGTTTAAATTAGTGTTGCTTTTGCTCATTGAAAAGGTCTTTTTGTGACTCAGAGTAACTTCAGTAGTGGAATGAGTTCATTAACTATTGCAGATCCAGTAAATGAGGGACAAGACTTTATGTTTTGTAGGTTCTGCAAAAAAATAATGACAATCATTTATAATGTAAGTTACTTAATGGTTCATTGCTAACAAAGTGTTGCTGGAACCCTTGAGTACATACTCAGCTCCTTAACAGCAAAAGAAAGAAACGAGACGGTGTTTTTTAATTTTTAAGGAATAAATAAATAATGTGGATTCTGGAATCCAAGTGCCCTTAACAGACCATTCAGAACAGAATCCACTTAAAAGAAAAGAATATAAACTAACAGATTTTCTCTGCAGGAGAGAAATCAGACTATAAAATGGAAATTTCCCCATTTTCTTTCTCATAAAGCATAATTCTTCCACAAATAAATATTCAGGATTGCCCAGCTGAGCCTGCTGAAATAACAATCTTTTGTAGATAACAACCAAAATAGATGGAAGAAAGATACTACTGCAGTTAGGGCAGGGCTTACAAAGCCAGAATTCAGTCCGAGCTCTGCCGTATCTTTCTTCTTGACCTGAGGCAAGTCACTTAATCTCTTGTAATTTAGCTCAGTAGCAGTATAAAAGGGATTTTGTCCATTATTATTAATACCTGTTAGCATTCTACCGTAGGATTTATGAGCCTTAATCATGGATCAGAAATCATGGATCAGAGAAATGTCCCCATCCTTTTGACATGTTGCTGTGCTTTAAATATTGGCGAGTAATGCAGCCTTATGAGAGAGTACAAGGGGATGACAAGGTAATTATGTTCAGTGTGACCGGCAGTGGTTTTAAAACACCAGCAGGCTGACCACATTTCTGTAAGCACCATGAAATGCAGGATTCCTAGAAGAGTTGTAAAGGATAATGAATAAGAAAGGTGCAGATGTTTACAAAATGGTCTTTCACAGATTGAAGGATGGCACCAGGAAAATCATGGGTCACATCTGCTTGAAAAATTAGTAAGTAGGTGACGGGGATTGACCTCTTTGGTTGACTCTAGGAAGAAGTTGACATTTTCTTAATGAAGACAAGTAGATTACACTAATGAGATAGATATTGGTTCAGCAATCTACAGCTGCTAAAAGAAATGACGTGGTCACTGTGATGTGTTAGGAAAGTGATATTTCTAGCAGCATCCTGAATGAATACATGGAGGGCAAGATCACGTTTGTAAAGGTCAGAAAAAGAAATATTGTAGTAATAAAGGCATGAGATAATGAGAGCCTGGATGGAGAAAGAATATGCAAACCTTAGACAGCCCCTGGATCTATGGACATAGTGAGAGACATGATATGAAGATGTTCCAGTTATTTACCAGAATAACAAGGAAAGTAGTAACTGTTGCTGTGACAATCAAGAGAGAGGAATTACTAGAGTGACCTTATAGTAAAGAAGGGAGAAGAACATTAGGAACTCTGTTTTAGCTATGATAAGCTCAGTTTAATATCTGTATGCCTGTGAGGGAATATTAGAGAGACTGTGGGTATGGACCCAGGGAGACAAGTTTGTGTTAGAGGAGTGATCTGAAAACTGCTGCATGCAGATGGTAGTGTGATCTATGTTTGTGATAGGAATTACAGAGGAGTAAAATACAGAGAGAGAAAAGCCCTGTGAACTTCCAGGAGAGCTAGGAGAAGAAAAGCATCTTCTGGAGAACATGGCAAAAGAAGCAGATTCAAAGGTGGTGCAAAAGAAGTGAGTGATGTCATGGTAGCTGAAGAATGAACATTTCAGGTTAAAACAGCACAGGAGACTCCTGAAGGTAGCCATCATGCTGCAGAAGATGAGAACAGAGTATTCAGACTATGCTGAAATTTGCCTAGTATGTTAGGCAGAGACTTGGGCAGCAGCAGTTGCAGGGGAGAGAAAGCTGCACTGAACTGGCATTGGGGAGAATCAAGGCAGTGTTTGATCCTGGTGTATTCAGAGAGGTGGGTGGTGAAAGGGACGACAGAAAAAGAGATGGTATTTGGAGAGGAAAATAAATGTTTTAAGATGAAAGAATGTTTTATAATGAGAATATTTTAAGAGGAAAAAGATTGAATGGTACTTGTGTTAGGACAGCTAAGAGACAGAGGGGTGTGAGAGGCCAAGAAGAGAGAACAAGATGACAAGAATGGCCTTAAGGAAAGCCAGGGGCTGGGATAAGACTGGGTCTATGACAAAAAGAAAGAAATGAAGGAAGAGAGCTGCACAGGAGGTTTTTCATCTGTGGGAGGGAAGAATGAGGATGGAGTTGTAGGAGGGGAAGAGGAAATAGGATGCAAAGGTATTAGAAGAGGAAGATCATAGTTTGTCTTTTTTCTCATGGAAGAACTGGATGAAATGCTGTGTAACAGCTGAAGCAGGGGCTGGGGGAGGTGGGAGGGTCTAAGGAATGAGCCAAATGTGACAAAGAGGTGACTATGGCTGAAAGTCTGAGATTTAGCTGAGCGGAGCTGGAGTAGTAAGTCTAGGAAATCAGCAGAACTGAATGGTGGAACAATACATTTATAGTGGAGAAAGTTAGCTAGGCAGCAGGGTTCCTATTGGAGATACTCTGTTGTGTGAGACATTGCAGAGACCCACTGGTATGGATCAGTTGGGATTTGGGATAGCAGGAGTAGATAGGGGAATGCAGGGCAAAAAGGACTCTGAATGAAAGGGTGCAGCACAGATAACATCAGCACGTGGAGAGAGGAAGTAAATGATAAAGAGGGTGGTAAAAGACTGTCAGGAGTCATAAAGCCCTTAATACTGATGATCTGAGGTGACTGAAAGGCCAAACAAGCTTAGTGTGAAGGTGGCAGCAGGTGTTTCTTGCAGAAAGAGTCCAGGGGATGGTCCAAGAAGTGGAGCAGGAGGAAGCAGGGAAAACACAGGGCCCAGTATGAAGCCCCATTGTTTTGATAGCTTGAACCTCCAGTGCACATAATATTAACCACAATATCAGAATATTTTCTACAAAGTGGGGGAATGGAGAATGGTATTTACAGAGCTGAGGGGCTTTTATGGGAGAGGTCTTTTAGCCTGTTGTACACCCATGCCAATTCATCTGCACTTAAAGTGCTGCAGTCTCTCAAATAAATGTCAGGCCAGCAAGGGAGTCTTAGGTCAGGAGGAACTGCTCAGATCATGTGGCAATCTGGCATGTGCCAGGTACTGCTCTGCTGGGTTTATGGTCAGATTTCTCCTTACTGAGTGGCCTGCTATTGTCTGTGCCCACTTCTGTGTCTGATTCCAGTGATGATCACAGAATCACAGAATCATTAGGACCGAAAGAGATCTCTGGATTTCATCCACTCCAATCCCCTTGCCAAGGAAGAACCGCCTAGAGCAGGTTCCACAGGAATGCAAAGATATAACCTTGAAGAAGCTGCAGTAGCCTGATGAGTTTTGGGGGTGCCAGAGAAGCCAGAAAAATGGCATTCACACTTCCTTAACACAGAGCTGAGAGGATCTTCCAGTATTCCCCCCCCCCGCTTTTTCCAGCAGCTCTACTTCGGTCATTCCTGAGGGAACTCTGCGCAAGGCTGAGAAGGAAAATACATGTCCTGAGCTGGGTGATTATCAGCATGACAGGGAATGTGCTCAGGCTCTGAAACCTTTTCATCCCGCTGTGCCACCTCTGCTCAGTGTAAGTGTGTGTCTGTGCAAAATGAAACATTGAAACAGAGGTTCCAGGATGTCCTGTGTATACAGCAAAGTGGGTCCCATTAAGATATCCCACCAGATTGAGTGAAAGTCACTGAAAATCTCTTCTCACAGCCCTGATTTAATTCTGAGACTTTTTGTTGGTTTTGAGTGTTAAAAGCAGACATTTCAAGAAAAGATTCATAAATGTATTTCTAGACTTTCTAATAAGACGAAACAATTACGCCAATTTTGATGGGTAGCAGGAGCTATTTGAAAAGATCTTTCTGCTTAAATATGAATGTATGATGCTTGCCTCTGTGTCTCCATTAATCTCTGTATATGCAAAAGAGCCTTTATAATGTAGATACTTTTGCTTTGTGCTGAATGGTCATTTAATGACATAAATATTATAACAGAAACAAACAAACAAACAACACCATTTTGCAGTTAGATATTTAAAGTGTAAATTAAGGCTTTGAAGGGGTGATGCTGATTTATGGCAGCTGATGATCCAATTGCATTGCTTTGTCTTGGGTACTTCAGAGAGAGTATCTGGATATTGTACTTGTACCTCGTAACCATAGAGGACTTCTGAGGAGTGAATTATCCCTGTTTTACACAGAGACCAGTTGTCCCACAATGCAAATATCCTGCAGGACAAAAGTTCACATTGGAAAGAAATTTCTTGTTAGTACCTAACTGCATGAGCTGGTGTTTTGTGTTAAATTTCATCCCTTTTCTATTCACCAGGCCTCAAGATTACCCAGTTCTGCTTGTATGATATCCCATAATGGTTAAAGAGACAGGAAGGAATTTTGCACTGATCAGAGAGACAAAGGAATCAGCTAACAGGAACAGGGGAAATGGGAAAACTCAAATAGCTTAATGGCCTCAAATGGGAAGTTGGATAATTTCCATCTCAGACTTCTGAAAGATGTGGTAGGTGACATTGCAAGTCCAGTAAAAAGGATTTTCAATATATCTGTCTAATTAGGATGGTACATTAGGAATGAAAAGTAGCAAATCTATATTTAAAGAAAGGAGGAAAAGTTGTCTGGGCCACAGTGGACCTTTTAGTTTGATCATAATAATACCAAGCAGTGTTTAAAGTAAGTTCTAAAGGAAATATTAATTCAATGCACAAGGGAAATGAAATAAACATGCAAAATACGTTTTTCTATTTGAAATTTTCCAAACTACCCTGATGTATTTTGCTAGGAAGATATAACTAGGTTTTGAGACAAGGAAATGCCTTAGACCTAAGTTATTGAGATTTTGGTAAAGGATTTTATATTTTGCCCCTAAAGAAAGGGTTTGATACAATGTTAAGGTAATTAGTACACAATTTACCTTATGTTTAACTGACTGAAGGAGAGCAACAAGTGCTGACAGAGGGAGTATCAAGATGAAGGGCAACAGTAAAGTTCCTGAACTAGGGGACCAACCTTGTTTAATAATGTCATTAATGAAATTGGAGTGTGGTCTGTGAGGAGAGGTGATAGCTCCCATTGGGCTGGGCACAAAGGAATGAACTTAAGACATTTGTTGCTGCTACAAGAATGAGATGTTGCCAAGAAAAAGAAGACCTGGAATATTATATAAAGAACTAGCTAATGTTGAAGACTGGGTAATAGAAAAGATGTGAAGTTTCTTTCAATGTGAGCTTCTGGTACTGGAGGATGTTTTTATATTGTTGGGCAAATATCCTCTGTGTGGAATTCCTCACTGGATTTCCACTGCCCAGACATCCAGGCTGGGGGGGTTCAAAATTCCCCATCATCCCCACCATCATGATGATCTTGGCGCTCAGATAGCTTGGCTTGCCCAGGTACTGCAGAGGGTTTTATTGCAAGATGGAAAAGTGCATACCTGAATCTTACTCAATGTGCAGTTGAGATGTGAGCACAGAGCACATCTCAGTGGTAACAAGAGGTTCTTTAAGGTGCACCTATCTTGAAGTGCGGAGTGGTGGAGCCATGACCAGGAGAAAGGCAGATATGGTTGACGAACAGAGCTAGCCAGTTATTTGATGCAGAAAAACGTTAAAGTCATGGGCAAGGTGTTAATTAAGCCTTCTGTGTTACAATCTTTGCTATTCTTGTCAGCCACCTCTGAGAAAGATAAATTCAAAGCAGGTCCAGAGCAGTGTTGCCAGTGTGAGGAGAAGGGAAAATCTACCGTACAAATACAATTGTTATCTAGAAGAAGTGGGGTTAAGCACAGGAGAGGGAGAAGATGTGTTTAAAATAAGAACAACATTAGCAGGGAAAAGTGTGCGTCAGGCCATGAATGGATGTCTTGCAAATCTTATGAAGAGTGGATGAGAGAAGTGGAGTTACTTAGCCTGGAAAAAGGAGGCTCAGGGTAGACCGTATAGGTGTACAACTGCCTGAAAGGAGGTTGTACTGAGGTGGGTGTTGGTCTCTTCTCCCAAGCAACAAGATGAAATAGCCTCATGTTGCACCAAGGGAGGTTTAGATGGGATATTAGGAAAAAAGTGTTCACCAAAAGGTTGTCGACACTGGAACAGGCTGCCCAGGGAAGTGGTGGAGTCACCGTCCCTGGGGGCATTTAAAAGACCTGTAGATGTGGTGCTTAGGGGCATGGTTTAGTGGTGGTCTTGGCAGTGCTGGAGGTTGGACTCAATGATCTTAACTTTTTTTTTCAACATAAATTATTCTGTGATCCTGTGATATATATGCCTGCTCTACAAGAAAAATGAACATGGTGCTTTCTAGTGCTGCGTCCTTCTGAAACATGTCATAGGACTGTGAAAGGTTAATTTATTATTACTACTAATTCCTCTTTTTTTCCCCCCAAGGAAGACCATATTCACCCCTGTATCAAGCAGGACCTCATGGAAAAAGTGTTTGTCACCGGGCTGTCTAATGCCAGCCACAGGTGCCTGGTCAGAGGAAAGGGACCCAAGACAAGTCCAGCTGCTCCTTCCTAGCTGCTTTGTCTCTTTCACAGAGATACGAGCTGCACTTTGTTTTCTTCCTGTGACACCCCACACATCCAGGAAGGACTGGGGATGAGGACCGTGAGCATTTAATGAACATTTTACGTAGCTTTCCTTTAGATAATGCAGTTAATAGTGTTTTCTGCCTCCCTCATCTGCTTTCATTTCATATTGCCTTAGCTCAATGACAGCAAAGGCCTCTTAGGTTCTCAACCATTTGTGTTCATAAGACGAGAGAATGTGGAGCCTGCAACTTCTTCATTAAAATAGTTTGTATGAAATATAAGAGAATTTCTGTGCTATATTTAAATGTTTGGGGTGGCTGGCAGCAGAGGAATTAAACTAGTATTTGTACATATTTAAACTACCATGTGTATTTCAGTTCACAAAATGTTCAGCCATTTGGCTGGTGATGCTGGGTGAGTTTCCTTATAGTGGGAGGGATTTTGCCACAGGTTCCACCAGCTTATGAGGGCTAAAAGCATCCACTCCTGAGCTTTATTCACTTGTGTGTGCAGCAGTAGACCATTAACTCTGACAGAAGTTTTGGGGAAAGGTGTTAAGGGAACAGAAAAGCTCCACAGCACTAAAGGTAGGAAAGGACCATCTGGGGTATAGTTCAGCTCCTAGAAAAGGTAAAAGTAGGGTTTCATCAATCAGCATGGAGCAAAGCAATCTGGGATGCTCTGCCTGTCTGGATGTTCAGGGAACCTTGCCTCAGACTAAGCAGCAAAGCTTCATTCTATGTTACAGGAAGAAACTGCTACCCAGCTCTGCGCCCAAGTACCTGGAGGGTTGTATTTGGGGTGGATCAGAGAAGGAATTTTTGTTTCCTACTTTTATTGAGATGTGATCACAGCCTTATGAAGAGCAGCCCCATTCTGCTTCAGGTGAACTGGAATGGATGGTGGCAGAGACCAAGGGAGGGAGTCTGCAGGTTGTCGGTGTTGCGTCTGTGGGCATGTCACGTACATCGGAGCAGCCGGATGTGAGGTCCTCTGCCTGTGCCACTGAGCTGTGTGACTGTGAGACAGCTTTCCCTCTTATCCCTGCTGTTAGGAACCCTGTCCTGTCCTTACTGGTTTCCCCTGCACTCTGTGCCACCAGAACTGGTAGCAGCTCTTGTGTGCTCTTGTTCATCAGTTACTGTCAGCATCCTGCCTGTGAAACAGCAACTAATTGCATTGCCAATGTCTTCAAATGAAGAATAAGCAGCAGGAGCAGATGAACTCTTTAGCACTGAAGAGTTCACGTACTTCTTTTCCTGTGCATGTCTCTGAGAATACAAGTACCAAGAGAGAGAAAGGGGGAAGAAGCAGGACTTCTCTTAGCAGAAATTTGCCCATAGTGCTGAGGCATGAGCGAGTCTTTGGGTCCAAGCTCTGCTTCACTTGCTGCCAACCAAGGGGTTGTAGTGCCCATTTGGTAGTGTTACCACACGTCAGCCAGGGTGTGGTTTTTGGTTCATGTCATAGGGGTGAGTGGAAGAACATGTCTTCTTTAAAGATTCTCCTCTCTTTGAATGTAGTTCATGTCATTTTGGGAGTTCCTGGACCAACAATTTGAAGTGACCTGCACCTGATTGCTGTGGTTGAATGGTACATTGTATCTGTCACCTAGAAAATCAAGTTGTTTGAATGTTCATCTTGAGCATGCGAGTTAGGCACTGAAATAGCTCTTCTGAGGAGCAAGACTTCTCAGGCTCCTTGTTATGATGTTTCACTGCATGTCTTTATGGTCCATGTTTTGAAATGAGATCCAACTGTCCAGCTCTGAGAGCTCCATTTCTATCCATCCTGATGGCAGTTCATACCAGGGCAGGTAGCACTTGGTCCTAACGTGGGGATCAGACACAAGCATTTCTCCACTTCTTTCAACACTTTCCAGGGTTTTGGTCTGTGCCAAAATGCTGTTTGACTTGCACCCCTCCTCCAAAGCAGGAGAGTATCATTCTGTGTGTCATTGGAAGAGGCCACAGAAACTTTGTGGTAGATTTGCTGGAGCCTGGTTGGTGAACAGATGGGAGTCTTTAAGCTTGTCTTATGCATCTTGGACCCCATTGATATAACAATGTGTTAACCAAGGCCATCAGGATTGGTAGACTGGGCTGCTTATATAGTGTAATTCCACAGCCGTAGCATTTTAGGCAGGTCAGTGATCCTGAGTTGAAGATTTCATATGAGAAAGTTTTGCTCTCCATCACACCTATGGCAGTGACCTTCAAAGTTGACATCACAGTTTAGGCATCTGGTGTGCAGATATTTGAACCATAAGGTAGAGGCAAGATGTAAAAAACTGGATGTGAGTGGAGGAAAGTGGTCAGGAGTCCTTTCTATAGTCATTAACAATTTCTTTTACTGTCAGGCTGTTCCTTTTCAAGGCTAATATCAATTATTTTTCCTTTGTTTCTAAGGGCCTGGAAGCTGAGAAGTGATTTCTGACATTTCAGTATATTGCTGTAAAGAATATGGAGAAAGGTTTCTCAAGAAACATATAAAAGCCAGAGTTTACCCATCACAAATGCTAACATGGTTTCAAAGGATTTAAGAAGGCATGTTGTCTGTTATACTGTTTGTTTGCAATTTTGCTGTTGATATACTGCCGTTGTAGCTTTTTCATCTGGTATTTGATGTATGGCTGTGTTTACTGGTCTTTCAGCTGTGCTTGAGTTTTATGTTAGATACTGTACTTTGTTTATTAATGATTCTTATGGCTCTATTTAAAGGTTTAGGAAGGTAAGACAGAGGCATGTTTGTAGCTTCTATGGCTTTAGTGATGATAACTTTATTGAAGTGAAGCAAGGGAAAGCAGAGACTCAGTGAGTGTCTGGGCACTCAGGCAGCCTGAAAAGAATGACTTGGCAAGGTGATCATTGGAGTCTGCTGTTCATCTCACTGGAGCATTGTGTTTCCAGCCAGAAGGTGACAATTCAACCTCAGTGGTGAAGGGGAGGTCAGCGTGGGAATGAAACTACTGTGACTGAAAGCTTGGAGATGTGGAAAAAGAAAATGGAGACAAAATTAAAGGAGGCTAACAAAGAGGGACAAGGGAAAGAGAGGAGGAGAATGGAAGCACTAGTGATGAGAGACAGCAGTGGCTGGGAGAGCAGGTCTTCTGTTGAGTACGGAGGCCAGGATTTGGCCTTGAACAAATATAGAAATGATAGCAAGTACATAAAGACCATGCTTCCCCTTTGTTAGCAAACTGTCATAGTGATAGCATGTTTGCTAGGTGTGGGGAGACCTAGGTGTGGGGAGACCCTGAACTCCAATCCTGCCTGTGAACCAGACTCACCATGAGTTTTTTTTTGCGAAGGTGCATTTGGGTCCTTGCCTGCAGTATGGGCAGGACACGGGAAAATCTGTGACCAACCTTGTGAAGAAGGGGTAATTTTACCTGCTACTTATGTCTGTGCAGAGCTTCCTTGGGGACAAGTCTTCCAGTAGAGCACTTTTGATCAAGTTTTCCTCCAGAAACTGAAGCAGCAGCCACAGTCCTTTGGAAAGCCCTGCATATAAATATCTTGTTTAGTTAGTCTAATAAAGGTATTACTAACAGTGCTGCTTGGAGGATTTATTGGGGGATTTCACTAAGACAGTGTTAGCAGTGGAATTATAGTCATTCTCTGGTAAAACCTTGTCAATGCGAGAGAAAATAACATTGATCCAATCAGAGATATTTCACAGGATCAATGTAATATTCCTTTGCATAATCACAACCGAAGGATTATGGACTTGTGCTGGGAGGGACAAAGGATCATTTGACAGGTCACAGCCTCATTTGTTCTCATTGTTTTAACTGGTGAAGAACAGGCAATTTATAAATGTGTGCATATGTACCCCTGTATTTTAAATAAATCAGGGCTCCTTCCGGCCACAGGCATTATTTTCAGTCTATTGCTTTTAAACAACATTTTGGGCTATGTACATTTTTTATAGCCGAGCCATACTGAAGCATCTTGGTATGACCTTGAGACAATTCCCTCTGCAATCCAGGAAGCCAACTTACATGAAATGGGAGAGGAGGCCCTGAGGCGGGCAGGGAGGAGGAGAAGACAAATCAATATACATTACAAGCCTTATAGCCCAAACAGCATAAGGGACCCTGAATAAGTTTGCGGAATCGAGCTTTTGGATAATGCAGCAATTCTTCCAAGGGGATATGAGCATTGCAGATGGCAGTGAATCCAGGAGGCTCAAGAGCATACTGTGGTATGCTGGGAATAATTCGTAATAAAACAAGTCCTCCTCATTGTTTACACTACTGTCTTTGCATTTTTCAAGTTCTCAGTACTGCTCTATTGCTTTGGTGACAGCTTCGTCATGCATTGTGGAGGCCCTTAAATTCCTCTACTGGCTACAGCTGCCTAGATATCCCCCCGGCTTTAGTGAAGCTTCTTCTGCTGAGGAAGAGGAGCAGTATGTTTGATAGCTTCACTGCATCTGACTGACTGGCTCCTTTGGATTTGCACATTTATCTCAGTGAACAGTGGAAAGGGAAAATGGTGGCTGAGGAGTAGAGCTATGGCTTGGCTGGGTGATAATATCAAGGACCATTCAAACTCCAATCTTGTGGTTTTAGATGACTTCAACTACAGGGCTGCAAAAGTTATTTGGGGAAGAAAAAAAAGGCTATTATAAGTGACATTTAAAATTAGATGGGACACAGCTCTTGTGAAAATACAGCAGGGATCAGCTTGTTTCCACCATGGGAAAGGACAGATAACTGAACATGTTCCTTCTGCCATCACGGGCAGAGTGTAGCCTGTATCAAAGTATGCAGCTTTGCTAGGAGGTTGTGACTAACACGAGGTGTGTGTACAGAGGAGTACATGAGAGGATCCAAGAGCCAAGAGGGGTTGGAGTCAACCCCTTCAAAGGAGTTTAGGCCAGGGTGAAGACCTCCAGGAGACTGTGGTCTCTGGGGCTTTGCCTTGCACCGAGAAGCAAGGAAAGGGGTAGGGGAGGCAAGGCCAGCAATACAGACAGGTCAGCTTCCAGACAGCACCAATACCTGCTGAAGTCCCCTTGCTGGACTTGCCCTTGGGGGCTCATATTTGGCAATGCAGGTCTTCCACAGCTGTCATTGTGGGGTGATTTATGAGGGAAGACTGGCTTGAAGGCTCCACTTTGCACTGACCAGTACCTCCTGCTCTCTGTGGCATGGGGAGGGAACCAGCTGCACACCCCCGCCTTGTGCAGGCTGTGACCCGCTGCAATGCTGCACCTGTGCAGGCTCTTGCTGCCCATGGGAGAACTGCTCCTGCTTTGCTGATGGCTGTTTCCATAGATCTGTGTAACTCTGCCCTGTGTGTAAGCACTGGGACGTCACCACGAGTCTGGCACTGTGGGTGGCACACAGCAGGACAGGCTCAGGTTGCCAAAATCAATAAGTGAGTGTAATCACAGTGCCTTTTTCTTTCCTTGCTACCTGGAGTAATCAGTGATCAGATTGCTTCTACAGAATGCGTTGCTGAGAAATTATCTGTCAGAGTAA
Source organism: Pezoporus wallicus (assembly GCF_028554395.1). NCBI lineage: Eukaryota > Metazoa > Chordata > Aves > Psittaciformes > Psittacidae > Pezoporus > Pezoporus wallicus. The sequence goes on along the minus strand of NW_026642179.1, from coordinate 8,561,881 downwards.
TCATTTACTGTATCAGCTCTGACCACCACAGCCCTCTGATGTATTTATATCCTTGCCATTCATGGCTGTATGTCAGCTGTTCTGTTGGTGAGCCTCTAGAAAATCCATATTAAATGAGGTTAGGGGTTCTGATTTAAATCAAGAAAAGCATGAAAAAATCAAAACAAATCCAAGCTGATAGTCTGTTCTTTGTTGCGTAAGTTCAGGATGGACCCTTATCTGGGATTTTCACTCTTAGCTCTCAGGGTCCTGGCTCTGGTGAGTCTCCTCAGATCATGGATACTTTTGGACCGTGCATATTTCCGTGTTAGTTGATCCATAGGAGCATGATGATCATGCTTGTGTAATTTGCATTTTAAAGTAGTTTTAAGTAAGCTCTCATGTCTGCAGCTGGGCTTTGAGAGAATTGTGTTCCCTGGAGTTAGCCCAGGGCAATGTGCTGAGGATCACACATAGCTTTTACTCTGTTCTTGCTCAAGCAAAACTGCTTTTAAGTCTAGGGGAGCAAAGTCAGTCTTGCTGGAGCTAGAAGCAAACATGTCTTTGACTTCAGTGGGACACAGATTATGCCCAGCATTATTTTTTGGTAGTGAAAAAACTTGAGGTAAAAAATGGAGAAAAGCTTTCTAGACCCAGCCTGCCAGGGGCTTGCTAATCCCACTTTCTTGCACAGGTTCACTGCCACGTATGTCCCCTGAAACATTTCCTTGAGTTGAGCAGGAGGTTTGCCTAGAGAAAATGACCTACATGCAAGGCAAGTACCATGTGACACTTGCAGTTAACATTTAATTTGTTGGTATAATAAAAGCACGTCAACAACCTAGTCTTGCCAGATTCCACTTGCCTGTTTGGCTGGGATATGTATTTTTTCCTGAGGAGGGAGCAAAATGAAGTTCATTTGTTTCTTTACTGTGATCTTGGCAAGGAAGAAGTTTTTGTTCCCGGGCTGATAAATTTTCAGGTGAGTTTTTTAAGGTTTTCTGAACCACTGCCCCCAAAAATCCAAGGAAAATAATTGGAGACTTTATAGCAATTCATGTAACTACCTTTACAAATGAAAATGTTGGGTCTTCCCTATGTGCTTCTAACATCACTGTCTCTGCAGAGCTCATTTTTCCTGTGCAAGCTTCAAATGTAAACTTTCTCTTTCGGTGTCACTCACAAATAAATAACGCAGTTCTTCCCTGATGCACGTTGTGTTGACCAAATAACTTCCATCGTCTTATGCTTGTTACTTTTTCATTGTTCCCAGAGGGGTTTGCAATCATTACGAGTCACTTTCCATTTGGACTTGTAGCCTAAGCAATCGAACACGAGTGCAAGGCTTCAGTAAGAGCTGCTCTCTGCAGTTAAGTGCGACCCCTGTTAATGAGCAAGGTCAGGCCTTTTGATCGCAAGCTCATTGGAGGGGTTGATCTGTCAGGCTGTTACACAAGAACCATACCATGATGTTCTGTCACTGAAATTTTGATACCGTCCCATCACAGTAGCATCTAAACACAGACATGCACATCTCCACGAGGAAATACAGCTCAGAAACTGTCTGGAATAGATATACCATGAATTATTAATTACCCAGTTGAAGTATCTGTAGTAATACTTGTACTATGCCCTCTGCAGCTCTCCACCCTTTTTAAAACGTCATTTGAATGTCAGTATTTATTTTAGGCTGCCTGGTGACGCCCAGGCTTGAGGAGCTTAATTCCTGCTGTAGGCAGGGAAAGTTAGGCACTTCTCTGTGTGTGGTCCTTGCCTGATGTGGGCTTATTCAGCAAAATGGCCGATGCGGGCAGATGTGTAAATCAGCGAGTGCTGCAAGAAGAGCACTTAATTGAAGCTTTATCAAGTGCCTGCAGAGCTGACCTCAGAGCAGTAGCTGAACCACAGTTGGAATGGGAGCGAGCCAACAGCTTTCACTGATGACTAAGCCCATGTACTGGGAAAGGATTTGCTTACAAAACTTGCCTGCTTTACCCATGGGTGGCAGAGCACTGCATAGCTAGGGGTTACTTAAATCATTCTGCATAGCTCACTAAAATTGTTCCTTTCAGCACAGATTCACAGCTTTTGGTACACTTTGATGACTCTGTGGTTGTGTATGGGGGATTTAAGCTAAAGCCAGGCTGATGACTGTTTGGATCAGCCTGGTGCTAATGACATGGGGGAATGTCAGACCGTATGGTGAAAGGACAGCATGTTCAGGCCTCTGAAGTCTTTTCCTGCTGGTCTGGCATTGGAAGAGTAGATCCGGTATGTTTTTTATCCGTTCTGCATAAGCATCTCTGTGCCCTGCATGTCTGCAACTGTATATACAGAGACAGGCAAATATCAAATAGTTGTAGATATTTGCCTATGGAAAAACAGATCCCATCAAACTCTGCCAGTGTACCAAGGAAAACAAAGCCCTGAAGGTTGAAGGCAAAAGGAGAAAGAAATATGTAATGTTTCACAAAGCTGAAATAATGAAGGACTGAATTAATTTGGAGATAAAATATCAACAATCTTAACAGGTAATTAGGAAGTACAACATTTTACTGCATCTGCAAAAGCAATGGCGCTATATATGAGAAAGAAGACCATGTTGTTAAAAACTACATAACGTGGCTATGAAGGGAAGTAAAAGTAGCAGGAAATTACAACTGTAAATATGCCTGTTCTCGCATACAAGAAGAAGAAAGGGCAACGTACTGAAATACTGGAAATTTGAAGCTAGGAATAGTAAAAGCTAGATAGGAAAAGAAGTACAAGAAGGGAAAAGCAATGTGCAAAGCTTCAAAAGCTATTAAAACCCAGACACTTCAAGTAAATGATTATTATATACTCTGTAATAGCAAAGCATAGTAAGGATAGAAATGCTAACAATAATATTTGTCTTTTGCCAAATGGAAATGATTAAAGTAAAAAATGGAAATCAAGGATATGTTTAATAATTATTTATATTCTTCTTTTGGAAAAAATCTAGATGAGTTATTCTTCCATATGATGGCAACACAATCCTTTCTTCTCCAGCAGTAATTTAGACTGGCTGAGCACAGTTAATAAAGTCAGTCATTTTAATTTAATAGATCTGAGTAATTTGATACCAAGCATTTTAAAAGAGCTGGCTAAGGAGATTTCCAGACTTAATTCATATAAATAGTGATTTTTAGAATTTGTCAGGGTACTGGTGAAATATCAAAGACCCAGGAGAGAGCTGATATTATTCAAACTCTTGAAAAGTGTAAATATAGCAGTACTAGGAAAAGTAATGTAGCAGCTAATGTAATTAATTAATAAATTAACAAAGAATTAAATGCAGATATGCTAACTAATGCTAATCAACATGGATATATAACAATAGATCTCATTAAACTAATTTTTGTTGATAAAGGAGCTAGTGTTGATTAAATATTCCTTCTCTTCTTTTAGGCACTTGACTCGGTACCAGATGACATTTTGAATAATAAGCTACAGAAATCAACATGATGCACATTAAATGGATTTAAAAGCTGGCTAGATTATAGAGTTTAAAATGAAATTTTCTATAGACATGAAATGGATTTCACAGGGTGTTACAGGTAACAGCTTTTTGCATTAGGCTTTAGTTAAATTTAATAAAGAACTAGAAAAATTAAAACCCATGACTAAATGATCCATAAAGTCTACTAATAATAGTTTGGGGAGTGATCAATAATAATTAAAACCAGGTAACACTGTGGAAATGGTTTAGATCTCTTTGTAAAGTGGGCAGAAACAATGTGTACTTTAGGTACATATGTTAGGGATAGTGAGATGGCATATAGAAATAGTTGATCTACCCTAGTGTCTGTCCTCAGCTATGTCTTAGCTGATATGTCTCAGGGTACAGTTGGCCCAGACATCATCCCTTCATGGCACTCCACTGTGCTACAGAGGCTTCATGAGGCTGATAATATTTAATGAAATAGGTTTTGTGGCTTTTCCATTTTTGGCACTCACACACTCAGGAAGGGTTGCAGCAGCGGAGAGCTAAATTCAAATGAGGTATGAGGCCAACAATGGTTAATGCCTTCTCCGCTAACCAGGGAAGGCATTAACCCCAGGGACAGCTCACTCCCAGGGGTGGCAAATTCTCCATTGGAAACACTTTGAAAACTTAGATTGTATCTTCCAAACAAAAATGGATTCAGGACAGTCCCATGGCCTGTACCAGATATCTGAGAGCTGCCAGAGATCACAGAGCTGCCTTCTGGGCTTGTAATTTATGATTTAACATTACAGGGAAGTTGTTGCACTGGAAAACAAGTTCTTGACTCCAAGAGTTCAGATTTTATGTGTCAGCCAAGGGGTTTTCTGGTTTTCCTGAATGTAGATCAAAACTCGGAGTATTTTATGTGTGTAAGTGTGCAAAGCCATAAACATATCTACTTCAAAGCACACATCCTTGACACACTTTGGGTAACTGGGTAGATCAAGTGGTGTAGGAATTCAGCACTCTCAATGCAGGGCCATATTCTTCTGCTGCTCCAAGATCAAGCCAAGAGGATTTTATAAACTTCAGCAACAATTTGCTGTAGCAAAACTCAGAGCTGAGTTTACCCTGGCAAGTCAGCACTGCCAGTTGTCCCACAAGAAGGGATGTGGTGAGTGATGTCAGGAGCAGGCAGTGAAAGAGGGGAAGAATGTAAGGGAAAGATAGTGAGGAGGAGCAGATGGGGGAAACCATCAGGAGCATGATGGAGGCTAGGAAGCAGAAAAAAGGGAAAGCTGCATTTTAAGCCATATTTTTGTGTAAATAAGAAAAAAAGGGGGAGAAGTATTGCACAAAAAAGGAAGATTTGGGAGGGTGAGACTGGAAGAGAAAGAACATGTAAATAAAGGACAGGAGAAAAGGAGAGGAAACATAAACATTTGTTAGTCTTCATGACCTTCCGTTGCAATTACTGAATTATTTATTCTGATATTTGCTGGTATCTTCTTCCCAGCCATTTAGTGTCACGATATAAATAAGAGCAGAACCCCATTACTGCTGTTCCTGGAGGGATTTTGATGTTGAACGGCAATAGCACACCTCCTCCCCCCACCCTGCCATTAGGCGATTATGAATTATATGCCAAGTGCCTCTCATAACTAAAGGGAAAGGGCTGCTCAGCACATTTGGAATGTAAATCTCATTTTTTCCTCTTTTGTAGGTCATGAAATGCAGCCCTTTTTTAAACCCCTGTGCTCACATCACTAGTGCCTGCTGCACACAGATTCCTCAGCCTATCCTCTGCAAGGGTGACGTTTCACCCAACATTGAACCCCTCGGCATGCTGTCTACTTGACATAAGATTGTTATTATTATTATTTTAAACACAGACATGCTGCATCATATGACTTAAGAATTCCTATGTAGATGTTATACCATATGGGAAAGCAGACTATTAAAAACCACGAGATTTGTTGTATTTCAATTAAAAAGCAAGAACTTCATTTATGTTTTCACTGGTCTGCAGACAGTCACAGGATGCAATTTGCAGGGAATCAGCACTTACTAGCCAAAACTTCTGAAGTGTTCACTGCTCAGCCCCTCTCAAGTAACCCATATAATGTAACAAGGCCTTTTGGGGTCCATGTTTATTTTCTGAGCTCTTACATATCCTGTCCTTTGGACCTCTTTTGCAGAAGCAGGTTCTGGGCTGTTGCATGAGGAGCCAGTGGCTTCTGGAGAAGATAGTGCTGTGGTTGTGCTTTGCAAGAAGTGAAAAGGAGGGAATTATCTCTCAAACACAGATTAGCTGAACTCTTTTGCTTTATGATTAGGGTCATTCAGTTATAATTCAGGTTTTTGTTTTGTACTGTACTGACATTATGGGTTGTGGGGTTCAGACCTCGTTTCATTTTGGAAGAGTGAGCAAAATATGTAAACAGATAAAAGGAGGGGAAGCAGGTCAAAGGGGAAAAGAAGTGAAAATTACCCGGTGTTTGTTTGCTTTTTGGATAGGTAGTTTCTGTCTCTGGGGAGATGTTAACTTTTCTACTTACTTCTACTTACTTTCTACTTTACCTCTGCTACTTAAATTCCTCTTAAACACATAATATAGAGCTCTGGGAGTGATATGGTGCTGAGGCCTTGGTGCCCTTGGTGCTGGCCAACTTCACTTTATCATATTCGCTGAGAATTATTTCTAGCCCAACAGAGTCACATTGCTGACAGCCCTGTGCAACCTCCAAGATATTTCCTTGCTTGCAAATTAAGTTTTCTCGGCAAGCCACCATGCTACTTTAGTTACCACCACTGAGGAATGGATGTCCTAAGGGACTCAGAACGGACTACGAAGTCTCTCACCCAAGGGTTTTAATTTGACCTTACTCACATCACTAGTGACCAAAAGTTATTATCATAAATGGCTTACGTGAAATGTGTTGGTCTCAGTCAATTATTAGGAGACAGTTGTCTGCATTACCAAACCACCATCACAAATGGTGCTTTTTTGGGAAGTCTTAAGCAGAGTCAGGGTCAGTACAGCTGGGCTGAAACCTCAACAAAAGTGCAAGGAGAACAGGTTTCAAGTTCTGTGCTTATTCACTTCCAAGAGAATGAAAATAACACAGAGCTGTAAAAGCTATTTTAGGCCTGCATAAATTAGAGCAGTCCCTGAGGCTGCTCTGACTTACTCATGGGACAGTCCCACTCCCCAGACAGCCTCCATCTTCAGAAGAACAAAACCTTTCTGGCAGCCTCTGCCCTCATCTCTGCTGAGGCAGGGCAGAGACCAGCAGCAGCCCAGGCTGTGGCCAGCACATCATTTTTTACATAGCATGCTGATTCCACAACATGCTCAGCCTTGGTCTACACAGGGTGTCATACAGTGGGCAAATAGGAATGTTCTCTGCCAGGTCTTTCCGAGTCATAGAGCACCATCAGATGTACTATGACTACCCAAAGCTACTTGGCTTCATTGGGGTACAGATGGGGTGAGGAGCAGGGCCAGAGCCATGCCCCAGGAGGAAGGAGAGCAGTTGGGCTGTTTTGCTTGAAGCTACAGGCAGCAGATTTCCAAGCTGGGGAAGGCTTACAAGAACTGATCTGGAAAGTCAAAATAGCTCATTTGTCTCAGAACCAAAACACCAAAGTAGACATTCAGTTTGAATCAGCTGAAAGACCCAGTTTTAGTAGCTGAGATATTTAATTTTGATTTTGCTTTATTTATTCATTTATCTTGGTAAGCAGTTATTGTCTACTGCCTGCTGCTAAATCCCCTGAGCCTCCCTTTTTCCACCACTCTTTTCTCCCTGAGCCCTGACAGTTGTACCATGCCTGAGATGTCTCTGTGCACAGCTATAGGAAAACAGCAAAGGAAAGTGCCTTCTTGGAAGCATACCCTTTGCCATACTCAATCATATCTTTATAGCTGTCCTTACAGTGGGGGAAAGCTTTGCTTCGTGCCTCAACTCTAGCTACTTTGCATCTGTGTGTAGTCCTATAGTTGTGGGTAAAAATTGGATCCAGCTGGCTGGCCACCCCTGTAGAAATGCCCCTGCCCAGTGCCCTAAATGCTCTTCACTGGGGTGATTTGGAGTGCAAAATGCCTCATGTGGCTGTCTGTGCAGCAGTGCTGAACAGAAGCCAGTGGGGCTTTGCTGATCATGCTAACTGGATTTTCAGAGTGAGACCATCTTTTCTGTAGCTGAACATGGGTTGCACGGAGCTATCTGTGTCCACTGACCATCGGTGCCATGGTAGCACAGCAAAGGAGATGGTATGGTGGCAATGAGTCTTACTGAAAGGGATTCTCCAAAAGGAACAGAAAACGTGGGGAGGAGTATCCTGGCATACCTCAGTGGAGCTGCACCACGGCACAGGTATACCGATATCCCAGGGGAGCCTCCAAGGAGCAACATCTCTCCGTTGGCATCTGCTGACACAGTATGTGGCTTGCTGGCACTGGCATATGGTACCAGGTGGGGACCCTCGAGGTGCAGCTCATCCAGGCAGCTGTCTTAGGTGAGCTGAAGGAAATGGTGGTTTCAGTAAATGAGAAGGGCATCACCAAGCAGAAGCACAGGTTGCTGGGAATGGTGCTGCCAGCTTTTGGTAAGCTCTGAGGACTGGAAAAAACATGAAGCTTCAGTGGAACTGAAAATAAAACAAATCCACCTCAAAAGTATTAAAATTGAGATTCAGCATGAGATTTCTACCAAGGGGTCCAGCAGAAGGCTTCATCCTCAATTAAAGACTGCTCATCTCATTTCGGGTTGACTAATGTGAAGAAAAAGAGTGCCTTAAAGAATTATTGAGAAATTCTGCTTTTTTTATTTTGCCAAGAAACTCAGGATGCCTTGTCCTCAATCACACAAAAGTCTGAGCCAGAGCTGGAAATGTGTCCAAACATCTTGACTGCTAGTCTTATGCCTTAGCTATAAAGGCATCTTTCGTTCCCAAATAGCTCAAGTAATGATCTAGCCAGGGAATGAAGAGAAATGTAGACTCTTGTCTCCAGTATTATAAATCTGAATAAAGCCTTGGGTCAATGTAATCAGACATATGGAAAAAAGAAGGATGACATCCCTACGACATGGTTAGATTACTGGCATTGCAGAGGTGGCCAAATATCTTTTCATAAAAGGTAAGCTTATCAATTTGGCCAGAATCAAAGGCTTTTGTGAATTTTTATCAAGTATAGTGACAAAATGGACACTTATAGTGTTAGAAGGTAAAGAAGGGTAGAGGGAAAAAGGGGTGAAAAAGTACATTTTTTTTCAGCATGAAAAGTAGCAGTGGTGAAATTATGGCAATTTTTAGTATTCTTAAAATAGACTTTCATTTTTTTAGGCAATATTTCTCAAGGAAAAATTGATCCATTTAAAAACACTAAGAATCAGAACATTTCATTATGGTTTGACCAAGACATTTTGGGTTGATCTAAAATGAAATTTTTTGTCTTAACATTTCACTGAATGCTTTAAACATTTTATTCATCTTGATTCAAATTTAATTTTTCCTGATTTTTCCATTTAGCCAGCTGTATATGATGGATCATTCTTTACATCAGCATCTTTACTTTTGCTAGCTTGATCTTGTACGTTTGATTGGACATTAAATATCTTTTTGTTTGACAGTTTCTAGTTTATACTTCTGAATGTGAAAAAAGGCAGAAGTAATTTGAAAATTAAATGCATTAAATATTCATAATGTGTAACTTTATTATGGGTCTGTAAATATTTTATCCCACTTTGGTCCCTCTAAAACATCCTCCCTCCCATTGACTGTAGCAATGGGTCAGGTAAACATCTTGACCTCCATCTATTCAACTTAAAAATCCTATAAATAACTTTTATTGGTTTCTGTCCTCTGCAGCTGTATGTAGTGTCACAGCTAAGAATGTCATTGCACAAAACTGACAAATATCTTTTTTTCTTTTGCTTTCTTTTTCTTCTTACATAATTTAAAAAGTACAAAGACAAGAAAAGTCAAAAGGAAGGTCTTCATTCAAATAAAGGTTAAGTCCTGCTGCAGACAGAAAAGTGACTTTAGAGAAAAGTGACAACACCAGGTTCTGTATTTATTCTCTTCAGTAGCATACAGCATCAAATTTACTTGTTTTTCAAGGGGATGTTCCTAACCAGCCAGCACTTAAACTCAAATTGGGATCTGAAAGTCAAGCTGTGTCCTTACTGACTCATACATAATCATCCTTAATAAAGTTCCTACAGACTGGATTTAGCTGACAAGTTGGTGTTTATCATACAGAAGACAAAAAAGATTAATCCAAGGCATTCATCCGTAGCTAGGCTGACTCTTCATCATTAATTGGTTAAATGCATGCTGTCTGTAAAGCAAGCTGGAACAGGATGATCTGAAGAGCAGATCTCCTAAGATGGAGTTGTCTTTATGTAGTGCTTTCCCTCACCCCAAATGCATTTCATTTTAGCAAAACATTTCCTAGACAAACCCACTGGTGGGTCACTGTGATACTAAGCCTGGGAAAATCCCTTTTGACTTCCTTCTCCCTACCTTTGTGCCCATCTATTAGCTTCCAAGGCAAAATGGGTCCATGGGATTAGAAATGGAGGGGAGGGAAAGGCAAGAGAGGAATATATAGGGCTCTGTTCTGCAAAATGGTCAGCTGGCCAGTGGAAAAATGGTCAGATTTGGAAGTTCCCAGGCCCAGAGCTCTTCTTGTTGAGCATGGTAACGTGTGGGGTTTGGCACACGACACTGAACAGCATCGCGAGCTCCTTGACATGTGCATTTGTGTATTTAATGTATGTGTGTGGCAGCCTGACATGGGCTGTGACAGAAACTGGCAGTGATCTGTGTGGCAAGCTGCCATCTTCCATCTCTTCAGCGTGAGGTGAGGATGCAATTTGAGCTTGCTTTGAGATCTCGCCTCTTTTAATGAGTGGGAAGTCTTGTCTTAAATGTTATTTTAATACACCTGACATGTGCTTAGCATGCTGAGCAACCAGGCAAGTAGGGAGCTAGGCTGGTGCAGGGTAAGTGGGGTATCTCTCTGAGAGGGTTCTGGTCCTTCTCCTTAACCACATTTACCTTCCTCACTTCTGATGATGAATGTTAAAGGGAAGACTGGATGTCACCTGGCTTTTATCCTGCCACCAGGGTAACTGTAAGAACCTGGAGGAAGCATATTCTTCAGTTTGACGTGATCCCTGTTAAGTAGAGAGGGAAGCAAATCACGCTTATAGGAAGCATTGCTTAGCAGCTAGTGCACTAGAGCAGGACAGTGGTGGCCAGTCTGTATTCCTTGCTCTGCTGCTAGACCCCCTTATGAAGCAACTTCAGCCACCTGAGCCTCAGGCTCCTTACCTGTTATTGGCGACGGAGATACCTCTTTTGTAGGGTGCTTTGAAATTCACTGATAAAGGAAGGAGTATTACTGTCACAGTGCTATTAGAGGTACTCAGTTTCTGTCTGGAGAAACATGAGATTTTGTTGGCTTCTAGAACAGACATGTGGCCAGGTTTTATCTCATTAGAAATGGCTGTTGGCTGTTGCTTTCAAACACTTACTCACCTACTAGCAGCTCAGTCTGGGGCTCCTCCATGCTGCATCAATAGTGTTTGAAATGCAGAGGGTGTCTCTTTGGAAGCTGCCAGGGCTTCTTTTGAATTGCATTGGTGAGTGACATGAGATTGTGCTCCTTATGGCCTGACACAGTCTGCTGCCCTGTGGTGTGACAATCTGGGGCTAAGCAGCCTTCTTCTTTGCCTCCATTCTGCTATCTGTTCATATCTGCTATCTGCCTCGTATCTGCTATCCTGCTCCTTTGATCCTGCTGTTCTCTGCTCCCTTCCTTTCTCTCCCTTTCCCTAGTCCTATTTTGTTTTTAATATTGTCCTTTTAAGTTAGCCTGTTATTTAACCCAACCTTCATCACCCATTTTCCATTAATCTTGTGCCTTCCCATGCAAATTGTACAGTGTAACTCATAAGGTTCCCTGTCTTTGAAGAACCAAGATGGCCGGTACATAGCAGTCCTGGCCTCCCACAGCAGGAGCATGCAGGTAACTGGTTTCTCAGAGAGCCTCAGGGTAGCAGGTGGGCTGCAGTCAGTCCAGGGTAAGAGAGGGGACTTACAACTTGCCAACAAGGCAAGGTTGGGAGGCTTTTAAAGAGGGCTGGGGTGATGCTCCTCTGTCCTTTTGTTTTGTCCCTTTGTTTTGTGCCCTGTGTGAGTTGGGTGATTTTAAATCCCCTGCTCCAGTACTATTTCCTCATTGTCTTCTGAATTTCCTGTCCACCCCCCGGCAAGATTTTGTACCACACAACCTGTGATTGGAGGCTCAGCAACTTCCTTCAGCGTGGGAATGCAGCTATATTCAATCCAAGGCTATACAGGTTGCATATGGTATGGATGCTGCTCCACAATGGTCTCAGGACCATGTGACTGTGGGATTTGCTGGTCCTTTGCTGTCCCTGGAGTAATCTCTGCACATACAGAAACTAAACAAGGATTTAGCTAAGAGTGTTTTTTGAAGGCAAAATGCCATGGAGACTTTGGAAAATATGTTGAAGCCTTCTTTTCTGATGATTACAGCTTATTCCAATGGTCTTCCTATTGAGATTTTCTGAGCCCATGAGCTCTGTATCTGTCTACTAATGCAAAATGCAACATATGAAAATAATCTGGAACCCACGCCACTCAGAAAGAAGCAAATACCCAGAGATCAACTCTGAGACTTGGACAAGGACATTACATGTTAATTTATAAAAGCAGCAGAAAAGTGACAATATACTTTTGAGCTGCATACATGGAAGCATTGTATTGCAGCTCAAGGTGGTAATAGATGTACTCTATACAGTTCTGATGCATTCACACCTAAACCCATCACATCCAGCCTTGCTCAAAACTTTACTAGCAAACTGAAAGACTTGGCAAACTGAAAGGAGTTCAGAGAAGAGCAACAAAAATTATCAGGATAGCTTGAGGATTGATTTAGGTGGGAAGATTATAAGTGCTAAATATGGGTAAGAGATGACGAAAGTGGGGATGCACTAAGAGACTGCAAATATTTGGCGGGTGTTAATGCTAAGAGGAGAAGAATTAATTTGTGTGATTCAAAGGGATATGTCATGAGAAATGACACACAAGGAAATGACAAATTAGTCTGAAAACTGCAAAGAACTTTCTGCTGTCAAAATACTTAAGACTAACATTCTCTTCAGGTTTTGTTGTCAGTAAAGGTATCAACAGAGGTAGGTAACAGGCTCTGGAGACAAAACTCTGGAGTTAGCCTGCACCAGAAGGGAGGTAAACTGAAGATTACCCCTTCACACAACTTCCACCTACCACACATTTTGTTCTGCGTGATCAGTTTCTTTTCCATATATTCTGCCAAACAAAATTAGACTAAAGTAAAAAGTTGACTGTCAGATATGAGATTATAGAAACTGGTCAATACTAGTCACTTTAATGAAAATTAATACGGTAGCAATTCGTGAGGGAACAGTCATCTGCTTCATTAGTACCACCAAAGAAGTCTTCTAATACCACAAACTTTGTACGGGCTTATCCCATTCATACATGTGAACTTCTGACCTGACAGAACAAGATGCTCAAGAAATATTAAAAATATCTTTGTGAATGCATCGTTCTTTCAACCTGTCCTCTTCTAACCCAACATATTTTATTTGCATATTAATTTATTGCTACATGGTTATGACTTCCATATTATGTTCCCAGTGAGTGTACTTATTTCAGGAATCTTATTAACATAGCTCAATCTTGCAAATATAAATATCTAGTCTAAATATATTAAAACCCGGTGAGTTAACCCATCATGTGCCTTGCCACTCAAGAAGAACAAAGGTGGTTTTCTTCCTTAAGGATGGAACTCTTCCCTTGTGGCACTTCACAAATTTCTTCCTTGCTGGAGACCCAGCTCCTCTCTATCTACCTGCAGCATAGCCTCCAGCAGGAGCACCCATCTTGGGGGTGAGATCTACATTCCTTTTAATTTTGTTTTCTTCCCCAAGTAAACTTTGCATTGCTTTCATTTTGTTCACCTGTAGCACAACAGACTGTTTACATCCAAAGGCTGTCTCTGCATCAGACCTTTGGCTCTTGCTTGCAAAATATCTCTGGAGGGTGTTTTCATCAGGTGTGAAATGTGCCTGTGTGCCGCTGCAAGGCTAGGAGTGAGGACAAGACAAGGAGATGAGCAGGAGGATGCCTCAGCCGGCTGCAGGTGCCCCCAGTTTCTGTATGAGCCAGGCAAGCAAGAGGCAGAAGCCCACATCTGAGTGCTGCTGCAGGGGTGGAAGTTCTGGGTGCTTTTGTCTTGCTCTTTGCTTGACAATTCATTTATTTCAGTGGCTGATTACTGCTGGAGGGGGAGATACAGAAGCCCCCTCGGTGTTAATTGCTTCTGCCAAGTGAATAATCCTGAGAAAGTTTATGGGGAGATTTGTTTGCCTCTTATGAGTTTGAAGTTTTCTTGAAGGAAAAGGAAACACCTCATTTCATTCTCCCCTGCCATTGAAGGGCCAGATCCTGACCTGATACCAGCATTACCGCTTGCTATAGCTGACATCTCAGCCCAGTGAGCACAACTGTAAGCAAACACTGAGGCAGCAGTAGGGAGCACAGCTTCGGGTATGGCTCCTCCAATAAGCCTCACACACCACATGGGCCTAATGGCAAGTACAGATTCCCCTCAGCTGATGCAGTGCTGGCCTGACCACTAGCAGGTCTTAATGGCCTTAACTGACTCCACCTGTGGCTTCCCTCCACTCACACCCTGGGCCATTTTACCTCAGCCTGGGGCTATTATCTTCTTACTGATCTCTGCTGTGAGGTAGTGGTTTTCTCATCCCATCTTTGGGGTGTGCCGTACTTCTGACTTGCTCTTTGTTGTGCTTGCTGGACGCTGTTAGCAGCTCTCCATGCTCAGTTTTTTGGGGCTGTACCTCTCAGGAGGCTTTACCTGCTATTTAGAGCAAAGTATGTGTGTGTTTGGGCACTGTGGTACCTGTAGGACCTGGTTTGTCTGCTGGTGGGAGCTGGTACTGGTGTGTCCCTGAGGGCTGAGGACCTTCAGGTGGTGCTGTGGACAGCAGTACAGCCTTCAATGGTGTCCTGGACTGGGCATAGCTCTCCTTGCTGGGAGGTTGTGTGGAGGGAAGCAGCAGATGGCTGAGACCCCACTGTGGTGAAGGTGAGTGAGACAGGAGAGATTGTGTGCTCAAGAGCGTGACTCCATGGGTATAAATGTGGCATCTCCCTCAGGTGGGGAGCTTCTCTGGTCTGGGAGGTGGCATGGGATCTGCTACTGCTGTAGGGGCCTCCCCCTTGTCCCCATAGCTTGTGCAGCCAGAGAAATTGAAACACCAGATTAGCTTGGGTGTGAAATGGTGTCTTTTTCTTTCCTAGCTCTTACCTTGGCCTAGGGAGACTTTGCTATTTGTGGCATCATCGTATCTTGTGAGGAGCTGTGGGGCTTTTCTGTATAAGCCACTTAATGTGATGTCCACCTGAGGGCTTCTGGTGCTTGGGCTGGGTGATGCACTAGCAGAGGCTTGATTTGTAAAGCAGCAGCATGTGATCCTGGTAATGAAACTGGCTGCCTGTGGGGAAGGCACTGCACTGATCCCACCAACACCATGGGTGCCTGAGGCTCTGCAGGGGTGGCAGAGGGTTGTACTTATGCAGGCTGGCTCAGTCTGGGGAGCTTATAGCATGGGGTGTTCATATGCCCGAGAGCTTCCATTGAAGCTGTCCCAGCACTGCAGGCCACAATCGGTCTGAGCTTCTGGGGGGTAAAGAGGACCAGGGCCCAGTGTGACTGGGCCAGTGGTGCTGCTGGATGAGCAGTAAAGAGAAAGTGCTTTGTGTATGTCTGATCTAAGTTACTTATGAATAAGTGGAAATAGATTTAAACAAGCAAGGGATTTATCAACACTCTCCCAAGAAGGTTCTTAGTTTAAGAGTCAAATAGGTCAGGAAATATGGGTTCAAATCAATTAACAGGACTGATTGTGTTCATTTTGGTGACTTTGAATGTGGGGATGTGGGGCTGGTGATCTGCTGAAAAGGGCATGGGGGGAGTTAAAAGGTTCTCATTTTGCATTCCTTGCCTTTACCCAGCAAATGCTTCTGTGTGTGATTTAACACCTTGGTGTTTTTTCCTTTATTGTACTGACACTGCTTAATGGGGCAGTTGCTCACACAGGTACGTGTCTGCCAGCACAGAGCTGAGGACTGGCCGGTCATGGGAGTTTCTTCTTTGCTGCCATGTGTGTAATTATTCAGCTTATAACTTGGTCAGCACTACTGCATGTGTCAGCATGTAACTCTCTGCTGCCTTAAAGTAATGGTCGTTGACCAATGGTCCAGGGACTATTTCTAGGGGTTGGTGAAATATGAGAAAAGTGAAGCTATTGTCATTAGGCTTAAATTCATTATCCAGGGATCCATACCTCTATCCAAGATGTTTTATACGTCCATGAGTTGAAATAGGTTGAAAGCCATGGCTCTAACAGCTTTCTTGCCTTTGAATGGTTCCTCAAGTAATGCAATACAACACTTTTTTTTTTTTTTTCCCCTGAGTAACAAATAGCAAGAGCACTAGGTCACACATCTGTAGAGCAAACTATCACCAGGAAGACATAATTGTAGCAGCCTAATTGAATTGACATTTTATGTATTATAAGTTAAAATATTAAATGAACCCTACTTTAATAGGTATCACATTGTGTGTGAGATCTGGGTGGATAACTACTACTTTGTGGTGAGTATTGCTGAGAGCAATATTATAAAAGGAGAAAGTATTAGAAAGGCAATCTCTTTCATGCAGGATTTATGTCTAAGGTCTAGGTTTTAATACTTTTTTTCATAGCTGAATTTTATCCTGTGCATTACTTGCCGACATCCACTTCAAAAGTGCAGAAAAGGTCAATCTAGCTGAATGAGACTTAAAGCCATACACAGCTGAAAGATATTGTTTTAATTCTTATTTTCTTCTGGTTATTGATCAATAATTATATACCCAGAGTATGTTTTCAGCTGTCCTTCATGAGTATAACTGCTAGGTTCTTGGAGCTAAGACTTTAAAAATATTGTGGGAAGTAGTGGTAAAATAAAGGCTGGCTACTGCTCTGCAGTTGGAGCATAATACAGAATTTGATGTTGCTCTTTCTAAGTACTATAGTCTTGTCAGAAAAGATCATTTTGCCTGAGGTATACTGTTGGTGGGACCATCATCTATACTGTGGGAGCTTTCTTCAGATAAGAATCTAATAAAGCCTACTCTGAAGAACTGGAATAACCTGCTTTTGAATTTAATATTTGTGTGAATCTTGCATATCCAAAAGATATGAGGTCCATGTACATTTTCAGCTTTATTTTGGGTGTTAAATTTATCTTAAATGGCTTATAGGCACTGTCATGGCAGATTGCATAGGGATATTTTTATTTGGAAAATGTGGTAATATTAATAGTTGTAGAATTTATCTAGGCAGAATAAGAAAGCTACTAGAATAGCACAGTGGAACATGGACAGGAAGCAACAAGAGTGCGTGTCTTGTGGGGGGAGTACATATGACTGCTTGTACATTCGGGGAAAAATAATCAGGGACATGTTACCACTGCTAAAAGAAAGTCTTGAGCACAGAGAGAGTCCCAGGGGTGAGGACTGTCTGAAAAATGAGAAGAGAGTTTTTGAAAGATAGTCTCAGTTGTTTTCAGGTAGTTCAAGAGAGGCTTATGTTATTTTGTCTTTCCTCCATTAAATTTCAGTGACATCTTCATATAACCTCTAAAGTTCTTATAATGAAATCCTTATTTTCTAATTGTTAAAATGAAATTTTAAGTAATATTTCTGTGAAAGTGTATAGTCATGGGAAGTAGCATGGGAAGCAGAAATTTAAAAAAAAAAAAAAAGACTTGCATAATTTGGTGACAAAGGTGTTTTCTCTTGGAGGCAATGATCCCAGGATCTGATTCACCACTGCCCTACAAGTTTTGTCAAGAGGTGCTTCACAAGCATACTGCCAGTGCCCTTATGAGGGTCCTTGTTGATTCAAGCCTGAGCTCTGTAAAGCTCCTATTGCTGGTGGGCAGAAACAGGAATAATTCCTTTTAGTGAAAAATATGAGCTGTGCAAGAAAAAATGTTAAATTGTCGGGATTTTAAAATGTATTATGAGTGTAGAAGAGGGTAAACCATCAGAGTACTGCAGAACTGTTAATAGCTATTTTCTGGCTGCATGGAAATAGTTCACTCTGCTGCCAGAATAATGCTGGGGAGAAGAAGGGGGAATCAAGCAACAGTAAAAAACTGGGACACCGGAGTGATTGTCTTAAGAGTTATGTTTTTTTTCAAAGCTAAATCAGTAGGGCCAGATTTCAGAACTTCTATTCATGTTCAGTAGTAGCTCCATTAAAGTCTCCTCCTTCCTCTTGACTTTATGCACAATTAAAAGGGTTGCTTCTGAGAGCTAGATTAATGGTATCAAAATCCAGCTTGTATCTTGGTACAAAAAATGGAGGGAAAGACAGGAGATCATCAAGCTCTCCGTGGCTCTAGTAAGAGGAAAGTTTGGAGAAACATGTAGAGGAAATGATTAATGATGAACCGGAATGTAAATGTTTAGTTCTATACAAGATAGAGTTGACTTTGATGATTAGCTATGGAGTTAGATTCTGAGATAAATGGCAAACCCTTGTTGCCTGAAGCTCTTAATTTGTTTGAGACACTGCTTGAAGTTATCTTCTGTAATGTAGTTTCCTGTATTTATCTTAAACTCCTGAAATAGAGTGGCGATTCAGGAAGGGAGCAAAGGAGTACATGGCCGATGTTAGGAAGGGAGCAGAGTGTAACCCCAGTCATAGAACTGTAGATTAGTTTGAGTTGGAAGGGACCTTCAAAGGTCACCTAGTCCAGCCCCCTGCAATGAGCAGGGACAGATGCAGAGTTTGTTATGCACGCTTTGCGATACTGGAAGAATGCAACAGTGTCCTGGTATACGTGCATTTGCCAAATCTTGAAGTACTATAGAAAAGATGGAATAAATTGACACTTTTCTGAATTTCAGAATATCATGCTTAAACTGGAAGTTTGAAATCTTACTACTAGATCATAACGATATGTGGAAAAATGCTTTATAGCTTGAAGGCTTGCATTCTTCATTGGGTGTGGGCAAAGCAAGTTTCAAAGCGCATCCTCAGTGAAAGATTTAGTATTTGCAACCTAAGTCATGTGGCATTGTTTGTTTCCTGGGAGGGTGATTCCTGCAACCACCCAACTGCTAACTGGGAGTGTGAAATTAAAAATGTATGCTGTGCTTGTCAGCTGTTAAAACTCTTCAAGCTGATTATGTAATGAATGTCTTCCCCTTACGTAAGTTACACCATGAATTGCAAATTGTTTACTTAGTTGTGACAGTCATAGCTTAAGATATTTGTAGACCAAGAGTTAGTCAGTGAAGGCCTTTATGAATCATTTTGAATAATGAACAGATTACAGATATTTTGCAGCCTGTTAGAAGACAATTAACAAGCAAAAGAAAGGACAAATCTTGTCAAAATTGCGTTTAAATTATTCAGTCTGCTCCAGATTACTGTCTTAAGCTGTGTAGGTGGGTTTGTACTTTTGACTAATTTTGGCAGTTCATATCTTGTTGTCAAACTCCTGAGTCATCTAGACTTTCATATGTTTTTCTGCATAACTGTATAATTATAATGAGAAAATAGAGCAAGTACATTGGTAAGGCTTAATTAAAACACATATATGCGCACATACTTTTGTATACAAATGAAAGTACCCAAGCTTCTATGTTATTCTAATTGAGCATCAGAAGCAGTAGTACTCTGCAGTGCAAATTCTCTGTAAACTTTGTTTAAAGTAATTTCTCCACATTGGTAAAGTGTTTCAAATGGCCTGTTAATGTGTTAGCAATTGTGCTGGTAAAAAAAGTTGGTATCTGAATTTTCTTAGTTAACCTCCAAATTATCCAACAGAATAACTCATTCTAGTTCTGCAACCAAAATTAACTAGATTTGTACTGTGTGGTTTGCCTCTAACTCAGTGTGCTGGATCTTCTGCTAGTATGATTTTTTTGAAGTCTTGACGTTTTTGCAGTATTGATGTGATAACCTTATTTAAATACAGATTAACCCTTGAGTCCGTATTCTAGGGCATTCTGTTAATTCCAGTGAAGCCTTATACTATGGGCTGTTTGCTGAGAAGAGTTTGTGTCAGGTGTGAGTGGTGGTAGCCACCTCCCAAAATAGCAAGTGTCTCTGTCCTCTTTTCCTTAAATATGGCTGACTTGGCTAGCTAAGCTGGAGTTCATGATCCTGTGGGAAAATGTGGGGTCTGGCTCTGTTT
Source organism: Pezoporus wallicus (assembly GCF_028554395.1). Lineage (NCBI taxonomy): Eukaryota > Metazoa > Chordata > Aves > Psittaciformes > Psittacidae > Pezoporus > Pezoporus wallicus. The sequence goes on along the minus strand of NW_026642179.1, from coordinate 8,542,089 downwards.
TTCTTCCCTTCCACCCTGTTTTTCTTCATCCTGGCCCATGAGAACTCATTAGAGATGACTGAAGGTCACTTGTGCTGACAGCCTGTGGTCTGGCTCAGCTGCTGGGTTAGTTGAGGATTATCAGTTCATGGATGCTTGGATCTCTCCTCTGTTTTCTTGGCTGAAGCTTTTGGGATGATTGACAGACACAGGGGTGCTGTTGGCCCAAGTATGTTTTCTTAAAAGAAAAGTAACTCCTGTGGGGCTGGAATGGCTCACAGCAAGTTGGCTGTATGTCAGCAGAACAGTATGAGGTTGTCCTAATAGGAAATGGCCTCTAGCTTTGTCTCTGATCACCTGCTTGATGTAGTTTTCAAGTAGTTTGGTACCTTACAGGTACTTTGTGGTGATTAATGAATGTTTATCATTCTGTAGATCTTCCAGGGGGAAACATTCAATAACACTCCTGTATACTTATTAAAATGCATTTCACTGCCTAGCAGGAAAATATGTATTTAATTGTTTCTCTAATTACTGGGCAATTCTTCAGGAATGTGAGCTGTATGTGCCCCACACAGAGCGTTAAGGTTATAACCGCTGAGACGGATGGTGGATGGCTACCCAGCCTGGCAGGGGAATGTCTTCAGAACATGACCCATATAAAAATTTCTGGTGTTGGCATGTGTGTCTGAGCCATGCGTACTTTGAAAGGTGGAAGTGGCCTCTGATTCACCCTGAGTTCAGAGCCAATGAACCAAGTCACCTGGTGAATGAAGAAATATTGAGAAAGGTCTACATGGGAGAAATGAGTATGGGAAAAACAAGAAAGAGGCTGGCTGTAATGGTCAAGGTGTACGAGTCCTGCATCCTAAGGTGTTATGGTGTCACTCAGACTGAGAATGTAAACCTGAGCAACTCTCATCCAGCCAAATATTGTTGCTTGTCAGGGAGATAAAGCAGATAAGCATGGAACTCTGGTCTCTACTGTTACCTGGGGTGAGCTGGGCATGGAGAGGACATAGTCCAAGTAAGGTCTACAGTGTTGCTCAGATTTCACATGCACTATCGACCTACCAAACACAAAATAATTTTGAACACAACCATTTCCACTCCAGAAGTCAGTCTTCACTCCAGTGTTGCCATACTAGAAGCACCCATGTTAAATATAAGGGAGAAGAGAACATTCAAGTAGTGAAATATTTGGGGCTTTTTACCCTGGTACTTCCTAATAATACCAATTAATGAGGTTCTTCCCAAAGTAAAATAGTTTGCAGGTTTTCTGTTTTCACTGAGATTGGTCATACCCATCTTGACTAATGTTTTAGCAAGGTAAGAGAAAACTCAATTTCCCTTAATACTGGCATTCCTTTCTACCCTGCTTTTGTAGTATTTTGTCTAGCTTTCATCATGATAGAAACAGATCTGTGAAACAAAGCAACAAAATTAAACTAAGGGGAATACATGGAGCAGGAATCACTATTCCAGATCTCCAGTAGGGTGAAAGAAGATGCAGTTCATTACAGGTAAAGTAATTTTGAGAATCAGTTTTCACCTTTCAGGAGAAAATACTAATTAAAATATTCTCTGCTGCTCTTTTGTATAAGGCAGCGGGGCTCTGGTGCTATACAGAGGGCTTTGAATAGCTGTACCGATCTAGTCTTGTGGATGAAGATGGGTGGGTGTAGTGGAAAGGAGACTAGAAGCGAGTGATTCTTCTTAAAAATGTTAGCTGAGTGGAGTGTTCTTCAAATAGTGCATTGTGATCATAGTGGCAGAATATACGGGGAAGAATGAAAATTGTTTAGTTACTTGTGTACTTTCCCCTCTCTTCACTTCCAACAAATCCAGATCATTCTTGCTGTCTTCTCCTGACTTATCACTGTGCTGAATTAGTGTAGGCTTCTGCTATTGCATACAACTGCTCTGTATAATCCTAGCCATAAGTGTCTTAAGCTACATATGAAAAAGTAGAGCTTTTGCCCTTCTTGCATCCCACCAAAATGTAAGGCTGCACCTTTTTCGTTTTGTGGGTTGGTTTTTTTTTCTTTCTTTATTTTTTTTTAAGTTCAGCCTCATTCTTAGCCTTCTGTCTTTTCATAGTTGGTAATCTTGTGCCATTGATTTGAGTCTTCTTGTTTGCAGCTCTTGCCATGAAAACAAGATTTTTCTGTCTCATTGACTTTCCACCTCATCACAAAATGCAGAAAAGGATGTACCCCTTGTTCCTGAACACCTTTCCATACATGCATTACTTATTTGCTTTTACAGTGTATTTTGAGATTTTAGCATGGGGAGTATGCTATAGCCAGGTGATGTGCTTAGCTACAGCTGCTTGACTAGATCTTTCCTTGCCCTTAAAAAGCAAAAACAGGCAATGGATGCACCTTAGTTATTAAGTGGTCCAGTTCTTTCAGGCAGAACTCTTGTGATAAAGATGCTAATATTAACAAATCTCACAAACCTGTATCCTGTGGCGGTAGTAGGTGCATTTACTAACATCCCACATTTGGATTGTGGTATAGTGACTTTGACTACTTTGGAATCAAAGTACTTGAGATTGGTTACTACCATGGGACTTGCAGTCAGTACAGAGAAACTCTGGTGATGCCGAGCCTTGAGATATGGAGCCTGTGTACCTGTCCTAACCTGTGTAATTCAAAGGCAAAATGCTCATATGACATGTGGGCAAAAATGTATTACAAAGGCTTGAATTGTTCCTGAACTGTTTACTCGGACACTTGCTTCAGTTTCAACCAGTGATGGGAGTGCTTTGAGTGACCTGAGAACTTGTGTGTGAGTTGCTGGGGCAGTCAGAATTCCCTCATATGTAATTTTCCCCTTCTTGATTATCCTTCGCCATTGTCACAACTAGCTCACTGCTTAACTGGCTCCAGCTGCATCTCACTGGCATGGATCAAAAAATTCAGCAGTTGAGGAAAATATAAGCATCATACTATTTCAAATTGGTATTTGACAAGGAAGACGGCTGGAAATGACCCAATAGTGCTACTTGTAAATGTATGAAAGAAACAGGCTGCCACCCTGAAAAGAGATTTGTCATCTTGCCAGGGAGCCCCAGGGAAAGAAACCAGCACAAGCTGTGTCCGCTCACCTGAGCATCTCAGCCACAGTTAGTTGCACGATAGCTTTGTAATAGAACACTTCAGTTGCCTGTGATCTGTGAGCTGTTTTGTTCAGAGCTTTAATTCTCAGGATGTGATTTTTGTTTTGCCTTTATTGTTGGTGGTTATCTGAATGTAGAGTTCTGCTTGGGAAAGAATGCTAGTCATGCCCGGGAATGTGTATTTGAGAGATGCAGAAGGGGGAACCCTTAACGGTGCTGCATTTTTCAGCTCTCCTTAGAATCAACTCCCTTTGATTTCCAGAACTAGCACAATAGTTCATGTTGAGTGATACCACTTAATCGTCAAACAATCCACTTGGCTTCTGCAAAGAACATTAGTTCAGCAGCACTGGCAGATTACCGATGGAAGTTAATTTTCATGCTAATTTGGAGCCTGGCTTATTTATCTTTTAAAAGGCTTTTACTCATGAAATAAATTTTTATTGCTAATTCATTTCATAATCATCTGGTGTGGGTTTGTGCTAAGAAGCGCAGTTCACACTAAACTTCTTTTTCTGGAGTAGGAAGAAGCTATTGTCCTCTCCTAAATACTCATGTCTTGTGATTCTTGTTTGTAGTTCAGAGAGGTGAACTGCATGGCTGAGGAGCCAAAGGTTAAACCAATGAAAGGGATATTTGTTTTTCATCTTGCAACAAGATGCACTTCATCTGATCAGGTAATTCATGACACAGGCTGGGTCTGTCTGCCAAGACATGCTCTGGAGTCTCTGTCAAGACAGTACCCAGACTTTTCCTATTGCGTTTCTTTTGGCTGATGGGAGTAGAATAGCCCTAACCTTAATGAAAGATACTCTCAGAACCTTCCATCAATCTTTTATGTGATGTGGCAGAGCAGTACAGTTAATGTGTGAATATCTTCCCTCCCTGCCTTGGACTGTGTGAAGGCTTACAACTTGGATCCCAGATGCAGTACAGTTGCAAGTATGTACATTACTGCAAGTATGAAGGTACCCATTTTTGACAAGTGTCCTGGGCTCAGCAGTAGCAGTCATTTTTTCTGTTCCTTGGTAGCTGGCGCAGTGCTGTGTTTTGACTTTTGGCTCGGGAACAGAGCTGATAACAAGGATGTTTTGGTTTGGCCAAGGACTTTGTGAGCCTCATGCTCTGCCAGGAAGGAGGGGAGGCCGGGAGGAACCAGAGACAAGATGCCTGACCCAAACTGGACAAAGAGGTATTCCATACCACAGCACGTCATGCCCAGGATGTAACTGAGAGTTACCTGGAAGGGCTGGGACTGCAGGGTTGGAGGAGGTATCAGTCGGTGCTTGGTTGGGCTGGGGGGTGGGGGGGTGGGGGCGGGTTATCAGTTGGCTGGTGGTGAGGTGTTGTATTCTTGTCCCTTGTTATTTCCTTTATCATTGTTATTATTGGTGGTAGCAGTAGTGATTTGTGTTATACCTTAGTTACTAAACTGCTCTTATCTCAGCCTGTGGGAGTTGCATTCTTTTTGATTCTCCTCTCTGTCCCTCCGGGAGTAGGGGGTGGGAAAGAAGGGGGGGAAGTGAGTGAACAAGCTATCTGGCTGGGTTTAAACCACCACAACAAGGCACTCTAGTGATTGTCCCTGTTCTTTCTAACAGTAGGCTGGGGATCCAGCAGTTACCAACATTCCCCAGACAGAGATAAGTAAGAGACAACACCTAGCATAGCTTAAAGAAAAAATTCTCCTAAAAATTGATTAAGGGTGTCAGCGATGTCTGCTCTTCTCCTGTAAGAAGTGAGACTGGCATCCTTCAATTGTTGTGCACACAGAACACATGGTATTACTCAAATTCATTTTATTGGACTAGGAATGATAGCTGTGGGGAAATCATGCTCAGCTTGGTGCCCAGGGCAGGATATTTGCTTGTCTGGTTCTGCAGTGTCAGTGGTGAGAAGCCAGAGCTGTCTAGTGCTGAAATGCCTCAAATGTTATGCGATTGCTGCGGATCATGTGCAATCGTTGGTAGTAAACCCCCTTGTTGATTTTGTACTTCGTGGCATGGAATCAGGGCTAGGGCATGATCAAAACCTTAGATTTAATTTATCCTAATCAAAGGCATCTGATTAAATCAGAGCATCAAACAAGGCTGCAAAGGCAATCTGTAGTTTACATGACCCTATAATACTTCCCCATGGGACCTCAAAAGTCTACGTATTCCTACTTCCTCTTTGGGGACAGGATGATGAGTCTTCTAAATAATCAGGACTATTTCAGACTGTGTTCTGCACTGTTATAATATGAATAATAAAATTACAGGCTTGCGCTTAATTCTTGGGGTAGGTGAGGTGTATGGTTGAGCATAATGATACTGTTTGACCTAGTTGTGTCTTTTCTTGGACATTGAATATTAGTAACACATACAGCTGTTTTATTTCGCTGAGTGTGGGTTTTTTTTAAGTACATCTCCCCACTCCTGTACAAAAACCAGCTTTTTAAGTTTGGGATTGGAACAATTGGAAGCAGTAGATTTTCTTATAAAATGGTAAAGGAATTGGGTCTGGTACAGTTTTAATTTCATTATTGCATAGTGTTTGGCCTCATGGTAACCTGGTCCAAGACTGAGGCTGCCAGACATTGCCACAGCATTGCTGAGATACAGTAAATAACAGAATGTTTTGAGTGGGAAAGGGACCTTAAAGATCATCTAGTTCCAACCCACCTACCATAGTGGGTCATAGTAGACCAGGTTGCTCTAGGACCTATCCAGCCTGGCCTTGAACACTGCCAGGGATGGAGCATTCATTTCCAGTTGTGAATGCTGTTCCAGCACATATCTTCCTTAAGTCCAACCTAAATCTCCCATTTAATTTTAAACCTATTACTCCTTTTTCCTATTGCTACAGTCCCTGATTGAGGAGTCCCTTTTCAGTATTCTTGTAGGCCCCCTTCAGATACTAGAAGGCTGCATGGAGACCTCATAGCAAGGCTGGAAAGCTGCTCTTCTCCAGGCTGAACAGCCCCAACTTTCTCAGCCTGTCTTCATATGGAATGTGCTCCAGCCCCCTTATCCTCGTGGACCTCCTCTGGACTTGCTCCAATAGCTCCATGTCCTCTTTATGCTGGGGATACCAGAAGTGTACGCAGTACTCCAAGTGGGGTCTGACAAGAGCAGAATAGAGGGAGAGAATCACCTCTTTTGACCAAGTGTCACCAAGTCTGTAGGAGTTCTAAAAAGAGCAAAGGTATTTTCTCCTGCTCCCTTCTTTTGATCCCAACCTAAATGTTCTTAAATATTATAGTAAAAAATGACATGTAGTGCTGCATATTTTGCTTTAAAGTAATTTGTATTGTAATTTCATAGCCAGATTTTTTCTTCATAGCTGAAAGGCTGTGGAGGAATGGAAGAACACTGTTGGTTTTCACTCCTAAAGGTAACTTCCTGTGGGACAAATGTTTGCTGGAATGTAGGAAATACTACCTAGAGATTTCTGCTTTTCAACCTATTGAGGGGTCTCCACTTCTGGGCCATTTGCTTCCTAATTTTGGAAAGATATTTATTAAACCTCTGGGATTCTATATTGCCAAGTTCTCCCTTAATCTATTATGAGGAGCTGACATCCAGCCTCACCCCTAGGCAAGCTCCTGGCAAAGACTTCTCTTGTGTGGATGAAGTCATGTTGATGCAAGCTCCAGATGTTCACTTTCTGGTATCTGAGGATCAGAGTATTTTACCAAAACTGTGTCCCTGTAATGAGAATGGTTATCCCTCTATCCTGCAGCTACTGTGGATATCTTTAGAAAAGATGTTTAATCCTTAAGGTGTAAAATCCACCACATCTGCAAATCAGTTTTAGAGATAAAGGATGATGTTATCAGTTCCAGAAATTAGGCTTCTGTTTTTCATATATCTCCCCTTCTCTTTTAGAGCTTTGTGCTGCTAGCTCCTTTCTACTTGCATGTTGCACAGTTGTGTAGCTACAAGCCTAGTGCTGTAACCCATCCTGTTAACCGTGCAACCCTGGGTACTCTTTTCTCTAGGCATGATTGTGTTAATCAGTTAATGCAGGAGGCCATGTTAGTGTTTGTTTCCTTAGCTGATTCCGGCAATGAAAACCATGTCTATAGCATGACAGTTTGGGGCATTGACTGCTCTGACAGAAAGCCTGGCACTTGTCTACCCTCACTGCATTTCTCCTGCAGTACGAGACTAGCTTTTTATTTCTCCTTCCTAAGCCTCTTTGTCCTAGGAGTGCTTCCCTGAATCTCAGCCCTGTACCTGCCACCTTAATCACTAGGTCCCTTTGAGTTAGGTTGTACTTAGAAATATTTCTGCTGAAAGTGATTTGAATGTAGTTTGCTTTCTGAGCTTGTACTGCAGTCTCTTCCTACTTCTGCATTTGGCTCTTACTCTGGTGGGTGGAATCTCTGGGCAAGATCAGCTTGCAACTCTGTCTCTTTACTGTGATTTTTGTCACAATTGTTATAATTAAACTTGATATTGGAGAACCCTAGGGGATAAGAATAAAGATAATGGCAAGTTTTCTTAAAGGTTTAGATGTTTTCCAAAGAATGTGTTTTTTACTAAGTTGGCATGTTCTCTTCGTATCCTTCGTCAGAATGGCTGATGGCTCAGTGGAGACATGTTAAGAATCATCCTGGATCTTGTTCACCTTATTGTGCAGTCAGTGAACTGAAGCTTTATGCTTTTGGAGTCTGAGAGGCTGAACACAGCCCCTGACAAAATAAGAGGAAAGAAGATTGGGGGGGTATGTTAGTGTCTTCCCAATCCTCCTCTTAAGCTGTGTGGTAATTTAGAGTAGGAAGATCTTTATATTTCAATAAGATGTTGGTGCCTAACTTGGGACAAGTGGTGATTACTTACTGTCCATGGTTTTATTGCCTTCATTTTTAATTGGGATGTTTGAAGGGGCAAATAGAGATCTGCTGCCTCTTAACCTAATTTATAGTAAATAGAATAATGGATAAAGGTCTGCATTAGACCTATTGCAAAGGGATTGATTGTACTGCCCAGAAATCAGCGTCCACAAGTTAGCGTACGAAGGAAGGAAATGAAAGGACTGATTATTTTTGGGGGGATAGTATGTAAGTCCATGCTGGGCAGCAATACAGTCTTTAGCAGTACTGTCTAACAGCAGTTAAATGCTTTGAGATGGTATTAAGAAATATACCGTGCAAGGTATTGTTAGTGGCAATTAAAGCATTAACAGAATTCAACAGTTTATAATAACACTTGGATTTAGACTTAATTGTGCAGATAAAAATACTAGTCCAGAAGAACAGAGGATGCTGAATCAATAAATTCTACAATAAAACATTAAAGTTCAAGACTTATCTTTACATATTAAACAAAATGAGCAACTAGATGGGCAGGAAAGGTATGAAATGGAGGAATAGCGAAAGTCTCCCAAGGCAAAGATTCTGTTCACTGTATTTGTACAGCATGTTGCCTCAAGAGCACCCTTTTTTGTTGGGTGTCATCAAATGCTACTGAGACACAGGGGTTTATTACAGCTCAGACTAGGAGTAAAGATTAAAAGAAAAGAAATCCTGAGCTGACAGTGTCTGTGTAAATGCCTGTTTCCATAGTCCCTTCCTTCCAAATATGAAGCAATGATCAAAACTGCTGAAATTCCAATGTGGAATTAAAGGGCTGTTCTGTACCTTGCAAGTGGTGGTAGGAAGGAAGTACTTCCTTCTCTGATCCTGTGTATGGTGATGGGTCTTTAGGGTTATGATTGGCCCCTCCTCTGTCAGAATGAGGATCATAAAGCACGTTCTTGAGTTGTGAATGTCTGAGTAACACTTAGGGCTCAAAGCCCTTGTGGGGTTCTGTTAGCCTCTCAGGCATAGAGGTGGTGTGGTGAGATGGCTAGTGGCAAAGATCTGTAGAGGTGTGATGCTTACCTTTTAAATAATACTTGTTGCTGCTATCAATAGTTATATTAACTAAGGGCACTCTGTACGTTTTGAATCGTGTCTTTCACACTATGAATCCTTCCTGACAAGCAGCAGAAATATTTAGTCCAGCTTGCCCTGGCCAGGACATCTTATGTTGCAGTGAGTGGGACATTTTTCATATGGTGACCCTGTAATTTGATTTGATGTTTCAGACAGGAAGATGCAAGAAGTGGTAGATTACTTTTCTCAAATGACAAGGGGATGTTATTGGCAATAGAACATTATGCCACAACACCCTCCCTAAGCAAAGCAATATCTATGTGTCCCTGCAAAAATCCCTCCGAAACAAAACCAACAAACCCCAAACCCAATATCAGCAGCTGTCTGTTCCTCAGTCTGCACTGGTCCAGCAGTAGACATACACATACCTATTGGGTGAAAATTCTCATCCCACAGTAACTTTTCTATATTTAAAGGTACACTAGCTCTGGGTCTAAGCTAGGGTCATATGGTTTCACAACAGCCTGTAACTCTTTGTCAAGTAAAGTAATAGATGGTATTAAAGCTACTTGGGCTTTCTCTACTTTGTCTTGCTGGGATGGCTTCTGCCATTTCTTATTTCTGCATTAAATGGCACATCTTGGGTATGTCTTAAGAAATGCCATGAATTTTAGCTAATGCCCTGGGAGACTATAGATGCCTTTGGGATTTGACTAGAGCAACTTAATTCCCAGCTGAAGACCATGCTAGGAGTAGGTCTTCTTACTACTAGGTTTCCTGTTGATGACCAGCTATCAAACTGGTCCTCACAGATTTGTATTGGAAATAAGCAAAAGGAAGGCTTGAGTCTGGAGATGAGTTGGTCCCTTTTCAGTTTCTGCCCCCTCTAGTGCTGTACAAGGGCATTTATTCTTTGAATATTTTCAGCCACTTTGAAACATGCGCTGCTCATCTGGTGCAGTGTCTGCAGTGATGTCGAGTTTCTAGCCATAGGTTGTTGACTTAAGTACATCTGAGTGCAGCCAGAACTTGATGCTAGCACCAAAAATGAATTACTGGAGCATTTGTGAAGAGGCATTCAATATCTAAACCTTCTGAACACAAAGGCATATGATGGTATTGCAAAACTCATCACTGGATAAGTAAGGGCAAAGTCCAGTCAGTTGTAAAAATATATTTTTTTGATCACATCCACCAACCTTTTCTATTTCAAATACTTCAAGAATCATTTTCTTCTGTAAGGGAGAAACCACTTATGATTTCAGATAGCTGCAGAGAGATTAATAATATCTGTGGTTCATAGGTTTTAGAATGACCAAATGGTGCTCTAGCTCATATTGGGTTTCAGAGTACAGTTGTCTGATTTTCTTACCGCCATCTTTATCTTCTTCCTTTCCTTCTAGTTGTGTCTTTCAGTTTGTTTGACTCTTCAAGGACTACTTTTTAAATATCTACACAACATTTAGTTTCTCAAAGCCCTTATCTGATACAAGCCCTCATGTATGATAATCTAGTTACAATAATGCAGTAAGCAGCCTGGGCAGTCAGCTGTGAAATCTTTTGTCTCTCTGAATGCATACTCCCTTATAAAGGAGGATGGAGCATCTTTGCAGTAATGGCAACTCACCAGTTAGTGAATAATTTGAACAAGGTCTATCCCGGAAATGACTTTACTGGGAAAGAGCATGGTCAAAAGTGAAACTACTCCTGACTTTTGAGAGCCATTATACATACTATCTTTATAATTTAATGGTCTCTACTTGCTAGTAAACAGTCCCAAGGTTTATTTCAAGGTGGTTTTAGTAGCTATGGTCTAGCAGGCTGTGTGATTCGAATAGATATTCTCTTGGTAGGGATTATGGGGCAAGAAACATTATGAAATTGCAGGGGAAACTCTGCTCACTTAGGGATAACCTTGTCTGTTAGCTTTACATCGCATGTACATTTAATAACTGTAGGGTACCTTTGCTTGGGAAATGCTTTTTTGTGTGTGAAGTGATATCTTGAAAATGCCTTTCTTCCAACCACACCACCTTAACACTCAATTGAAATAACTAGAATGGGAATAGCATAAAAAAGCTTGTGAATCTTAAGGAATCCAGAAGATAAGGATATGCTTATTAAGAAAGGAATCTTTCCACCAAAGATGATGTCTGAAGTCTTCTGTTTGCATAGTTTTAAGTCTCAATAAGGTCCTTAATGGATGACGTTAGTACATCTTATCAGCAAAGGAGGTTACAAGCCCAGTGTACAGTAGATCGAGAGAACAGTTTATGGGCATAACAGGGTGCGTGCACCCTTTTGGTCTGTCTATGCTATAGACTTCTCATGGGGATAAAACCAAGCCTCGCTGAAAAGCTGATGCTGGATTCCTTCCTCACTTATTTCTTTGATAAGCTAGTTGCCCTCTGGTAGATTTTTTTTATTTGGGGGGTGGCACAGGGACCTGTTATCCTTTCAAATCCTGTGTTTTCTCACTACCTTTTGTTTAGAATGTGCAAACATTTTAAAATTGTTTAAAATTGTTTAGGAAGTGCTGTAGTTCCTAAAACTTAAGGCAAGTCAATTCACCTCTTGCATATAACCATGTGAGTTAGAAAACTGCATCTTAACTTAAGCATATAAGGCAAACACTTTTAGGCTATGAGCCTAAAAATAGCCTTAAGATAGGTGAAGTTATAATTAGTCTTCTAAAAACTGGTCATATCAGTTTGATTCCTGTGAATCCCTGATATATGACCCCTGCCAAGAACTTTATCCTTCTTTTTCCTCACCACAATTTATGTTCAAGTGAAACTTATGAACCAACTCCCCCCCCCCCCCCAGTTGTGGGATATAATCAAAATAATGTCATGTAGATATGTTGCATAACTCAAGTCTTTAAATGATGCTCTTCAGAAACTGCTGTAGGTGCTGGATGATACTGAGCCTGCAATTGGAATATTCAGGAAGATTAGTCTGTGTTAGGTCTCATTTTAAGTTCCCTAATGTGGGATGCAAAGCATCTCAATAGTTCTCTGTGTTGTGGTTTGTTGTTTAAACACGAAGTTGAAGTGCTACAAGAACTTAAAATGCTGAAAGAAAGCTAACAGCTCTCTCCAGCTCAGCAATTTGTGGAGCCAGCTGTAAACTAACAGTATGGAGACACAGAAAGGCTTATGTTCCTATCCTTTTAATAAGTAAAAAGGAGTAAGGGGGTACAGCAAGGCATGTCTGCATTGTAATAAAGCATATAAGATAGCTTTCCATTGTAGACATAAGTGTCCTTAGTTTTCACTGCATGTAATCACAGATCCTCAGCAGAGTTGGTGATATTTGTGGACCCACCCTTATTTTCTTGACAGTCTGGCACCCTGCTTCCCAGACATCTCTTTGAAAGAGGTTTCAAAGCTGGCTCAATAAATACCAATCTTCATGGGAGTATCTTTCTATGAGAATCAAAAGATGTAGATTAATATAAAAGAAACCTGCCCATGGCATAGCCTTTGCTGTGCTTTTTCTTTGGCTTGACAGCAGGGCTGAGATAATGCTTTGTTCCATCAGCTATTGGGTCATCAGTGAATTTTTACTGGTAATTGCTGTCTCAGTGACATTTTATTGATTATTTAATTTCTGCCTCCAAACAAGTAGGAGCAAATATTTTTCAGCCCTTTTAACCTCCTTAACTTTTCATTTGTGCTCTGCTTCCCTCTCCCCTGTGGCCAGCCCAATGCAAATAGGTGGACAAAAAGATTAATAGAAGCAAGGAGATGCCTTCCTCTTCTCAAGTGCCCTGTGGCTTGGAGACTGTTATTAATAGCTGCAGTAAAAAAGCGTTTTGTAACCATCCTCTTGCTCCAGCTTCCTTGCCAACCCCCTTTCCTTGGTCCCTGGAGAGAAAGTGTGAGCTCATCGCTTTCCAATGCAAATTCAGCTTTTGGTCTCATACTTGGTTTCCTTTCTTATCATGGGTGGAATATTTATCTTCTGCCAGCTGGTTGCTTTAAGCAAGCTGCTATGTTCTGGAATATCCAGAGAGCATGTGGGGAGCAGGCCTGGCAAAAGCTGTTCAGGTACTTTGGTTTTAATCTGCTCTGAAAATGTTGCTGTCTGCTTGATGCAAGCAGGTCTGCACCTCTATCTGTACTCACCAGGTGGTTGAAAAGGAGACGTAGATATTTCCCTCTAGAAACAGAAGTTGAAATTGAGGTGTAGGTGTTTTATTCTGAAATATTTGGAACTCCCTGTATGGAACCTGGTCTCCATAGAGCCCGCGGCGGAAAAAGCTGTTGTGTGCATCTGGAGATCCATGGATTGCTTCCGTTTCACATGCACTTTGTATGTGATTCTTTCCATATCTCTAGAGATCTAATGGATCAGTACTGAGAGTAAGCTGGTGGGTTTTCATCCCAGACAACCTGGGAAGAATGGAATTGGCACTCTGTCCTCTATAATGCCATTTCTATATGGATAGTACAGCATGATGGAGCCTTTCAACCATCCCCCGCTGCTGTGTTTTCAGTGGGTTTTTGCAAGACTTCACCAGCTGAGCATTTTCTAACAACTTTTATGAAGCTAGAGGCTTTGAGAGAACCTTATTTGGATCTTGAGCAAGATGAAGTGTAAAAGAAAAATGGGAGGAAAAAAGAGCAGGAATGTTCTGCTTGTCACCCTGAAAAAAACATTGCTCACTTTCCTAATGAAAATCTTTAAACTGAACATTCTGTTAATGTATTTGCTGGGTATGTGCCATTTCAAGGATGAAGTAATATTTATCTTATGAATGTCTCATCCTTTCAGTGGCTGCCAGCTTGGTGAATAGGAGCAAGCTTTTCCTTTAGGTAGAGGGTGCTTGTATCTTCTGAATGTATTTTGCTGAAGTTCTGTGTTTTGTGTTTTTTCCTGGTGGTTAGTAAAGACATCTACATGTAAAAAGTAAGCTTAGGTGATACTGTAGAGTTCTGGGTATTGAAATATTCTTATGCCTCTGGTAGCCTTTCTGTATTTTACCCAGCAGGGAAGATGTAGGTGTCTAGTGTGTTTGTAAGTACACTTCTAGTAAGTACAGCTAGCAAACTTATTTATTTTGATGCAGAAAATTGTCTTGGAAGTGAAGAGCTTGTAAAAGACCTTTAAATGTCTTTTGACACCTTTAAAGGTGTCAAAATAAGTTACAGGTAAATACAGTTTTGTGGCTGTATAAAACTTTTCAGTTGATCTGAGATGCTGGTTTATTTTTATTCCTCATTGTGCCAGTTTCCTCTCCTTTATCCCTTCCCCCAATTTTTCAAGTTGTCTTTGAACCCTAAACTCAGACTACTTGCCCACTGGAATTTGAGTTTGGCTGGTGTGAGTATATCAGTGATGACTGCAACTCTACAGAACTTGACTGCAGACCTGTGCTTCTTGCTGTGGTACTGTACATGTCATGGTGGCTGCTCAATATACTTTTCCAGTCTTGGACATCAACCATCTAGGTAGGTAATGTGTCCTTCCAGGTGGCTTTCCTAGAGCTACTGTGACTTGCTGAATTTCCTTTGTCTGCCTTTACTAGGATGATTCCAGCTGCAGAGACACAGCGCAGGCTAGGTCTAACTTTGTAAATAGTGTGATATAATGAAGAATGATTCGTAAGAAACAGTTGGCACTTAGGACCTAATGTGCACTTTGTGTGTGTTCAGGCTGGCTCTGCTCTTGCACCGTTAGCTCATCTTCCAATTTACCTTCATTTGTGAAAAAGCTAGTTAGCATGGCCTTGCAGCATGGAGTGTTATGAACTGAAGCGTGGTAACCAGAGATGATCAGGAGGCCATTTCCAAAAAGAGTGCACTCTTGATACTTGCAAAGTGTTACCATAGACATATTTGTTGCCTTCCCAATGTGACCTTTGGGTCTGTCTGTGAGTGGGGAAGGGAGCTGTATCACATCGTTCTTTTACATGAACCTATAAATGGTGAGTAGGACCTGATAGTGCACCTCTACCCTCTTGCTAGCTAGGGACTAGCAACTTGGTCTTAAACCCCAAAGGCACAAACCCAACCCATTAACTGAAGTGAGGCATCAGCCCTATTTCCTTGCAGCCCACAGCAAGCAACAACCAGTACTAGAAGTTGTTTCACTTTATCTAGGACAAGCAGCAGCAAGTCCTACTGGTAGACCAAGCTGAGCCTCAATTCAGGATGATGCCAGAACAAGACAGAAACAAATATGATCTCCTGTTCTAGAAATCTATCTTGAGCTCCATTAATTAGAACATTGGCTTCTATTTATGCATATAAGTTAATGAATATTCATCAGACATGTTGATTAAGGTGATGCTATTTGCATATTCTTCCTAGATTTTTAGACCTTTACCCTTAGGTATTCTAGTATACAAGATATTCATGTGGCACCAAGGGAAATTCTGATTAGGTACCAGGGGAAAAAAAATCATAATGAAGATGGTCAGATGTTGGAGCAGGTACTCAGAGATGATGTGCATCTCTACTCTTAGAGGTATTTAAAACTTGACTGGACAGGGCCCTGAGCAATATGAGCTATCTCTGAATTTGATTTCAATTTTGAAGTTGTTGCTCCTTTGGGCAGGGAATTGGGCTGGTTGGCCGGTTCTGGAAAACCCTTCTAACACAAAAAAAATGTTGCAATTAATGCATAAGAGTAACATTCCCACATTTTTGTCATGAATAGGTTTCTAGATGGGCACAGATATGTAACCAGTACTTTCATGGTTAGTATTACTCCAGAGGTAATGAAATAATTCTGTTAAATGTGTTGCAGTACTTTATAATGAAGTCTCTGCTTTCATTAAGGCCATAGTTACTCATCATGAGTTCATTAACTAGTCAGCATATCTGATTGCAATTCTGTCATAACAGCTGGTCAAGGAAGGGCTTGATTTCTCCTCCTACCATCCTCCAGGGTTTAGTTTGGCCGATTAATGTGTGCTGAAACTGCAGCAACAACCTTGAATATATTAAGGTAATTTCAGATGAATTCTGGTGATTTGTATGAAATGATTTAGGAGACTGAGGGCAACACATACAACTGAGGGTGATAATTCTTAAGTTGTACCAGCCTGAATGGCCAAAGCTGGCTTGGAGGCTCTATAATATGCTAGCACAATTTAACAATTGATTTTTCCAAGGGAGATGACTTTTTTAAGATATTAACGGATATATATACCATGTGCAAGTGGTTGATCCTAGCCCTAATTATGATTATAGCCCTTGGAAACTCTACTGAAATGCTAAGAAAAAAAACTATAGATTTTCTGTTCTTAATATTTTCTGAAGATAATGTGAAACAATTAGAGGTTAAATGACCAATCTACATCTTCTTGCTGCATGGTATGGATATAGTTGCCCAATAAAGAAACAGTAACTGAACCATGGGATTAAAGCAGTATCTTATACAGAAAGCAGTTTCTCATAGTGAATAGCATATACATGTAGTGAGTGCAGTTTGCAAGCCAGAGGTGAGGATTCCTCTTATTAGGAAATGTTTGTGCAGTAATTCTTAAACAGATTTGTAAAAATTAAAGCTAGCACAAAGGATGAATTTTGTGGAATAAATTGCTTGATACAAACAGTTCATCCAGAGGTATCTACAACACAGAAGAAGGAAAAGCTGCCTGGAGGTAGCAAAGGCTCAGAACATCCATGTTAGTCTTTTCAGGGAAGCTCATCATATCAAAAGCTTTGGCAGGCAACATAATAAATGGTAGCTGTACAGCTGGATCCATTGTAGAGATCAACATACATACAGCAAAAGAATGAGTGCTATTCAGTTTCAGATCCTTGCATGTTAGGGGAAGCAAGGTGACTGTCAGTGCTGGATTTTGTAAAGTCTGGAATGTCAATGCCATTGTTCATCCAGAGCAAGCGAGCTGTTGGTTCCATGCATTTGTCTGAGATTCCTGACAGCTTTTACACGAGGAGTGCTGTGAAAAGTTTTAGAGTGAGAAATTCCGTGTGTTGCTGTGAGCCTTCCAACTACCAGAGATAACTTGTTCACAGGCATAGGGCTAATCTGTACCAAAACCTTAAGGATGGTTCCATGAGTTGCAGCCCTGAAAGCTTTCGGAAAAAAATGGGAAATCTTGTAGCCTTCATTGGCAGGAGGGGGATGTAGTCATAGAATCATAGAACGGTTAGAGTTGGAAAGGACCTTAAAAATCATCTAGTTCAAACCCCTTGCCCTAGGCAGGCATGCCTCACACTGGGCCATCTTCTCCAGGGCTCAGATAATCCATGCAGGCAACTGTTCCGTGTGCCATCTTGGGACTGATCTGACATGACATTACTGACACTTACCCGAACTGCTCTCACAGTTTTCCAGTTTAATGAAAAATCATCTGAAGGACTATTTTTTGTTGCCAGCTCTCAGATCAGTTGGTCTTTATTATGCAGAAGACTAAAGTATATGATCCCAGTGACAGTGTAAATTCCTGAAACTTGACAAGCACCTTTGCAAAAGTCAAGCTGACCTCATAGGTCAGCTGCCTCTGGGCACTTCTGTGATCTACATTTTAGGACTGATGTGACCAATAATCTAGTGGAATTTAAAATTTTCATTCTATTTCTTAAATTAACCATGGGCAAAGACTGTTTCTTGGAGCAATTTAAGAGTTTGTAATATTGTATTTCACGGAGGGGGAGGCACTTGGTGAAGCAGGACACTGGCCCCAAAGTTCAGAAAAAAGTTTACCCACCGAACAAATAAAATATAGATACCAGCAGCACTATGACCTTCCTTGTAACTGATCTCAACCCTGTTCAGCCTGGAGTGGAGGATGCTTCAGTTATCCCTTGCATTACCAACAATGTGGGGCCTCTACTGGGGTAGTGTTTACTGCCCTAGTAGTGCAGTGGGAGCTGAGTTTCGCTAGCTGCTCAGCTAACATCAGGGTATTGGGGGAGTTTTGAAAATTGAACTGAAAAAAATTGCACAATGTTTTCAGGTGATATTCCTGCTATAGCGCAGGTTAAGGATTTTTCTTCTGGTGGAGTGTAGAGGAAATATGTAATAATAAGGTTTTAGAGCAATGCTCAATGGATATGGTAGGAGAACTGAGCAGCTAAGTGCATCAGTCAGAGGAATGACGCGTTTGGTGCTGTGAATACTTAGCTGCTCTGGATAAAGCCCTCTAGTTTCTTTATCTCAATTTAACGTGGCATCTGAACTTTGCTAGACCAGGGGGTTGCCAGCTACAGAGTTACAGCTGCTGAATACCCTCTGAGCATCTGTACTTATGTGAGGATAAGGCATAGTTTTGGACAGTTCTAGTGCATCTTCCTGCTGATCCTTTTCCTAGCATTCTATTTGAAGATGTCAGCCACTTTAAGATTATCAGCAAACATTTCCTGTTGATCAGAGAAACATGGAATATACTACATCTGTCAGTGGAGCAGCTTTGTGGCTCTTTCGTGTTTGTTGTGGCTAGCTGTAACACTTGCTATGGCAGCTGCGTTAAGTGAAAACTGCGTTCACTGGTTTGCTCTAGAAATACTGTTCCCAGTTATATGAGCAAAGTGCAGAGCTCAGCTGCAGTTGGATTTCGTCTTTCTAAGTTAGTGTTGAAAGCTGCAGATGCTCCATAAATTGAAGTTACCCTATGGAGGATATGAAAGGGAAAGGACTATATATATATATATATATATATTTTCTTTTTTGTTGCTGTTGTTCTTGCTCTTCCCTCCCACTCCAAAGACTAGAGTGAGCATAGCTATTAATTTATCTGTAGGTAAGGATTTCTTATGGTTTTTCTGAGGATTTTCCAGGAGGGAAGTAGATCTGCTCCTTGCTGCAGCCACAGCCTCTGCTCTCCTAAGGGGCTTCCAGGAGCTGGATGTTTGGGGGGTCTTGAACCCTTTTCTCTGTTGTGTGGAACAAGTAGGGAAACATCACGAACTATGACATGTCACTGCTATAATCTCCCCCTTTTCCTGTTTTGCTGGCAGGTCCAGGCAAATAACAAGCCTTTTTCTGAGTTTCTAAAAGGTAATTCTCACCTTTAGCTAGATACGTGCTGATGCAGTTGCATTAACTCAGCAGGGTCTCTCCTCTAGACCTGTGAGAGCAAGTTTAATAAATAGCTCATGTTTAAATCCCAGGCAATCACAAATGTTGTCAGTCTGGGCCATGCAAAGCTTGAGGTTCCCAGTAAGATCCTGCCTGCCTCTCCTGTCTGCAGGGGCCATGCAGATGAAGATGGCCACATGCTTTTTCTAGTGATGCTGCTGTTCTAGAGTCTGAAGTAATTAAAGTGCTGGAAGCTAATAGGAGACAGCTCTGAAACACTCTGAACTACACTCTCGTGAGTGTATTAAACTCAGTGTTCACTGGAGAGTTTAATAGCCTAAAGCCAAAAGGGCCCATTAGCTCTTGTGGGCTGACCTCTAGTATGTCATAGACCATTATATTTCACCTGTTTATCCCTTTATTGAGCCCAGTAACTTGGATTAGACTGAAGTATTTTGAGCCCTGTAACAAAAAAAAAATTAATTTGGCTTAGCCATTCTAGCAGTCAGCCTATGCTTAATGCTTCACAGAAGGGTGAAAATCCAGGAGCAGCATCTTGTCTGTCTGACCTGGTGGTCTGTTTCCCTGTGTAAGACAAGTAGTAGGGATAATTCCTAAGTATAAATGAATTCTTTGTGCTCTACTCAGCACTGTTGAATACACACAGTGGCCAGCACTGGTATTTCAGAGACAAATAGGAGATAAAGGAGAATATATCTCACCATGTATGCCGAAGCTCGCTTTAATTTCTGGTACCTACAAACTTTTGATTGAAGTAATGATGTTTATTGGTTAATAGCACGTTAATTAGAGGTGGGAACAGCACTGAAATATGTTGCATGGCTAGAAAGCAGATCATCATGGAATTTACCACTAAAAATTTACCAGTACTTTAGCTGTCATTGAACCATTGCTAGTGGTATTCTTAATTCTGTTAAGAATAGAATCTTTAAACATAGAATCATTGAGGTTAGAAAAGACCTTTAAGATTGAGTACAGCCACTAACCTAGCCAACTGCTAAGTCCACCGTGTCCCTAAGCACCATATCTACATGTCTTTTAAATACTTCCAGGGATGGTGACTCTACCACTTCCCTGGGCAGACTGTTCCAATGCCTGACCACCCTTTCAGTGTAGAAATTTTTCCTAATATTCCATCTAAACCTCCTTTGGTTTGGCTTGAGGCCATTACATCTTGCCCTTTCACTTGTTACTTGGCAGAAGAGACTGACAGTCACCTCGCTACAACCTCCTTTCAGGTAGTTCTAGAGAGTGATAAGGTCTCCCCTCAGTCTCCTTTGCTTCAGGCTAACAGCCCCACCTCCCTCAGCATCTCCTCATGGGAATTATTCTCCATACCCTTCACCACCTTCTCTGGACTTGGTCCAGCACCTCAGTATCCTTCTTGTAGTGAGGGGCCCATAACTGAATGCAGTATTCAAGGTGGTCTCACCAATGCTGAGTACAGGGAGATGATCGTTTCCCTGGTTCTGCTGGTCACGCTATTTCTGATAAAGTCCAGGATGCTGTTGGCCTTCTTGGCCACTTGTGCCCCATTATAGAACAACCAGGTAAGGGGCCCTGGTTAGCATGGGTTTATGCAAGGCAGGTCCTGCTTGACTAACCATTGCAGCACTCTGGCTGTGCGAGTTTTTGTGATAGCAAAACCATGTTTTTGTGATAGCAACTATGTCATAGCTTCCTGCTGTGCAATGACTTCCAGCTCCTCCTGTTTGCTACCTATGCTGGTGTGTTGGTGCAGGTGCACTTCAATTGGGCTATTGATCCTGCCATCTTTCTGGGGGGAAAGCCCTAATTCCTACATGACCATTGTCAGGTGCTCCTGTGGTTTCTAGCATATCAATAACCCTTTTGTCTTTGCTACTGCCTGGACCTCCATCCCCTACCATCACTGAGACAGCGGACCAAAGGACCTCACTAACACACCCCATTTTAGGCTACGGTTACTTAACCTCAGTTACACTTCCATGCTGGATGTACCATGGTCATTGTTACTGTTTTCTTCCACTTGCAGAGTCCGTAGCAGGGACCTCCCTTTTATGTGATGGCTCTTGGGCAGGTGTAACAGTCACAGAGGAGATGTCTCCACTCTGCTGGGCAGGAACTTGTCACCATTGCTCCCATCCCTTAAGTCACTGTGTTCAGCTAGATGGAGAAATGGTAGGGAATCCTCCATATCATGAGTCCTGTCTGCCTGCTGCGCCTGTGTTAGGGAGGGTAGGGTGGAATTCCAGTAAGTCAGCCTCTTTCCATCCCTGATACTCCTTAACCTACTTACTCCCTCCCAGACCTCTGGCACTAAGCAGAGGAGCTCCTCTACCTGGATGTACGTCACATAGGTGTGCTCTCTGCTGCTGTTCTGTACTGGCTGAAGAGCAGGGCACAGCCTAATGACTGGGTGGTACAACGGTCCCACCAGAGCTCTGCCTGGGAAGCTGCATCAGCTAAGGTGTGTACAGAGCTTAGCGAGGCTATGGCTTTCTGCTGGGTGGATACCATTGCTACCTGGTTGAGCTGGCAGGGCTTCAATGCCCTTACAGTATACATACCGTTCTGCCCAAACGGTCCTTGCTGGTGAGCCATGCCCTGATTGCCTTCCCTGGTCAGTAGCACTTACTGAGAGCTTCTTTCATATGTGAGCTTAAATCTTATTAAAGCCATGGGGTTGTAACTATAAGCCCAAAATTATATATATGATGAAGACAGAATCTGAATTCAGACCACACCCTCTCTTTCTGCTTTAGGTTTTGGTGATATAAGGTAGTGCAATGCATTACTACTAAGGGTATTTGAAGTAAGAATATACAGCTTGATGAACCTTGCTAGAAATTAGCCTCTTTGGTTTCAGAGGAGGTGCTTTCTGCTGATTACTTTAAGAAATGCCAGCAAATGGAACAGGGTTTTTTTTTTTTTCCTTGCTTCCTTCTGTGCCTTTATTTTGAATCTTGGCTCTGTGTACTTGTCTGCTATTCTATATAAATCTCTTGTCTGGGCAGGTATCTGATAACTTAAAGATTATTTTCTGACAAATAAGCATTTTCCATTTGCTTGCCAATGCTTCTGATCCATGAAAGCAGCTCAACAAAAAGGGATATGAAAACCTTTAAGAAGGCAAGGTTATGATCTGGGGCTTTTTTTTTTTTAAAAGCTCTTTGCACACTAGCTGTCTTTTTTTAAATACTATTCCTGGTTTGAAACTTTAATTCTGGGCGTACATTTGGTGCCCAGATGGTGCAGACTCACACAGAAGCCCATCACGCTGTCAGGGCAGGCGGATACATATGTAAATATTTTGCCTTTTTCCTCTATAATATTTGGCTTTGTCTAATCTAATTGCTGTCAAAGGCAGAATGTGAAGAATACTTAGGAGGAACAAACAATGAGGACCTCAAATGTTTGTATTGCACTAACTTTGGAAGATGCTAGTAGACTGCCATGTAACTAATAATTTTGTTTCCTGGATTTTCTTCTTTCTCTTGCTGTGAATTCATGGTGTATGATCTAAGTTCATGCGAAGTAATGCTTTACAAACTGAAGTATAAATCTGTATTTCTAGCAACATAAAAGCATATTTAACCCCTTGGAGCTGTTGATATAAAGCTAATGGCTCTGCCATTTCAGTTCAGGCTGACAGTAAGCGTTCTCTACCTGCCTTTTGGTGTATAGCACTCTTTCTTATTCATATAATTCATTGCTTCATTTAATTATTCTATTGAGTGCCTGTCAATGTATTTTTAATACATAAAAGCTTTTCCAGCATAGTTGCTTCTCTGACCAGTAGTAGCTAGTAGCAAAGAGTGTGGTCAACCACATTAAGGATACTTATTTAGTTATTGGAGGCCTGATCCAAAAATACCGTAATATTAATGGAAAAAACACTTTCATTAGCTTTGAATGTGAGTTCTTAGTGAGCAGGTCTAATAAAACCAGTATTAATTGAGGATGCTGGGAAAAGAGATGTAGGAAACATTGCTGTTTTTCATCAATGCAAGAATGGTAGCATTATCACGTTTCTGATCACATGTGAAATTTGGCTGGGCTGTAATTCATGGAAAGCATCAGGCTATGCCAGACCTATCCTCTAAGGATACTAACTACACAGAGAGGTGCCAGGAGATTGGGGCCGGGAGCTGTGCTTATTGTAGAAGAAGGAAAATGACTGTAAAAAGATAATGTAATAATGTGACCAGAAGACAAAACAGAAGCAGCATGTGCTTTTTTTCCATGGAATGTGGATGAAATCCTGCCTACTGGGTATGTGTGTGTTGTGTGTGGAAATTGTCCATTTCAGCTATTCATGGTGTCATCTGAGTCATTATTCAGGGATGCCAATAAATTCTGGTTTTGAGCCTGCAATGGAAGTACCTGGATACTTTCAAGAGACCATAGTCTGTCACATATCCTTCTCTTGTGTTGCTGTTTGGCTCTGGGTGGAGGGGGATCAGGAAAATTGCTCACTATCTGTATGTATTATTTTTCATGTGCTGCTTTTGGTTACTGAAGGAAAGATCAAAGATGTTTGCTTTATGCATCTCCTGGAGCATGGGCACTGAGACACATTACTGCACAGTAAGCTAAGATATGCATTAACACTTTCTGCACAGTAAATGCTGGTATGGCTGCTGCTAGTTTATGGTTCAAAGAAAAGAAATAAAAGGAGGGAGTAATTTGCCACATATATGTGTGTATATATATATCTATCTGATGGTGAAAGCAGACACTCTGGCAGCTACTGCAGCGACTTCGGTGTATCGTACATTTGTATGTGAGCTTACCATATAGATAGCTTGTGCTTGTCATGGGCCAAAGACAGTGTTGGATGTCACAATGGACTGATTGTAGGGATTGCTTTGAGCTTAGCCGTTGCTGTTTGTCTACCGTTCTGAGGACGTGTTGCATTAATTTAACAGTGCTTTCTCTTCTGCATTTTGCCCTTATAGGAGCAATTGAGCGGTGCACATACATCAAGTACCACTACTCCTCAGCGACCATTCCCAAGAACCTTACCTACAACATCACCAAGACAATCCGCCAAGATGAGTGGCACGCCTTGCGTAAGTGGTGCTGGCTTTCTTCTCCATTCTCTTCATGTACGGACTAACGGAGGAACTCACTGATAAATGAGAACGGAGGCTTTGACTGACAACCCATTCAGAGCCCTCTTCTCACATGCAGTTTGTCTTTGTAGCAGACTGATCGATTGTTCTTTGGACCTACATCTCTGTTTCTGCTGCTGGCTAGAAATTCTGCTGAGGCATGAAGAAGTGGTGGTGGGGAAGAGGCATTTGTATGCAGTGATTTAATATTGAGATAAATAAATAATAAAATCAATGCCCTATTTTTTAATTCAGTAGAATACTTTGTACGTGAGTGTATTCTCATGCAGTTCATGCTGCTGGTGAGTTTCCAGCTTCCAGGAGAAATTATTGCTGGCTTTTATTGTAGAGTATGTCCTGCTGCCAGCAGCTCCTGGGTGTTGCATCACTCTCCTTTGAGGACCTAGAAAGAGAAATGCTGCATTCTTTAAAGCACAGGGAAAGAGCTTAGCCCTCAGTGATAATTGTAGACAGTGGTCACCAACTTGCAACATTTGCTGAAGCAACAAGAACTGACAGGGCTGGAATTGCCTTGGGATGCATTGGCTGGCCTTAAAGCTTTTCTTCTTTTTATCTTGGAATGATGGAGCTGACTTAATAGTTTTTGATTTTATCTTTTTTCGATGTTTGACATTTTCAAGATGGAACTTTTGCTCCAAATTCATTGCTTATGACACCAATAGATGGGGAAATACGACTTCGCTTCCCAGCAATCACTTCCTTTTAACTATCTCCAGTTAAACAGAGATGAAGGGAAGGATGATTGTGGTATTGCCAGCTTTTGCCTGTCACAAGCACATAAAAGTTGTTCTGATTAGACAAAACGAGCATTTAAATGAGATGGGAGGGAAGAGAGAAGGGAAAGAAAGCCACATCTGACAACTTTGAGCATGAGTAACTGTCTCTTTATGGAAGATGCTAGTGTAATAATATGACCGAGTCACTATTAGGTATTCACCCTGTGACATTTTGGACCCAGCCTTGTGCACGGAAACTTGATCCGTAGTTCTGGCTTCTGAAAAAATCCAGCAGCATCGCTGATGCTTTTTAGAGATGGTATATACTATTTGAGTAGAAATCCAAGAAAATCTGAACAGTTCTATATTTATTCACATATTCAATTCCATCTGGTTTATGCTGCTCTTGTAGTTTCACTTTCAGTAGACTACACATTTGTGTTCACAAAACATCGTGAAAGTGCTTATGGCAGGGGTTTGTGCTGTAAAATATGGTACAGTGGTTTGGAGGGGTGAGAAGCATTTCCAGGTGATGGCATAAGCACTTTAACTGCATGTACATTGTACTTTAAGAAAGCTGACCATAAAAAGGAAGCTATGGGGATGCTTTTTTTTTTTTTTCATTTCTCCTTGTACCCAAAACCTTCAGGAAACCATTATCTGGTATATTACGGCAAAGATGGTGAAAGGTTGCATTTCTTTGAAAATGGTAGTACCACCAAGGCTATGACTGGATGTGCTATATTCAGTTTGGCTTCTTCAAGGAACCACCAGGGCAGCTCCCTAAAGCCACTGTGAGGGGTAAGGCACTCAAAGCCCAGGGATTATTTAGTGTTCTGGCTTGTTTGCTTCTTGGAGCAAAGCAGACACCTGTTGGGCTGATGCTGGTTTATGCCATCAGGAAGACTTTAGAAAGCAATTCCTGTTTGTCACTTTTGGTTAGTTTTTTTGTTGTTGTAGTCCCTAACCTCTCCCTCTCTGATAGGCTGTAGACAACCCAGGCTTAAATTTCAATTTTGCAGTCTTTAAGAAACCACTTTCTGGTGAAAAAGGGTAACCACAGCATTGTGGATGCATTGAAGATAGGAATTTCTAAGTATGCTTAAGCAAGCTGTCTACATCTTGTTGTCTTTCTGGGAGAGCTAGGATTAGAAATTTTCTTGAGGCAGCCAAGTAGTGCAGAAAAGGGATTAAGACACAGATAAGAGGAGGGGGATGGTCTTCATACTTTTAGAGCCAGTCTAGCATGATGCTGTTTTATTTTTGTCTCTAGCTTCTTTTATTTAAACATTTTGCTTCCTTGATCATTTTTACTTTTGAACATACTCGTATTTGCCATAGGACTTCTTTGTGTACTTATTCCTTGAACAATTTAAATAAGAAAAGCTTTGTTTTTTACTACAGGATTGTGGGTTAGCCTGCTGTGGGCTCAGACCTGCCTAGAGACTGGCAGGGTTAATGCTTTTGGGTCACTGCAGTCGTCCTCATTGTTATCTTGGCAAGAAAAGGGTAAAAGGGGGCTTTATCATGGCCACATTTTCTCCAAGGCAGGTGATGAAAGTATTGTGGCTTTAAAGTGAAAAATGAGATGAAAAATTCTTCCTTTTCTCCAAAAGCTTTTATTTTGCTGACTCACAGAGCCTATTGTGTGTGGTAGATAGCTGGGTCTTTAAGTTTTTTGTTTTCTCTGCATATATCACAAGCCTGAATTTGTGTTTTGGATCAAATGTGGCCACAAAAGAAGGGATTTCTATTTGTCTGCTCTTCTCCAGTTTTTCATTGCCACCTGGGCCTGTCTTCCCCAGTAGCTGTGTTTTGTGTCCAGGAACATGGAGAGTGGAAAGTGCTGCATCTGGGCAGAAAGTGGCTGGAATTGCTATGGAAACTGATCTCTTCCTGCACAGCTTAGAAACTGTCACCAGACTGCTTTAGAGAGAACCAGTTCACAAATAGGTAGTTGATATTTCCTGTGAAATGTTTACAGTTTCTTGGGGTGTTGTTTGGGAAGTGCTCCTTGTCTGGCATTCTGAGATCTCCTTTGCCTGTCTCCTACTCCCCCCACTTCTACTGCAGGATCACGAGTATGGGCTCTGAATTTAGAACATTGGCATGGGGAACTGCATTGTCAGAAGAGGAACTGTAACGCCTTGTGTTAATTGAAATGATAACATGTATGTGCTGTTGAGAACTGCAGTAAACCTGTATTTGTGGTGGTCTAAAAGCTATTTACATGAAAAATGAATTGTAAAGTCAAAAGTAATAACCTGACACATTCTGAGAGGAGCGGGTATTGGAGGAAATGAAGGTTTTCCACAGGATGTTAGTGGTAATATTTTAATTCATATAGCATATATGCTGAAAGCTGAATATATTTTATCAGCCTTAATGGTCCAAACTTTTCAGGGGATTAAGGCTTCCTCATTTAGGTCTACAAAGCACTCAGGTACCTTCTTAAAAACTAGTAAAACTACTGTGGGGGGAGCTTGGAAAACCTCATTTTGTAGCCACTGAAGGTAGTGGCAACAGTTAGCAACCCTGGAAAAGACCATATACTTTCTACAAGCTTCCCAAACCTTCTTATTCCATGGAACACAATGTTGAGATTTTCACAGAAGCTCAGATGATAGCTTGACAATGCATTAGTAACACCAGTAGGCTCATGGGCTTGACCCTGTCTGCTTTTATAAGCAACAATAAATATTTCATTGTTGTATCTGTATTAAGTGCTGACCCAAGAGAATTTTTGCCCTCCCCCCCTCCCCTTTTTTTTTCTGGGTACTACTGCAAGCAGTGTTTTTAACAAATAGGCAGCATCCCACTTTTCTTGCTCCTTTCTTCCACTCTTTCCCCCACGCTCCCTTGGGTATCTTTCCGTTGCTATCATACTCTACAAGGAAGTGCTGTTTCATTTTTAATCAACTGCCTTGACCCTGAAGGTACACCCTGAAGTATGACACTGCCCTGCTGGTCAGAGCCATTTGGCTGACAATATGATGTCATTCCTTAATGCCCTGGTTGTTAAGGCAGATGGGGCAGCCAGCCTGGAGATTAGTCAGGCGGCAGGTGCTCATGCCTGGAGGAGGTTTAGTGGTGGATTGCCACTGTATTCATTGTTCTTATAGCTAATGACCAGGTGGTAGTGACAGACCTTCTCATCCTCACCCCTCCCCCCCGCTGTAAGGTTTTCTACATATCCTGCTATTTCAAGCTAAGGCATAAAAATGGTTGGGTGCTTTTTGGGGGGTTTTGAGGTTTTTTGGGGGGATTGTTGTTTTTTTTGGCATCAAAATGAAGACCTATTTTGAAATCTGTAAGGGATTTTATTGCCTTCTGCTAGGCTTCATCTTAGGATCTGCTAATATGGCTGTGACCTTAATACCTACACTAGTGAATAGCTTTCCCAGCTGTGCACTACTTTATATTTCCTCTACTACCTTTGCTTCTTGGGGACAGAAGAGCAGGGAAGGAGTAAGAAGTCAGTAGACCTCACAGTCCTGAGTTGACAGAGGTGCTGAGTAGCAATCATGGGCAAAATTAAGGAAGGGAGGAAATGAAGACTTGGAAATGGGTGAAAATTTTTACTAATGAGTTGAGAGAAGTAAGACAACGGAGTACCAAACACTGAGATTGGGGTAAGGGTTGGAGTGGGTTTGGGAGGTAAGGCGCAGAAATGGGGAAGCTCTCTCTGTTTGTGTGTGTTGGAGTGGGGTGGGAAATGAACAGGGAAGGGTCTCCTCCAAAGCCTTTTTCAAAGTGCTCAAGTCGGGAGTCTTATTGTACATCTATTCCTAACACACCTGTGGAACACTGGCAGAGGGGAGGTCTCACTCTGCTCCATCAGCCAGCAGGTTCTTCCCCCAGCTTGGGTAATGGGGCTCAGAGGTGAATCGGAAGTCTCATTCTGCTGATGAACCACTTGCCGCTTTTCTGAATCAGTAGAATTCCTGCTTTTGCCTTTTGATGATTACTTTAAAGTTAAAAACTTGGATGGGCATTTTTAAAGTTGCAAACAGAAGCATGTAAAGTTAAGAGACAACACTGCTCAGGCTGCATACCTGACCTTAATTTATCTCCATTCAGCACATTCATTATCAAGTCTTTAATTACTGTAATCACATACTCTGTTTTCCGCAGCACCCCTGCCTTGTTCCATACATTGGGGATATGCTATTTCCATTCAAGGTCTTCAATATTTTTTTTCATTGCTTAATATATTGTTGCTGGTCTTTCTTACGGAATACACAACTCCTGATCCAGAGACAGAGCTAACCACTTCATGGCTTTGTCACATTTTTAATTATTGTACTGAAGCATGGCATGTAAAGATGAAAATACTAATATCTAATAACCTTTTGAGATGGGCTATAACTTCCAAGTTAGGTCTGGGAATCAAAGCTAACTGGCGTGGGGTTTTTTGGCTATCCAGTTGGAGATAATGAAGACTTGGGTTTTGCAGTACTTATTAAATAGTCTTTTTTTATGTTCAAAGCATGCCTCCCCATTGACTTTCAGAGCAACTGTAAGTGGTCTGCACCCTGTAAATCAGACTTTAAGTGGTCACCCAACTCATGCTGAGTCAAGTAAATGAGGAAAATATGTCTAGGGACCACCTCTAAAGAGATTGTTGGACTAATTGACTTACTCCAAAAGTCTTTGGTGCTGGTAAGTGTAGAAAGGAGTTTTTGCATGAGAGGTAGGAGGTGCTCTATGTCAGCTGACTGATCTCAGCTTTGACTGCTCTTTGCTAGAGGGGTTGCATGTGTTCTCGCCTTTCAAACCGATCCTTTTGAAGGGTCACATTCTTGTATTTCTTAAGCTTGGCATGCTTGAGTAAGTGACTTTCCTAATGTTTTGATACTTCTGCTTTTGTTTTTCGTTGTATTCTTAAGCGTAGGCAATTGGATTTACCTTGGCTTAGGTGATGTTTTCTGTTGTCTGCAACTATTATGTTGGAAAAAAGAAAGCATGTTTCTTTGGTGAAAAGAGTCTTAAGGTATTTACAGAGCTGTTCTAAGTGGAGGAAAATTGAGAGCAAACCCACTCCAGCATTACTATATTTTGCAAAGAAGTATTAGAGATTTTGCCTGTTGCAGTGTGAAGGTGTTGACAGGTAAAACATACCATCTCTAATAATTTCCAGTCATTCAGCCAGTTAAAATATAGCTTTATTAATATGCATACAGAGCTCTGTTTCCCTTTTCTCCCTCTTGAGAGACACAGAGGGGGAGAAATGGGTGGTTTTCCATGTCTCTTGGCTAATCAAGAATGATGCTTTGCTCATTCTTAGGGTGAGAACACTGGAAAGAACAAACAGGATGATCTAACGGGTCTTTTCCATCTGATTTATAATTTTTGATTCATATACCAATTTAATGCATGGTTTATGATTGATATCTGAAGTTTTTTATACCCCAGTCTGGTTCCCCACCTCATGTTTTAGTGAGATGAAAGCCAGCTAGTTAAATATTTCAAGGTGATTACATGCCACACACAGAGTAATGAGAAGTGCTTCCTTGCTTCAGTGCAAGAAGAAAGACTTAAGTGGAACATTTTGGAAATGAGATTATTGTGATTTGTTCACAAAGCCAGCCACTATCCACAAGGGAACATCACAGTACCCAGCATGAGATAGATGCCAACAAACCTTGAATCAAACAACCTGGCTTTGACCCTGACAGAAGCTGCAGGCTGAAACATGTAGGTGATTTTTATATGTTGAGAGCTACTAGGCAGTGGTTGCTATCTTAATTACTGGTTTGCAGTGATGCTTTTTGTATGTTGAATTGCAGAATAAATGTGATCCTCATTAACAACCAGGACACTTTCCTTCTTGCTACTTTGGAAAGGTCTAAAATGCAGTTTTACATTCAGAGATTCTTATATTAACTGGGCCATAATGATTTTGCCCATGTTGTCAGAGCTGAATGTGGTTTTGGCCTAGGAAGACTGGATGAAGCTGAAGGGTTAGTCTTAGGGACCATCCCAAGACTCCTTAATTGGCTGGGTGAATCACAGTTTAGCTGTTCAATTATTCCCTGCCCACCTCCAGGATCTGATTGCACAGTTGGTGAGGGAATAGGAAGTCAGGAATATAAATCAACTGCAGGTATTTCCTGTGGGACTTTCAGAGTTTGGTCTCACAAATCTCATCTGGCTGCTCTGGATTTAGGTTATATTTAATGGAGCTTGAGCCTGCATGTCCCTCTGCATCACTGGAATTATGACAGCTCATTTGAGTCTATCTGTGGCTGGCATGTGCAGTTGATCAATATCTTTCATATATACAAACTTTCATCTTGGCCTCCATCAGCTTTTCTTCTCTGGCTTGCCCTTTGCATCCCTATTTCTTTTTCATTTTTTTTATGCCCCAAAATCCCCCTTGATCCTCACCTAGTTATTCTGAGGAGTAAATCGATGGAAGAATATCACTTGCTGACCTAGGAGGGGCTTCTTTGCCATACACAACTAAGGCTGTAAATAATTCAGTAAGGTTCCTGTCTTTTCTTTCCTTCCATAAGATTGGGTTTATTAAAATTTTATGGGAGGGGATGCAGAGGTGGCTGAATTACTGGTTTTGTCTGATATGATCTTTAGCAATGCATTAGCTTGGTACTAGCTTCTCCTCACTCATCATCATAGGCATCAGTCTCCTTTATAGAATCCGTTCTGCAATGTGTTATAATCACATATTTGAGCATGACGTAATGCCATTCCTTGTAAGTCATTGTTATGCCTGATTGTGTTGCTGTGGGAAGAAAAGCCTTGCCTTGACAATTTAACACTTAATCTTTTTTTCCTGTATTGGGAGGAAGTCAATAGTGGCATGAATCCATGTAAGCAACAATCCTAATCAGAAGAGAGCAAGAGGCTAGAGACTAAGAGTTTGGTTCTGATTATATTTGTACAAGAATAATAATTCTACTGAAACAAGAATGGATATTCTGAAATAAAAACAATGTGAAATCAACATCTGGTTGCAAAAAATATTCAATAGATTGCAAAAAGAGAAAAGATTTTAGACTTTCTGATATTTCAGTGAAGATTAACAGATTCTACAATTGCACTTTTCTGTTAGTGCTACTGCTGCTGCTGACAGTGTGCCTTCCAAGCCAACATCTAGAAATGCTTGGGCAGTGGTTTTCATTCTGTATCCTCCTGACTTTAACAGGGTGCCAAAGGAGGACTACAATCCAAGTACAACTATTGCACGGAGAAAGTTAGAGAAGTTAATTGACCTGATAAACGTCATGCAGAGAGAGTGGGAGAGGCAGAAACAGAACTCAGATCTTTGGACACCCACTGCTGTGAGTGCTAGACAATGCTGCCTCCTGTAGTGCCAAAGATTATGCAGCATATCTCCTAGAAAAGACCACTGCAAAACCCTGTATCAAGGATCATGGTTTTTATTAAAGATAAAAAAAAACAAAACCAGAAACAAACAAACAAACAAAACCCCCCCAAAAAAGCACAAACCAAACAACAACCCACCCCAAAACAAACAGCTCCTAACTTTCTAAGTGAAAGGTTACTGGCCAAATCCAGAATCTGTAACATTCATTAGTAGTTATTTTCTCTTAGAAATAATGGCAAAAGAGCCTTCAAAGACTGGCAGTGAATAAAGGTATACAATGTGTGTGTTCCTCAGCACCTGCTGAAAACCAGGTTCTCGCATGTATCTGAGGGTGAGCAACTGGAATAAATAATGTCAAAATGGCCTTCCTGATATGACCTGGGAAGAACCTGCTCTATAGAGTGAATTCTTGTTGGCTAGCAGAGTGATCACAGCCAGCTCTGTACCTCATGTACCCCAAAATGGCATGGGTGAGGAACTGATTCATTAGTAGGTATAGTCCTGTGCTGTGATTGCTAGCTCTGAAGCATCTGCTGTCAGGGTATATTAGAGCTACCTATGATTTATTCTAGCACAAATCTAGGTTGAACTGGTATTTGGCTCATTTCTAGAGTATCTTCATCCCTCATGGAACTTGGCTTATCAGGACCTACATGTTCACTATTTCTGATGGGTTTTGTTGCTGTTTAGATCTTTGAATGAAAGCAGGAATTTTATTCAGTAAGTAAGCCTTGGCTCTAACACTTGACCCTTCACTGAAGAACTAGCTCTCTGTACTGACTTCAGTCAATATAGTGGAAAAAAAAATCTGTGGTGACATCACATCCAGTGAGGGATATGGAATGAGGAAGGAGGAATGAAGGATCCTTCTTAATGTGGAAGGAGTTAAGGATTTTCTTTTAAGGAGCTGACAATTCATGCAAAAGCCTTTTCTAACATGGAACAGGGCAGAGAAACGCAAAACCAACTTGATATGGCAATAGGATTAGCTTTTCAGAGTGGTCCCCCTGAAGATTTCTGGGAGGAATCAGTGGTTCTCTGATGAGCTGAATTGACAGCTCTGGTAGATGAAGCTTTTTTTGATGGACAAATGGTAGCACAGGCAGGAGCAGCGTGAAAATCTGTGAGATGCACAGGTGGATTAGATCAATTGATGTGTCTCTTTGGCTGCTAGTTTGTAGGATTCTCTTGGCCTTCCACTGAAAGGCATCACCCCCTGTAAGTAAGAATGCAGAGTTCCAGAGGTAAATGAATTCTCATTTTATGGCAGTTGAATGGCACCAAGTGCAATTTAATATTCTCTTTATCATTACCGGGGTAGACTCAGTATTTTGCTAGCCACAAAAGAGAGGCTGTTTGTCATCAGCTTATTGGATTCATGATGAGTGTTTTGCTGTCCTTTTCTCACAGACCAGAAAAGTTGACATGCTAATATACAAAAGTATTGTTTATAGAAGGCATAGTAGATACTGTTGTAGAGGCTAAGACCCTGTAGTAAGATTTAGGAGGTCCCCTAAATGTGTTGGTGTAGTCCTCAGAAGTGGTGAATGAGTTGAAAGGGTTCCACCTGAGTGGGAGATTGGTGAGAGCTAATTCCCATGTAGTGATGGCCTATAAGAATTGAAAATTTGGCTCTGAAATTGGCAGAAGGAGCTTCAGTCAAAGAGGGTATAAGTATGATACTGATGTGGCCCTAGGTTATCTGCAGAGGACTCTGACCCATCCAGCAATCTCATCTTGGTGGGGCTGGGAGGAACTAGCTTGGAATAGAAAGACACCTGCTTTGACAGCTACCAAAAAAGCTGTTTTATAGGCATGAGTAGATAAAACATTCCCAAGTGCAGAAGCAGGACTTGCAGCTTTGGAGAATGGTAAGTGAAGAGAGAAACTCTTTGTTTGACTGGAGCACAGGTGTTTTGTTTTTTTTTTGGGCTGGTTGGGTTTTTGTTCTGAGGAGGCAATTGGATGAACTTTTAGTGATGCCTTTAAGAATATGAATAAGGAAGCTAAGATAATGTATGTAAACACCTGGGGAGAAGCAGAAAGAGAAAGTAGAGAATAATGGAAAAACTGCTGGGGGAAATAAAAATGCAATGTCTAGGTGCTCTTCTGTATATAGAGAGAACCTCTTCTGTGTTTATTATGCATCAACGTGGATGCATTAGATTCATGTGAAAATCAAATAAATTCCTGACATTACTGGTACTGCTGAGCCAACAACCAGAAGCCATTTCCTTTTGCAGCAAAATCTGATAGTGAATGAGACTGGCATGAGTTTGCCGTCATTCACTCATTACTTTCTGAAATTTACTTCTCAGTCTGTGTGTGTCAAGCTCTTGGCACAGCTCTGATAAGCAACAATAAGGTTGAGCAAACAAAGTTAGCTTTTCCACACATTGAGAGAGATCGATCTCTTCATTTTGACTGAATGACAAAACAAAACCAGCAATTAGAATTATGTTTGTCGTAGTTTAAACCCAGTCAGGTAACTCGTTCACCCACTCCCAGTGAGTGGTGCCGAGCTGACAACAATCGAGGTCCGTTCCCCCCCCTCCCACCGGGCCTCTCCCCTTCCCCACTCCCGGAGGAACGGGGAGGAGGATCGAAAGAGTGCAACTCCTACGGGTTGAGACAAGAACAGTCCAGCAACCAATGTACAACACAAGTCACCACTGATACCACCACCAACAACAATGATAAGAGAAAATAACAAGGGAAGAGAATATGATACCACTGGCCAAGAAATGAGTTCCACCTGGAAGCCTGTGTCCTTCCGGGTAACTCCCAGTTACCCCCCACCCTGGCCATGATGTGCTGTGGTGTGGAATACCTCCCTGGCTAGCCTGGGTCAGGTGCCCTGTCTCTGCTTCCTCACAGCTTCCCCTCCTCCCTGGCAGAGCATGAGCCTCACAAAGTCCTTGGTCAGGGTAAACATCACTTAGCAACAACCGAAAACATCGGCTTCACCAACACTGTTCCCAGGCTGGAAGTCAAAACACAGCACTGCACCAGCTAACACAAAGGAAAAACATGATGGCTACTGCTGAACCCAGGACAATGTTTGATGTTGATAGCTAGCAGGCAGCTCCCAAAACCAAGTACCAAGGGACACATAGGAGAATTCTTGCCTGCACATTATTTATACTGACCCCATCAGAGGGATGATGTTAGTATAGGCTAGCACAACAGGTTGATGTTCCTTGAGTCATATGCATGGAGGATCCTGGATGAAGTTTTTGACTAACGCTAGGTTTATTATTGCTATTTACCTGTTGTCCATGACACGGGCTGCAGTACCATGCAGCTTTTGGGTGCATGTATGGATGCCACACAGAACCCAGGGCAGAGGTGTCACCATGCATATGACAGGAAGATGAGACTATACTTTGGTGTTAGTCAACATCTGTAATGTAGATTGGCTTCAAATCGCATGCAGCTGTCCAGTAATACAGCACATCTGGTGTACTGACTTACATAAAAGTTTAGGAGTGGGGTAAGTTCATTTAGGTGTCATTAGATCATTCAATCAACCCTTTGTGGCATGGCCTCGCCAGCACACTGAACTCCTTAGAGGTATAGCTTAAAGGCCTCCTGACTAGATAGTGTATGAGGTTCACTGGATTCTCTTTCCTGACAGAGCAGTCCATAATGAAAGGCTTGCTTACTGTTGCATTCAAATATCCAAACACAGGTTTTGGTGAAGTAGTTCTAAAAGGTCTGTTAGTACACAGCATTGACAAAAAGACAATTGTCCTGGTTGGATCCACTGTCTGCTTGGTACGTGAATATCTGGGATGGATGTACAACAGGTGGCAGGGGAGAGTAAGCAGTGTAAGTGGAATATTACTCTAGAATATATCAATAGTTGGTGCTTGATTCTGTCTCTTGTACAAAGGAGTGGAAAACTGATTTTTCAGTTGTCTTGAATTCCATGTGGTGTTTTGTTTCTCTTGTAATAATGCTGGTATTGTCAAAAAAAAGTAAATGAGACACAGTTGATTATGACTGTTCTGGTGGGCCTCTGGTGTGAATGAAGTCAGTATGAACAGAACATTGGCTCCCGCAATGAGTTCTCTTATTTGGGCGTATGTGTATGTGGGTAGGCTGCAATAATGTATTGGTTGTGAAAGCATGAGAATTGACAGCACCAGCTAAAACCAGGCATGCTGCAGGGAAGTACTGGGCACTTTTCCCAGTTACAGCCACACCAGTGTGCTTAATCATCATGTACAACCTGTTGTTCCAGCAAGAGTTGATCCCTTGTTGGTGTGGTACGCTCCCTTGTCTTCAGACAGCTTTGCTGCTGTGTCTTCTCTTGCAGCATTGCCATGCTTTCACCAAGATGTAGTGCTTTCACAGTTGCAGCCATGCAGCAATGTTCCGAGGTCTGCCACTCATGTCACAACACGTCTTGCTTCAGTGTCATGCTCTCCTAAGAGGAAGTCAGATCCTGTAGACTGGCATCTGTTCATAGGCGATGGGTTCAACTTATGACCCTTGACTTTATCCAGCCCTTAGTTTTGGGACAGAGAGTATCTGTATGATGCATTTATACACTTCTCATCATACAGCTATCTAGAAGCATTCTGGCCCCTGATGCAAGTGTGTTCTAACTGAACCTGACAGACATGGCCCCAAGAACTTGTTGCACCAGAAAGTTTCATTGGAGAGCAAAAGCCCTTCGGAGGGTGCTCCAAAGTTGTTAGAATTGTAAAGTAGAAGCAGCAGAGTGTGGAGTCAGTGATTTTGGCTTTCTGTAAGCTGGAGATGAGACCTGCTCAAGGAGGGGCTGAAGGTGCTGCTGCAGTGGTGCAAAGGGGCCATGAGCCTCCCTTCAGCCCTTGGGAAGGGAAGGCTGAGGTTCAAGAGCTGCATGCATCCCTGGACTCCCTTATTTTTCCTGGTGATGTCCCTATATGGGTCCTTCTGGGGACCAAAAGCATGTGCCAAGAAGACGTATTGCTGCTGAATACAGAATAACAAAACAGCTGCTAAAAAGGAGGTCTAAAAGCTTAGGAAGCACCATCACATGGAAAGCACAGGACATGGAAATTTTTTGCTGTAACATTAAGTGAGACAAAATCCCAGCACCTCAGGCAAACAAGCCCCAAGTTGACAGGGCTGCCCTCCTGCAAAGCTTTAGCTGCTGTGGCTGTCCTGCTCTGCCAAAGCTGCTCTGAGGCTGCTCAGCAATGATTGCTTCTCCTCCCTCTTTAGGGAAATGACAAGGGGTGGGCTGGGGGAAAGGTGCCAGCAAGCACAGAAGGGAAGAGAGAATAGAGAAAATTTGATGTTCAATGTATTCATCACCATCTATTCTAGAGTCAGTTGTTTGTTTTTTTTTTTTTGGTGTGTGTGTTAAATGTAGTGTTATATTTAGATTTCCAAGTCCATACATAGAAATTATTCTCAAGTATTCCTGCTTTCATCCTGTATTAAAAAAAAACACCACCAAACAAGCACCAAAACAAAACCCCAATCTCATCTTCATAGCACATCTATTGCATTATTTTTGTGTGATTTCTTCTATTCTTCCTTCTTCCTGCTCCAAAAAAAATTACCCCTTCTTGGGTAATATTACCCTACCTTGGCTAATATTACTGGAGATGCAGAAAGAGAGCTATTCAATGTTTTCACTTGTTGCTTTAGTATTCTTAGAGTTATGGAGGGGAGTGCTGGTGGGCTAACAGGAGGCTTAGCCTGCAGCCCACCCACTTCCTTGTGATTTTTCTTCAGAGAAGAGTCTGACAGAAGAGTTGTTCAGTTGAAGATTTGCTGAGTTCAAAGCAAGTGCCCTACAGATACGACTCTGCGATTAATCCTCAGAACTGGCACATAAAGCTTATGCTATGTCACTGCTACTAATGTTAATGGGAGTCAGGCAGCTTACTCACAGTGCACTGCTTTAAAAAATAATAATTTACCCAGAGAAGTCCTGAGACAAGAGAAGGGATATTCTTTTATTAATTCTTTTGTAAATCCTTTTGTCTATGGTGCTGACATTGCTTTCCATTAATTTCAAAGACATGACATTTTGGTGAGCCCTGGGGCTTGAAATGGGAAGGCAGGATGGTCTTTCCCATGTCCTTGAACTCTGCTGCCAAGAGCAGTTGCGTATAGAATTCCAGGCTATGTTTACGAAGGAGACACAGAAACCTCCTAAGATCCTCTGTTGTACATGCAGAGCTAGTGGCTGGAGAGAAAAATGTGACCTTTAGGCAGCCTCAAAAAGTAAATGAAGAAAGCTGCCCTGTTAACTTTAATAGAAAGCAGTCCTGTATCTGGAGCATAATTTTGACATCAAAGAGAGATTTATTTATAAAAGCATGTGCTTTTTCAAAGGGGAGATGATTTGATGTACTTGATTTTGAGATGGCTGACACGAAGCATGTTTGAAAGGGCCTGATGATCAGGGCTGATACCTCAGCAGCCTGAGTAAGGTTGCCAGCAGCTGGCTGTGCTTATGTGCAGCAATACCTCCCAGTATAAGCAGTTGCCCAGCACAAGTGTCCCTTTGGCAGATTTGGCTGTGTTATTTCTGAGTTAGTTAGACCTGAGATTTCCAGTGAACATGCTGCTTTCTCACTAGAGAAGAGAACTTTGGCTAGGAACCAAACTCATGGAAAAGGCTGTGTACAAAATTGCACTATAGTACTGGATATTTTTTGCTATGTGTGAAAAGCTTTCTCCACACATACAGTAGATGTTGGTGTTCCAAAAACAGAAGTATAATTTTGGGGTAAATTATCACTGTGTTGATTTCTAAAAGCAATTGGACTACTTGGGATCCCAAATGACCCTGAAAATAATCTATTTTTATTCCTAGAGTAAATGAACTACCACAAAACCTGATGGCAATTGGCTTTGGGGGACGTGGCCACTAGCAGCTGAAGTCAGAGGACCCTCCTGAATACTGTTTCTATCTTGAGATGAGTAGTCATGATTGCAGCTATACCTGTAGCTTGCACCACCACACTTGAGATTCCTTCAGAAATGCTATTTGAATAATGATCTCATGGTACAAGCTTAAGTATCAGTTTGGGGGAGTGGGTCATTCATTAGGTAGAATTCCCTTTCCTTCACACCTTCCAGTAAATATTTCAGATTGTTTCTTCACCTTACCTGCCTGTTCCTTCCTTCTTTCTTTCCCAAATGCATCAATTTTATATTCTTTCTCACTTTAAATTATCTAGTATCCATATGCATATCCCTTTTGTTTCTGTATGTAGCTATGGAATCATTTCTCAGCTGATTTCTCCTTTTGGTTTTATTTATTTACTTACAGCAATGAGGCTGGTGCCAAGTACCTCTTGATAAGAGAATTTTTAGTTATTTTAATAATGGCACCTCTAATACCTGGGTTCATTTCCCTGCCCGCCTCTGCCTGTGGTAACAGTCAAAGGGTAGAGAAGTGATTGAGTTTCCTTTGATCCAAGAGAAGTGAGTAGTGGCCAGATGACTTCCTAGCAGGGTGAACTGGTGAAGAGTTCTAGATAATTCTCACTATGAAGCATTTAAACTACCAGTTAGAGCTTAGGGCAGCAACACTCAACTAAAAGCACACATCATCCCTTCTTTGCTTGCTGGCATACCTCTGAGGGATATGGGGGATAACCTGCAATACGGTGCTGGCCATAGTGGGGCTGGCAGAGGGCTTGGGAGCAACATTTGGTGGCAGCAGTTGCTGCTGGAGCATGCAGCTGCTATTCCAGGTAGCAACCTGCTTGGTATCAATTCTTAGTTTGCGTAGAAGGGCTAACAGACTTTAATATTTCCTATTGAGCTGTGCAATAATCTTTTGTCCCCTTTCCCCATTTTCAATCCTTTAACAAGCTTTTGGAGTACTATGATTACCAGCAAAGCCTGTTTTGAATTTGGAGTGGGAGTCATGCAGAACTCTGGTTTAACTCCAAATGGGGCATGATTATATTGCAGGCAAAGTCTCCATTGCTCAGGCAACATAGGCCCTACTGTCTTGTTGAGTTCACAAGAGCAAGAATGTAACCAAGCAAGATGTTTGGCAATGTCATCACGATCTATCATTATTGTAGAAAAATGTAGTTGTCGAGTTTTATTTCTGACAACACATACAAGAAATCTGGAATAGACCGGAACTTTTTTTAAAAGATGATTGCTTATTTTCAGAATTCCCCATAGACCAAGCGCAGGAAAACCAACTTGTCTTTCAGAAGAAGATTGAGGTCTGTAATTACATAACATAGCAGTGAGTTGAATTTTCAAATTTATATGTTTAAAAAGAAACCATATTCATTAGTTGTCCTTTCCCCAAACTGTAGCATGAACTGCTGCTCAGAGCATAGTTTTTTCTATTATTAATTTCTAATCCATAGCAATTAAAGAAACAAATTCTTCTGCAACTCCCTAATAGGATTTAGAAGTTGCCATGCACAAGTCACAGCAGCCAGACTCTAAAATCCTTCCTTTAAAAAGTCATTGTGAATCCTTCCTGTAATACTCAATATGGTTATTAAATTCT
Organism: Pezoporus wallicus; assembly: GCF_028554395.1. Lineage (NCBI taxonomy): Eukaryota > Metazoa > Chordata > Aves > Psittaciformes > Psittacidae > Pezoporus > Pezoporus wallicus. Next base: position 8,501,422 of record NW_026642179.1, on the reverse strand, counting down.
CATAGCGCTTCCTGCCAACCCTGTTCCTGTGCTTTCCTTGGCTTCTTCATCTCTCTGATGTTCTGCTAGCACATATTTATCTATCAGATATGGGTATTTTTTTACTGAACATGTTTCTCTAAGGGAGACAGCAATTTGCTACTAGAAAGCATGTAATAGGGCAGTTTTTGTGAGCTTATGGTTGAAAATTGTTTGTGCACTTTGTCTTTGCTCTGTTTCCCTGTATTCTCTCTCCATGTCTGTTTTTCTGTAGAAGGGCAGACTTGCACCTTGCTAATAAGACGTGCAGCATATAGGCTGGGGCATCTTCCAGGAGGTGCTGCCAATGCATTGGCCTAGTGAGCCCCTGATGTCTCAGGGGGCAGCAGGAGCTGTGTGGTGGTGGCTGTGCATGGGCAGGCAGGAGCTTGACTGTGCCCAAGCTGAGAGGTGACTTGGGCTTCTGCTTTCTTACCAGCCAAGCTCCAGAGCACATGTATGACAAGTTTGCTCTTCAACAGTTTGATTATGAGAGAGATTTAATGTTACACACAACTTACTGTCAGCATCCTGTCCCCATGCTTTCAGCCTCAGGATCCTGCAGGCAGCAGTTTCTCTGCATGTGCTCCTGCCCAGGGCTGCTCAGGTCCTTCACAAGCTGCTTTGGCAGCTCTCAGACCCTGACTGCACAGCTCTATCTTTAGAGTTGCAGAAAGTCCAGTTACTGCAGTGCCACATCCTACAGAGCGGGTGGTACAGCAAGCTGTGATCTGAATTTGAATTTCTTGCAAATTATATCTTGGATAGGAAAATTTGTCTGGGTTTGTGTACCTCAGTTTTAGAGAAGCATTAACTGTAGAGAGAGCTTTTGATGCCTGCTTGCTGCAGAGTTTAACAGCAAGGAGGCTATCTGCATGATGGAATTACTTTTTGTAATCTTTTGATGTCATTTCCTTAACCTTGTGCTAGTTTTATCACAGGGATATCTTTTGTTACACCCTACTTACAAAAGAGAAGAAAATAACTGGTTATTATTCTAGTTGAATCACTTACAGAATAAAATTCAGACAGCTGTCACGCAGTATCTGAGGAATATCAGCATTATGAACTGAGTGTTATTAGCATATTTATTAACGGTGCACAGAATTTATTTATTAGCAGCAATGCACAGATAATTCACTCTTTATGTGCTTGCACTTCTGTTTTGATGTAGCTAATACTGAAAAATGCTTGTGTTTTTCAGTTTACATGAAAAATATTGATGATTAAGATTGAGTTAGTTTGCTGTTACTGTGTGCTGTGTGTCACCTCACACTCCCTCAGGGACAAATTTAAGGCTTCACTTTCTTAATATCCTTTAAGTATGTGGCAAGGTGGATGTTCTCAGCTAGTATTGATTATTGCTGTTAATTCTTGCAAATTTCAAAATTGCTGTAGTAAACATTTGATGTAAAATTTAAATCCACTGTAAATGCTGAAATCAACAAATACTTTTTCACCTTCATATTTTCATAACATAGTGCAAAACAAATAGCATGCACTGCACTTTATAAATTTACATCACAAGAATAAATTATTTTTGTAATTGCTGTGGATTTTATTCACTGCCAGGATTAAGACATAATGGCACAAGCTACACAAATACCCCTGGTTCCAGCTGTGGCTGCTCACAAATAAACAAGACTATTTTGGGTAGTAGCAGAACCAAAGCGATGGGAGAACGTGCTGATGCAGTATGTCTTTGGGAAGCCCTCAGCAGCAGTGAGCTGACAGATCTCTGGTTGGAAAAAAGCCCCATGTGTTTTCCTCTCTGGGGAAAGCAGCAGCTGGCCCCCTCCACTGGGATTGCATCCTCCTCTGTCCTAAATAGTCTCATACGTTTGACTGGCACTGTGTTTGCAGCATGATCAGAAATAGTGTAGCCAGCAGGGCCAGCTCAGTGATCATCCCCTTGTACTCAGCACTGGTGAGGCTGCACCTCAAATACTGTGTTCAGTTCTGGTCCCCTCACCACAAAAGAGATACTGGGGTGCTGGAGCAGGTCCAGAAAACAGCAATGGAAACCCTTAAAGGGTCTGGAGCACAAGTCTTAGGAGGAGCAGCTGAGGGAACTGGGATTGTTCAGTCTGGAGAAAAGAAGGTTCAAGGGGGACTACTACTACTTGAAGATGGAGTGTGGAGGTGGCTGATCTCTTTTTCCAAGTAACAAGCGATAGGACAAGAGGTAACGGCCTCGAGCTGCACCAGGGGAGGTTTAGACTGGGTATTAAGAAACATTTCTTCACCAGGAGGGTCATAAGGCATTGGAACATGCTTCCCACAGCAGTGGTGGAGTCACTGTCCCTGGAAGTGCTCAAAAATGTGTAGACAATGCCCTTGTGACATGGTTTAGTGGTGGTTTTGGCAGTTCTGGGGTGAAGGTTGGACTTGATGATCTCAGATCCCAGCTAGTTGATTCAATGATTCTCTTAACCATTGTTCAAGAACATCTTGGTGGTGGTGATCAGTTAGTGCTGCATTGGACTGTTGTCATGTTGTCATGTCATGCCTCCCCAGCATGGATGTGACTCTCTTGAAAGCTCCATTTCCCAACTTAGGGGCTTCCTTCTAGGGGAATTGGAACAAGACACATTGTGTGTCATCCAAAGGGTGTAAGAAGTTTCTGTGGCTGATCCAGCCTTGTGGTGATTGTTGTCTACTTGAGAGTCTTAACTGGGTTTTTAATATTTGCAGAGGGGCGAGATGCTCTCTGCTCAGTTAGAAAGAGCATTGATGGTTTGAGAGAGACTGTTCCTATTACTTGTAGGGGATGGTGAAAATAAAGCATATATGGAGGAGCTCGAAGGATTTTGAGAGCTGTTCTCAGTGCTTTGCTGAGCTCACGTGCAAGCTCTAATTTTCTGGGATAGTATGTATCTTGGATTTTTTTGAAGCATGTTGTTAACTCTCACTTTCTAATCACTTGCTACAGTTGTCATATTAGACTAGATTCAGCCTTTGAGAAAGCAAAGAAAACAGAATGACATTTTCTATGTCATTTCTGCCATAGGGAACATCCTGTGGCTGGCAGGAGAGAGATCAGGCAGTACATGTACACATTTGTGCCTGTTAGCTACAGCCCTGCAGGGGACTGTTGGAAGTTTGCTTGGCTGGTCTGTTATCCTGGAGGCGAAAAGACTGATAACTAGATTGCACTAGACTTTGTACTGGGGAGCTCCTTAGCCGATTGCTGCTAATTTAGTTATTGGAATTTTTGTTAACCCTTTGAAAAATGAAGACAGATCTTGTTTTACATTAAAAATCCATGAGAAATGCATAAGCATATGAAACAACAACTCGTAGCCAGGGAGTGCCCAAGGGGTTAATCTGCAGTCAGGGGTTTCTTCAGGACACTTGATTTAAACAGGCTGCTTACACAAAATATCAAAGGTGTTTTATTTGGAATTAGTTAAGTGGCTAGACATAAATTTAGAAGTATAGCTCCTTATCCACAGGCATCAGTTCAAGTTCAGAAGTGTGTGTGTGGGTTGGGTGTTCTTAAAAACAGTCTGGCTGAGGCACTTCTAGTCTTTTCGGGCAGAAATTTTTAGCTACAGTCTCAGTGGTTCTGGGCACAGATTGATATTGCCCACTTTCCAGTGGCAGGAGCCTTACAGTGTCTGAATGAACTCTTCACTTTCCAATGATTTCCTTATGTTGCAATTGTCCGGCTTTCCCTGTGCAATAAATATTCTAAAGGAGAGCTTCCCTCTCTTCAGTTCAATTCTCCTTTTTCATCCTGTAAGTATTTGAATATAATTTTTCACAGGGTAGTGAAAGCAGAACCATACTGACATCTAAGGATATTTACTTGGGTTTAATCCTCACAGTTCATGTCCCATTTCATTTCCAAAGGAGGAGACTGTCTTTCCCACTGAACTTACCTAAACTAGTCCATGAGCAATGAGGCTGCTTTTCCTCCTCCACTTCTGCTGTACCAGGCCCTTCTGAGTCCTAAATATCCTCTGGTTTGAGGGAATACAGTCATACCAAGAGGATTCTTGGTGTTTTGTCCCCAGTGCTCTGCTCATTGCAGGACTGTGTTGCTGGTATTCTGTTGTTTCAAGCAAGAGCTTCATTTTTTCCTTCCATGTGATGGGATTCCCTAATTTGAAGTGTAGCTAATAAATCGCCCTCCCCAGAGACTGTAATCTTCAGTTTTCATTCCTGGTAGAATGTGTCTTTTTCCAGTTATCCTTGCTTACTCTCTACCTTGTACCCATAGCACATCCGTACATGTGTGTGTATATATGTATGGGACTGAGGGCAAACTGATGTTGCCTAGATATGTCTATGTGTCCAAGAGATGAATATAAGGAAACATTTAGTTGTTATGCAGCTACTAATGCTGACTATGGATGTTGTTGTCTGTAGTAAGGAACTGTGGAAGTCAATGGAACTGGATAGTCTGAGAGCTTGTCACATGTATGCTGACATCTTGCACATTTTCCCTATGCGTTCTCAAGGTTTAGTGCCCTTAAATGAGTGTCTTAACATTGATATACGAATGCTGTCAGTGAGAATACAACATCCCTGAGTTACTCTGTGCTTAGACAGAAAGAGCAACGGCCTCAGTGTGGAAAGGCAGGTGCTCTGCCTTCTCTTTCCATGAGCTTCCCAAACATTTCACACAACTACCTCTGCAGTCGGCACCTTGCAGCAGTCTCGGAAGAGAGGCCAAGAGCTGAATCAATTAAGGGACTGCAGTGGTCTCAGTCTAGCAGGTGAGCTCCCTCCTGGTCACAGCTGAGTTTTTGCTCTTTTTAAGTGTGCTTTTGCAAGCTGCCACTCAGTGAGCTGTTTCTGCTGTGTGAATAAACTGGGGACTTCAGTACAGCAAATTTTCACTCACACTACACAAACAGCAGGTACTTGACAATGTTCTTTGGCATCATCCTGTACTTTTTGCAGGTATTTATGCTGCTAAGAGAAGTTATCTTCATTCTGTTGGCTCACAGAAGGAAGACACTTCTAAGATAAGGAGCAAGAGGGACCGGGCTTGCAGTAACTTTGCAGTAACCCCAGAAACTGGGTTCTGAAGAGGGCTCCTGGGCCTTCTGAAATGCAGAGAGCAGGCTTTGGCTGAACTTAGATTTAATTTTGAGGTTTTTCCTCCCTTCCCCCTAGAAGATTGCCAGAGGGAATTTACATAGTGCTGCTGAGCAAGCTGAGGAATAGAACTGGCAATAAAACTGTGCCACCCGAGTAGCATATATGAGGCACCTCCTGTATATGGGTGTATGAAAGATGTCTTGTGGAAAGCAGTTCCTCCCCCTCCCCTCCATTTTTACTTTTTATTTTTGATCCTATTAAAATACACTTTGGTGAAAACAGGCTTGGGCATATCTGTGCCACGCATATTGGATTTGGCTCATGAGTACTTGTACTCAGGATCTTGGAACGGCCGCATTTTTTGAGGCTCTTAAATTAAGAGGAGTCAGCAGTATTGAAGGAACTACCTAAGAAAAAAGTGTCATGGCATGAAGGCATCATCCATCTTTTGTTTGCAACTAGAAAGCATCTCATCTGTCTGAAAGTTTTTGGCAGCCATTCCAGTTAGTGCTGTTAAAGACATGCATGAAGAATTATTCTTTTTCCTTTTTTTTTCCTAATATGCGTCATTCAAGCCTGTTTATTCTAAACTGTTTCTGGGCCTTTATAATAGCATGAGATAACCTGAAAAGCTCAGCAAACACGGGGAGGAGAAAAGCAGCACAGTGCTGTCTCATGCTGCTCTGTAATCCTTAACTCACTCCCTGCAAGCTTGCTGAGGCCCAGGTTATCTCATGGGAGGCAGAAAGTTGCCTTGCATTTCTGACATTGTACAAATGAGGATGGCTGCTACTGATGTGATCTTTGTAGAGAAGATGCCCGTATTTTTGACACACTCTTTGATGGAGGATACCAGTTTCTGGGATGCTACCACTTCTCTTTCAATTTCTTTATTGCCAGTAGATTTTTACTTGCCTTTTTTTTTGTCAGATAAGCTTTTTAAACACAGAGCTGAGTTATTTCCCACTGTGACTTTAATGCTTCCTGCTGCGATTTCATTGCCAAACCTCGTTTACAGTTGCTGAATGTCAGTATGTACTTACAAAAAATACACAGAGAAAGAAAAGGGAATGTGGAAATGCTAGCTGAGCAGGGTGGTATTTTTATATTTACTCAGATGTGTTTCATGGGCCAATGGAAGTGAATGTCTTCTAATGAAGGCTTGTCTCCATCGTCAACTGTGGACCAGGTTGGATGAGGCTTTGAGCAACCTGCTCTAGTGAAAGGTGTCCTTGTATGTGGCATGGGGGTTGGAACTAGGTAATCTTTAAGTTCTGTTCCAACTAAAACCATTTTATAATGCTACTAGCGCTTGGGAATTCTTGTGGAGGAACCTGGGTCCCGGATGACCATACTATTTCTTCTGCTCATACACGAGAAAGAGCAATAGGGTATCATCTTGTTTTGTATGTACACCTGTTCTGCAGAAACCTCCCAACAACTCACAAACTGCATCCAGGTTTGGAATTAATGTGATTAGTACATTGCCTCAGGGAGGTTGAGCCTCAAGTTATATCATCGGGTCATAAATTACTGAAAGGCTTTTACAATGTAATGCTTCTTTAAAGATGCGACATGTGAATACAGTTCATAGGAGTGAGATGCCCATAGCACGGTTAAACAGAGCAAATATCTTTGCTAGCAGCTGAGTACAGAAAATTGGCATCATTGAATCGGCACAAACACAGTGTCTTCTTGGCTGAGATGTGTGTGTGGGCAAGTGTTTGCTTCAATGACTATTTTTGACCTATTCTGTGAATAAATAGGACTTATGCCTCTAGAGCTTTCAATCTGGCAACTTTCAGTAGCACTACAGTAACAAGGAGACAGAAAATTATTAGTAAATACACTCGAATAGAAAAATTCTTGCATAGCATTCAGAATTCCATATGTAAGCTGATATTGTGTGAAATGCACCTCCAAGATTATGAATAATAAGGGTTTGTTTAAAAAAAACCTAAAGATCTGATAAAAGGCTTTTCTTCCTGAGTTCCACACATGTTGTTGGCAATGATAGGGGATAAAAGAGCTGTAAAGGAGAAATCTGTAGACAGAAAAATAGCTGTGGAAAGAGTACCAATGTCCCCTACCTGCTTTGGTTTTCCTATTAAATTTACTTAAGATAAATTGCAGTTGCAAAAATCTTGAAAACCTACGTTTGTTCTGAAATACAAGGTGGGTGGTTTTGCTTTTTGCAGAAAGACATGAAGATAAGTTACCAGAAAGAGGTTAGCTAATAGTTACCGTGATGTGCAAGGCTGAATACAGTTCAGTTTATTCATTTTTGAGTTAGCCCGGTAAAACAAAACCTGTTTGCATGAATGAAACAAGTGGCTAGTATAACATCAAGTACAAGAGAAAACATGAACTGAAGCTGCTTGTTTAAATGAATCAAGTTCTAACTGCTCCAAGTATGATTAATAGGAGTGATTGGAGACTGTTTCTTCGCCAGAAGTCCTGATGAAAAAAAGCACTTGTTTTTAGAGAAGGTTGATGTTTCCCAGTAATCCTTTTATAGTGTTCAGGCAAAATCTTTTTGGGTCTTGATCTTTTGTAACTACAAACTGCTAAAAGCTCCCAAACTTCAGACAAATGCTGAAAATTCTCTAGCATTTATTTTTCCAACAAAACCCCTTTTTTTCAAGGCAAGCGAATGCTTTCCACATCACTTTTTGTCAGAAATCTAATTATCTATTTAAGAAGATGTTTCAACAGAAGATTTTTGACAATCTGAGTAATGTTGAGTTAAAAGGCTCCCATTTTAAAACATAATAATTTTTTTGACAGTACTTTACAGCAAGCTGTAATGGCATGTATAAACAACCAGATGCTCTGAAGAGCTAGCAGGGGCTGCACACATTTTGTTTAGGGATTTTTTTTTTTTTACCTTTTCCTGTGATTTGGTTTTAAGGTGGTCAGATCCAGCCCAAATCCAAGATCACGTGTGCATTGTATGATGTGGAATGGTGCAGTATTCCACCCAAGTTATACTGATGCTGTTTATGTCATGTGGTATAGTGCAGTGATAAACCCACTGGATGCATCACCTTGCACCTGGGGACAGGAGACCTGGCTGCCCGTGGCACTGTTCCTGTGCTAAAGAGATTGCTATCACCCAGACCTGAGCTAACCCATGTTCTGCTGCCTTTGATATCTCAGCATTTCTGTTTCAAAATTTAGTATTGAAATTTGGCTTGGGTGTTTCCATCCCTGGGGTGGGTTTACCCCTAAGTCTTCTTACATTTATGCTGCTTCTACATTGCCATCTGTCAGACCTGTCAGAGCCCTTAGATCCCTCTTCTAGGTCACCTTCTTGCCTTTCCCAATGGGAGTATAGCAAGCCTTAACTCCCACTGAGCTTTCCTATGCTCATGCTAATAAGATGTTCTTAGTGTCACCTTCTTCACCAGAGTTAGATGGAATAATGGTTTTGGGAAACAGAGACTCTTGGCTTTTCCCTCAGTGCTGACACTGCACTTCCAGTGGCTTTTACCAACTCAGTTGCTATCTCTGACTGAGTGTCTGTAATGTTAAAATTGAAATGGTAACACTCGTCTACCTGACAGGCTGGAGGCGAGAAGTGGTTGTAAGGATTAGTTTCCTAAAGGCTATAGCGTGCCAAATGTTATTAATAATGCAAAGCAAGAAATGTTCTGAAATAGAAACAAAATTCCTGCATTTTGCTTCAAAGGAGAGATTTACCAGAACACAGTAAAGACCTTGTTTTCCAGTCAGGTGGATTAGCTGGTGTCTTATGGCATTACATAGATACATGAAATAGAGAGTGGCAGGCCTTGAAGTGTTTCCCATACCTGGGTCACTCTGCACTGTTTAGCACATTAGTGGATGGGAGAAGATGACTCCTGCCCATGAGGTGCACCTGCCAAAAGCTTCCCAGGTTATTTTCTTGATTTAACATGTCATGGTTTGCTCAGGTAGTTATTTATATCCTTTGCTTTTAACAATCCCTCCCAGAAGAGTCAGTGGAAGTGTGAGAGAGGAAAAGGCTTGTCTCTGTGTCACTATAGGGGTGAGCAGAGATAAAAGGAGGGAAGGATGGCAAAGGACAGAGAAGAAGCCAGTGAGTATATGGAGTGAGATAGAGGGGAAAGGAGAGCACAAAAAAAGAGAGGAAAGAGAGATTCAGTAGCACAAGCTAAAAATAATCAGTGAAAGGAATGAAAGTTGTTTGCAAAGGATGGAATGTCAAAGTGCAAGAGATGGCAAGGGAGAGTGAGTCAGGGAATAAAGAAGAGAGGGAGAAAATTAGTTGTCTCTTTTATCCGGCAGTATTGATGAAGAGACAGCAATTACCCTGATCCATGCAAGCCTCTGCTTAAAAAGTGGTGAGGAAATAAATATGATTTCTGATCAAAGAGAGACAGCTGTGTTCTGCCATCTCTTGTGTGCTGTGGGATTTCATACTTTTCTGATGGTTCTCCACTTTCCCAGCTAAGCTGCTAGCATGCCCATCATCTAGACGCTAGTATTATGCAGTGCCTAGAGGGGGTCTCATCCATGCCAAAAGGGACAATGTAGCAAGCACTGGAAACACTCCTAAGAAGCACTAGGGACCAAGTTACTTCATTAATTGGTTTTGTGCATTGGCAAACCCCAAAAACTTACATGCTGCATATCACATCTCTGTTTAGACAACATCTCGGAGGCATAAAGGGTTGGGTTCATACCTCTAAGTGACTTCCTTCAACACTGATACCTGTGGAGGCTTGGGGGATTTCTCTGGACAAAATCTCATTTTACTCTACTGCTCTGCTGCAGTCCCACTCCCTGTCACATTCATTAACACTCTCTGCAAGAGGTAACATGCACTTCCATGTCCCTGCTGTAGGTACTGGAGTCATCTGTGGTTCTTGTGTTTGCTGCTGCTATAAGTAGGCAATGCAATCCCATGGACCAGCTCTACTCCTACAAAAGCTGCTTGTGAATTAGAAGGGTGCAGCACCCAGGCTTCAACCAGGAAAAAGCAGAGAAATGTCTTCGTAGCCTGATAGGAATTATGGTAGCTCTTTCAGCCACTTCCACTGCAACTCCATGTGTCCCTGGCACATTCCTTACATGGGACTAGTAAGGGTTGGTTCCTCTGCAAGCCCACTGATCTGGTGCTGCGGGATCAGCCTTTGGCTCCTTTGTCTTCTGTGGCTCCAGCAAACCAGTGCAGCAGTCTGGGCATTCTGGAAGAGGGTCCCTGTTCCTCATTTTTTTTGTAGAAGAGGTTTTGACCTTTGACGAATGAAGATGGTGGTGTAGTAAAAACTTTGGGGCAACTGCTGATTCCATCTTTTTATTTAATTTTCAAGGAAGAACTTTCATCTCTACGTCTTTAGCTTCCATCCACCTCAGAGGTAATGGGTGTCAATCACTACCACTTGATACTCTGGATGTGTATTATTGCTATCTGATCCACTGCATTTTAAACCATGCTGATAACATACCTTGCTGACTATCAGGTTAGGAACTAGTCAACCAGGAGCATAATTTCATAGAAATGAGCTGTGAGGAGAAGCAGCGTGAAGGCTTGATTTGAGTCTAGAGTTCTAGATTTCATCACTGATGCCTGCTGATGTGGCTGTGTGCAAGCCATGTAACGGCAGCACCTCAGCTGTTTTCTCTATGATTGGGATATATATTGCTTCCTTGATTGATGTTATAAATTATAAGGTACTTAATACTATGTAAATGAAGGTCCTGTAAATAATGCAGAAGTGTAGATGAGAGTAACTGAGTGAAGATGAGTAGAATGAAAAGTTCAACCTGAGGCAGAATTCCAGTCTGCTGAGTGAATATATATGGGGGGTCCATAAACTGTACTTATTTTCCAAGTAGAGCTAATTGGTTAGATATAAATCTTTAGCACTAAATAATTTTAAATATTTATCTAGTTGGTTCAGTCTGATTTTCTGAGTTATTATTTAAGAAATATGTTTCCGAGAGCATACATTAGGTTCAGACCCTGTATTTTGATCTAGGCCTGCTTCTACATTATAGGGACAAAATTCTGCTGTCAGGTACATAAGCACAGCTCTCTGGGATGTTGGTGAGAATTGGAGCTACAGAGCTAAATTTGCTACTCAGTATTTTTTTCATAGTGGCAAACTTCAAAAAAAATTTGAAAGTTTTTCTTTGTTTGTTTTGTTTGTTTGTTTTTGTTTGTTTGATTGGTTTTTTTGTTCAGTAGAAGCAGTGTTCAGTGGTGATGTGCTCATTTCTGCTGGGTGAACTCAGAGACTGAAGAACTTACATACTCCATAGTTTCCAGGACAGCACCAGTTTCAAGCTGAAGCTATGGGTCTGCTTATGAAGTGGATGGGTGGTGCGATGAGCCTTGTCCTGTGTTGAAGGGTGAGCTTTATGATCTCAAAGCCTGCTGTGACTTGGCAAAAAAGCTGCAGTTTTTCTATGTATTGCAGTAGATAGAGCCTGGTTATAGACTTGTGAGAGATAAACATAGTCAATCACATAGATGCAGTACATGAAGCGTGACAGTGGGAAGCATCCTCTGTGAATGTTTCCAGTGGTACACCAAATTTTGCTGCTTTCATGTTTCACCACAGGACTTGCCATTTCATTGAAAATGTCCCTAAAAGGAAGCTGGAAAAAACCTAGCTGAGAGTATAAAGGCAGAAGCATGTGCTTAACCATGGGCAGTGCTGTGCCTATGTGTGAACATGATCTGAGTGTAACCTATGAACAGCACCCAAATACTCTAGATAATCTTATTTTAGGTATAATGGTTTCAACATACAATTGCATCAAGTCTTGTAGAAAGAGGTAATGTCTTCCTTTTGGTGGAGGGAGTGCATATTGGCACTTCTGTCAGCTGCTCTAACAAAAAGAACTGCCTTTTCCGTTAAAGTGTTCTTTGCTCTTTTTCTGATACGAGCGCTTCAGAAAGTCTAAGGAACAGCTAGTCAGATCAGTAATGCTTATGTAAGGACATAGCAGAAACCAAACTGGAATTACATTGGCGTGTGAGGCTTTGGAAGGACAGGGAATTAGAGCTGTCTGCCAACTACTTAAAGGAAAAAATACCACCAGAGGCAGGAGCACTGCTTTTTTCCCCTGCAAGCAACACAAACTTGAAAAAATGAGAGTCAGTTTAATTCCAGTGGTAAATTGCTAACATTCTTCAGCTGATTTCTTTCCTTGTATTGTAATACACAGTGAAGGTAAAAATGCAGCAATTCAGACTGAATTTTGGATTGTGGCTGGACAGCCAGAGAGAAAAGCTCTGAATGGTGACTTTATAGGCATTAGTGAAATTCTGGCTCTTGAATGTAAAGGGAGCTCTGAAACACCTGTGTAACTAACTGCGAAAAAGCTAATATGAGATGGAGTCAGGTTTTTGGCAAGAAAATAAGGATTTAACTTTGCTTTTTATTTTGGGGGTTTTAAATTTTCTCATATTTGTGAATTTTCTCAAGGGATCCTCCTCCATTATGCCATGAGGTATATGTGAGATAGAGACACATTATATGAGTGTCATTTAAAGTCTTTTTTATAGCCCTCTGTTCCTAGTAGGTGTAAAATTAACCTGGCTTTAGTGCATTATTGAAACACCTGCACAATGCTGGATAACATCTTCTCTGCCTTGGGAATTCGTGTTTTTTTTTCAGTTGACAGATGCTCCCTCTGCTTGTTTTGAAGCTGGAAAAGATAACACAAGGTAGGACCTACATAAACAGAGAAAATTACTCTTTCAACATTTCTTGGCAGCAGTTGTAGGTTAGATACACATGGATGTCCCCTTGCAGATGTAGAGGTGATATTAAACTGAGAAGTCATGTGATACCAATTAAACACATATGTCAACTGGCTTCTTTTCAGTAACTTATTTTTCTGAGTGTATTCCAGCATCTTTAAAGAAAAAATAAATCTGACACTAAATAAAAAATAATCAGGTTTGGCAGAGTAGTATCTCCTCTTCTAGCATATGCTTACAGTTTGTTTTCCTTCAGGGTTACTGACATGGCCTAATATTGTCGCTGTTTTGTCTTTGAACCTTTGGACATAATGGTTTGACATGATATGAGTCAGATGGCTCAAGCTCTGCATGGCTGCAAGTTAAGAGTTTTGTGCAACTAAGAAGGGAAGTCGCCCTCTTTTCCCAGTAGGACCAACTCTCTCCTACAGCTTTCAGAAGGTCTGAGGTAAGAGTTAAGGTATTTTTAGATAGAGGGAAGTTATTTTTAAGGCTTGTCTAACCCCTCCCCACCCCCAGTTTTAATGGCTTCCTCTGAGCTGTCTGTGATTGGGGTTGAAGCTAAGGTACCTGGTGCTTAAGCTGAAAAAATGAGTAATACAGTCCTAGCAGTGCTTTAAAAAGCTCTTTGTATTGTCCCAAAAAGGCCTTTTTTTTTTTTTTTAACATGTAGTGTATAGAGAATAGAAAATAGTATAAAGTTTTGGAAGTAGGCTATAAAGTCTAGTTGAATACAGAATAGATAACCTGTGCAGTTCATGGTTTTGCCACTTAAGTGGTCCTGTGATGTGCATATTTCTCAGTAATGTGCTGTTTCTCATCCACTTGTTCCTACCTCTGTACCATCTCCTTGGAGACAGTGCAAAGCCTTAGGTGTCTGTACAGTGAACTAGATGAGGGAGCTGATCTTCCCTTCATAAGAACCCAGAAAGGAGGGAAAAGGCTTATTTTTTTCTTCTGAATCAGTTTCCTAGCGCAGATTATTAGAGGCCCACAGCCCATGAGATGCCTGATGGGCAGCGGTGTAGTGGTGTGAGAGCAGGGGGAAGTGGTGCTGCAGCATCAGTGCACGGCTGCTCATATACTCTGGTCTCTGCATCAGTATTCTTCTGCCAAATGTGCACACTGTTTTTTCACTGGGATATATAATCAGATGAACAAGTGAGAAGCTATAAAGACCGATACCAGAATGGCAGTTTTTAAATTAAATGAAAGTTTGAGCCCATGTAACATAGCCATTTTCACTAATGGATTACAGCCATTTATTCCCCATTAACCAACACATTTACTTTCATCCGTATGGGCCAATAGGACACATAAAAAGTATCAGTTTAGACTTCTGTGTAGCCCCTGCCAGGCAGACAATAAATAAATTTAACCTTCTCCTTGAGGCTATGCCTGATCACAGTATCACAGTATGCTAGAGATTGGAAGAGACCTCAAAAGATCATCTAGTCCAATCCCCCTGCCGGAGCAGGAACACCTAGATAAGGTTACACAGGAATGTGTCCAGGCGAGTTTTGAATGTCTCCAGAGAAGGAGACTCCACAACCTCCCTGGGCAGCCTGTTCCAGTGTTCTGTCACCCTCACTGAGAAGAAGTTTCTTCTCAAGTTTAAGTGGAACCTCTTGTGTTCCAGTTTGTGCCCATTACCCCTTGTCCTATCATTGTTTGCCACTGAGTAGAGCCTGGCTCCATCCTCGTGACACTCCCCCTTTATATATTTATATACACTAATAAGGTCACTCCTCAGTCTCCTCTTCTCTAAACTATAGAGACCCAGCTCCCTCAGTCTTTCCTCATAAGGGAGATGCTCCACGCCCTTAATCATCTTAGTTGCCCTGGGCTGGACTCTCTCCAGCAGCTCCCTGTCCTTCTTGAACTGAGGGGCCCAGAACTGGACACAATATTCCAGATGCGGTCTCACCAGGGCAGAGTAGAGGGGAAGGAGGACCTCTCTCGACCTACTAACCACCCCTCTTCTAATACACCCCAGGATGCCATTGGCCTTCTTGGCCACAAGGGCACAGTGTTGGCTCATGGTCATCCTGTCGTCCACTAGGACCCGCAGGTCCCTCTCCCCTACACTGCTCTCTAACAGGTCGTTTCCCAACCTATACTGGAACCTGGGGTTGTTCCTGCCCAGATGCAGGACTCTACACTTTCCCTTGTTATATTTCATCAAGTTATTCCCTGCCCAACTCTCCAGCCTGTCCAGGTCTCGTTGGATGGCAGCACAGCCTTCTGGCGTGTCAGCCACTCCTCCCAGCTTAGTGTCGTCAGCAAACTTGCTGATAGTACACTCAATTCCCTCATCTAAATCGTTGATGAATATATTAAATAATACTGGTCCCAGTACTGACCCTTGAGGCACTCCACTAGTTACAGGCCTCCAACTAGACTCAGCCCCATAGACTACAACTCTCTGGCTTCTCTCCTTCAGGCAGTTCACAGTCCACTTCACTACCTGATCACCCAGACCACACTTCCTCAATTTAGCTGTGAGGATGCTGTGGGAGACTGTGTCAAATGCTTTGCTGAGGTCAAGGTAGACCACATCCACCACTCTGCCATCATCCATCCACCGTGTTCCATACTTTCCTTTGTGTCCCCTATGAAGGGACATATTTACTTCAGGTGTTTTCCAGTCTGTATCCTTCAACCTTCACAGGGGGCAAAACCACAGAGCCTCCTGGGGCAAGGCACTGCCCTCAGTCCAGCAACATGTGCTTCCTCTGTGACATGAGTGAAAGGCTGATTAAGGTTGCAGAAGAGGAACACCATCCTGTAGATTTCACACATGTCCAGGTTGGTGGCTGATCTGTGTTTTGTGGGTCTGTAAATCCAAGCTGTGCTTAGGACAAACTTCTGACAAATCCTATAGATATTCCATACTGCCTGTTTTCTGTAGGGAATTGTCTGAACTGTTTTTCTCTGGTGAGACACTGAAAAAAGCTTCATTTCATAGTGTTCTCACTGTTTACAGTGTTTCTCACTGTAAAGCTTTGAAATAGTTTCTCACATATATACCTGTGCATATGTATGTGTGTATATAGGTGTGTATACATGTATGCTAATATAAATGGAGGAACAATGTATAATGAAAGATCCGATTGTGCTGTACATCCAGAAAAGGGTTTTATTTACTGTTGCACTCTACAGGTTGGTTTTAATTTATTTTTTTTTTTAAGCTATTGCTGAGAGCTGAAAGAGCCCTGAGCCTGATTTAGGCTGTAAATTTTGGCAGTCTTTGCCACCATCCTCATCCTCCCTTTAGTGACATTTTTAAAGCTTTCAATACGGAAGAGAATAACTATAGTGAAAGTCATTACAACTTTGTTTCCCTTCTTTGGCTGCAAACCTGATGAGGCTTGGAAGCTGCGTGGATTTTTTTTCTTTTTTTTCCTAACCTGTTGCAGATTGCTTTCAAAAAGACTTTGCATCTTTTCCCAGCACGCAGTTCAGGGAATTCTTACACTTGTAACCTATTTTTCATGTGAGATCTGTGTAGGGGTATCTATCTGATAAGCTCAAGATCACTTGGAGACCCCTCACACATTATGCATGGAGGCAAGGGAGAGTTCCTATACGCGTTGTGATAATTCTGTCAATCGCATTCCTTCATGAGATTCTTCCTCTGTCCTTTTTTGCCCTAAAAGGGACAAAGAATTTATGACTCACAAGCAGTTTGAAATTTTATTTAGAAGGTCCTGTAAATGTTAGTTTAGGATTTTCCTTTTCAACCATACACCAGCACCACCTTTACTTTCTATTTCATGTTTACCATCTTTTCAAGCTTTTTCACATTTGAGTTACATAAATCTTGACCAATCTTTTTTTTACTAGCACATGGATTTTTAGGACACATTGAAACAATAGGTATATGCATATATCAGCAAGAGAGTTGGGAGTGAGGCTTGTGTGTGAGTGGGTGAAAAGACAAGCAGTGTCTTGTCTGTACAGCATTAATAGGGTCAAGTGGGCTTGCTCTTCCCCATCCCTCCAAGCTTGCTTGGAGCCATGTTCATGCTGAGCATGGACAAAACAAAAGTAACATCTACCTAGCAAAGATTATGTAGGTATATGCAGGAAGAGGAGGAAATGTGGGGACACAGCTCATGTTCTTTGTTGTTTTCTGGAGAATTAATAGCCTGGTCCAGCTAACTGAAGACAACGTTTTTTTTCTGCTTTTCAGGCTTTACCATCTACCTTCACTGATGACACAACTTCAGTTACTGTTACCTATCAAGGCCAGGTTGCACAGAGCCTTGGGTGATATGATCTAGTGGGTGGTGTCCCTGCCCATGGCAGGAGGATTTCAGTTACATCTTCTTAAGGTCCTTTCCAACCCCAGATCATTCTATGATTCATTCCATAGGGAGGTCTGCTCACCCACAAAGGGATGAGGCCAAAAAAGGGTTAGTGCTGATCAGGCTGCTGTGTTTTCACAGACATCATGCAGGTAATAAAGGTCTGTGAGACTCTCATTTTAGGTGCAGCAATGTGCTCCATTTGATAGTTGTCAGACTCTGAATTTGGGTTTCTGCATGAGGGTAAAATAAAGCCTCTAGGGCTGTGTTAATTTGGGATTTAGTACTGTTCCAGTATCTTAAAACAACAGAGCATAACCAAAGCATATGTGCAAGCCTGTTTCTTCTGCATTCATTCATCCAAGCATTGATCTTGAAGAGAAAAAGTAGTTCTAGGAAATCTTTGGTATTACCACTGTATCCTATAAACACTTTTTTTTCTGAATGAAATTTAATAAGGTGTAAAAGGCTGCTTCCTTATGCTTTTTCTTAGCTGTCTTTCTATGTACTGAGGAGATGAATGTAAGGTCTTCGTTCTTTATTTGCTGTTGGTTTATATTAACTTTAGAATCTCAGAAAAGGATAAGGAAGGTGCTGGTCTTAAAAAAAAAATAATAAAAAATTAAAAGGTTCTCCACAGTATAGGTATAGTTTTAGGGCTTTGAATTTTTGCATGAGATCCTGGGCTTTAATTGGGAATGATTAGAGATGGCTTTAATTCAGTGCCACTCTAGAGTACATTTCATGTTAGGTGTGCAGTTAGCAGAGCATCACTTACCATCTGGGAGAAATAAAGCTTGCCCTATGCTGTCAGATATTTCCACCTCATGTTTCTGCCTGAATTCGTGTCATTGGTCTTGCTGCATGTGGGATTTCTGTGTGAAATGGAAGTGCTACGTTTCCTTGGTGCATGTCTGGTGAGATATCTAAACCAGGGAGATGAGATCTTTCTGAAACAGGCCATCTCCACAGCCTCGTACCACTGCTCATGGCAATGGCAGGGGTTGTTTTACTGTTAACCCACACTAGCATTTTGCTCGCAGTCCTTGGTGTTAACTGCTTAGGCCCCTGCTCAAATGAGGTGTGATGTGCTCCATTTTGACATCTGTTTGTTAAGCTTTTAGGCTGGCCTTTTACCTAGCATGAGTGATTCAAAAGTACCACGAGATGGCACTGCACTAGCTCTGCTGCAGGCAGCAGCACACACTTCTGAAGGGAAAATCAGTGCGCCACTACGAGGTAGTGCTGCCGATACACCTTCCGACCCCATGCCTACGGTATTACTGCTTTAGAGACAAGTCAAAGACCATTTTCTTGCTTCCCCGGAAGCTGGTGATGAATCTGCCCCCTAGCAGGGGTTGTTGTGCTAGGGTTTCAGGTGGAGAAGACAGGAAGGTTTGCAGAGGGAAATTTGAGAGGTGGCAAAGGCTGCTTTGTATGTTAGTTCATTGTACTGTCAGGCCACCACACTTTGCTGTCTAGAGAGAAGGTGCTCCCTTTCCCTGACACTCTGCTTCTTCTAAGGCTGTGCCATGAATGTGCAGACAGTGTCTTCTCAACAGAGGTTTTGTCTTAGAAAATTATACGCCGTCCTTTTTTGAAGGGGTTTTGTGCTCTTTTGTGTGCTTGTGAGGCTCTAATGATGAGCTGGGCTGTTCCCTCCTTTTCTTCCTCTTCGCTCTGGCATCTTTAATTGTTCCCTGACCCTTCCAGTTTCTTTGCTGCTTCTGGTATTAATTGATTTCACTTTAGAATCTCCTTAGCAGGAACTGTAACAAGGAGTCCCAGAGTGGCTTTTGAGCCATATTCTTTTTTTTGACAGCACAAGACTTCAGTCTTTACCCTATTCCCAAGCAAAGCTGACTTTGCCAGTGGAACAAACTGGGGACAATTGCAATTGCTGAGCATGACTTTGCAGCACCACAAGTTAACAGCAGAGTAGGGAGATGACCAAGTGGTGCCTGCCTGCCTTGCCATGTGCGTGCCCTGCTATGCCATCTGTTAGCATTACCCAGGGCTAATCTGTTAAATTTTCAGGCTGTCTAATGGTATTGACCGTATTTGTTCTGAGAAATGTAGGTCCCTTGATTTTTAGTACAGGTCAACTCATTTTTGCTGTTCTGAAACAAGCTTAAAGCTAAGAACTGACCTCCAGGTTCCCAGGGAACAAAAAGTTGAATTTGAGCTCACTATCCCCTTGGGAAAATCCTTAATGGGATTTTCTCCATTTCCTGCAAAGGATGCAAAGGTTGAGGTACAAACCTCGGATGATTTGCTTAGGGCACATCCAGAGAACTAGTACTGAAACTGTGAATCCTTTTTGGTCTTGTGTTCAGTCCTTTAACAGATGTATCGTGTTAAGGGGTATACCACCGATATTAAAAAATGACCTGCACATGCTCCATAGATGTCTGCTGGTAAATGCTCTGATACAGGGAGCAGGACTGCCATGCTAATAATTCTATTTGGTAGGTAACTCCTCTGTTGCCTCTTGTTTCCCTTGTCCCTCTTCCTTTTCTGTGTTCCATCTCTCAATCTCTTTATGATTCCTTGGTCTTTCCACACCTGTCTTAATTCTTCTGCCCTCTTCTTTGGTTTCCTTTTCTTCTTCTGCTACTTTTTTTCTTCCTTCCTGGAGACGGTCACACTTGGGCCATGGAGCATGGGCCAGACTAGCTCACTTTGCAAGCAGCAGCACTCTCATTTTCTTACCCTCTTTTCCTATTTTGGGAATAGCGGTATGGACAGAAGTCCAAACCTCTATCAGTGGGTAGCAGACAGGGCTCAAGCTGCCATGTGTATGCACTAGAGGGAAGCTGGGGAACAGGCTGCAGTGAAAGGGCAGGCGCCACTGATCTTCTGCTCTGAGAGAGGCAAGAAAGGAAGAGTGTTAAATCTCTGCTTCATTTAGCATCTCTCTACCCACCCACCTTTGGTAGAGCTGGCTCCAGGTAGCTGAGCTGCTACATGGTTAATAGTCACTATGCTGCCTCTACCCCCAGCCTGCACTTTTCTGTATTGTGTTTTTTAAGCCCCTGCATTCTGCTTTAATTTGGGACCAACAGAGTGCTTCTGTTGCAGTCTGTGACCTGAAATTTAAAGGCCATAGGAGCCCTTTCTCCTCTTTAATGAATTCAGCTGCAGGAAACAAGGGACTGGGAAGGGGTTTTACTGACTTAGAAATGGGTTGTGGGCCCTTCCAAGCATACACCTTCCAGACCTGATGAGAGCCTTCCAAACCCATCGCACTCCCCTTCTAACTTCTTCATTTCAAACAAAGTCAGGGGAAGATAGGAACTGCTCCCAGTTCATATGAATTCCTAGAATGAAACAGGGCATTTTGTATTTGTTTTCCAGGCATTTTTTTTTTTTTTACAAACACTGGGGACTGTAGATTCTGCAAAGTAGTGCACAGTGTAACTGACCTTGTAACCTTCCTCTTGGACTTTTCAACTACTCTACCTTTGCACACTCAAGTTGGCTTCTGTATGTCTCAGCAAAATGATGTGTAACGAAGAAGCCCTTTTAACAGCTCCCTGTGCTGGACAAAAAAGACAGTCCAACCTTCCTAAGACTAGTGTCTTTAGCTAGGGGAAGAATAGCCTGCCAAACAGAGAAGAAAAATTTGTGATGAACATGCTACATGGTTTTTCTTGTCCGAGTCCTTAGTTGTAATTTCACCATCACTGGGAATGTTTTTCTCTTGGGTATGTTTGCAGAGAATACCCCTAGTTAGCACTTATGTTGCCAAGACAGTTTGCAAACAACAGCTGAAAAGTCAATGAGGAAGAGAAGCAAAAACCTGTATTTTGGAGCTAGGGAAACTGAGTCACACACAGACATCTTGCAGAATATTATAAAACAGATCAGTTGTAGAGCTAGAAGAAGCAGCAGTTAAATCTAATGTGACTCCATGCCCAGTGCCAGCTCCTCTGTGATCATGACAAGATGATAGCTGAACCCTAACTCACAGCTCTGGAATATGGCACTTGATATTTTCTCTCTTGCCACACATAAAACTTGGAGGAGCTTCTGGAAAAGTTGTCTATCTTCTTTCTATACTCTTTTCCACTTCTCACAGCAAGCTGTGTCTGCCTATATAACTGTTTCTCAAGGACAGATTGCTTTACAGCACCATTTGGCCAGACTCAGTCAGAGCAGCTAATAGCTGTTTTTTAATAGGTTCCTTGTAGTCCAGTTTGTTGGATTTATTCTGCTTTA
Organism: Pezoporus wallicus; assembly: GCF_028554395.1. Classification (NCBI taxonomy): domain Eukaryota; kingdom Metazoa; phylum Chordata; class Aves; order Psittaciformes; family Psittacidae; genus Pezoporus; species Pezoporus wallicus. The sequence goes on along the minus strand of NW_026642179.1, from coordinate 8,480,101 downwards.
ATATGTTACCCATTTATCTCCCGCACTGTGCAGTCCCCATTGTGGAAATGCCTCCTGTTTGGCACTCTTTCATGTTTTTTTTACTTCTTGAGCCTGGTGGTAGGAGTTTACATGATGATTTGTCCCACCTGGCACCATGGGGTACTTTGCAGGATCCACAATTCCCTCAAAGCCAGAGTGTTATGAAATCCATATTGAGCCAGACTGTCCAGAGCTGAACCAGGGCAGAGGGCAAGTAGGCAGCTGGCTGAGATTACAGCTGGCCTGGTTTCCTGGGGAAATGGAGAGGAGCTCTTCCATCCTGCCCCTTCCTCTGCTTTACAATGCCTTTTAGGAGCTTCTCCTGGCTCTGCACATCCAGCCCCTGCTTTGCCATACTTTATTCCAGTGACAGTTCTTGCCCTCTGTCACCAGGCCAGTCCCCTTCCTGGCAGTCTGCTCCCTCAGCCCCAAAGCACAGCAGCCCTTATGTCACCCCAAGCAGAGCCCAGGCAGTTTGAGCTGCCAGGGAAGGGACAGGGGGAGACTGGAGGGGACAGCAACTGGTGTGGATGTCACATCTCCTAATTGCAAAAAATCACAGGCCCTGCCTTTGCTCCTGGCTCACTCCTGGCACAAGGGAAGCAGAAATCCCTGCCCTGTGGGGACCTTGCTCTTTCTCTGCCCTGTATCATGTGAGAGTGGAGCTGATGGCCAGCACTGCACTTTCCTCTTTTTAAGCCCCTTGTAGCAGCCAGAGAAGTAGGGGAGAGTAAAAAGAGGTTTGTGGGGTTGGAGAAGGAGAATATTGTGGAAGTTTGTTGGAAGCGACAGTTTAGGGATCTCAGATTAGACAAAGGGAAGTGCTGTATCCCAGAGTACAAAGATAGGAGGAGAGGGCCAAGGAGGAAGAGGAGAATGTACAAGTAAAAGGGTTCCTTAAAGCTCCTTTCTTCTCTCTTGGCTCCTGCCTAGATCCATTATCTCCTGAAAGCCTTCAGCTCACTCCCAGCCCTCTTGACCCCTCTGGTGTCCACTGCTTCTTACTCCCTGAACCTGCTCTGTTGCTGCTTAAAATTTAAATTTTACCAAAAAAAACCACCCAAGAATCTTTGAACAAGCTCTGGCCCGATGTATATGCAAACATCATTGTTTGCATTCTGTGTTCTGTGTCCATGTGTTGTACCAGAGCTGCATAGTACTCATGGACTTGCATCCTCTTCTAATTTCTGAGCCGTGTGTAAGGTCTCTGGTGGGTAAAGCAAAGTCATTAGCAAACTGTTGTTTAGAAAAGATAAAGTTTATGTAAACCTCTGCCTTGCAAGTGCCTAAGGTTGTGATGCTGGGTATACAAAACACTGAAACTGAAAAGCTTCTTTCTGGGGTTAAGGTCTGATAAAGTGATTTTCCTGCATTGCAGACAAAATGCAGGCATTCAGAAAGAAACAAATATTATGAATTTGAAAAGTAGTACTAGCCTAAATCCCATGCTTTAGCATACATACTTCTTGTTGAGAACTGGTCAAGTTTTGCAGCAGAAAATGTAGTATCTGCTGTCTTAGGTGACACTAGCTTTTTGGTTTCCCTCTCTCTGATGTTTCCTGATTCTGGGAGTGTTGAGTTAAATGTTCAATGGATGTTAACATCTCTTTCCTGTGCAGTGCTTCTTTTTGACTGTCCTACTATCCTTTTGGAACAACTGGCAATTCACATAATTTAGAAGGGTGTTCAAGCTTACCTGTGATAGCCTGGAGCAGTTGTGAAAACATGAGAAATGTAAGTTCTGATCTCCTCTAAAGGCAATGGTGCATGTCCAGAGTTCAGCCTATGTCAGGACCAAGTACATGATCCAGTGGGCCAGCTGTTCTATATAACTGAATGGCAAAGGATGCAGATTCTTTAGAAATGGCTTGTTTTCCTTCAAATGCTCTATAACTTATTTTAGAAATTATGTTCATAAGCAAGCAATATCCTTTGCACATCTGAACCCAGATATCAAAACCACAAACCGCCGAATCTCCAAGCTTCTAAATAGCACCATTGTAATCCTTTCCACTAATCACTCTTACAATTTCACTGGCTTTAGACTTCTGATAAATAATACTTCACAGTCATAAATACTCCTCAAGTCATAAAGCATCTTCCAGAAAATATTGGGACTTCACATGTAACATACCAGCAGGAATATATCATTTAAAATGCAAATGCTTTTGAAAAAATATTTGAATCTTCTTGTAGTTCATAAAGCAATAAGGAAGGAGCTCAAAACAGAGCTGGCTGTCCCTTTACTGATCACCTTCAGGGTTGCTGAGCTGTGATGGAAGGTATTTCTTCCCACTTGATGAGAATAATGCATTTATTGCATGGGCAGAATGGAGTTTATAGGTTCCTTGGCTTTTTGTTTCTGGGGCTTGAATTGAGCTGGGTCATATTTGTTCTCCAGTTCCACACCCTTGTTTTCTTAAAGGAAGTCACTGATGTTCCTATCTGTGGAAAAAAAATATGAAAATGAGTCGGCAGCCTCCACCTGAGTCTGCAGGCAGCCTGAAACCGTAGCTTGTGGATGTGTCAGGAGCTGTCTTGGTAGAATGCAAGCTTGGTGCCTGGTTACTTATGATTTCAGTGGTAACATCACAGATTGCTGCACTGCTAATCAGTGTGTGGTGCGGTAAACGGATGAACGCATTACAAATTGATGCTTTTTTGTCGTTGTTCTTTTCCCTCTTCAATGAGTGGAAGTTGTTTATTTCGACTGGTGTTATCAGGATCACCTGGCATTCTAGGGAATAATATTCCTATACCCAGGAAAAACACCCAGTTAAATATTTCTTAATTTTAGTTCCATCTCTGAAACTCTCCCAAGAGACGTCTGACAGAACATGTATGAAAGTAGATTTAAGAGCTGCAGACTTTGTAGCTGATGCAAGTTAGAACAGTATTGTACTTTGTGAGTGATGCTTTAGAAAATATTGCTGCTTGCTTTATCCCAAGTTCAGCTCTTGATAGCCGTATTTTATGGATAAACAAACACTTCATTGTCATTTAGCTACATTAACTGTTGGTTAAGTCAAAATGTCTTTGTTTATGATTTTTCCAAGACTTTACATATTGCATAAAGCATTTAATTTCTTTTTTGTTGGTACACAAAGGGACGGTCGTGCTTTAAAATTTATGAAATAGCAATTCAGTTTAAGAATCGAGTCTTTCAGTCTAAACTAGTAATTTCTGTAAGTGACTTTGATACACCTGTAATAGCTTTGAAATTGTCACAAGAAAAAAAATCTGCTAGTGAAAATGTATTTTATAAAAGATCTATTAGCCCAGTATCTTTTGGCCAAAAGAAAGGATTTGTGAGTGATAAGGGCTCTCAAAAATATATGCCTTGTCTTTCTTCCATCAGGTTCTGTTTTAGAGAATTATGTTAGATTTTCAGATACTGGCAATTTGCTGAATGTTTTGCTGTTCCTCATCTTTGAAAAGTGCCTGTTACACTAGCAAATGTCAAAATCCATGGATTTTGCCCTTTTATTTATTGCCCTTTATAAAGTGCTTATCACTGATATTCAGGGACTGTACATGCATTAAAAATGGCAAGGAAGCTGTCTTGGAGAAGTTGGCGTGACTTGGCGTGTTAGGCATGTTACAACATAAAGTGTAGCATACAACTGGGATGGGGAATGGACACAGGTAATCAATAAATATTCTTTGTAGGAAAATGTAAAATATAGCTACTTAAAACAGCAATCTAGGGCCATAACCACATATGTGCTGTGACTCATAACTATACCCTCATGTCTTAATTCCCTCTGCCCGTTTTGCAGAGGTGAGCACAATGCTCTTCCCCACTGTGACACTTCTCCTTCAAGTGAAGTAAGTATCGGTATCATCTGCAACATGGAGAAAAAGGGGTTATTTTATTGCTTGGGGGAATAATTGCCTGGGTGGCCCAGGCTGTGCCACCTACCTCCTCCTGTTCACTGCCAGGGTGCTGTCCATGTGATCCTTGGAGGTGAGAGCAGTGGTAGCCACACACCTCCCAGGTGATGCCCATCAGGCTGTCTGCAGATGATGGCTGTCAGTCACCCCAACTTGGAGTATGGTTCTTCACAAATTTGAAGGCTTTAGTATTTTCTTTTTCTGAGAAGCTGAAGTATACCTTCTGAAATGAGAAGCTTTTCTAAGGATAAAATGGGCAGTGCTTACTGGTGGTCATCTTCCTGTGTGGCCCCTTCACTGAGGTGAAGTCCCAGTGCTGGGACATGGTGCAGAGCTATGCTTTAGCCTAGGCATAATAAGAACTTCAGCCATCTTTGTAGTTCATGGACCATGTTTTTAATTTGTCCTTGTCAATGCCATTTAGTTATAGGAAACTGAAAAAAAATGAGAGTTGAAGCATGGTTTTTGTTGAGACACGTACTAGTGAGTGGAAGGTCTGCAGCCCACACCATGGTTGGAACATGGGGTCAGCAGCCCGAGGCACAGCTTCATCTTTTGAACCCAAAGCAAGGTATTCACCTCTGCTTAGCTCATGCAAATGCTTTATGGGCAGGCACTGGCTTCCCAGCCACCAAAACTGCTTCTTCTGCCTATGCCAGAGGGTCCTGCAGTCTTCTCCTGGTCATTTGATTGTCAGCCTTTTTTTGGAAAACAAACAACAATACAATAACAAAATAACTTCCATAAAAAGATGCCCTTGTGAGAAAAATAAACAAGCTTAATACCATCATATGTGGTATATTATTATAAATTGAAAGGTGGTTTTCTTTCACCCCCACTAAATTTTGAAGAAAGCTTCATTTCCAAAGGAAATGTTAATTTTAGAACTTCTTTAAGTTTATTTTTGTAATGATTTCAAATGTTGATGTTACAGTTACTGCTAAAATTAAAATGTTAACTTCATCTAGTTTTAAGAAGAATACTGATTTCTGTGTATGTTTGCAGCTTTGAAGCACAGGGGATGTCACATATTTACCCTTCATGGAGATGAATGTAGTGCTCGAAGTTCTCTCCAGTTTAATATTGCTTTCATGGGACCACACTTGGAGTATTGTGTACAGTTCTGGTGTCCTCAACATAAAAAGGACAAGTTCAGAGGAGGGCCACGAGGATGATCAGGGGGCTGGAGCACCTTGCATATAGGTAGGGGTAAGATAGGGGAGGGACTCTTCATCAGGGACTTTAGTGACAAGACAAGGGGTAATGGGTTCAAACTTAAACAAGGGAAGTTTGGATATAAGGAAGAAATTCTTTCCTGTGAGAGTGGTGAGGCACTGGAAAGGGCTGCCCAGGGAAGTTGTGAATGCTCCATCCCTAGCAATGTTCAAGGCCAGGTTGGACGAGGCCTTGGGTGATATGTTTTAGTGTGAGGTGTCCCTGCCCATGGCAGGGGGCTTGGAACTAGATGATCTTAAGGTCCTTTCCAACCCTAACTATTCTATGATTCTGTGATTCCTGAAATGAAAACTTATGATGGCACTGATGTTATCTTGATGGGTGGTTAAGAGCCTAAATATTAGATTGTCCTATTTAGTTCACACTGTCCTATTTTATTACCACCGTAGAACAGTAGCACTGCATGCTGTAGAAATACCAGCAGCAAAATAGTTAAGAAAAAGGAATAAATAAAAATAATCCCCTTACAGTGAAAGAGTTCCCTGAAATAATGTCTACTTGACATAGTTTCTGACCTTATGCCTTTGCTTTCCCTCCTTTCTCCCCCTCCTCCTCAATCCAGTTTTTCATTAAGATGTAGGTACTGGATCAATGGACTGAGGGCAGGTGGCTGCTTAGGTCCCATAGTCCTGGGTGAAATTGACTGTGATGATGAAGTGGACCCTCATTTTGTATTAAAGGCTTATGCTAATCCTTCTTCTCCATTAAGAAACTGCCACCAGAGCAAACTTATTTCCTTGTGTTTTGACAGAAGATGAGCAATTGCATTTGCAGAAGCAATTTGGGAGAGTGTAAAAGCTGTCACCACAGCTAGAGGTGTCTTTCACTGTGTGTGTTCACATGCAGAAGCTTTGTCTTTTGAAGGTATCAGCTTTTTCCTGACTGCGCATGTCCATACGTTCTGGTGTATGTGAAAGGATGGGCACGTACTGGACTGCAGGAGACTGCCTGCCAGTGGCTGGCCAGACTTCCTGTTTTCGTAGTTCTAGATGTGAGAGGTTTCTCAGTGGCTGACAGCAAATTTATCTTCTTCAGGGAAAAAGGCTAGGAGATATATTCTGATCCCTTGCTGCCTTGTGCCACATGCAGTCCTCTGCATCACTGCAAAAGGGACTTCAAAGTACCACTATTTTCATCTGGTGGCATGCTGCATGCCCAGGAGATTTGCTCCACACAGTGCTGGAGACATTCTGGTTTTCTTTTAAACAAACTGCTTTAGCATTTTGTTATACAGGAAAGAGCTCCACAAGACTCCATGAGAAATCAGACATGAAAAACAGAGTTAGGAAATAGCTTCAGAGGTAAGCATTGCTCTGCAGCCTACAGAGGTGGTGCAGATGAGAGCTGGTTCTTTCACTCCCTCCCTTCAAAATAGTAAGAGCCACTGAGGACTGCAGCCATCAATTCAGCTTGGTGTCTCCCTTTTGCTACATGGTCTTGGCAGTGCTACAGGACTTCGTTGTGTGGTCTGAGAGGCCAGAGATGGTCCTTTCCTCCCTCTCATTGCTACAGAAGATGCTGTAGCTGTTTTGTGCATTCACTTGTCATAGGGAAGCTCTTGGCAAGTGATTGTACACAAGGGAAGCACAGTACATGAGGGCATATGGGGATCTGCAGGTGTGTTTCAAGGTGTGTGAGTGCCCAAGGCAACCTGTGCTTGTGCTGGAGTTGGCCTGCTGATGGCACCAGACAGGACAGAGGGATGTGACTGATAAGGCTAAACATGTGGAAGATGAGGGATGTGGTCCTGCTTGTTCACAACTCTGGGAGTTGAGGGGCTTGGATTCCACTCCTAATCTTGCCACCACCCTCTGTGACTGTAACCCAGTTGCACATCATCTCTGTGCCTCAGTTGTCTTCTTGATAAAAAGGGACCACAGCTTTTTTTGCTGTATTGTTCTGGTACTTCATCTTAAAATTTGCAAATGGTTTTGAGATCCCAGACTAAAGGCTATTATGTAAACATAAAATATATGATGCTTTCTTGCAAAACAAACACAAAATTTTTAATTTTGCATTGTTTGAGCAATCTTTTGTTGCAGGAATACAAATAAAGATCACAGCTTTTCACATCATTTGAAAGAGGCAGTTTGTAGCAGTGTGACAGTAAAATACCTTAGGAAATTCAAGCACAGTTATCTCTGCGGAAAATACTTCAGGTTTTGCCCTTTTATCTTTCCTTTTCAATTCTGAGTTTCTTCCCCACACACCCTGCAGACAGTATCCCTGCCTGAGGAGATGCCCCCCTTCCCAATACCCAAATCTTCATTTTTCTCGCATCAGTGGGTGTATATTAAGGAGTGGGTGGTAGGGGGAAAGATATTATTTGACAGCTAATATTGTAAATGCTGTCTAATATGGTTTATATGTAGGAACAGTAATAGCTACTGCTGCTGTGATTTTGTTGCTGAAGGGAAAATGCAATAAATAGGAATTTCAGAGGAAGATGTGGTGATGAAGAAAGGTCCTGGGATTTCCTTTGTTCCTTTGTGCTACCTCTGTTAAATTTTCCTTCTCATGTTACTGGAATAAAATATAGATTAAACATATCCTGGCGTGCTATGGATGTACCACATGAAGGCAATATACATACCTGTTCCCATTAAAATTTATCTGCGTGATCCTCTGTGGAAAACAATGACGTTGTGTTTCATAATAACTTCCATTTCAAGATCTCAAACCGCTCTCCAAAGACCATTCATCTTTATACTGCCCTGTGGTAGGTTAGCATTACTGTTCGCCTTTAATAGGTGAAGAAGGTGGGATGCTCCATAACCACATCATAAGCCAGTAGCAAAGCTAAGAAGAATGCATGCTTCTGACCTTGTTTGCTTTATCCACTAGGCTGTACATTTTCCTTGCAACCTCAGCAGTGTCTGCCACTGCACATCATTTATTGGTTTTCTTGCTCAAAGCGCCTTTTGTCAAGGCGCCCAAGCATGTCAAAGACCACAGCACATATTGAGGAACAAGACTGTAAAGGAATAAGGTGCTTGGCTTATTAAAATAAAGGAATTCATTTAATGTGTCCCCTGACAGTAGAAGTAGTAAACAAAATAGTGCTTTCCTTCCTTTTCTTGTGTAGGCAGTGTTTCTGGAGACCCTTGGAGGAAGCTACTACCTGACTTCTGATGCTGCTCAGGCACAGTCTATGATAACAGAATATAAATCAAATATTTTATTATAACTCCTCTTCCAGAATCACTGAAGAGAATTTGACTAGCCAGAAAGTTGTATGATGTGGCCTGTAGATGCCATGGGTGCACTCACAAACTGGTCTGGTACCTTTTCTCTGGCTGTCCATTGCTGCATGTTGGAAGGTAGGTGGAAAGGACCACAGGGTTTCTCATCTGACCAAAAGCTCTGTGTGCATATCTTGTGCTGTCTTATTTTCTACAGGGATACTTGGGGTTTGTTTTTTTTTTTTTTTTGAGGGGGGGCAGTGCCAAGATACTTCTGCATACATTTCAGTGAAGCATTTTTAAGGGTAAAGCAAGGGGTTGTTTCTTAAGCCTTAACACTGTTCTGACTCAGGCAGGGCTTAAGATGTATTTTTCTTATCTGAGGCTGTCATGGGTGGCCTGTTACTGCTTTAAAGAACTGTGGTATTTGCACATTTAAGGACAGTTCACAGAGTGGACTCTGTAGGGTTTTCTGCCAGAATGTGATCTTCTCAATCCTGAATGTTACTTATGTATTGTTTAATCTTTCCATAGTGTCTTAACATGACCTATGTCAGATTCTCAGTCCTGGATCTCTCTGCATAATCTGGTAAACACAGCATATTTCTGTCTGCCTTCTCCACCGTCTTGGATCTTCACTGAATTTGATTGAATCTTGAAGAGATTCACTCTCTTGAATCTCCAGTCAGTCTGAAAATCTCTCAAACATTTCTATGTGATCAAATGCATATGTTTTAATGAGCAAATCTTTCAGCACTTCTAATCTCTTTAGTTTAAGTTTTCCTGGAGATTACCTGCATTATCTGCGTGATGGCATCCTGCTCTTTCTGTGGCCACCTGAAGTTTGGCCCTTTACAGCCAAAGGATGGGAGTTCAGCAGAATAATTTAAGAGCAGTCTTGATGCAAACTCATTTCTATTTAGGATAATTAAACCAAATTCTGTTTCTCTGAGTGAACCAAATTACAGTGGGGGTTTTCAAAGTTTATTCATCAAAACTGCCCAAGCTCTTCCTTCTGATAATCCCTGTGCCCAAGGAGGCCCACACTCTGACTTCATTCAGGGTTTCTCTTGTGAGGACTTCTGCTGCTTTCTATCTCCAGTACACAATCTGGACACTGGCTCATCCCCTGACTTGCAACATCTGCATGCGGGAAATCCTTCAGTAGAGACAGCTGTGATCTGGCCAGTGTCCTGCTCTTGCTGATGCAGTCCCTTCTGCTGTTGTTTGGTTTAATTTTATTCTATGAAATGGCTTATCTGCCTCTGCTGATGAGTCTGAAAGATCAAGACCATTGTTTTTAGCATTGTGGCTGATCATTTTCAGATTGCCCCAATGCACACTTTGATCATTTGTTCTTTCCCATTATTGAACTGGAGAGTGTCTAATTCAGCCCAGCAGTACTGAGTGCATCTGCATAAGGCTCTGCAGCTGCATCCCTCATACCTAATCCAAATTTTTGTTCATCCTAGTGCATAACCTATCTTGGTGAATGATTGTGGGTGCAGAAGGGTTAACAAGATGCAGGCTTATTCTGAGCTGCATAAGACACTGAGACCCAGATGGTGTGCTTAATTACTCTGGCCAGCTCTGGCACCATTCTGCTCCAGAGGGAATTAAATGAGGAATGGTACATCAGAGAGTGTTCATTTCCATCTCCCCAGAGCACTTCAGTAATACAAGCTCCGCAACACATTAGGCCCAGCCCAAACATCCCCTAGACAAAGTGGCTTTGGGGTGGTGGCTACCCTTGAGGTTCCCAGCTGGGCTTTGACATACTCCACGTAACATCAGGGCTTCACTGGGAGTACCTCATTACAAGTGACTTCACAACACCATTTTCTTTGCAGAAGCAGTCTAATTTTGATCATGAGCACAGCTATCATTCTCACAGCTTGCAGAGCCTTAAATGCATCATGAGAGCTTGTTCTACTAATTTTATTGTTAATCTAGTTCCCCCACTGCTCGCTGTCACTTGCATGGAAATACTATCTTGGTGGCTTGCTTGACAATATACTTGCCCCCATACAGAACTTACAGGATTGATCCCTGTTTGCTGTCAGGAGGGAAAATCCAAACCACATGCGTGGAATGTGGACTCTATTTTAGCTTCTTGCATGTGTCTCTGCAGAGTAAGGCTGAACATCAGGGGAATGCATGTGGCCACATGGCAAGATGTGAGCTGTTCCCAGATGGTGCAGCTCAGCCTTTCCCAAGGAGTTATGGCCTGGCTGCAGTGGTTGGGTCCCCAGTTAGATCTGCTCTCGCCTGCAGCACCAGATCTGGTAACCAGCTGTAAGGAGGAGGCTGGCTGTTCGTTGCTTAGCAGGGCAGTGGCAAACACGCATATGCCTTGATTTACTTCCTACATTCCTTCTTCCCATAACCACCAGGAGTTTTAAATGATAAAAATGCTAGAGAATGAATGCTTTTAGTAGGGGCTTGTGCAGTTAGAATTGCACTTAAGATTATCAAGGTGCTTTAAATTTCAAAGTCCTGTTTTTTAGACTGAACCTGGGAAGCATTCTGCATTTGTCGTACTTAGTTTATGGTCTGAAATAAAGCTTTCCTCCTCCATCCCATTCCCCACCCCCACACCCCCCCCACCCCCTTTTTTGTTTTTCCTTCCTTTTTCTTTCCAGTCCCATTTTCAAGTAAGAGCAAAGTTAATTTAGTTATTCCTGAGAAAAATAAAAAGGGGCGATAGGAAGTTTCCTTTAGGTGGTGGTGGTTTTCTGAAGCTGTTTTTCAGTAGTTATGCCAGATGTTTGAAAGCTGTGATTTAAGGTAGAAATGTTCCTCACTGAGGAGTGTTTCCTATTTTTCCAGAGGAAATTGGGTTTGACTTTACCACACTATTAGCACCAAAACTCACATACTGAGCCTGAACTGTAGAGTGTTTTTCCTGGGCTGAAGTGTACATCTTGGGAACAAGGCACTGTATGTGAGTGAATAACTTCACTCTGCAGTCAACTAGGCAGGCCTCAAAAGGGATTTAAAAGCACTGGCTGCTTTTCACGTGGCTTGGAAACTTAGGGTAAGAAAAGCGTGTCCCATAGCGCCTGCTGTTCCACCAGTCAAATAGCCTCGGTTGCCTGGGGAAATGCACTCAGCTCTAGAAGTCAAGAGGGCATGAATCCTATTTCCAGGTCTGTGCTTCACAATTTTCTGTGCTTCACAACTCCTCCTTACTGTGTCTGGCTGGTGCCAAGCTGGCTGGAATTTGAGAGCTGAAGTTCATTATGGAAATAGTTGCCACTGGGGAACAGCATTATGGCCCTGATCCAACAGCAACTGATTTTTATTTGACCAGTTTAAAGGGTTTTGAAAATCCCACACTGAATGTGTAGAGCAGAGGCTTTAGTTGGCACATTAACACAGCCCCTGAGGATGGCTGTGCTCCACAGAAGTGTCTCGACTCAGGTTAGGCAGAGACTGAAGTCTCCTATCTCCTCAGAAATAATGAGCCTGCGCACACTTTTCGAACAAAAAGGGGTGAGAGATAGCACAGTTCTGGTGTTCAGTAGATTAGTTTATGTATTTTGGGAGCTTTATATTCCTGCAGATTTAAGATTATCTCTTTCAATATTCTGCTTCTTTCACAAGCAGTTGTAAATACCCTAAGAAAGTAAATGGAGAAACACGTATTGCATTTGAGTTTAAATCTGTATGTTGTCTTGAGTCATGCACACACTCATGCTTCTGGTTCAAGTGTTGCCACTTGGCACTGGGCATGCATTGCCCCAGGGACATCCTGGTTTGTTACCAGGACGTAGAGGGGGAGACACTTGTCAGTGGGATTGCATGACCTGTTTGATTTGCTGTCACTGAGCATTGGGTGGTAGTGGGGAAGGGGGATGTGTGTTGCTTCAGGCACATGTTGCTGGCTTTGTCCTCTGCAGGTTAGTCATCTAGATCCACCTGCACCCTGAGTGTGACAGGCAGGGTAGCTGTGAGAGGCATGTAAAAGCTTCCTACCCTGGCAGATGGAGCCTGGGGGCACTTTGCAGCCAGCCCTGGAAGGCAATAATCATGAGAGGGATAATGGCTTGTTTCTGGTTAATAGATCCTGACAGTCTAATTTCCCCTGGTGAAAATAAAAGGGAATAAATCTTAGAAATACTGTAAAATCAATAGCTAGCAGTGAAGGGGCTGACAACAGGACCCTATATCCACAGCACATTTTTTTTAAATTGTGAATTCTTCATTTCACATTTCAAGCAGATCAGTTCCCTGTGGCTTTGCTAGAGCTAGGTAGTCCTCCAGTCTCCCTTCTGTCACACCAATCTCTTCAGTGCTTGTTTTACTGGCCTTTGAGTAAGGAATCTGAAGCCTTGAGCTTGTTGAAGGGAAAAAAGGTCTTGCCCAGGTAAGACCCACAGTGCTCTTGCTTCTCAGCTGCCCTTGGAGTCTGCTCCTACCTCTTCTCATAGGTATGCATGATTAACCTGGTTACAGGTCTTTATCTGTAAACAGTCTGACAGCCCTATCCTGATCCTCCAAAATAACCAAGCCATAGGGACCTTTGCTCAGCGCTTCATGGCTGTGCTCTCCAGAGGAATAACCCGACCCTCTGTTATCTTAGTGATCTGAAATATTGACAGAGTTAACACTTCAATTCTTTGCCTTCCCAAGGTCATAGTTTAAGATTCATGCACTAAGCAACCAGACTCTTCTGCAGGTAAATCTCCTAGTCCACTGAGCACAGTCTGCAGTGAGTGTGGATGGATTGGCAGCATTACAGAAGTAGAAGATAATGAAATAGGGAGTCGTTAAACACATAGTAATGTGTTAAACACATGCCTAAATTAATGCTTTGGGGAGTACCAATGTGCTGGTATTCAGCTTTGAGTTGTTGGACTAGGGTAAGGAAGCAGGGAATGGGATTTTCCTGTTGTTCTGCTGTGTTGGTAAGGGGTGGGAGCTTGCTGAGAAATGCTGATGGATCCTTGCTGCCACATGCTTTGCAGACAGAAGCACAAAATCTTTCTGTGCAAAGTAAGCTTGAGGGGGGACCTCAAGATCCACGCTTCAAGAACTCCTGGCTCCTTGGGCTGGCATGAGCATGGCTTGAGCAGTCCACCCAAAGAAATGTAGATGCAAGCTTGAGGAAGAAGATTTGTGCTGGAATGAGTGTTTTCTTGTCATTAGCTTCCCTGTGAATGAGGATCAGTGGGAAGAATGGTTTCTATTCAATACTCTCATGGACCCTATTTTAAAACAAGGGCAGAGAAACTACGTCTCACAATTTTCAAACACTAAGGATTATTTAGGTTGGTAAAAACAGTGGTAAAAAGCTATCTTTTTTAAAAAAGTATCACCTCTCAGATATAAGAATCACACAACAAGGATTTAAGAGAAGCCTGCGTGAGTGGTTGATCCAACCTCTCAAATGTAGGATTGGCTCTTTCTGGTTGAGGTCTCACCTTTGAGCTCTCGCTTGAAATTATGTCGTTCATTAAAAGGAAAGAAAGTTCTCACTTTCTTTATTCCCAGAATGCAGACGTTCTTGGATGGAGCCAAGTGAACTTTTTTCCTCAGCCTGTCCCAGCTCCCCCCTTCTTCCTCCCTGCTGAAAGACCCTGGAGGCAACCTGTGTTTCCTATGTCAGGGTACTGTCCAGGGTCTTGGATCTCAAACTCCCTCCATTGAAACAGGCTTCTTCTGTGATGTTGAAAGTGTTAACTCTTGGACTCAGTTTTAAGTCTGTCAGATGGTTCCTTCCTACTGTTTCCCTTTTCTTCTCTTCATCATGTAGTTTTCAGACTTTTCAGGCTCTCTCCTCACTCTCCATGTGTAAGTACGGTGCCCATTCTGTGATATTCTTTCTTTGCTGGCATTTCAGTTACTACAGGTAGAATTAAAGTACTGCCGGGAGAAGTTTGGGAGAGTTTTTCTTCACAGATGGCTGTGGTTCTCTTAAAAATTTTCTCCCCTGCCAAGATGTGCTCTTTTATGCCCTGATTTCCCTTGTTATTTGCTATTTATAGTGCTGATGACCTGGTGCAACACCTTTTGCTCTGTTTTGTTACTACCCAGGAGCTGTGGGGAGATAGTCTGCATAAAGTAACTTAAACTGAAGTATGTTTTTAAGAAGCAGAGGTACCACTCTTGTTACTATGTCACGCAAGCAGTGGCTTAAATCACCATTCAGAAAGGGCTGATCATTCTGCTGCTTACTGTGGGCTCTTTCTCCCCTCAAAACAAGAGAGAACCTCCATCCCCTCTCTCCCACTAAGAATACTGCTGATTCCAAGTGACACCAAATGCAGAGCAACATTAATGAATTTATGCAAGGAAGCCTAGTTTAAATTGTACATGTAATTATGGTTCTTGGGTGTTGTGAAAAAATGAAGAAACTGATGTGTTAGAGTTTTACCTCTCCATGTGAAAGGTAAACAAAAATTAGCGTAACAGATAGTCCATGCTTACAGAGAAGAGGCTGGGCAGAGACTCCCTTAGTGACTCCTATTCATAGTACATATTTTCCTCTGTCAGAGTAAAGAATGAAATAATCATAATATTTAATAATATTGATAAATAATGGCTGATTCATATGCAGTTTTTTTTCGGTTAAAGATTACAATGCTTGCTTGATGTATTTGCATTTTGAAGATACAGTAAAATACTTCTCGGAAGTTGTCCAGAAAATAATCAATGACAACCTTGGGAAATGGGATCACTAGTGATGTACTTCAGTCATTACAGAGGTGGTTTTGTGGAGGAAGGGTCTACTGGGTGGGAAATGAATCTGTAGTCATGTAGTCATGAAGGCGCAGGAACACTTTTTGGTCCTCAGGAGAGCTGAAGCCTCTTTCTGCTGTGCAGAGCCTGGGAAATGATATCCTTGTGCCAAGCAATATTTCATGTCAGTGGAAGCGGTAGAAGGAAACATAGAGGCCTGAAATGGAAGTGGGTTTCTTGACTTCCCGTGTTTTCTGTGAGACATATGCAGGTGAACACTGATTGTGTACATCTGCTGACAGTCCATGAGTTATGTCTCATGGAAGAAGCCTTTGTGGACATATCAGGCCTTGAGAAATGGTGAGAGAGCTGAGATAGGTGCTTTTGACAAATACTTCTTGTAGCACTGAATAATTCCTCCTGCTTTGGGCCCCTGTATGCCAGACACAGCAGGTTGGCATGTCAGGAGGGGACTGGTAAGCTGTAGCTTATGTAAGGGATCAAGAGGCAGAAGAGAGACCCTAACTCTGTAAATGTGCTGGATAGAGGTGCTACGAAGAGACAGCTTGAGGAGGAATAGGAGAGTGTGAGTCTCATGCTCGCTGTGTGAAACTTGGCAGATGTGTTGAAGTCATTTATCTTGAATCATTCAGCAGGTCAGTGGCAGAGGAAGAAGCAGAATACAGAATGCCAGGGCCACCATCATATCTCCAAAACCATATTGCCTCTCCAAAGTTGCTTCAGAAGTATGTGAAGTGTCAAGGGATACTGCATTTTTCTACCCAGTGAGCTCTTTGACATGGCCAGACAGGTGCTCCTTGATCATGGCTGCATATTCAAAAGCTGTAACAGGTCAATTTTACACAAGAGTTGTGAATGAGTTTTTCATGTGGTGAGGATCTTTTCCTACTGTAGGCAGAGGCAGGACTGTGATGCTGGAGATAAAATGAGTTAGCTCTTTCCACTGCAGCTTTCAAGGTGACCTTCATATTAAAAGAAAAAAAAAATCTTTGAACATAAATCAGGAAGTCTTATGTATGTATTCGTTTATGATTTAGGAAATGCAGTTTAAATATGTGGTGCTTTACAGGCACCTAAGAGAAAATGTCTAGGAAGCTTCTGCATGCATTCTGACTCATACACTGTGCTACGTAACGATGCAAAATCATGAAGACCTGGCTGGTGTGGAAATCAACCCTGGGAGGATTTTTAAAGCAAGAACCTGAGCCCAAGTTGTCTGAAATCAGTCCTCTGGGATTTCAGTCAGACTCTGCATGTGCTTTTGCCTCTTCTTACCCCGGTGCTGGGTTTTAACTGCAGCTGTGACTGGAGTCTCACCACAGATCTCCAGTGATTTGTTCAGGCTATGTGTAAAACATATTCCTCTGCCAAGAAGACTGCCTTTACTGAAGGGCTTTCCTCTGATGTGACACTTTTCTATACAGTCTTTCCTTTTAGGCCTCCCATACTCGAGGAAACCTAACTGCAGCCAAGTGGTATAAGGTATGGCATGAATAATCATGGTTGCAATCTAAAGGGTCTTGTAGCTTTGCCATATCAATAAAGAGTGCAACAGTGAAGAATAGGCACCATGCTACCTCAAACACTGCAGGCATCAACATGGAAAGTGTTGATTTTTCTTTCAGCAGTGAATGTTGTGCTTAGCAACCTTTTCACATCAGCTGTGCGGTTCTCAGTGATGCCTGGTATTGACTGCATCCGTTGTGAGGTGGCAGAGGCTGAGCACAGCCTGCAGGCAGACTGTGAAGCCTGAACCCTTGCCATGCTACAGTCATGCCTGGAGCTGGTAATGATAGGGCAAAACGTGGCCTTTTCAGTGCTGCCCTGCCATATCCTGTGCACCCATGAAACACTAGTCACCCAAAGGATTTGGTTTGTCATGTCTTGTGTGCTATTTCTAAACCCCTTCAGGACCTGGGGGAGGGTGAAATGCATTTTGTACCTGTGTGATTCTGCTACTGCTATATTTGTTTTCCCCAAAAGAAGGTAAACCTGGCATTGCAATCCAAGCAAAACCAAGGTTAAGAAATCCTGAACTGCCAAGAGAAGCTGAAACAATGTTTCTAGGATGGGACATCTGGTCTGGTGCTATCAGGCCCCTGTGCTCCCCTCAGTGGCTTTTGCTTCTTTTTTTTTTTAGACTTTAATTGAATATTTGTCTTGATTTGGCATTTATTGTTCATTTAACATTTAAACATGCTTAATAAATTCTGAAATGAAACCACTGTTGTATGATCATTGGACTTCTAGTCTCAGCAAGGGCAGGCATCAGCAGTAAAAAGATAAAAAGGCCAAAGTAGGGGCAGTGACAGCATAAAAAATGCTGTTCTCTGCCTCGATAAATATGTTGTGGGCTTGTCTCTGTACTGGCAGCAGCAGGGCAAAGGGTCCTCTGGTCATGCAGTGCTGTGCTGGTTGTAGCCCCAGTGCCAACTACAGCAGCAAGGAACTCCAGGAAGAGATGGCTCCTTCTCTCTCTGCCCCTCTCCCTGTGGACACAGGGTGCCACCTCTGCCCAGGTACCAGTGGTACCTCCTCTGTAGGGGTGCAGCAGAAAGTGCTGATGGCATGGCCTCAGGCACAGCGGGTTTTGTCACAGATTTAATTTCTTGACCTGACACTCTCAGTGGTTCCTTCAGACTGCCTCCAAGCTGTTATTTATCCCTCACTGTCAGGAGCCATCTCTCTGCTCTGGCTCCATTTGGGTCAAACTCTTTCTGAAGACAAATTCCTCAAGCCTCCATGTCCCTGCTGTTTCAGCTGCAGGTTCTGCTGGTCCAGGCACTTCAACTTCCTAGCCTCTCACTCTTCAAAACATGCACTGTCCTGGGAACTTGTTTTTGCAGAAGATCCCCCTAAATCTAGATGTAAAGGCCTTGAGAAGATCCCTATAGCTTTCCTCCTGTTTCCTGTTGGTGTTTGTCTGGGTGCTCACATCTGCAATAAATGGAAATTCAGTTCAGCGGCCTCATGGTCAGGAACATTATGTGTTTCCATGATAAAGCAGTCATGAGAAAGCTTAAAATAACAACAAAGAAAACACCCCAACACAAAACATATGTAGGACTGTTCTGCCTTAAATAAGTTAGTCCTGTACTATGCAAATATACTTAGTAGGGGATGAAGGAGTCTTGAGTTTAGTGTACCAGGAGACTCTTCTTTATGAATAAAGACATTGAAATGCCTACATCAGGAAACAGCTCCGAGCTGTACAGACACAGGGTATCCTAATGTCTGGTCCTCGCCTTCGTTTTCTAGCTATGCTTTCCTCAGTGGATTGAGGCTGTGCATCTTAGGAGTCAAGATGTGCAGGTGATGACTTGGAATGGCCACTGGCCACTTTCAGGCCTCTGGAGTGCAGCTAAAAAAGCTCAATAGAAAATAAGATTTGGTCCCATATATATAATCAGTGGGAACCCTACATAGCTATGTGCAGTGGGTGCTTTGTTGGTGTTAAAACTGTTTGTCATGGTAGGGCCTGAGCAGATGCCATTTTCCAACTCATTCCTGTTTCCTTGGGGAGTAAACCTGGGAAGACGACAATGACAGAGCTGCAGTGGTTTCCCCACTTAGGTGGACCCCAGGGCTTTGGGGTGCACTGCAGAATGCACCTTCCTTGCAGTGAAGATGAAGCCAGAGAGAACTAACTCAGATGTGGCTTTCCACCTTCTTTTTTATAGCTATTAGGAAGTGTTTTAAGAGCAATATGTGCCCTTGCTCAAAACCTGTGATGAATATTTTCCACCTGGTGCTTTCACTTATGAAATCTATTGCTCCTCTTGGCTATTCGGTGGAGCTTAATAAGCCCTATCCTGAGAGATATTTAGCTGTGTGCTGATGCTGGGAACTCTGTTTCAGACTAGAGAGCATGCATTCTTCACGCTGAGCCATGTACTAAAACACCATGCTGCAAAATATACATCCTATCTTCTGTGCAGACACACAGTGAGCATACATAAAAGGTAGGGAGAAGCCTACAATATAATAATCAAGTGTTTAACAGACAACACTCAAGAAGCTCTGCTGCTTATCTAAGAGAGGGAAGTGAGGAACTACTCCCTGTTCTGGGAGAAACTGTAGTAGTGGTAATAAAAATGTTATTGGTTGTTAATATTTCAGACTATTCAGAGCAATAATGAGATTTCTACCAGTTTTGAAGTCCATATGCCTGAATACAAACCTTAAATCTCAAAATCCTTGGAGTTTTTTTTGTGAAGTTTAGATTATGAATTTGAAACTACATTTTACAGATGCAAATCTGTGTGCAGTTGGAAGAGTCTGAAACTTGGTCTGACAGTTGTAGCTTTGAAACTTCTTTGCACATTTGTAAAGACCCCTCTCCTCCTGCCTTCATCCCATGATCTGTCAGTAGTTCTTTTTCTTTCCTACGGTTCTGCAGCAGCTCTGCGATGTGCTTTATATTAGGTGTAAGTTAGAATAACATCCTGGACTACCACAGGTTTGGGAAGAGCACTGGAAAAGCACTTGACTTGAGGGGGATCAGAAAACTGTTTTCCCACTGTGTAGCTGTAGTGGGAAAACAGAATTTATGAAGGCAATGGAGAGTGGTACTGGCTAGCTCCAGTGCTTAGTCAGAATTACTATTATTACAGCCCTGTTGAAATATTACAGCAAAATATACCAGTGATTGTGTGTGTGTGAATTAAAGGTAAAAGAGCACTGATGCTGATTATGGGAACAGGTGTATAGGTCCATCCTCATTCTCCACTGAGATCTTTTTCAATATGTGAATCTCACCTAAGCATGTTAGAAGGCTCTGAGACAAATTCATTCAAAAAGTTAACCTAGGTCATGTGCAGAAGCCAGCATGGATGTCCTTTTACCCCCATTCCACACCTCAGCCTATTATGTGATTGGCCATGTACACTATTACCTTCTGAAGATCAGTCAGCGGTGGGGTTCAAGGCTCAAAGAACCAGTGACCCGACCAGAGATGGAAAAATCATAAGAGGAAGAACTGAATGTCATTAATTCCTGCACTAATAACTGAGAACACTGACAGCTGGGTTTTATTTGGTCTTCATTTTCCTGATTGTCCCTACTTCTGCCAGTACTTTTCAGATGCTGTCTCCAGTCTGACATTCTCTCTACAGTCTTGAACACCAGTTGAAACACTACTACACCTGGGAGGATGGTGTTAAATGGCCTGCTATTCCAGTGGCTGCAAGGGTTGGCTGCTAAAGAAATTTGTTAAAACCTTCAGTGACAGGAACAAAACTATGCTATGTTAATATGCAAAGGCTCTAAAATGTTCTTTCCCTAAAAACATGCTGCATATGACTATGGTGCCTTTTAAGGATGCTCTTTAAAATATTTTGTTCTTTTTTTAATTGATCTTGGAATTGTACTGCTACTAGTTTATAAGGAGTAGTTGTTGAGTGTTAGTAAAATGTATTCATAAACAATTTGGCAAATTTTATTTTGGGTCATATTTGTTCCTTTTCCATGTTTTACACAATTGTTTTCTTTCCTTGTAAGTATGATTTTGGTACCTGTTTATGAAGGTTTTTTTATATTGAAAAACAATGCAGTCTGTCAGTAGACAGACTTCTGGAATGAAAGACTTCCCACTCTCTTCAGTCTCTGTTTTTAAAACACTTTGGTTTCTTCTTAGCATTTACATTCATCTTGTTCAGAGAACTGAGGCAGCTCTGTGGGAATCGAGTGATCAGTCGTATAATTGATCTTATAGCAGCCTTCCAGTACATAAAGGGGGCCTAAAAGAAATCTGGAGAGGGACTTTTTACAAGGGCATGTAGCAACGGGAGAAGGGGAAATGGCTTTAGGCTGAAAGAGGGTAGATTTAGAGCAGATATGAGGGAAGAATTCTTCACTATGAAGCTGGTGAGGCATTGGCACTGGTCGCCCAGAGAAGTTGCACCTGCCCCATCCTTGGCAGTGCTCAAGGCCAGGCTGGATTAGGTTTTGAGCAGCCTGGTCTAGTGGAAGGTGTCCCTGCCCATGGCAAGAGGTTGGAACTGGGTGAGCTTTAAACTCCCTTCCAACCCAAACCATTCTGTAATTCTATAATTGTAACAGTTGTTCAGAAAGGGCTTTTAATAAGCAGTTCATAGGTCAGATTTGGTCACACTAAATCTTTGCTCGTCAGTATTAAGAAATGCATTTTTAGGAGTTAGTTTTTTCACAGCAAAATAATAAAATATCACGGAATATCAGCCTCTAAATAAATTATTTATTTTCAGTAATTCACATATCTCTACAAGAGTCTAATCCAGCATCCACTGGAGGTAGTATGAATTTATAGTGATGTCGGAGGTCATTGCTTAATGCTGTCAGTGATTTCAGTGGGGTTTTCTTCTATTTTTCCATCATTTGGACTTTCTGAAAAACCTGTTCTGGACTCCCTGCATCTTGTGCTAAATAAGGAATAGATCAGTTGTGGTGGTCTTTGTTGCATACATAGACTTTGTACTCTTACCAGGAATAGAATTACGCATTTTTAGCTTGTGTCATAAAAGATCCTTATTTTTTTGCTGGAGGTTCTGATCTCTCCATCTGTCTGATAGGTGATAACTGGGGTATCTGCGTAGCCACATGCTAAACTTGTAACGTCATGGGGGTTGTGATTACCACACATCTTGTTTTCACTGAGACCTGCCAGGAATGGGGAAACTTTGGCATGCATGCTGAAAGCTGACTTGCATTCCAAGTCTCTGTTGGGCAGGGAAAGACTGGACATTTTCCTCAGAAAGCAAGGGAAAAAATGAAAAAAGGTTGGGTTTCAGTATTCTTCCTTAATTGTACCACTGGGGCTTTGCGGTGGCCTCTTTCGTGGTTGATTGTGTAGTGTTCCAAAACAATGCCACTACAACATCTCTTGACCCCATACTCCTCACTGGCAGACATATGGGGCTGTGCAGTGGCCCGCAGACCACCACTTCCAGAGCAGAGGTTTCAGCCCTAAAGTTAAGGGTCCCCAGCTGTCCTTTGTTGTTTGTGTCAGGGACGGGTAGCAGTAGCTTAGGAAACACAGTGGGGTGGGAGAGCTCTGCAAAGCTTAACAGCTAAATTAATGCAAGTTGGTTGTTTTTAGAGGCCTGAATCTTAAGGACTCTTGTACCTGCCTTTGCTCAGTTTCTGCAGGCTGAGCTGATGTGTTTTTAAACCCTTTCTTCTGCATAGATGTCTGTACTGTGCTTTTATTTGACTCTTCTGGCGCATACCACTTCCAAGTCTCCTAGGCCTCCAGGGCCAGTTCTGGTCCTCACAAAATATACCATGTAAACCCATTTTTTTCCCAAATCTTCGTTTTATGATTGCTCCATTTGATGGCTTATTGCCCTGGGTCATTTGAAATACTTAATACTGTCTGAGAGATTCCAAGTTGGTTACCCTTCAGCTCACACATCACAAGATGTGACAAAATCAATAAGATACTAAAAAAAATTTTCTGCTTCAGCTTTCTTATTCCTTTGGCATGTTCCTTGTGTTTTGGATTCTCTTGTAAGACCAGGATCCTTCCTGGTTTTCTGTACATGACCTCTTCTCTGCAGTGGAGTATCTGTGGCATATTCTGCCTTTCTTTTAAGTAGGTGATGAGCAAAATTTGTGTTTAAAACTTGCTGTCCCACTTGACAGTAACATCTTGGCTGGCATGGTTGACTGATCACATTGCCTCACCAGCTTTCTTACTGTTTAATTACCAGCTTATCAAAGTGGATGTTTTTTCCTGATCTGACTGTCATTTCAGCTCAAAGTATTTCTTCTAGCTGAAAATTATCAAGGTTTATTGGTTCTTTTTCAGTCCAGTCCTGCCAGCCTTACAATTTCATTTAAAGACAGAGATCTAAGAAGAAAAGAGGCAAGCAAGCCGCTCATACAAAAGCTGTTTGCAGTTTGAATGCAACTCTCCAATATTAAGCAGATCTCTGAGACAGAGGAAGCAGATCATCAGTGCTGCTGTTAAGAAAATAAGAAAACAATTCAGAGAGGCCATACCAGTCTGAAGGAGTCTGGAGGCCTAGGGGAGGTGGCATGCAAGAGATTTTCTTCCTTTTCTATTTTACAGTCAACTACAGAGATTTTTTTTAGGATAGTGACATATCAGTATGCCTTCTAGCATTATTCTCCTGTCCTGTTTTATTGGGGTTATAGTCAGTGATGCCTAATGGAATTAAGCACTGGCTCTTTTCTCTGCAGCAGTCCAACTGGTCATGCAGTGGTTAATGTGAAGAGATGTAACAGGAGAAATAAATTGCCTACTTGTTCCTGATGGCTACCAGAGTGCTTCAATCACCCCAAACCCAGTGTGTGCCCCTGTGCTCTCATTTCTGCAGGGATAGCTGGCTTCATTCATTGACTGCTTTGTATCTGATGAAAGGAAGAGGATCTCAGAGAATACACACCTCAAACAGGCCGTGAAATCTGAGGCAACATTTTTGCTCCAAGGCCTTCTTTGGGCCATGAGGAGTCAAAAAATAACTGCGAGCAGGGTTAGCAGAACAGCCAACCTTTGTTCTACATTTTCAGGACTAAAAGAAGGTTGTTGCCCTTAACATTATCTCCTATTCCTAGCCAGTGTTTTTGTTAATGTTTTCAGTGTGCATTTGCCACAACATCCATCTTCCTCCAATGCTTTTTTTGAAGCTAGTGAAATAAAAGGGAGAGAGAAAAAAAAAAGATATTTTAATTTCTAGCCAGAGGGGATAGCGCTATCTCTAGGATGAATTTGGAGAATGTAAAATATGTTAAATAAGCTAGCTTTGTAGGGGTACTGGCTGCTTATAAATGATGTTTTGCTTCTGGTGCTCTCTGACATGCAAAGAGCTTTGCCCCGCAAGTGTTCATGTCCCTCATCTGGTAGTGAGAAAACACTACATATGCAGTAGCTGATGTTATGGGAAAGTGTCCTTTGCTGCTCTTTGGGCTGCAACTGTGTGAGGAGTGCACAGTGAATCTCTCTTTTTGTTACTCTACATTCTCTTCATCTCTTTTCCTGTTTTGTGGTGGCTTTGCTGTGGGCTTTACGTCCCCAGAAACTGTGCTTTTCTTCAGAATGAGGACAGCGCAGGCAACAGAAATGCATGTTTCTGCCTCTCACCAGAGCACTTCCATCCTTAACAAGAAGATAAAAGGTGAGAAGATAGTTTGTTTTTCAGACCTGATTTCATTATTGGGTGGTAGCATTGGCTTCAGATGACTGCACAGTTTTCTATTGATGTATTTTACTTGTTTATTTTCTGTGACATGGAGCTCAGTGTTTTCTGAAACTTTTAATTCCTTTCTCACAGCTGTCCAAAAAAAAAATCATTAAAGTAGAACAACTTTCATTTTTCTTTCATTTTGTGTGGAGATGATTTGGGTTCTTTCTGGTGACCTCAGTGGAAAAGCTTATTGTCCCATTACCACTCACCCAATCTGTGCAGTCACTTATTCTTACGTCATCTTTGTGGTTAGATAAAGATTTTCTTTGTGTGGTGTGATGTGATGCTGGTATGTGAGCTCATCTTCTGCTGTGTATGACAGGGGAAAAAAGCAAGTCAAAAGAATTAAAAGGTTATAAAGGAAAAAAAGTGGAGATGAAGAGGAAAGCCAGGCAATGAACTTCAGGTATTCCAGGTCCCTGTGGGACTTACAACAGGGGTTTGGCATGGACTTCTCTCTAGTGCATTAAAAGAATAAGTATTAATATCAGGACATCTGCAAACAAAGGGCTGAATAGCCACAAAGGGCATGTATTTTGAGTTCTGGGGACTTAGTTTTTTCCCCTTTACCTTGTAGGACACTTTCATACCTATTAAATTCAGGGCAATGTGTGTATAAAATGCTCTTAAATCAGCATTCTCTATTCCTTCGCTGCAGGCATTTTACACCTGCTTGATACTCACAATGTGTGGGTGAAAATCACTATACAAGGCAATCAGGCCCTGTACTGCTTCAGAATGGCTTCAGTAATTCACAGTTTATTTCAGTTGTGTTCATGGAAGTGTACAGGTTTTTACTTTACACCTTAAGATCCTCTAATCAGTGTGTGCAGCTGGCTGGCTGAATTGAATGATTTTAACTTCTAGAAGCTGTGAGTTCACACCCTTCTCCAGGGTTGTCTTTCAGTCAGAATATGCCACAAAGCCTGTTTTCCTCAGTGTGAAACGAAGGACTAAATTTCCTACATACTGTTATTCTTATCAGCCCAACCATGCTGCATAGGACTACAGCATTTCAATGGCTTTTTGTACTGAGGAAATAAAACCTATGAACTCAGGTCTGATTTTCCAGAAAAGGTGCATGCATGAGGAGAGCTTTGCTCCATATGAAGGAAGGGGTTGCACTTTGAACTCGCTACTGCTTTGCTTGAGGAGCCCTCATCCCCTCCTATTGCTGTTCCCCTATTCTTCTGTGCAGACCTTTTAAGCAGCTGTTGTGCCAAGCTCCATGGAATGAGAGTATTTGCCGGTGTGTTTGCAGCAGCCCAGGAGGAGATGCTGAGCAGCAGCATGCATCTAGTGTGCAACTGGCAGAAAGGAAGCAGTTAATTAGCTTTTTTTATGCCAATGTCAATATGTTTGTATTACAATCATGGGTCCATGTTGGTACCCTCAGGTGGCTAATTTACATGAAATTTCTTGCTTGTGTTGAGCTTTAAACAACATCCTGGGTAGCCTAGTGAAAAAGGTTGTTGATGGCTTTTATACAAAAGATTGGAAATTAAGGCCCTGTTGGGACTGTGCAACAGCACAAAAATATTAATACCTGTCTTTCTCTCCCTTTTAATAAACAAATCCTTATTGCTGTTTTTTCCCCTAAACAAAAGAAATGGTCCAAAGCATTTAAGACATACAAATCCAAGATGTGCTATTTATAAAAAGAGGCAAGGCAGATAAGGAACGATTTATGATGCTTATAGAGCAACTTTCAGCCAGCTGGGTCACACTGATTGTATACACTCTGAGTGACTCTGTGTGTTGTGAGATAAATGAAAAAAGTAACTTTTTCCAGAAGTAAGTAAAAGTAAAGTATATTACTATAACAATAGTTTAACAAATCTGCACATTAATTTGAAGGAGGCAGAAAACAACTGAACAGCTGGAAAGATAAATGTACTGTAGTTGAGTGGGACTTGAAGCAGCACTAAAACCTTTATTTCAGTGAGCAGTGATGTGTTACATTAGTAATGATGAATGTCTGCCACTTTGAGTGTACTCTTGTGCAGAGCTTTGGCTACCCAGAATTCAGGAAACCTGCAACAATTTTTGCCAACCAGAGCATATGACCAATTCTACATTGTTTCTTCAGTCTAAATGAATTCCTGAAAACCACAACCTATAGCTGTTTTGGCAAGAGTTGGAAAGTTTTATTGGAGAGGATTTCCTTGGAATCCTTATTACTCTCTGTTCATTATACACCTTCCCTAGAAATATACTAGTTTAACTCCTTCCTGTGGTGCCTCACCTCAGTCATCTTCATGTCAAGGTGTGATCCCAGCTGAAAGAAACAGCAGTTACTGTTTGTAAGGAACACTGTCATTGAGTGTTTTCACTTGGAATGTGGTGAGCCTCTTTCACCATGGGCCCTCCACTCTGAATTTGGTGGTTAGAAATCTGAAGATGGTGGATGGGCTTGCCATCACTGCTCCATGTTTTAGTTTTCTTCTGGCATTGGAGAAGTGCCAGACTCTCCTGACTGCTCTTCTTTCACTGTGAATTAAGAATCTCGTATCACTGGTTGTGTTAACAGCTCTGGCTGCTCTGCACCCCTGCTCTTTGCAGACTCTTCTGTTTCCTGAATCTGTGAGTTTCCCCAGAGCATTACCTGCCTTTGGAAAGCTGTCTTGAAATTGTGCTTTTGCTTCTGCATCACTATGTTGTCATTCTCTGGGGCCAGGACCCTTTATAATTGCAGAAGACTGTAGGGGCTTTGGTTTTTCTGTGCCAGGGTGACCATGGGAAACATGTACGAGATGCATCCTCTCTCTGTGCCTATTTCTAATGAGATAGCAGTATAAGAAGCCTCTCATCTTCCTGACATCAGAAGGATTAATGCATTCAGTGCTTGCAACACCCTTGTTCAGTTTCTTCTGTAAATCAGGCATGAGGTTTTCACATGCAAGTTGCTGCATCCTGCATTTCATTGGTGCTGGTTAGCAATGTCTGCGGTGCATAGTGTGCTTTAACACATCCATTCTGCAGGATGAATAACTGGAACAGAGTACGGGTGGATGGGCTTTTCCAAAGATGTATGGCAATCAACTGCAGAAAGGAGAACTTGAGAATTCTAACTGACTCTGTTCCTGTAATTGCCAAGCTGGCTCATGGTTGGAGAGATGAGGTAGTTTAGGAAGCATCAATGTTTGATGATTGCTTTCTGATCAAGTAACCCAGCTAAAGAACTCAGTTTACCATGTGAACTCCAATAAAAAATGACGATATATAAGTTGAGAATCTTTCAAAGATCATAAGTGCAGCTTCATTCAAATCCTTGGTATTTGTAGTGAGGAATGTGAATGCATCTATTTCCACACAGTAGCTGAATGTGCTGTTAGAAATGACAAATATGTACATGACAAGTAGAGGCTTATAAGGATCCTGTGATTGTTAATACTCATTTAGTCCAGAGAAACAGCTGATACATCTGCTTTTTTGTAAGGTATTTGAAAGATGCATCTTTCTTTTGTCTTAAGAGATATAATCCTGAAAGAATTAAAGGTGAAAGACGATCAGTTGAGCTGTTGATCCATTGATTGATCAAGATATCACATGAATACTTATATGACCTTGTAAATAAAGTGTGTGAGCTTCTGCTAAGGTATTAAAAGGGAAATAATATTATTATTTTTTTTTACCATTCCACAGAATGTTCATGTACATGCATATGTATACGAGTATATTACAGCAGATGAAGGCGTAACTTGCAATTCCATTGAGAGACAGTTACAGAGATTGGTTTTGTGTTCAGCTCTGAATGTGGGTAGACCTGCACTTTTAACAAGTGCAAATTTAACAAATATGTGAATGATGCTTATAGCATGTAATATATCCTGTGATATATTGTATCCTGGAAGCCTTCCACGGCTAGCCGGTGGTGTAATTGCTTAGGTACAGTGCAGTTATCTTGGAGGTCGCAGTAAGGCCCCTGAGTAGTTACTGTCAGGATCATGAAAAAAAGCCCACACAACTTCAGCAGAGGACAGAAAAATTGAAATGGCCTGAATCTTAGTGAGGAGTCTTTGATGTGTACAGAGACCTGATATAGATAGTAATAAGCAAGCAGGTTCATTTTACATGACCTGAAGTTTCTTCTCATTATATGGATGGATAACTAAGCACAACGAGTTGTCACAGTCAAATATTGACATCATGGATACCCAAACCATTATGGCCAGATATGTCTGATAAGGTGGGATATAATCCTTATGGCAGCATAAAGGGTATAGTTTACATTTTTCCTGGCTGTTATTTTGGTATCCAGTGACCCCAGGATATAGAAAATGCATGTTTTTAAATCCAGATTTCTTCTCAGTCTTGCCTCCTGCCAGCAGGCAGAGGACAGTGAAAGGGATGAATGGCTGGGGGACGGAAAAGCAGGGCTGCCTGTTGTGGAGGTAGACTGTGAGGTCATGTGGATTTAACATGTTGGGAGAAGACTTGCAATATTAGTGGAAGAAAGGTCTTTGATGTGGTTCCTTCCTTCTGTAAGCCTATGTTGAAAAAGCTGTGAATAATGCTGTTGATTTTGGTTATAAGGAAGATAATACACCTTACAGTCATGTGCATTTCATGCTGCATGGTTTTATCACTAATACCAGCAGCTTGAGTAGGAGGAATGAACACAAAAGGGCCATGGAGGTGGACAAAAAAAATAACCGTAGTGACCATCTGTCTTTGTTATGAAAGAAAGGACCTGGGTTATTTTGGAGTGGTTAAAATAAGCAGTAGTAGGATTTCTGTGGTCATGATTGTCTAAAATACATAAGTAAGCAAGTTTTAAAGGGGGGAAAAATCTTTTATTAGATCAACTGATAGACCTGGAAAAAACAAAAACAAAAACAAAAAAAACAAACCAACAAACAGGTTTTTCTGGCTGAAAGTTTTTTAATTTCTTTCTTCAAGTTATACCAGTTGATCTATTAAAGGATACTCTCTCTATAAACCTTGCTTCAAGAATGGCCCTGAACACTCCTGCAGCCTCTCACAGGATGACATAACCCAGAAGAACAGAGAGGCACTTTGCCTGCCCTTCATCCCACAGTGCTGCCTGTTCTGTCTTCGGGCTGTGCATTGATCCAAAGGTGACAAAACAGCATCCAGTGCCCTGACACGAGTCTGGATTTGTACCAGGTTCTCACCCAACTTGTTTTGAGGAAGGCTGGTGGCTTGAGAAGGTGCTAGTGTCAAATATGGTTTCTGTATTACCCAGCTGCTTAATGGTTAATTGGGATTCTCCAGTTGCTAAACTAGGTATCCATCATGTATGTTGGGAGAGACCTTTAATACATTCTCCATTCCCATACAGCTAGGAGGAGAAGTCACTGACAGTGACCATGGTTAGGCACTCTCCTCCGGACTAGTCCACAAAGCCGTTCTGCATGCTGTGACCCTTTTCATGAAGTATGACATCAGTGCAATAGTACTTCCAGCTTCTTGAGCTGAAAGGTGGCAGCCCAGGTTTATAAAAGGGTTTATGAATAAAAGGTTAAGTAAGGAAATGTTTCTCCTGCACTTTTGTCTAGATGTCATAGACTTCTAAAGGAGCTCATAGGAACAGTTCTGATAAAGTAAAGAAGTTCTCAAAGGAAATTCAGACATCTATTTGCAAAGTGCCTTTGATACAACATCTAGCAAGCTCTGATAAAAAAAATGACCTTAATTCTCTCTCTGTCAGTTTTTGGATCTCTAAATACTTGATTTCTTGAACAATGTCCTGTACTGAATCCCACAACCCCCCATGCAATTTCAGGCTAAAGAGGGGCTGGGTGCTCTCATATTGAGGGCAAAATTTCCCCACAGACAAGGAAGTTAAAAGGGCCTGGTGAGGGTAAAAATCATGGGCCTCTAGGACACTACGGAGCTGTTCCAGCAAATAATTCGTCTCTGTATTTAAAAGTAATAATAAAACAAATGTACTTTCTTTTTTACTTAACCTGAGAAGATCAAAAGTGAAGATTAAGGTAATATTTTTCCTTTGTCAGTATTCATGTTGTTTGACCACAATACAGTTTCCTCCATTACTAAGGTGTTAGTAATTTTCATTTTTGCCTCTATAGGCATTTTCTACTCAGTTTCAATTTTAGTCTTTATGCAACATCACAGAGGTGCAATCACCAGAGCAAATTGTTGGTTTAAATATATAATGCATCTACTGTTACGTTTTTGTTTTTTTTTTAATTAACATATAACCCCATGGAAACAATTCCGTTGGGCTTGAGCATTTTAAAAGTCATTTAGAAATGAAATTGTAGAAGTGTGAGTTCCAGTATTCTATTAAATTAGGAAATAATTTTTTTCCTAATAAGCTCTAGGACAGCCAGTAGATAAAACCCAACCGTTGTGCCACTGCAAGTCAAAAGGAAATCTTGAGGTTGTTTTTGTACATTGAGAACTTACAAAGCATCCATTTGAATTTTCTTAACACATCATTTTACTTATATTAAATGCATTAAAAAGGCTCTGGGCAGTTTTCAGGTCAATATGGGCAATTGCACAAATACTTGAGAAGCCACCACTGCTTGCAACTAGGCATCACTGGGAGCAGACTAGAATTAACTGTTCAGTTTGGGATCTTAGAAGTGACTAATAACGTTCACCTTCACTTGACCCCAAATATTTCTAGCCATTGGAAACAAAACCTTATGTACGAACTCTAGCTTAGACCACATGTATATATATTTCAGAATTCATCGGTGACTTACATACATTTTGCAATATTGTAGTATTGACTGTAGTGTAACGGATGTGTACTGCTAACGCCAAATCTGTCTCAATATATACTGAAGCAAAGGTTGTTGCTTATTCCTCTCATCTTGGCAAAAAGTTACATATTAGACAAATGAGTGGTGTAATCTGATTATCAGGATTGAACTGGCTTTTTGGAGTGATGAATATGTGGAAAAAATATCTCTTGTGTATGGAAATAAGTGCAGGATGAAAATCTAGTTGCCTTTGTTTTCTATTGAAATAGATTAAAAATAGCTGCATGGAAATCATGGGAGTCTCACACTTATTATCGTAATGCAAGACAAAGAGGAAAGCCATTGTTTTGAACCAAAAAAAAGGTGCATTTAGCAAATACAGTGCACTAAAGGGAGTTTTAAAGAAAGAAGGACCATTTTCCTACTGCAAGAAGGACAATTTTGGTTCTACCATGTGTGATCCCATGGGATTTTTGAAGGGTATACATCCTTCTGAAGCATTGCAGATTTAACGTCAGGGGCTAAGATGACATAAACTTGCTCATCCATGTTCAATTTAAAAATGCCCATTAACTGTCTACTCTTTGCTAGAAATCTCCAGAGATAAAGGTTTTTTACATGTGCAGGTAAAGACTAGAGGTCAAGAAGCTGTTTAAAGAACTGGGTACATTTGTGAAAAAGTATAAGCGTTATAATTTAGGAGGAATCAGGGCTGTAAGATTTACAAACAGAAGGTATGAAGAGTCAGGTACAAGGCCATGGATGCTGAAATCTGCTTGAAAAGCTGCCCTGGGAAAGTGCTAGAAGGATGTACCAATCTATCCCCATGTGGAAGAGGTCCCAGAATCCTTATCGGTTGCATAAAATTTGGGTAGAGTGGGTAAAAAACACACCATCTATCCAGGGCTTGCTTTGATGTCAAATTTGATTTTGGCTTAAACTACATCTTTGTTTTCAGAAAATAAATACTTCCTTGCAAGAATATATCTATGTTTACAAATCATTAGCAAAATCCAAAAACATCTGGACAAGTATTTAATCCAAAATATTTTTTTTTTTAAAGTTTTATTTTCTCATAGAAGTTTTCATTAGTAGTGTAGCAGTTTCTGCTGTTTTGTTTTGTTTTGTTTTGTTTTTTTCATTAGAAGTGTCTGTAGGAAACAACCCAAGCAGACCATATTTCAACCTCCTGCAATGTTGTAAAGCTTGGAGGCTAAAGAACTCGGTGAGCTTTGCCTTGATCTGTGCCATGTGTCCATTAGACACTATGGTTTTGGGAGCTTTTAAAGGAGGGAACTGCCAGGCTGGGTCAGCAGCCTGTGCGTGCATATGCCATTGAGCTATGAAAAGATCAGCATCTTCTCAGGATGCCATTTCAAACTTTCTGCATTGCTGACACTCTAGGAAGCGCTCTCTGAGGAAATGAGTGTAAATATGTTGATTTCCACCTAGATTTCAGCATGGTAACCAAGACACTGAAATAACCAAGAGACAAGATGCTATGGTCTTTGTCTTCTCTTCTGTCTCCCTTTTCTTCATAGAAGAGAATTGACAGGACTAAATATCAGTGCCAGGTCAGGATATGGGGATTTTATATGGTTGCTACAACCATCTTATCATCAAGAGGCTTAGTTTGAGATCTTCCAGTCTCAGCTCATCCACAAGTCTGGAATCAGACCCAACTAAGAATTATTTTCAAAGGCCAAGGTACAGAGGCTGTTGGTACTGAAAGTCCTGTGTTTGGTTCTTAGGGTCTGCAAGGATGTGGCTGAGTATATGGAGCTCATGTTACCTTCTTCCTCCCACAGGTTGTCAGGATCAAGACTGTAAGAGGAACTGCTTGGGAGGCAGAGAAAGGCTGGTTGGAAAAGCAGGCTTTGTTTCTCAAGGTCTTGGGGTTGAGCTTCAGCCAAGGGAATGCTCTCTGTATCAATTAGATTGTTTTGATTATTGGTTATGAATATTATCCTTAGAGTTTCTGCAAAAACTTGGCTTTGCTGAGACATTGCCCTGTTGAGCATGCAGTTGAGACCAGTAGGGAGGACAAGGTGCACATTGCAGTGTGCCATGCAATCACCATAAGATCATGACATATCTGTGTGCTATGGTTCAAATTTAGCTACATTTCTGTGTCATGTAGGGGCGAATGGAGTATGTTTTCTGCATGCATACTTGTCTGACACTTTGTGACATGCCTGCAAGAGATACAGTGTGAGTCTTGCAGACCTGGAAGGAACTCAGCTTCGTGCCTGATTTGATGCATTTCCAGTGTCTACCAGCAGTCTGTGGTAAACCGTGATGGAGCTGTGCAAAAATCCCATCACACAATGTGCCTGTCCACTCCTATACTCATTACTTTCCACATTCCAACATGCTAATGGCTGCCTGGCATTCTCCCTAGGTAAAGGAAGTCCTCCAGTGACATTCAGGGACCATAGCAAGTTTAGAAAATCTAACTATAGACTTGCTAGTGTTAGCGTTATCCTACTTCTGAAACCAAGTAGTTTGGTACGGTTACAGGCAGCTCCAACATGCTGAGTGTAGTAAGTCATTGCTACGGATACGCAGATGTAACAAGGGTTGGTAGGCCTTGATAGTACTAGGTTTTTACATGCCTTCAGACTTTAGGTCCATCTCCACCAGTTCTCTCACCAGAACTGGTAAGGAGCAACCAAGGCTGATGAAGAATTACCCTCCTATTAGATGTTAGCCATGCTGACCAAGGGCATGGACACAAGCCATGTTGGTAAAGCCTTACCAGATACTTCTGGTTTGAGGATGAAGAGAGCAATCTTTGAAACTGCTGAACACCTATGAAGAGAGGCTCAGCACCCTCATCTTCCATTCATGGCTCAAGTGTTTTCAGAAGGCTCTCAGCAGCTTGCAGAATTAGACACAGAAAAGGGCTGTCTGTAAATCTGGTCCTGTCCACAAGCAACAGAATTGTTTAAGAACAATAGAGTGTATCCGAGTCTTCCCAACTCGACTTGTAGATATAAATATATGTATGTTCAAATGATTTTTTGAGTCTGATTGTGAGTGGCAGCTGAGAGCAACTCAGATGCCTGGATTTTAATGCAGTTACTTCATCAGGAGAGTGGAATAAGTAGTAATGAAGCCTGTTAAAAGGGAATATGGCTGCTGCTTGTTTTGCTTCATAAATATTCATGACACCCCGCTTTCCTTTCTGTGCCCTTTGACTGGTTCTATTAACCGGGAGCCATTAGCTGTGGATTAGGCTTGAACCTCATGAAACATTTTGTGGTCATCATATGCATTATTGGAGGAATTTACAGGCATGGATATTCTTGACATTCACATCTGTTCCATCTAATTATTCCCAAATTGAAATTGTAAGCCCCTTTTTGTGACAATGCAGTATATTTCTGTGGAGTTGATTGCATTATTAGAAGCAGGGGTTTGCAACTTCAGCCAGGGAATGAGCAAGGCACTGATGAAATTTCAGTTTTTTCTTTGCAGTATTTCTAGCAACATCAAGTAAGTTTAAGAGCACATATATAATATATGTACGAGCCTATGGAATGTATAGAAAATCATTAATTTTGATATGACTAGAAGGTAGTAGTAGAGAGCTTATTCGTTGCTTTGAATAAAGAATGACTAAACCTCTTTCATTTGGATAGTAGAAAATATTCCTCTGTCACGAGTGCATATGCCATGGGGAAGGTCTAAGTTTTGAAGTAGCTTCATGCTTGGAGACTCCTAAAGAGGCATGTCAGGCAGTGCACTTCACTGCCTTGGTGCAGCCCAGGCGCTCTGTCAGAGAAGACTGTCAGTGTTCAGGTCTACAAGCTTTGGGTGGCTAAGTAGTCATGAGGAGGATGGGAACATAGCCATAAACAGTTTAGCTATGTGGATCTTTAGTGGGAAAAGCAGTCATGTGAATCACTAGTTCTGCTTTTCCCTTTTCTCCTTTGTCCCACTAACTCTTCCCCTCCCCCTGAGTATTTTTTAGCTCCTTTTTCATTTTGGCTTGTATCATGGCCTGGTAGGTAACACATGCTGTAAAGTTTGCCTTTGTGGGGTGAATACCTGTCCAGCGCGAGCCAGATGAAATCATCAGCTCATTTTACAAAGGATGCTAGATGTCTAGTAAATGCTAACAGATTTTGAGCAGCTCTTGACTAGAGAAGAAATGCTGAACTGGAGGTAAATGTTCCCTTAAATGGTGTGTTATTTTATTGTGCTCTCACTTTTCTGCATCCATTCTTTTCTTCACCCACAGACAGTGGGACAGATCACCAAAATCAGATGTGTCACCCCAGTGTTGAGAATAGGTGGAAACTGATGTTGTTCTTTGTTACAGCAGATTAGCTGTGGGGATTTAAGGATGAAGAAATAAAATGACCAGCTGCTTGCCTGAAAGGAAGATCCAGTCCATGTCTCATTTATAAAAAATAATTGTTTGTTTATTTATTACAATTATTTACAGACTGCTGATTCACTGGCACATTTCAATTTTTATTCTCCACGCGCGCACACACACCCCCCACTGCAAATATGTTATAGAAAAGCTGCAAATTACAGGATGTCTAATTAGAAAGCTTTGAGAAAAAGATGACAAAGAATCATTCACCATGGAGACAGAAGTTGCTTGCTGGTTTATAGCCAGCTAAACAATGCCGGAGACTCTGATAAGCTATTCCTGGGGAGAGTAGGAGTTAGCCTGTGTGAAAAGCAGGGAGCTGGTATGCAGCGTGTCATGGAAGAGCAAAGCTCACTTCTCGTAGAGAGAAACCAGCAACAAAGATACATGATTCAAGAGTGGTGAATGCTACATCTTAGATCTGTTTTATAATCTGATACAGTGCCTGATTCAGACCTCTGAAGACAGCAGAAAACCACTCTGCTTTCAGAGACTGCTGTTAGGTCACAAGCAAAACAAATCTGTGTTTTTTTCTGTAGACCTGGTCATCAGAGAAGATCTGGACACAGTAGATCTGAAGTGCTCAGATAGGAGGATTTTTTAACCTCAGCTGCAAAGTCGAAATGTTTGTTCTTGATTTGTATTCTCTGATTCCTGTGGAACTGGCCAGAAAAAGGATATTTGGTTCAGGGCTATTTTTATATGTGAGATGTTTTTCACTGGGAGAAAATTTGGTGTGATAGGCAGCCTCTGCGTAAGGCAGTCTGGGACAAGAATAGCAGAAAACACTGCAGATGAAGATTGAGGCACATTGACAGTGGTCTATTATTACGTGTAGAAAAATTGCACTGTGCATGACTGAATAGAGCATGTAACATAAGGTTCTGTATCCGTTTCAGAGATACGTCATCCTGAAGGTTTCAGATTTCTGCTTTTAGTAGAAAGGGTTCCAAATTCTTCCACATTTCTTGCATTTCAAGAGCTCCATAGTGACTCCTGTTCACAGCTTTGAGCTGTGGGCATGCATGTTGTCATCACTATGGGATGTCACACGTGAACCCAGTGCAGCTCCACAGCAGTGCTGCACACAAGGTGTCAGATCCATCACAGTACTGTGTGAGACACACTGCTTTCCTCAGAGATACAGGAGGTAGGGGTACTTTCACTAATGGTTTGAGTTAGACTGTGTTCAAGCTAGAGACCAACCTGATCAACCAAGACCTTCCTTGCAGCAACAAACCCTAAAGCAACCAACCAAAAAAAACCCCGCAAATGTTAAGAACCTACCTTAGTTACCAAGAGAGGGGGTAAATTTCCCAGGTCTGAAAACATTACAAAATCCTTACCATAAAAACATGTGAGGTCTAAATTTATACCTTTCTGCTCAAAATACTTGTCTGCCTCTTTAGAAGTAGGTTTTGACTTGCAGTTGGAAGTGATCATCAAGCTTTAACTGAGTGAGATCAGAAGTCACCGAGGGTTAGGTAAAAGGGTTCTTATGAGAACTAGGTGAAGTTTAGATCCTGCTTCAAATAGATGTGTATCAGGTTAGCTGAAGGAATAAGTTGACTGTATTTTCAAAAAAACCCAAAACCAATCCAGGATATTTTGCCATTCTGAATTGCTGAACAAGCTTCATTAACATAAAAAAGAACAGGTTTGATAATATCTACACTCAACTTTTCACTTCAAACGCTTGTACCCTTGGATTGCTTATTGCTGGAAACTGTAGACAAAATTTTACTCAGTATAGCAATAAGCCCTGGAGAAATATTTTGTCATTTAAAAAGCCCCAAATATTTCAGCTGGTGTAAATTAAACTAAGGCAGTGATGTTCCTTGATTGTTGGGACCTCTTCGTGAAAACAAACCTAGTAGATCTGGATATACATATTTCTCAGGAAAACTTTGCTGTCATGTATCATGGAGGGAAAAAAGGACGACTTCTTGCAACATATGTAGACTAAGCTTCAGTTGATTTTGTTTCTGGCTTTTTTTGTGCAGAGCTGCCATTTTGTCTGATCATCAAAGGGAAATAGTTTGGAGATGTTGCTCAGAACTTCTCAACAGCACAAGCAAAATGGGATATTTTCATTCCCAGAAATCTGAATGTGAGTTAATGTAATGTGCACTAATGAGTTTTCCAAAGTTTTGGACATTTTGGATATTCAAAAGTCGAAGTCAAGTTGCACAAAGTTGTGTGAACTGTGCTTGCTGAGACTCCTAGGAATGTCCTCACATTCACATGCCACCTTTACTTCATGTGCCTGTATTCAGTGGTCCATGCCTGGTTCCCACCACATCTTTCACTGAGATTATGCAACTCGCAGCAGGCAACATGGAATAAATGATCAAAGAACTTGACCTTGAAATGAAAATTCTCCGTTTGGGTTGTATATTCATAAGGAGACTGGAGAAAGGCTGAATGAAAGCCCCAGTTAGTGGTGGTGGTCTCCAGGATGGCATCCTAAGCACAGGAGAGGGATGTATTGCATTTAAGGATGTCACATTTGACAAATGTCAGTACATACATGCTGAGATGGAAGAGAAAAACAAAGGACAAATAGGGGTTTAGATAAATAGAAAAAAAAAAATTCTTTGCAAACACAATTGTGTTCTAAAATTGTAAGGAAAAAATGGTGGATTGCTTCTGTATAATTAGGTTGCTTATGAACAGAGCTCCTGGACATTCATATAGGATGAACTAAGTTGGAAAAGACCTTTAAGATCATCAAGTCCAACCATTACCCCAGGACTTTCAAGACCACCACTAAACCATGTCACTAAAGGCCTCATCTACATGTTTTTTGAACACTTCCAGGGACAGTAGCTCCACCGCTTCCCTGGGCAGCCTGTTCCAATGTCTGAGCACCTTTCTGGTGAAGAAATTTTTCCTATTATCCAGTCTAATATCTACAAAGCAGTTGCGAGTGATACAACTCTGCAGTGCTGTTGGGTCAAGAAGTCCCTCCATTGCAAATAGTTCTACCATCAAATCAATGGCAACAGCGAGCTGATGAGCTAATTAAGATATGGACCTTCTTTTCAGCACCTCTTCTTCTCCCACAAACTCTTCAGGTATTGTCAAGGCAAAAAAAAAGAATAGCCTTTTCAATCTGTGTGGGCAGGATGCTGCTCCCTCCTAGAGTCAAACCCAAACCCACCTGGAGTAGGAGGGCACTGTCAGAGGAGAGTCTCTAGACTGAAATTTCTCCCACCTTAAGGTTCCAACAGATTAAAAGATTGTCTGTGTGTTTATCTGTGTTCCTGGCTGGGTGTACAGTATTCTGTAGAAGGAAAGCACTTGAGCCAGGTAATTAAACATGTCAGCTCTTTATCCAGGAGAGTATTATATCAAATTATGTACAGTAAATATTTTTGGAAGGTGGAATTCTAAAGAGAACTTATCGATTTATGGCAAAAGGCCAAGCTGCTGATGGGGTTGGCAGACGTGTTCAGCATCCAGGGTGAGTCTGGGTATGGTGTGTGTTTGGGAGGAACAGTGAGCCGGGCGGATTGGCACATGGGGAGGCTGCTCTGTGCTCTGCAACTCTCCCTCCTGTTTTGCAAGTGCACAGAAAAACTGTGGGCACCCCTCGGCTTTTTTTGTATGCCTGTTGAATCAATAATGGTGGTGTGGAAGCGCCTGATCAGCACTACTGTCACAGCTGCTCTTGCAAATGGCAACATTAGCAGGACTACCCGACCATAGCAAGCAAGGGTGAGAGTGAGGGGCGGGCGGAGAAAAATGTCAGCAATATGGATGGCCTTGCCAATGCTGTCAAGGACTGGAGGTGATAAACAGGCAGCTAGAGATGTCATTTTGGCTCCCCAGAGAGATTGGGGTCAGGCGTTCATCATATCTCTATTCCCAAGGGAAATGCTATATGTGAGACATAGGTGGTGTACTTCTGTATATCACCTTCTGTTAGGGCTGGTCAAAGAAGTCTAGAAGAAATCATGCTGCAGTAGCAGAGAATAGGTTAGGTACCTTGAAGAGATTTCTTATTTGTAGTACCTTTCTTTTACTCTGTGGGGATTGTTTGCATCTGCATGTGTTAGCAAAGGGCACAGAATCCTTGCATGGCATTGTAGGAATGTAATGCTACATATGTCTGCCTGTGGTCATGGTGCGTGCAGCATAATGATGCTAACTCACCTTACAGCTGTGCGATCACAACATGGTGTACTACAGAGGTGTGTGTAGGCAGGAGCACAAATATATTATGTATAAGCATGGAGAACTTTACCTGTATATTTGCTGGTTATTAGGGTAAGGTATATATTTCAGAAATGCATGTTACTTATGCACCTATAGATACGTTCAAGTCTATGCTTGTGGGTGTCAGAGTTTTAGGTAAAACTTTTGCATGTATGATATCCATATTTAAGCTTTGTTGCATACGTGTGTGTTCATGTGTTATATTTTTCTCAGGTAAGTGCTTAGGCAGGCAATCTGCTACACATTTTGGTGGTGTAAAAAATATTATGCATACGGGTGCATTTTTATAGTAAAGTATAGAGACATATGAGTATATTTTCCTGAGGTAATTTTCTTTTCTGCTGGGAAGTTAATAATGTTTGTGATAGTTTCTCAAAGGAAGAGAAGGATCCGGTGTATGGCATTATGTTCTCCACAGGGAGCCATCAGTTTGTTATTTAAAAACGTCTCTTCATTTCGCAGCGTAAGGTCACTTCATGTCTGATGAAAGTCCATTTCCCCCCATAAAGATTTTAATTTAAAGTGCCCAGTGCCTCTCCTCAGCAGGAAAAGAGCTATCACTGGCTTATTCTGTGGCTATCATAAGAAAAAAAATGACCCAGGGCAAGCAAAGTGGCTTCTATACTGACACTTTCATGGATATCATGTGTATCCAAGGGAGCTCTTCTCCACTTTGAAGTGGTCAGAGATTTGGTGCAAAGAAATGTCATCCTGTTTTCAGAACACTTCTTCATTTTTCCAAAACTAAGGTGAGTTTCACAAGGACACATCTTTGAAGAGGTTTGTCAGTGTTACCTTCTTACAGCTGGAAAAATAAGCAACATCAGAGCAGGCTTGAAAGGTAATGCATGCAAAGTTGGAGCACTTGCAAAAATAAATGGTGAGTGAATATGCAATTAATCCAAAGTTTGGCAGCCAAAATACCACTTTGAGGCAGCAAAGGAACATGCATGGAAATGCTGGAATTGAAGTGTAACATGAAATTTTCATCTCATGAAGTTTGAGCTTTGGCCTTGAAAAGCATGTCCCTTTCTCCCATCTCACAGCATAATAACTCAGTAAGGTTTACCAAGATCTTTCTCCAAAATAATTGCTGAAATACCTATTGCAGTTTGACTGAATGTTCTTGGAGGCTGCCAGACAACCCAGATAAGATTTGCATTTCCACTCTCCCTCTTCCACAGCACAGTAGGCAAATGAGTCTTGAGGTCATATTTAATCTGCTGACTTCACTGGAGTCCTTCCAGGTTAGGCCAGCTGTGAAAATTTGTCCCTAGGTCACTAATAAGAGCTCAGTCACTGGAGCGCCAACCTTGCAGCAGTCCTATTGACACTGCTGGCACTTCTCTGATGCAAAAAAAGCAGAAGAAAAATTTTGGTTATGATGCAGTTAAACCCTCTTTAATTTGAAAGTGATTATAATCAGTGGAGAAAATCCTGTTAATTAGGCAATTATATACTCCACTTCTCTTCCAGCCTCCCTCTTTCTTCATTCTCCACCTTGTTTTCTACTTTGGAAATCAGGAGAACAGACATGTTTTTCTTGGCTTCTAATTCTAAATTCATCTCCTGGGTCAAGCTCATTCCAGTCAGCTCACCTCTCCCTTCAACAGCAGGACGATTTAAAACCTCCACCCTATCACTGTGATTGTTTAAAACCAAAAGGTGACACCGTGTGTGTTTGTGTGTGTTCCTGTCTTTCAGTACACCCTCTCAGGATATCGCAAGCGTCTCTCACAATAAGACTTTCTGAGATAAATTGACATCTGTTTTCACTGCAGTTTGAGGATGCCTGTGAGTGAAAGCTTTACTGACCAAACATCCAAGGCTTTCCTGTTCTTGAGCTTATTAACTGGTATGCTAGATGTCAGGCAAAACTCACACACATAAAATATGTACCTCAGTGTAGCACGCACAAACATAGCTGTATAAGGATGGAGTAAGGTCCTGTCAGCTCATCACAATCCTTATCCTTTGTGTCCCCTTTCATCCCACCTTGGTTTTGTTTGATACTGGTTATCTTGGGGAAACAAAGCTATGTTTTACTTTCTTTAACAGCATCACTGCTTTTACCCAAAACCTGAAAACCCATGCGAGCTTTGGGGTGGTCTTGTCTGTAAAGGTACCTCTGAGGTTTCATGCAGTGCCTTCTGGGCTAAGGAAATACTGTCTCTTTTAAAGCTTTTCCAAAATGCTCTCGCAGTCCCTGCAGTGATGGTTGCTTGTGAAGAAAGACCAGACGGGTAATCAAAATCAGCAGTTATGCATGCTTGTTAGAGAAACAGGCCATCAAGACAGTACTTAAGGGGAGATTAAAGTATATCATCAATATAAACAGGTGCAAGGTTGGAAAGACAGAAGAGAGAGGAGCACAGAGAGTCTGCAATAGCTCAGCATTAAGGTTGTCAACCCTTCCCTACACTAGAAGTGGGATGATGCACAGAAGTAGAACAGGAGCGGGTCGAGTGAGTGGAGACAGAGAGGAAGCAAGGGGGAGGCAGGTGGAAGCTAAGACTACATGGGACCTATGGAAGTGGAGTAGGAGTGGTTTTGACATGTGAAAACAAGTTTTGGAGAGGGTGGAATGAGTGGGAATGGAGCAAGTGTGGGTAGGGCCCACAGTTGCTTAAAGGCCACTTTCGTATTTCCAACAGCTTTCCATTTTTTTTTTATATGGGAGAGCAGTGTCCTCTCTGGAGCACATCGGGAGCTGATGAGAGGATGAGGAGAGGCAGCTGGCAGCATCCTGCAGCTGAGAAAAGGAGGAAGGCAGGAGACATTTCAGAAGCATTTAAAAACTTTGTTCACCAGCAAGGAACCAGACACCGGGATGCCGTCAGGTACCACGCTTCTTGGCAACAGAGCCTCCCAGCATGTGTGGTGACAGCGTTAAAAATGTTTGTTTCAGTTTTTAGTCTCCTACTGCCCGGGGGTGGTTCCCCATCATGTGGACGGGTGACAGTTAGTTGGCCTGAGGCCCTCCCAGCTCCCAGCTCCTCCTACCCACCCCTGCAATGGAAGCAAGAATCTAGGGTTGGGAAAGAGCACAGCTCAGCCTTGGAGCCAGGGCAGACTTAGACATATCTTCTGACTCTAGTCTTCTCCATAGCATCAACTCAAAATTGGCATGAGGCTTTGGAAGGGATTAAGAGGGCTGGTGAGTTTATAATAGGCAAAGTGGGAATGAGAGGGAAGGGGCAGAGGAACAAGGGAGCAATTTAACCACCCTTGTCTCTCCCAGGGATCTTTCAGATAGAGCAAGATGTTGAGCAGCATACAGCACAGGGTGATGTGTTTTGGATGTGGGACTAGTGTTGTTCCCTTATATTTATATTCATGAGTGCCCTGTGGTGACAGAGGTGTTCAGAAAACACTGAGCCATTTAGCCATTTATCTTTATGTCTCTGCAGTCTTACAAAAAGCTTATTGTCAAACCTAAAGAAATCAGAAAAAGAAGTGGAAGAAGTTTTAGCTCCAGGTAAAATATTCAGTGAATATGGCTCATTTGTGTTTGCAGACTGATTCTGATTATGGATATGGCTAATGCATTCTTTCTGAGTATTGTCCAAGTAGTGTGGGACTTTTTTGCTCAATGAATATTGCTGCTATCTGCTGCACAACTGACTCATCCCTGGAGTAGGTTTTCCAGTAGTGCTTTTGCTTTTTGACCAGATGCCCGAAACATTTTCAGTAGAAGAAATCCAGAAGGAGAATAGCGAATAATACATTTCTGTTGTCAATTTGGACAATGTTAATTGAACTTCCTGGGTTTTAAAATGAGATATTTGAATAATAAGGCAACAAATAACAATTGCAGCACTTATTAATGGCTCATTGGAGCCCCTCCTGCTTTTATTCATAAATCCAGTGCCCGCCCCCCCCCAGTGTGCTGGCAGCCAGGCTGGAGCCCACTGTCCTGGCCTGGGTTTCTCTTGATGTGTGTGTCTCAGAAACATTCCAACTTGCAGGCAATATGGCTGATCTGGCTGTCTGGAGAGGCACCTGGAAATAACCCACATTTCTCTCTGCTGTTTTGCGAAGGAAACCAAGTGTGATAGGTTAGCTTCTGTCCCAGTGCACCAAAGAGAAAATAGAAAAACAGAAAAGAGGACAGCAGTGGGAAGCAGGAGGAAGGAAGACAGCATGTTTTCTTGCTTCCCTGAAAGCAAGGACTACTTTTGACCCCTGGTTGAATTTGTCTGTACTGGAGCCGAGGAAAGAAGGATGCTTCTGTCGGGCTGCTGTTGCCATGGAGACCAGCAGAGACAAGAGAGGCAAAAGACTGCCGGAGACAACGACTTCAGAATTAAAAACAGGGTATTTCTGCCCTTCGCACTCCAATAACCCAATTCCCACTGGTCTCTGCTCTTTGCGGGCTGTGGGTGTAGTAGCTTTGATGGAAAGGGGGAGGCAGCTCTTTACTTATCTCATGGAATGATTATTTCCACACCTTTCACAACACAGCAAAACAAATACAGCTTTTTTTTTTTTGTCTCACACTTGGTCCAAAAGAAAAAAAAAAAGAAAAAATGACTGTGTGAAATTGCTCTTCCCACCCCTAAAACTCTCCACCCCCTCCCAGAGACTAAAAGGAAGTATCATGATTTTAATATGAACTATCTCTTTCAACTCTAGTGGGTGGGTGGAGGTGGGTGAGAGCTGAATTTCTAATTTCTCTCTCTGCCATCAAGACTGAGTGTGAGGATCAGGATCTGACAAAGTCTGTTACCTGCCTTTTCCTGTCAGGTGTGTTTGGGGGAAGCGGAGGAAGGGAGGCAGAAAAGATTGTGTTTATCTTTTGTCTCTTCCTCACTTTACCCTAGATTTCCAGTTATTCTAGAGAAGCTCTTGATGTTCAATTTGTTTTGCTTGTCTTGTGCTGTCAGGGTTAGGAGGAACTCCGAGTTGCAAAAACTTCCCAGCCAAATGCACTCCTCCAAATCCTACTTCTCCTGTTTCGATCCCCATCCCTACACATCTCTGAGTGGGTATTTCCAGTAGCTGACTGTCAGCATACAGAGTAAATGCTGCATTAATACACATCATTTTAATCACCCTGCAGGCACTGGCTGTAAAAGACTAAGGAGACATGAAAATTGCTGTACAGGAAGGATAAATAAGGAAGGTCAGAAACAG
Source organism: Pezoporus wallicus (assembly GCF_028554395.1). Taxonomy (NCBI): domain Eukaryota; kingdom Metazoa; phylum Chordata; class Aves; order Psittaciformes; family Psittacidae; genus Pezoporus; species Pezoporus wallicus. The sequence continues at coordinate 8,435,433 of NW_026642179.1, read as the reverse complement.
AAGCCTTCAAAGTTTTACCCTGTTTTCCCAGGCCCTCAAATGGCTCTAATTTTCCTCTTTCATAATTTCTGATGGGATTAGCTCCGGCCCCATCAAAACATCATCTTTGAGTTGAGGAAAGGCCTCCTTAATCTGTTTGAGATCTTTTTTTTTGCATTCCCTAGTCTGCCTTTTCCTACCAACCCCCAAGAATCCCAATCCTAACCTTTTCTTTGCAGCTCTCTGCACCAGCTGGTGGTGAGGAGATAATTAGGATGGGTGACATTTGGTGTCTAATCCTCCCCAAGGCCTTCCCCTGAGCTTCACTGTCCAGTAGCAGTTAAGAACATTTGTTATCTCCCAGGCTTTGGGCCCAAGCAGGAAATAAGTATTTTTAGGAGACAGAGATGCATTTGATATTGACATCTGTTCTTGTTTTAATGAGGAGAATTAGAAAAGAGGATGGGTTTCAGATGGAATTAAGTTTCCCTTTTCTCCAGCTAAAGACCCCATTGCGAGTCCTTCTAAAGACATTGTTTTGTTTTTAGTAAAGGAGAAGGAAATCCTTTACATACTGATAGAAATCCAAAGACCAGTTCAACATTGCTTCCCTCACCAACTCACTCTCCTGCCTCCCCTCATGTCTCTGTTAGTGATTCCTCCCAGGAAGTTTTGTTTTCTGGTGAATCACAGGTATAACTTCTCCACTTCGACTCACCCACTGCTTTGAAATGCAGGTCTTTCTCAGTAATCTTCACAGAGATCCTTCCATAACTGTTCTTCTGTAATAAAGACCGACTGAGGAGTGAGATTGATGTCTGACATGATAATTCAATCACTGGCCTTCAGTAATCTATTCAATCAGCCTGTGATACCTTCTGATCTGCCTCTTGCTGGAAAGAGCCCTTGCAGCAGTGGAATCGCTTGCTGCCTCCATTAGTTTGTAAATAACCTGTCCATTTGGACGTCATTTTGGTATGACTTCTCTGGCTCAGCAGGTGGCCTGCACCATTGAGCCCATTGAATTTTTGAAGGCTTTAAGTCAGAAAGAATAACTGAGAGAAGAATTTAAAAAAAAAAAAAAAAAGAAAAGAAAGTTCCCACTTTTCTGTCCTTCCAAATGGGAAGTGTGGGAGTGAAACAGTGAGTCTCTGCTCCCTGTCCTTGCCCCTTCACTTGCCTTCCTTGCTCTGTTTCTCCCATTCCTTTCCTTCCCCTCACATCTCTGCTCTGACCTTCTACTAGGATGGGTTTATTTTTTGTAAGAAACTCTCATCCAAAGATAGGCTACTGGCTTGTGCTCATAACTGTGAGAGAAATGCCTTTGGGTAGCATCTCTGGAACAGACACCTTCCCAGTGCTGATGAGCTTGACAGCAAGGAACACACTGTGCTGATTTTTCCACTTTCTAAGAGATAAATTCCACCTTTACCTCTACATCATTTCTGCTTCTCTCTCCACTTTTGAGAGGATTTTGGGCTCAGCTTTGCATGTTGGCAGGTGTTGTCTGGGAGTCTGTCAGCATGTATGGAGTGGTTTGGGAAGGCTCCTGTTTCCCCTTGTGAGTTCAGTGGCTGTGAGAGCCCAGCTTACCTCTACTGCTGCAAAATGCAGGGTGAACATGTAGGAATGTTTTTCCTGGCTTGCTGGTTGTCCGTGGTTTGGATATAGAGAGAGCCTGAACTGGGAAGGGTTATTAAGTGAGGTACAGTGCTGTGCGCATGAAGCTGCATTACATCCAGGGCCATATGATATCCACCAAGAGTGCAATTGCTTGATGTGTCTGGGCTGTTCTTGGACTTGGAGTTACTGGGTAAGAAGGGATTGGTGGCAGGAGAGAACTCTGCATGAAACACTTGTGAATCCAACTGATTTTAGAAGCTCCAGCCATGCCAGACTCATCTGGGCTCCACATGCAGAAGATGCTGAAAGCATGAAGAGGCTCCATCCTCTGCCTGGTACAAAGATTCCTGGCATCAGGAACACTGCAGAGCATGATGGAGGTACACCCCTCTTCAGAGGCTGTGTGGCAAGTAATCTAGTCCAGGGAGGATAACATTCAACTGGAGTTAATAAATCCATTTGGACTTAAGCTGGCTCCATACAGGAAACCTGTATCACATTCCTGACTGATTTAGCATGACTAATCTTGTGTTATCTCAGGTAACCCAAGTTCTCCCCTATTTCTCCTGGTAGCAGAACATTGATTGAAGTTCATTTTCCATGAGGGATCGTAGAGGCTGAATGGCCTGATCACCAGTTAGAGATGAAAGGTGTCTCTTCTTTGGCAAGTACAACATGACTGTATTTAGTTTTCATTACATAGCATTACATAACAGAGGTGGTATCACTGATAATGCTGCCATGTGGTGGACAGATGAAAGACACCATTGCAAGCGTAATAAATTGGACAGGCAATTTCGTTTGCAGTAACTGCTTCTGTGCCCTACTTATACATCTTGAGGAGAAGTTCCTGTTCACATTGGGTAAGAATATGTGTTTGTGAAGTGTACTGATGTTGTTCTGGGCTCAGACTGAAATTATCAAACCTGTTGTGCTCAGTTAATGTGTGAATTAAGGTTCCCAGAGGCCAGTGTCCTGACTTACAGGGCCATCTCTTTCTTGTAACATAGCTGTTGATGAAAATTCCCCACTGAAATCTATCTGTTTTCAAACAATATAGTTCTCAACTTGTATTGAAACATTTAACTTGTCAGGTAAATAGGTTGTACTGAATGGAAAATAGTTTGGTACTGGGTTATAGTGCTTGTGTTGTACCATACTTCCTTTCTAGTTGGGATGTTTTCTGCAATGCTACTAGAAATATGGAAACTCCCATTATATTAATCCTGAAGATCTGAAAATGGCCATACTGTAAAAAGAAAATGGCAAGGCTATAGGATTCTCCATGTGGGTAGAAAAACCTCATGCCTATACAGTATAGGGTTCATTTACTGTTTCTGAACAAGCGACTGATAAAATGAGTTTTAAAACTTAAAAATGAGTTCAGATTTACATCAGTGCAAATAGGACGGAATTTGCTCTGCTATTTCTACCCCCTTCCTCCTTTAGCTGTGTTGCCAATTAGGGCTAATTACAAGGTGCTGACTCACCACTCTCCATTACTGCTCAGGTTTATTCCACTGTAGCTACCATTTAAGTGAATTGGGCTATGTGGCTGTCTCAGCCCTGCCCTTGTTCTCCTGCCTCCTACCCAGCTCTTTTTGCTCCATTTTCAGATGCTATGTGCCTTCCTTAACTCTTTCCATCCAACGCACCTGCCCCATTCAGCTCTCTGCCTGTGGTCTTCTCTACTTGGCTTCCTTTTGTGAAGCCCTTTTCCCAGCTAGTGCTGCCTGCCACACTTCGCAGGAATTCAACATTTAGCTGCTTCGCCTAGGTTGCAGTTGTTTATCATTCATCATTATTTTTGTAAGGCTATCATAAAGATCATTTGCCAGACTCTAGGAGAGAGCTGTGCAGGCAACAGGATGGCAATTACCCAGCTTGGGTCAGTCCCTACTGAGCTCCCTTCGCAGGGCAAGAGAGACAAGTTTCATAGTGGAAAGCTGAAAACCTTTCTTATTTCACACTCAGTCCTTCAGCATATTTTCAAAGAGCCTTGCCTTGCATAACATCCTCTCATGTTTCCTTTTGATATTCTCAACTTCCCACCTCATATTTTATTCTACCTTTATATCAATGCTGTGTGTGGTGGCTGGAGAGTAGCTGGATAGCTGACACCACAGGCTGGTATTTGTTGTTTTGATCATGGATTTTAGATTACAGAGGTACATTAGGAGTATCGGGTGGTAGATCTGCTGCTAGTTTGTGAGATGTAGTTTCTTAAGGAAGCTTTTTAGGTTTACTTAGGCTGTCTCCAGGAAAGTTGAAAAAAGGAGCAGGACATACTGCTGCTTCTTGGCTCTTTTTTGAGAGTGAATTGTTAGGCTGCAAGATGCCCATGCAAACTGGAGCTGCTCATGGTTTCTTTGGCAAAGTCAAACATGAAAACATGTATTTCAGATATAAAAATGCAGGTAGGATTTATACGTATCTTAATGGAAAGAACATGGCTTGTGTACTCCTTCCAATTTGCCATCCTGCACAAGCTCTCCCAATCACTGAAGAATGCATTATTTCCTTGTGACAGCAGCAGCAATTGCCTGTTGAGGAAAAATGTAATTTTTAAAGGGCATGCGATGTGTTTTTAGGTGGGCACTCTTTGAACAGACAGCTCTTGGCAAACAAAGAACTTGTGCCCAGCAAGACGTGCATGGTTTGTGGCACATCTCTGGGGAACCCATGTGCTGGATTTTGCTACCCTGTGACTTTCTACAGCAGTGCCACAGCTGGAATTCAGTGGTTTTGGGGGACTCACTCAAAGGCCAGGAATAGAAGTGATATTCACTCTAGCACTGAGAAGTGAAGCACTGTGGTGGAAAGGGAGTCCCCAGGCCAGAGTTAGAAATGCTATAGCTGCTATTCTTAACCACTTAAACTCAGCAAGGTCCAAGGGCCAGACTTCAAGAGAAATTCCTACATTGAAGGGCCTGATTCTCTTTCATACTGGTGTGGCCTGAAAAAGAACTATCTATTTTGAAGTGGATACAGCTAAAATAGTCTGAGAACAGTACTGAAAGCTTACTCTACTAATTGCACCAATGTATCGATGCTAACTGTATACTGAAAACTTGTTTAATATGAATTCCAGGTATGGAAAACCACAGACTGTATTACAGTTTCCACTTAACAGCAAAACAGCTTCAGAAACACCTTAGGAGTCTTTGACCAAGCTTGTTGGTTTGTCCTGCTCAGTACCTACTACCCAGGGACAAGTCAGTGCTTATTAATGCACAGATCCAATGAAACAGGAAGCTTATTGGTGGATATCCTATCCCTGGGCAGGACTTCCCAGAGCAGCTGGGACAGAAGAGTTGCCTAAAAAGAAGATAGTGAGTTTTGGGAAGGCAGTTAGGACTGGCCTCATCCTGCAGGGTGAACTTCTGTGGTTAAAAATTTCTTGGTTGCTCCACCAGCAGAAGCATGTTCTGCACAGTAAGAAAGAATCCTCTACACCAAGTGATAGCTCAGAGAAAACCTTGTTTTAAGCTTTGTACATAGCAAATGGGTGCTGAGCATGCACACAGATTCAGCCTTGGCTTGGAAGTACGACAGTGTGTTTGCATGATGGTTACCAATGCTGGTAAGTTGGTTGGGTCTATATAGAGCTAGACAGAGCCAGCTCATGTCATGAGTTGTCATGTCATGTCATGTCATGCTCAATACATTCACAAACCAAGAAGTCTGCTTGCAGGTAATTAAAGTAGACCATGCCTTTCTAATGACCTTTTTACTAGAAAGAACTGCAGCTGGAACTTCTTCCCCCATTGAATGATCTAGTTAGAGTATTTCCATAGGCTTGGTCCCTCCTGTAATGGGGGAACTCTCAGTCTCACTGTGTAGCAGGGATCCTCACATTCATGCACTGAGGAGGGAATGTCTACTCTTTGCAAAAAAATAATAATGATGGCATATGTGCACGTAATATGTAGCTATTTAGTAACTGAAAAATTGCTGATTTGGAACTTACTCTCTTCAGTTGTGTACAAGAATAATTTGAGTCCGCATTTTAGGTAGCTTGCAAAGTGCAGGACCAACCACTTATGTATTCACTTCTTCCCTGCTGCAAGTCACCATAACTAACCAGATCATCATTTTGTGATAGAATGTATTTACAGGACTGGAAAACCTTTAGTTACAAATGAGTTCACATTTTAAGAGAGCTAAGACATGCAGGATCTTTTCAGTATTATCACAGATTTGGTCTTTGGAGTTTGGTTCATCCTAATAGGACACAGCAGGATAACATCAGTGAGACTTTTGAGAGCAGTTTCACGATCAGAGGCTTCCAACTCTGAAGACCTAAACTGGAACGATAAAAGCAGTTGTTTTAATGCCCCCACAGGGTGTGATGCCATTATGCTAATTTGCACCACAATGCCAAAGACTCTACTCTAATAACAATAATGTCTTAGTTAGACCAGTGGCTTAGTAACTGCCTTTTAAGATGCAGTTGATGAATCAGGGATTTGGGAGCAAGTAAAGCAAATTAGCTTTGTCAGCTTATCCTTGAGTGGAGAGAACCACTTCTCTTTGCACTCACAGACAACTTCAGAGGTGGGGGAATTCAAAAGAGGAGAAATAGTCAAAATGGAAAATTGAGTGCTACTTATATGTGCTTTACAGACTCCTGTTGTCATGCCTGTCAGTGACAGAAGACTGATTTATTCCCTTCTCTGTTTAACTCCAGGCAATATAATCATCACCACAGTCATGATGTGTCAGTGCCATCTCTATTTTTCATCATTCTCGGCAAAGAGACCATTGTCACTGACACCAACATCTTTCTATTTTCCTCCTGTTTCTCCCAGCACATTGTGGTCAGAAAGCACAGCATGGTGTCTGGGAGCCAGAGGAATTTTGGCCAGAGATCCTACCACTCTGCTTCCAGGAGCACTGAGTCCCAGTGCCAATCACAGCAGGGATGATGGTGGCACTGGTGAAAATAAAGGCAATTTTTTACTCTGTTGAGGCTGATGGCAACATTTATGGAATAAAATGGAAGCTCCAACAAATTGGGTTTTTTTTATGTTCTCATCAGTTCTTTCTCCAGTACACACTCCACAAAGCATGGGCAGGTGTACCCATTTTTTCCACTGCCAACCACTGTTCCTCCAGCTGCAAGTGATCACTAAAGTCTCTCCAGCTACTTTAGTAGAGGAAAGGGGCCAGCAAGTCTCTGTAACCAAGCAACTGGGATAAAGTTGAGTTTCTGGCTTGTAGGTACTGTACTTACACCTCATATTTTAGGCACAAGGAACGTAACCAAAAAGGAAGGACTATGTTCCATAGTCACCAAGCGCAGTTCAGAGCTATCTGGAGTTGCCAGGATTATGATAAGGCTATAGACAGTTTCAGAGAAGTTCTTGGCAAGTCTCTCTCTCAGCTGCACACAGCATTTTTGTTGGGTCAAAGTGCGAATTGAATGCCCCTGGAGTTCAGGTGTGCTTTAACACTCCCTTGTTGCATCATGATCCATTTTTGGGGAAGTGATTCCTTTGCCTTTCTATTTGTTTCAGGCTTTTTGTAATGATCACTTGCCATATTGTGCATTAGTTGATCTCAGTTCTTTCACAAATAGACAGATGCCAACACCACTAAGTGCAAATTGCATTGGCTAGCAATTCTTCCGTCACTTTGAGCTGTATAACCACAGACTGAATTGTATGGACAACTTCGGTGTTGGCCTCTCCAGCCAAGGGTACAAGCACATTGGCAAGACAAAGGTTATAATGATGGCATCTGAGAGTCACACGGAAAAAACCTGGATCACATCTCCACTGGCAAGGCAGGCCATCACCCTACACAGAGGCAGGATCAGCCACACTCAACACCCATTCTGCCAGATGTCTGCATGATTTTTTCTGCCCTGGAAGCTCTAGTCAGCCTAGACACCCTGTTCCCATGTGAGCCCCCACTGGAGACAGTTTCCTAAGGTCAAATCCACATCTTGCTCACTAAAATTGATTCAGACTTGTGTCTTGTCCTTCTGTGAACAAGAACTGCTTATAGCCTGCCATTGTGCAGTCAACTCTCACATGTTTGAAAGCAGCTGTATCTCCTTTCAGCTTCCTGGAGACTAAATACTCTGAATTCCCTTCAAAGTCTGATCCCTGTGGTCATGTTTTCTAGATATTTTAGCACTGCTGTTGCTTCCCTGTGTTACCTGTGAGATGCAGATGGTGAGCTTCTGTCTCTAAGGCTGTCAGCACAGTGCTTTTCACCAGCATCATCTCATTTGAAATAAAAGACATGAGTAAAGCAACACTGACCCACAGCATCTGTACACTTCTGTTGAAGGAGTGAGGATCATGACTGTCACCTAATGAATATTGGTTTTAACCCAGACTGCATCAGTCCTTTCTTGCTATGCATTGCTCGCCATGTTAATCATCAGAACTGGAGATAAACAAGGTCTCAAGTGAATAAGCTTCTTGGCTCCGTTTTATGGACTCCTGGGAGATAATGATTTATCTTCCATATGATATTGAGGACTGGCATCTGTGAAAGATGAAATGACGCAAACAACAAAAGGACAGATTTGTCATTGCATAGTTACATCTTCCTATATGAAGACAGGCTGAGAAAATTTGGGCTGTTCAGCCTGGAGAAGGCTGCATGGAGACCTCATAGCAGCCTTCCAGTATCTGAAGGGGGCCTATAAGGATGCTGGGGAGGGGCTATTCATTAGGGACTGTAGTGATAGGAAAAGGGGTAATGGGTTAAAACTTAAACAGGGGAAGTTCAGATTGGATATAAGGAAGAAATTCTTTCCTATGAGGGTGGTGAGGCTCTGGAATGGGTTGCCCAGGGAGGCTGTGAATGCTCCATCCCTGGCAGTGTTCAAGGCCAGGTTGGACAGAGCCTTGGGTGCCATGGTTTAGTGTGAGGTGTCCCTGCCCATGGCAGGGGGGGTGGAACTAGATGATCTTAAGGTCCTTTCCAACCCTAACTATTCTATGATTCTATAAGTGCCTTTGGGAATACTGAGCTGCGTGGTTAGAAATAAAGGAAGTAAATTAATCATAGTTACTAGGTGTATAAAGGGAGTTAGTTGTAAAAAGGACATGAAGGCTTCAAAACCATAACCCAGCATAAAGCAGTGGGGATTTAAACCTCAGTTAGGCTGCTGGTCTTGTCTTTTGCCTCCTTGGCAAATATTTCCTGCTATTTGAGGAAAAATATAGCTTAATGCAAGCAGTGTTAATAAAAGGTTCTCAGATGTTTCTTTGAAGAGATTAAGCCTGTACTGGAATTTGTTTGAGCGTGACCTGTGGCTGGCTGTCCCTTGTCAGCCATACAGTACAGTTAGGAAGTGTTGTTATTTTGGAAGTACCTGGAGGAAAGCTGCATGAAAGGTACACAAGAGAGTACCATTAGGGTAAAAGCTGGAGTAGAAAATCACTTACAATTCAGGCTGCTTTAATAAAATGTTTCTTTTATGTAAAACTGTGCTATGCCATGTTGTGTGCGTATGTGGAAGCAGGGAGCAAGAGCTTGACTCATGGAGAGAAAGAAACAGTGGAGGAAATGAGGGAATTAGCACTCAGTGTCAGTTGTATTTCTGCTCAGCATTCTCTTTTGCAGTCAGTGGGTTTTACAGTAGATAGGAATGTGGTCCACACAAGCATAAAACAGCCCCCAGGGAAGGAGAGGAAGAGAAGCTGAAAGGAAGAGAGAAAAGGACAAAGACTATTGTTTCCCATTGTAGAAAGGGAGAATGATAAACTCATTTTCTTAAAAGGGGATTCAGTTTGTGAAACTGTTCAGTTGCAGGACAGATTTTATTACTTACATGCATGGATGGTTTCTGTCCTCTCATTAACCCAGTCCACATATTCCAGATGGCCATAGTCAGTGCCCTGTATTTCAGTTCCTTCACTGCATTCAGAGGCAGCTGAGGGTTAACATTTCCTCTAGGAAATAGCGTCCTTTTCCTACATCTGCTCCTTGTTTCTTCAAAGGACCCTGAAAGGCAGGTTTGCAAAGTGCTCCCATGCCAGAGGAGAGCTCAGCAGTACTGGGATTTGCAGCTAATGAAACTGCATCAGAGAGAAAGCACCAGGACAAACAGGTGTCAAAGTGCCTGCATGGTTCTGATCTTTCCTCAGCCACCCAGTGTCAGTGCCACCATGATGCTGGTACTGTACTATAGACATACATGGCTCTTCACAGAGGTACCAGTAAAGGCCCCCGCTCTGAGGGGTCTGCAGACTGGGGATTGCACAGAGGAGACAAAGCCACCAGGCGAAATAGTGCACATGGTGGAGTGATGTGGGGATGGGGCCCCTCCTGGTGACACATCACTGTGAGCATCCCTGAGTAAATGGGACCAAGGAAAAGTCCAAGACGGAATGAGGGACAGCGCTGTTTGTTGTAAGAGTCCTCTCCATCCTGTCATGTCCTCAGAAGCTTTTGGCTCTCCCATTGCTATTCCCTCCAATGCTTCTGGTGATGGAGAGGTCACACAGTCCAGAGTAATAAAGCAGTGTGCTTGTCTCAGCCTCTCACTATTTTACAGCCAGTAATGCATTTCTAATGAAGTGCCAGTAGGTGCTACCAACTACTGTAGAGAGGCTAAACTGCTTATCTGTGGTTCTGTAGGTCTCAGGCAAAGCTTCTTTGGCTCAGTTTGTGAGGGGTTATGCTTCTGGGATCAGAAGAGCCCAGGCTCTGTCCTCAAGTGACTTTGCACAGTTTTGTGTGGATGCAGTGCAGTGTTGGTGATAATGGTGACATCCCAGGAAGCTATAGGTTCTTTGGGACGGGTACTCCATACTCACACAGGGTATTTTACAGTCTGTAAAGGTCCTCCTTATCTGGTATAAACTCAGTGGTCCTTCTCATGGGTTCAGCTTTAGCTCGTGAGGAGGTGGGATTTGTGAACTTCTCCACTGCAGCAGTGAGCGTAAGAGGCACGTGCAATGAGTCCAGCCATAGTGTTGTTCTGGCAAGTTGGCTTACCTTGTCTGCTGATCTGAGAGCAAACAGAAGTGGCTTAGTGGCAGAATCCCCTGGGTGAGCTTTCCTAGTTTCAGTCTGATCTGTGTGTGGAGAAGCCAGCAGATCAATGCAGGGTATGTGAGGTCAAGCTCCTCCACCATGGGAAGTCTGAGGACCTCTGGTTTCCTGGGTTTGCACACCCCTATGTCATAGCTGTCTCCCCTGACCTTCACCCTCCAAGAAAAACTTTTACTCTTGTGCTGACAGATACAAGAAAGGGCAAAATGTTGTTCTCTTTAATTTTGTTCTTATTTTATCTCTTTCACCCCTCCTCTTCCCCAGGGTTAAAAAGATAAAAGAAGACATCTGAGAGATGGCTAGTAACTAATTTGTGTAGGGTATTTTGTTTTTAAAATCCTTCCCTATTTCCTGCTTTGATTACATATTACTCAAGGGGGTGTTTTCTGTTATTTAACAGCTATGCCTTGAAGAGAGCTCATAGAAGCCTGGCTTGTTTGTTTAGCCAGGAAATAAATTGAAGTCACCCACCAAATTAGTTTTGAAACAAATAAAATGGTATTTTCAAATAAAACATTTTCTAGCTCTTTTGTGCCTTCTTTCTCCTCTGTACTTGATGAATTCCTGGTTCTTTCCTGTCTTTTTGCAGGCATGTAAGAGAGCCCCAACTACCCAGTGTTTTATTTTCATATGAAGGTTTCTATAAAATTGCATGTTGCGATATATGGTGTTGCTCTTGTGTAACTGTTTATAATCTGCTTTATGGACCTTAACACCATCTAGTTCTCTTACTCCCTTCAGACAGGTGTTGAAATTAAATTGCCCGCAAAGACTTCTTTATTTGTGAAGCTTTTTTAGGGAGGGCTTGTTTATTTTTTTGCATTTGGTTAAGTTTAGTTTTTGTTGTTTCTTTTTCTTCATGTTCAGATGATGTAAACTAATTGCTCTGTTCCTCCAGATTTCCAGATTTCAGTCCCATGCAGGAAGAAGAGGGATGGAGGTGGACAGAAAGACAAGGCAGGGGAAAGTGTATGATTCTTGCTTTGTTTGTACAGCAAGGTATTGTCTGTGAAAAGCCAATAGCCATCTACTCACTGTAGAATGAAGTGCAACCTTCTCACTGCTCATATCATCCTGTTCAACAGGCACTAAACGACACTGTGGGCTCTGTGTCGTGTCCTACTCTGCAAGCTAAACAAAAGGTCTCCGGGTCCCAGCTATGCTGCACATGTATCTATAATGATTTTTTAAGGATGTGTGATGAATGGGAATTAAATCTACTTAACTCCTTAGCTCCCGACACTCCCTACTCCCACTGTTTTCTGCTTCTGTCTTTTGAACTGGCTCTCAGCATGAAGGTCTCCATTTTTGCTCTTCTTGCTACTCTTTGGGCTATGAAGCCTTTACTAGTTTATGGCCATCTAAATAGGAGTCAGTATCTTCAAACAGCACTAAAAATCTACTCCTTTTTTTCTTCAGCTCTCTAATTAGATGAGAAGCTCCAATGTTCTTTACTAGGTTTTTCTTTTCTCAAATAGCTCTGCTGGTGGGCTTGCAGATTTTTGTATAAAAATAGAAATTTTTTAGACAAGAGCATGTTTGTTAGTTGACACACTAAGAGTAAGACAGTTGGATTTTACTTCAGACTTTGCCCACGCTTTGTTCTTAAATGCATCATTTGCCCTTTTTACAGGCACAGTTCAACCCTGCAGTATGTAACAGGAATTTAGCTGTGTTGAAAACTCACCTAGACTGTAGCCAGGTTTAGTGCTGCCTTGTAATTTTCTGATCTGCCAGCTAGGGATAAGAGTACTTGCCCATTAATGGAGAAAGGTTCCAATTTACCAGGCCAGGAATTAGAAATCAGAAGCCAGCCATGCAATAAGAGAATTGACTTAAGAAGCAATGTTGGGTTTTGTTGTTCTTATTTTTCTTAAGTGGAAACTGTTTTTCGATTAACCTAGGATTTTTGAGTCATAAGACTTGATTTTCACCAATCCCTGACCAATTCTATAGCTACAGATATTGCATATCAGTTGGTTTCTGAAAATCAGGGCTTCTCATAAAACATAGGAGAACAAGCAAACTTGTGAGAGAGGATAAAATGAGGTTATAATACTGATGTTGTAGAGACAAGACTTCATTTGTTGGCATTTGTAGACTGTTTTGAGAGCCTTGTGTGACATGAACTATAGAAAGAAGCATTACTGTGCCATGTGCACCACCAAATGATGCACCACATGTCTCTTCAAAGTGTCTGTGAAGTGAGAGCGTGGGGCAGTCAAGTATTTCCATCTCCATTCACTAATGATCCCTGAGCAGGTGCTCATCTCCTAGGCTCCCTGCACACAGACTGCTTTGTTGCCAGACTAACTCTGTATTCTGCTTTTGTGTTTTTAATTTAGCAACTGCAACAAGATGTAAGATTTCTCAAAAAAAAAAGAAAAAGAAGAAATATGACTAAGATAGTCTTTGTTGTTGTTTCAAGTACCGCATTCACATTTGAATCCAAGATGTGTAACTGATTTTCAGCATTGTAGCGCTCTTAACGGTGCAGATTGTAACCTGGAATGTATCTTCACAGCTTCCACTACCACCAGTGAGCTTTACAGAGTTAAAGCTGAGTGTTCGTTGACCTGTAAGGACTGAATCTTCTTTACCCCCACAGTGACATTAATTCCTGTAATTCTTATAGCAGAAACCCTTCTTGAGGGTTGGTGTTTTTTTTTTTTCCAATTGCATGGCTGAAGGATTTGTGAGCCCACACCTCCTGTATGTGAACTCTGGCAGTGTCAGTGGGAAGGCTGTCTGGGCAAAGAGCAATAGGCTTCAAAAGACTTTGCTTGAGTCAGGCATTTTTTTCTAGGCCACCACTGCTGCTGTTCATGTAGATGTGGCCACACTTGCTTAAAATAGCCAGATAGGGTCATCCTGCATGGCATCTGCCTGTCATCAGCATGAGCTGCAAAACCTACCTAACAGGCTGAGTAAATATTTTTTAGTTAACACATATTGAGCTGCTGTAGGTAGGTGCTAGCATTACCCAAATTAGCTACGTCTACACAAATGTAGGTATATCAGGCATTTAAGGAGGAAAACTGGCTTGTGTTGATGTGCACAGGTGGCTTCTGATAATTCCTTATATGACTGTAGATTGGAATATGATATCATCAGAGAAGAAAAATATTTTTCCTCCATTCTTTTAAGTGGAGAGCTTCAAATAGTTTCCCCTCCCTTCCCCTCTAGTACTCTCCTCCTCTGTTCATTTTCATGCCAGGTCACTTATTGCCAAATTTCCCATCTGCTCATCAGTGGCATTCCAGAGCAGAATGTGCTCTGGGGACTTGGTGCTGATTAATAGCCTCAACATCATGCATGAGCCTGTGTGTGAAAGGAGAGGGAGATGGTTCCAATCAGCATTGGACTAGCAAGATTTAGGAGGTTTCTCTCTAAAAGCCGGTGATCACTGCGCATCCTTTCCCTGGGTAATACAGGTTTCACTACTGTTTCCTCAAATACAGTCTTTAGTTTAAATGTCAATATGGAAGCAAGGGAGCTTCTGCCTGGGTCAGAGGCAGGTTTCAGAGTCAGAACAGCTTCCAAGGAAATCACTCCTGCTTTTTATTATGCTCATTTTCATCTCATTGTTTCTAAATATTTGCTTAACTTCACTCAGTAAAAAAAAAAGACCACAAACACACAGATATGTATGCAACCGCTTGTGTCCTTCTGGGGACATTCTCTTATCTTGCAGCACCCATTGCTTGCCTTTTGCACTCCCCGTGTGTTTTTTCAGATGATCACCTTGTATGTAGAGCATTTTGAGGTCTGGGTCCCGTGATATCACATGATGGGCTCCGGGTACCTGACTAGCATCCTCTGTGATCTTTCTGTACAAAGAATACCTTATGCACAAACCTTTTTTATTTTCCTTATTTAGCCCTCCTATTTATCTTTTGCAGTTTTCCTCCGTTAAATAAATTAGATTAGGTAATAGTCCTTACCTTTCCATAATCATTCTGTTGAACAACCTCAAATTACCTACTTTCCTAAGAGTGAAGTGCTCTATATCTAATAGCTTTGTCACTCTATCATCCTGTTTTCTGTCTTTGCCACTTTCCCATCTCTGTTCCATTTTCTGTGTCACCTCTTCCCTTTCTGTCTCCTCATATTCCTCCCCCTGATCTGAATGAGCAGTGGGAAGAGGTCTTGTTCAGCCATGTCAGTACATCTGTGACAAGAGACTCACGAGACTGGCCCACAACCAGTAGTTTTAATTGGAAGGAAAGGCACAGAGGGAAGTAAAGCTAGAGAGGTTTCAGTCCCCTCAGCCTCTCCAGATGAATCCATGCCTGCCTTCCACTCTGTTTACCCTGAATTCCATCTGCAAGTGTGCTTTCTGTATTGACACCCCCTTTTCCATCAGTTTTGTCTCCATTAACAGCGCTTCCCCCGCCCTGCTTTTCAGTCTTTTCATCCTGCTTCTATTCTTGCTTCCTTCCTGTTAAGGGTCACCTGCTCAGCTTCCTTCTATCTGCTACTGCTCCACTCCTACTTCCCCCCCCCAACACCACTTTTTCACTTTCCATCAGGCTTCAAAAAGCACCTGCTCTTCTGGGTTATTTGTTCTGTAGCAATTTCATTTTCCATTAGGTCCAGGAAAAATATAATCGGGTACAAAGTGGGGAAATTTGAGGGGTCAGAATTCTACTCCTTTGCCTGTATTTGCAGTAGGGCATACATATACAACATGGGTGAGTAAGAAAGAAAAATTGTGTTAATTCTAAAACACCTCTCTGAAGCTATACATCTGGGAAAAGATCCCATTGCTTGGAAT
The DNA here is from genome assembly GCF_028554395.1 of Pezoporus wallicus. NCBI lineage: Eukaryota > Metazoa > Chordata > Aves > Psittaciformes > Psittacidae > Pezoporus > Pezoporus wallicus. The sequence goes on along the minus strand of NW_026642179.1, from coordinate 8,420,033 downwards.
GGTAGATCTCTATTTCCTCTTCACTGGAGGTGACTGGGATGAGTTGGAAGACAAGACTTGGCAAGTTCTGAGTTGAGTCATGTTTTCTTAAAGGTTGCGGTGGAGGTGTATTTTAGTCAGCAGATTGGTAGATTATGTATTATTAATTTACGTGCCCCCTGACATGTTAGAAGTAATTTGCCCCTGTCTATTGGAACTGGCTGGTGAGTGGGGGTGATGACACAGGGCAAAGGCAGTTGCTGGCTGTGTGGGTGCTCATCTGGCTGCTGACAACACCTTTTGCTGTTATCATAGCTGCTAGAGCATGCATTACCCCTTGCCTTAAAACTGAGAAGGAAAAGGTAAAATGGGGAAAAAATTGTCGCAAAACTCAAAATTATCTACACATATACATTGGTGTGGCTCTTTTCAATCACCAAGGTGATCCAGCCTGAACAATGTCTCTTTTTTCCTTTTCCATCTTACATTTGTTCATCATTGGTACCAGTTTTTTCCAGGAAGGCACATTTAATAGAAAAATCACTGCTACTATTTGCATTCACCACTTCCTCTGAAATACAAATTAGACTTGGAATGGAGGTCTTGCAAGTCTTATGAGGAGCAGCTGAAGGAACTGGGGTTGTTTAATCTGGAGAAAAGGAGGCTCAGGGGGGATCTTATTGCTCTCTACAACTACCTGAAGAGAGGGTGGAGAGGTGGGTGTTGGTCTCTTCTGCCAAGTAAAAAGACAAGAGGAAATGGCCACAAGTTGTGCCAAAGGAAGTTTAAACTGGGTATATGGAAGAATTTCTCCACCTAAGGGTTGTCAAGCACTGGAACAAGCTGCCCAGGGAAGTGGTGGAGTCACCATCCCTGGAGGTTTTTGAAAGACATACAGATGTGGCACTTAGGTGCATGGTTTAGTGGTGGACTTGGCAGTGCTGGGTTAATGGTTGGACTTGATGATCTTAAAGGTCTTTTCCAACCTAAACAACTCTGTGCATTTCTGGGCTTGTGCACGCATGTGCCTCTGCACATGCCCACTGCCTGTGAGGCAAATGTTTACTGTCCCACCCTTCTTTTCCTTTTATGTATTTTTCAGCCACTGTATTTCCTTGAACTCTGTTTTTTCTTAACCAATACTATTTCCTTACAAACTTATTAACACTGAATTAAAATACAAAAATGTCATATTAATGTTTCAATGTTAACTTAATAGGTTACATGTGGCCACAGAGTAGTTAAAGGCGTCTATGACTATAAAATAATTTATTGTGTGGTCTTCTAAAGTATCTCCAATCCAATCTCCTTAATGGCAGAAAAACCATGAGAACATAATACAGTCACAAGCACGGATTAATACACAATTACAGAAAAGTTGCTTGGTTTTGATCAATAAAGCTATGGTAAGAATAGCACAGTTATAAACACCAGCTAGTATTAGATAATTACTTTCTCCATATGCTAAAATCAGATTTCCAGAATTCCTCATAAATCATATAAATGAATGCTGATCAAATTCCAGTTGGGCACGGACAAGGAAAAAGATTAATTCCAGAGTCAGGGTCTGTTGCTGGGATGTTCTAAAGAAATCAGATCAAAAATCTTATCGTTTTCACTTGTCAGAGACCAGTGAAAAGGCAGCATAGCTTAGAAGCTAGGCACAGGAACCAAACCAAAAGCACCTCTGGGCAAAGGGCTGCACTGATTTACTAGCCCACAGGCTACTCTGAAGCTGCTTTACACGCGTAAAGTAACAAACCAAACCAACCAACCAAACAAGAAAAGCCACAAAAAACACATTCTGGTTTGCATTTTACATCCCCTTCTCACAATGAAAATGTTCAGTCTGGAAGTTGTCTTTTCTGTAGATACATTTTGTACTTCACAAGAGGTTTGATTCTTAACATGCCAGGTACTGTGCAGCAAATACTCTGTAGATCAAAAGAGCTGAAGAAGGAATCTCTGTTGATCTCTCTTCGCAGTCATCCTCAAGGCAGGAACTGGAGTTTTGGAGGCTGTAGGCCCCAAATACCTTATGCATATCCAAAAGGGTTGATACAGTCAGTATGTAGGCATGCTGTTTCTGAGTTAGAGTTGACATTTTTAACACCACGTTACTCCTCTTTGGTCCCTCACTTTTAGAAACCAAGTGAAAATCATTCCTATGCACTAGTTTCGGTTGAAGCCATTTAAAAAACCCACCAATTTTGCAATGACTTGGCATGTACAACACACGGAAGGCCTCGATTATTCATGAACTATTGGTAGCCTGTACTGTAGGTTTATGTTTGCCTCCTCCTTCCCTTATTTCATTGAAATTCCCATCTCCTGCTATTCACTCTGGATCCTGTGTGTTTCTGGTGTACCTTTCCTGGTAAAGAACATCTGAATACAAATCTGAGCAGACTGTACCACTGGCTAAGCAGCACTGCACTCAGCTTCATTCCATGTTTGATAGTTTAAATCCTGTGTCTTCATACACGGTAGATAAACACATGGAGATGCCAAATCCCGCCAGCTGCAGTAGGCAGCACTGATCCCCCAGAAAAGGACGCTGTGCTTCCCAGTCCTGGCAAGAGGTAATTTGCTGTATACATCTTGAGCTAAACTGCTGATGCTTCAGTAGCCAGACGTGCAAGCATGTGTGTGTGCACATGCACTCCCTTCCAGGACTTGACAGTCTGTGCTGTCAGGAGATTAAATTATACTCGTGGAAAATGGTGTGAGGGAAATAGCCTGAGACAGATTTCTCAGATATTGGCCAGTTTTCTGCAAGACCTGTTAGTGTTAATTCTCTCTTCTTTCACTCCAGTTTTCCTCAGTAGCAGTTAGGTGCAAAATGTAATGAAGTCAGCATTTTGGGGGTGACACGTGCAGAGCATTAGCCATGAAAAGCAAGTCTCTTAGATTAGCCCCCAGCTCAGGAAAAGTGTTAGGGTTATGGCTTCTAGAAATGCTGAGCAGTCTAAAACATGGGAAAAATCAAAGAGGGCTGTGGGGCTTCAGCTTCTCTGAAACTCTGGCCCTTGATGTACCACTGATTTAGCAAAGATTTTATTTGGTCTGTCTACTAGTAAACCAAGTAGCCTTCCTACATTCCTTTCTTTTCTACCAGTTTCTGCCATTTTTCTGCTCTCTGGCAGACTTCCCCTTCTATTTTTTCCTCTGTCTTGGATTTTTCATGTTACCTAGCTTTTACTGTCTGAAAGTTAGGCTATTAATTTAAGCTGGCTTTGAGGCTATCTTGACAGCCACCCCATGTGAGACAACTATTTATTATGGAATAATTCATTCTTCAGAAGTGCTTCCACTCTCTTCCCATTGCCTATAGCATAAAAATACAGCAGGATTAGACAAGACACCTACCCTAAAGTCACCTGAAGTTAAGGACAATGAATCCTGCCCAGTCTCATTTCTACATATCCATTTTAAAGCCTGAAGGACTGTGTAGCCCCAGCCAGACTCTTGCTGGGTATTCAAAGGTCCTCAAAGATGCTGAACACTTGGTGCCACTGGTTTTATTCTGTTTTCCCTTATGGCTGTGAATGCTGAAATTACAGGCCTGCAGAATAACATGCCACGTTCAAGGCTCTATAAAGCTGGCTGGCTGGGTTTCCACATAGGCTGCCTGACTCCCCTTATGGCACTGTAGCTGTAGAAATACCTTGAATTATTCTCATGCACTTCTCTGGGTACAGGCTGTGGGGAATGGATTGAGCGGGCCAGGAGAGGTAGCAGTCAAAAATGGCAAAATAGAAAAATAAGAAAAAAGCAGAAGACAGAAAGTGTAGAATAGGAAAATGAGGGGAAAGAGGCAGGATGGAGGAATAAGTGAAGAAAAAGAATCAAGGTAGAATAAGAAAGATGGAAGCAGCATACAGAGATAAGGGAAGAGTATAAGGAAGGCAGATGGAAGGAGTATACGAGGGAAACTAAAGAAAGGAGAAAATGAGAACCTGACAGAGCACAAGAGAAATGTTTATTAAGAGTTAATATTCTTCCCAGTGGAACAGTCCTGTTAGGAAAAACCAGTCATCTAACAGACAGCATGTCAACTTGAAATAACACACAAAATTTAATATTACACTGCATATGATTTGCTAAATTCCACGCCTCTGGGGGACATCTTCTGGTGGAAACAAACTTTGGATTTGTCAGAATGAGACTTTCACTTCAAATTGTTCTGTCTTTGTGTGTGTACCTGGCAGTGATCCATAAGCTGAGAAAAACTCATGCTGGGGAGAGGTAGAGGTGAGAGTTCTTTCCTCTTGTCATGCTTGTGTGCTGGGGTGGAAGGAAAGCAGAGAGGACATGGCACAGTGAGAGAATCTGTGCAGATTAATGTTTCTAAAGAGAAACATCTGTAAGGGACTGGTAAGAACAGGAGGAAGTGTACAAGAGAGAATGAAAGACATGAGATGTAATGCAGAAGTATAACCAATGGGCAAGGAGGGAAAGGTGTCCTCTTACTTTCCTATCTTTTCATCAATGAATTCCCTTCTGATTATTGTTTTACTCTCTGGCTTCCCTGGCATTGCTTTCATGCCCTCAAACTGCCCATGACTTGGCAGGCTAGAGTCTTGGGAATGGCTTGGTTTACTTGAGCACTATCATGAAATAGGTCTCCTGAAACCTAGCTGCCCCATGCTGATGAAGGCAATAACATAAAGATTGTTAAGTGGATCTAGCAGATTAGGATAGGGCAGGGTGAGTTCTCATGGTGAACCATGCCAGCTTCAGGCACTCACTGCAGCCCTACTAATCCCTCTCTCCCACTCCTCTTCATACTAACTCGTCTTTGCCCTCATACCTGAGAGGGCACAGAGTCAGCAGTTTTTCTGGAACCCCACAAGGAGGCCAGAACTGTGGGGAGCACTGAGTCTGCAGGTAACATCCTTGCTGAGACCAAGAACTCAGCATCTTATAGCATAGTCAGCCAACAGTGTGTGGACAAAAGTTCCCATATTCTGATTTGAAAATCTCTCCTATTCATGTTTTTAATTTGCTACCTTTTTGGTTCATTGAAAAGTCTCCTTTTGCAAAGACAAAGAGCTCAAGGACAGAAGAGTCAAGACATTGTATGGAGAGACCTCCTGTAGAACACAGGCTATGTAATTTTGTGGACTTCCACTTGTATGGAGGCTAATAATTTGTGTTTGGTGAAAGCATATCTTCCAAAAAGGCATAAACTCTTGATGAGAGATAGAGAAGTTACTGTTTCTCTTGGTAGTTTGTTCCAGTAGCGAAACACTCAGTGTGTAATCTGTGCCTCATTTCTAGTTTGAAAGTGTCTTGCTTCACTTCTGAGGCTAGCATTCACCCATTTTTCCATAGCTATGCTTATCCACAGTGAACTTTTATCTTCTTCAAGGTCCCTGCTTTCCCAGTTGCAGTCTCTTGCTTTGTAGATGTGGTCTGCATTCCTTGGTCCTTGATCTATTACTCTGGCTGAATTAAAATATATTCAGTTTGAACAGGTATAATTTAGAAGTGATTCACTTTATTTTATGTCTGCTCCACTACCAGTCTCTGCAAACTTCACCTCAAGTATTTTGCATTTATTTCCACATCAGTGATGAGATGTAAAATCATGCTCTGTTTACTGACGATCTATGCAGAACCTTACACCAAATCCTCCTACTGAATGATGATTGCCTGTTCATTGTTTCTTTTTGAGATTCCTCAGACAGTCCTCAATCCATTGAATAGGTACTTTATTGTTAATGTATAAAGCAATTTAAATCACAATGATATGAGTTAGTAAGTCACAAGCACTACAAAAGCCAAAATTCTTCTAGGTATTCATTTACTTTTGTCAAGCAAGTTTTTAATTAGAGTATGAAACCGCATTGCTTTAAAAAACTTTGTCCCCACAATCCTGTGTTTCTTGGCATGAATTTTATTGATACCAATTAAGTACTTAATACTGACTCAGTATTTCTGTGATCTTCCCTGGGAGTAATGTTAGGCTGAGAATCCTTCCTTCTTCCCCTGCTCTTTTAGACTATTAATTCAACATTAGGAGTCTCCTGGTCATGACGAGTTCCTTGATATTCTACAACATATTAAAAATTAACGTCAGGAGGGCTGGGATGTCTGTGAGACAGCTTTTTAAGAACTGTGGACGTAGGCTGTCTGGCCTGAAGAATCTGTCCCTGGTGCCCAATATGTTATTTCCTAATGGAATTAATCATTGCCAACTCAGTAAAGTATATTAAATATCTATTGTAACGGTTATAAGAGATTTTGCTACCATGGCATTAACAATTTTACCACTTTTAACTAGTATCACACTTCCTCTTTTCTTCAGATTTCTTTTGTTCCCAGAATATTTTCAGACAGCTACCTTTTGCCATTCTTAACATTGTGAGCCAGGCACTTTCCCCTAATGTCTTCAGCTTCCCTTATCCGTTACTTATGCTTCATAACTTTCATTTATGTTAGCTGCCACCTGTAACTGCTGCCTTACATTTTGCCATATGTTGCTTTTATTTCTAATTACCGCTTTATTTGCCATCAAACCAAGCATTGTTTTCTTATCCAAGGCTGTACGTTTTCTTGACTGTGAGACTAGCATTTTGACTGGTTAATTAATCCTTCTTTTATGAAGTTCCTCCACTTTTCAGTCATATTACCTGTTTCATTTTTGGACCCTCTCAGTTTCACTCTAATTTTCTTCAAATACCTTGTCTTGAAGCCTTAAGAGTATTTGTATGTATCTGTGGATTTTGTATGTGTGGGGGTCTGTACGTGAAGGTGGTATTAGTAGGTGCTGACCTTTTGTTGCTCTTATTGATTGTAATCTGGTCATGATAGTAGGTTTCCAGGCAACTGTCATTTTTCAATCCAGTGATAAACTTATCTTCTCATAGGAAGAAGGGAGATAAATATAATATCTTAATTTAACTTTTCATCACCATTTCTTGTTTTCATGCTGTTTTATTCTTCTGAACAGAGACTCTCTCAGTCTTTAAAATCTTTTTTCCCCCTCAGTGTTTCCAGTCTTCTAACAATTACTCTTTCTGGTGCTGACCCCCTGATATTTTTCTTCCAGTGATACTTTTCTTTTTTATTAAATTCTTCTCCATGCATGGATGTCATGGGTTGCTCTAATGAAATTACAATATTTCAAGTGTTCTTTTTTGCTCTTCTCTTCATACATCTTGATATTTAATTTGTCCCAAAGATTGCCTTTGTTGCACACTGGACTGTCCACGGAGTTCATAGATAATTTAGAAGCCAGTAATGTGTGCAATGAGTTCAAATGATTTCTTCTGGTAGCTCACATTTTTCAGCACTGAGTTTCATTTCTCTTTTTTGTGTTCGTTCTCATATCTTTGCCAGGTTCGGCTTAAAGTCTTTTGTCATCTCCTTCACTCTTGATTAAATGAAATAAATGGCATTGTTGGAGGTTTAATCACCCCCCTCTTCACTCCTTTTCATAGATCTCTACTCAGCATGTTTATGTAAAGTACTAAACAAATATCACAAATCTCAGATCATTTGCTGTGCAATGTTCTTGCTACTTCAAAGACAGGAAAGAAAATTTTTGAGATTCCAAAATGTATTTTGGAGCAGTGTAAACTCTGTTTTAAAATCCGGAGGTAGGAACCATTCTGTTGACCTGTTGTTCACTGGCTGGGTAGTGCTGAATTCTCTCCTTAGCCACTAAAAGCCCCCCTCTTCTTCACTTCATTTTCTGTTTGGAGAGATGGCCTCCTTTGTCCTAACAGTTCATTTCAAGGAGTTTTGATAACAATGAGATAAACAATCTTAGATCAACCAAGAGTACTTTCCTGTTAATAAACTGAACAGACATTCTCACAGGAGGCCATCAAATATCGATTTGTCATTATGGACAATATGGACCAAATTCAGCTCTCAGTTACCTGACTTCAGCAAAGCTGTGTTAAAATAATGGGAGTAGAATTTAGCTGAAGATGGAGTTTTTATATTCGCTTGTGGCTGCTTTCAGCTAAGTAATGAATAAGGAACCTGCATGAAAAAGACCTGATTATCCATAGTGTTGAGCACTCTTCACTGCCCTGCCCCCCCACCCCACTCCCACCCCCAGCATGGCTGCAGTGATCAGCTTAGTGGTGCTAGAGTGATGGATGCCATCCTTTGCTGGGAGTTTGAATTGTCATTCAGACTGGAAAGCACCTGCTTTTAGTCTTTATTCTTTCCTTGCTTGGATTTATGTGCAGGACACTTTTTGGATCTGAAATTGGGTCTGTGGAGGGCTTTCTCTGCTGAAAGGCATGACGCATATTCAGTCAATCGCTGTTATAAACAAAGGACATCTCTATAAGGTAGGCCTTACAGCTCAGTATAACTGACATTAAAAGAAACCTTTTTAATGCTTGATTTTGGAGGAGTGGGCTGTTTATGAGAATGGAGCCTGCATACAAATAAATAGACTGTGGAGAATCAGTGTTACTTGTTCCCCACACAGGATGAGGAAAGATAAGGAAAAGAAAGTGAGAAAAGTACCCCCTGGTGCATCTCTGCCAGCTTTCAATTGCAGTCAGGCAGTAAGTCCATGAACGCATCAGTTCTGATGAACTGATAAACAAATCTATCAAATTTGCTAAGTCGGTGGGAATCCCAGGCTGTCTAATGGTAGATGGAGGTAGGGGTTACAGCAGGATAGAATTTACTATAGCTGGGAGCTGAAATACAATAATCATATAGTAATAAATATGTTGCTGCTCCAGCAGAGAGAGCAGAAATACTAGGACTGCATGAAATTTGGGTATAAAAGGGGCAGCAGTGGGAGACCTGGAGGATATTTAGCATAAGGCAGCAGGAAATATCCAGGAGCTTAGGAGATGTGGCAAATAGAGGAAGTTGTAGTCTGTGAGGCACAGTAATCCAAAACCTCGATCATGCATTATATTTAAAATGAAAATGATACATATTTTGGAAAATATTATAATTGTATCATGGTGTTTAGTAAGGGGATGAAATATTTGGTCTCTCTATGGAGTATTACCCTCTTTAGTTTACCATCTGCTGAACACGCAAGCATGTACACAAATGTTGTATCAACCATTCCTTTCTTGCTTTCAAGGAGAATTAATTTTGAGTCAGGGACATTTTAGGTGATGTTGTATCACCTGAAAATTTTTCTTAGATATGCTTTAAATCATTAATTGTCTGTGCACGCAGCCTGTGTATGGTGTGGCTTGCTTTCTGCTTGGGAGCTAAAATCACACTGTACAGAGGCCTCTCTGAGGGACTTCAGTTCAATTAGTGGGGGGGTGAAAGGCTGTGGGTGTTGTGTACCTGGATTTTAGTAAAGCCTTTGACACCATTTCCCACGGCGTTCTCCTGGAGAAACTGGTTGCTCACGGCTTGGACAAGTGTACTCTCTGGTGGGTAAAAAACTGTCTGGATGGAGGAGCCCAAAGAGTGGTGGTGAATGAAGTTAAATTCACTTGGTAGCCAGTCACAAGTGGTGTTCCCCAGGGCTCATTACTGGGACCTGTTCTGTTTAATAACTTTAACAATGATCTGTACAAGGATATCTCAGTAAGTTTACAGACAACACCAAGTTGTCTGGGAGTGTTGATCTGCTGGGGGGTAGGAAGATTCTGCAGAGGGATCTGCACAGGCTGGATCGATGGGCTGTGGCCAATGGTATGCAGTTCAACAAGGTGAAGTGCTGGGTCTTGCACTTGGGTCACAACAGCCCCATGCAAGGTTACAGACTTGGGGAAGAGTGGCTGGAAAGCTGCTAGGCAGAAACGGACCTCGGGGTGCTGATTGATGGGGCAGAACATGAGCCAGTTTGTGCCCAGGCAGCCAAGAAGGCCAATGGCATCCTGGCCTGTATCAGCAATAGTGTGGCCAGCAGGGCCAGGGCAGTGATCATCTCCCTGTACTGGGCACTGGTGAAGCTGCACCTCAAATATTGTGTTCAGTTCTGAGCCACTCACTACAAGAGAGACATTGAGATGCTGGAGCGGGTCCAGAGAAGGGCAATGAAGCTGGTGAATGGTCTGGAGCACAAGCTCTGTGAAGAACGGCTGAGGGAAATGGGGGTGTTTACCTGGAGAAAGGGAGGCTGAGGGAAGACCTTATTGCTCTATACAGCTACTGGAAAGGAGGTTGTAGTGAGGTGGATGTCAGTTTCCTCTCCCAGGTAACAAGCAACAGGAGAAGAGGAAATGGCCTCAAGTTGTGCCAGGGGAGGTTTAGGCTGGATATTAGGAAAAAATTCTCCACCAAAGGGCTGTCAAGCACTGGAGCAGGCTGCACAGGGAAGTTGCTGAGTCACCATCCCTGGAGGTGTTTAAAAGACATGTAGATGTGGCACTTGGGGACACGGTTTAGTGGGGGACTTGGCAGTACTGGGTTAATGATTTGACTCAATGATCTTAAAGGTCTTTTCCAACCGAAGCAATTCTTTGATTATAAAAGCATTTGGCACCAAAGTTGTTTTGACCTTCTGTCTAAATACGTATTAACTTAAACACGGGCATGAACAGCTGAGGAGAGACGTGACGTGAGCATTCAACGCTTGGTATGTCTGACAGGAAGGATCAGCAGCAGCTCCTGCACATAGAGAATTGTGGAGACGGTTTCACTGATAAGAGCAAAGTCATGTTGATGACTTGTTTGAAAAGACAGAGAAATAGAGGAACGGACAACATGACATTTCAATTACATCAGTGTTTAAAAAGATATTTAAGGAAGTAGATGGAAAAGGATAGGGAAAACAAAAACAAAACAAAGTCCCCAGCAGCTCCATGGTGTTAATCTAACCTTCAGCATGATTGAAAACTGCACGGGCAGGTGAGTAGAATTATTGATGTTTGAAGTAATTACTTCAGCAGGCACTGCTATCAAAATTCATGGTGATTGATTTCCCACTAGTCAGCTTATCTCTCTGAGAACAAGTTCACTGGAAAGCAGTTTATAACCTCGTCCTAATAAGCCATGGCACATCACTGGAGAAAATGGCATCAGGCTCATTTTGTTTTGCATTCATGGCTGTTAAAGGTTGACTCATTCAAATTTTTAAGATGCCAGGCTATTTTCTTCTCCAGACAGCCTAGGAACACAGAGATCTGCATTCCCAAAACAACCCACCCTTGTCCTCCTAGGTGCTGTGAGAAACGAAGGAGTCTTTCAAGCTGAATTTCTTTCAGTAACAGCGGGGAAAAGTCATATCTGAACACACACATAGACCATAACTTTGTTTTTAAAGATAGGTTTCAAATATGGAACATTTTCTACAGGCTGACTGGGAGGTTGTTAAATCAGGACATGGGAGGGTATCGCTGAGGTGCCAATCCTTAGGCCACACCAGTGTTTTTGCTGTATATATACGGCATCAGCTTAAATCCCTGTTCCTGCAAACTGTAGATCCAGGTCTGAATGTGGGGTAAAGTCTTTACAGTCAGGTTGGTTGAAGATACAGTCTCTGCTAGGGCTGTTTTCACCCGGAGACACAGCATGTCATCACAGCTGCAGCAAAGGACCACAGTGTTGTGACAAGAATGTGATTACACATCTTTCATGTCCCAGATATCCCAAGTGATGTTAGGAACTAGGAAGTGCTGCCCATGACATTACAACAAATATTCAGGCAAACACAGACTCCATCTCACCTTGACATTGGTGCATGACTTACAGGGAAAGCCTATCTAGCTGGGGTGAGAAAGGTTCTCTTTTTCCCTCATCCCTTTCTAAAACAGCTGTGGACTCAAAAACAACAGCAAAGACATGGAGCTTTAGCACTAGTTCAGTGTCCAGAGGAGCTTGGACCTTTAGCTTTGCTTCTCCTCAAGCCTCTGTCGATTGGCAGTCCACTACTGCCACAGATCATAGCGCAGGAAAAACTTAAATGAGGGACAAGTGCAAAGAGGCTGAGCTATCTATCCTCCTGGGTTTTCATCAGTCTGTGTCAGGAGGCCCATCACTGGAAAGTGTTTTTCCTTTTCCTTTTGGCTTGTTTCCCATGCATAGACAGCCAGAATGCTTCTTTGTGCAGATAGTTGTTTCACCCTGCCGTCTGGCAGGCTGCACACACATGGGAAGCAGATAGTGCTGTTTGTCAGGAAGCAAAGAGTTATTTGCCGATCAGTTTCATGGAGGAAAAGAGGGTGAACAAGAACATGCAGGAAGCCCATTTTGTAGAGTTGGCAGGGACAAGAGCTGGGTGAGATAATTTCTTAGTGCAGAGGTGAGCTGCTCCTTCCAGAACTCAGCAGCTGTCTGCTTAGAAGCTGTGTGTGAGAGGTAGAAGTAAAGGCAGGAGAGGAGTTAGGAGCTGAACTGTCATGGAAAATTTAAATGGCAACGTTTTTAGAGTTTTGGGAAGATTTGGGCTAGTTTTTCCTTTCATTATTTGCCTATTTAACAAACACTTGTGTTTCCTGGTCTTTGGTGACTAGTACATATGCAACGCATGGGGGTGGCTGACTCTCTGTGGGTATAGCGCTTCCCCTGACATGCCTGTGGGTTCCCAGCCTAGAGCTTTTCTGTTTGCACTAGTGAAGACTGAAAGGGTGAGATGGCAGTGGCATCACGCTTCCAGAGGTACATGGTATCCCATAGTACCCCATTATGAAACATCAGTACAACTACACCTCTGCTGTATGGTCAGTGCTAACCTTGCACCCTGCTCTGTGCCACACTTTGGGGCATAGCTCAGTCCTACTTGGTGCAGAGTGAACTGGATGGGTCTCTGCCCTTCCTCCCAGAGCTGAGGCAGCTGCTCAACACTAGCTGCTAGAAAGAGCAGGTGCTGGGTCTTCCTTCTACTGCCTCAGCAAAAAGCGGTACTGCCTTGAGTGCCAGAGGTCTCTGTGTCCAGGAGGGCAGTGGAGGAGACAGTGATTTTCTTGACGGGTATGAGGCAGAGCAGAACAGCAAGGTCTCTCAGGGACAGGCTCTGGCCTTTTGGCCTGCAAAGACCATGTTCATAATGGGAGAGAGAGAGATCTCCACACTGAGCTTCTCAAAATCCACCAGCTCCTCATGAAAATCATAGGATCATAGAACGGTTTGGGTTGGAAGAGATCTTAAAGATAATCTAGTACCAAGGACCCTGCCATGGGCAGGAATGCCTTCCACTATGCCATGTCACCCAAGGCTCAGATGAACCCTGCAGGCAGCTATTCTGTGTGCCATCCTGAGACAGATCTGAACCCAATCCCATCCAACCCAAACCATTCTATGACTCTGAAGTGACTCTAAATCCCTTCTGTGCTGCCAGAATGGTACATACCTTCAGTGCAAATAATAGGCAGTATTAACGTTGAATAAAACAACACCGCCCCAAGATTTTCTCCTCAAGGCTGCTCTCCATCCAGAAAATACCCAAGTGTGTCACAGTACATGAACACACTGCAGTTCTCCAATGGCAGCAGCAGTATTCAGGGCTCCTTCCATTGCTCATCTGCACTGTTCAGGCAACCAGGAGAGGACAGTAAGGTTCATAAGCTCTTTCAATAGAAAGCATCTGGCAGTACTAGTATGGGAGCTCCGGGCTGTATGAAAAACAAGTTCTGACAGTCCCAGGTGTCCTGTGATTCTTCAGACACTGTGACAGAGCTGCGTTAAGGCAACCCTTCTCTCAGCTGTACCTCACAGATGTACCCTTATTCTCATGGCTGTTTCTTCAGCTCCGTTCTTGTGAGTTATAAGAGTGCCATGTACTGTTGATATGTTCCACTACACACACCTCTGCTCTTTCATGGGCCTTGTAGAGTGGTCTGCAAACCAATATGCCAGCCCTGGGTTTTGGCTCACTTTCCAATAGGCTTCTGTGCTCTTTTTATCCTTCTGGGTTTCCAGTGCAGTGGGCTACAGCAGAAACTGAATTCCTGCATTGCCCTTCTGGCTTGTAATGTGTTTCTGTTTCAGTGCCTGGCTGCCTGGTCAGTGTACGGTGATCCTTATGGGCCACAGGAGTCTGGCAAGGGTAGGGGAGCAGATGGTCATAATAGAACAATGAGGTTATATGAAAACTGCCTCTGATGAAGCCACATTTGTCTTGGATGCACAGAGATAACTGTGTCTTATCACATCTGAAGAGGAAGCTAGATGAGGGTCCAACTGCTTTCCCTTGCAGGACACCACTGTTTTAGCTCCCCAAACCTTCAACATCTTGCCTGCATGTTTGTATCTGTTTCCGCTTGTCTCCCTGGATGGGTGCTGCAGCAGCTCACCTGTTCCATTCCCAAGGAGTCAGGAGGTGAATCACAGAATGCAGACCGGATGGTTCCCCCATGGGGCTAGAAAGCCTCTCTCTTTCTGTAATTGTTTTTGACATTTCACCCGTCACATCCTGAGCTGCTTCTAGGGGGAGATAAAATGTTTGGATCTCTGAATATGTAGCTGTGTTCCCTGTCAACAAGATATCAAAGATGTCAGAGCTCTGAAAAAGACAAAAAAGAGAGACTGAAAGTCAAAATACATAAAAAAAGAGAAAGAGACATGGAGAAGGAGAAGAAAGTCAAGTAGAAATAGAACAACTGCCTAGAGACAGGTGGACAGATGCCTAGCAAACCAGATAGACAGACGGCTGTCACAGAAAGACAGCATGCTCCTTGCTGTTCTTGGGCTGTAATTATCAGCTGTTTAGGCAGTAAGCCCAGGCAAACCAGTTATTATCAGTATTCAACAACTCTGAGGTGAAGCCCAAAGCAATTAATGCCCTTTGAGAACTGGGGACTAACTGCAATGAGCACTGATTTCAAGCAGAGTGTTTGTAGGGAGGGAATGGGTTAGGGCTTTTTCATTATATAAGGAATGGAGGGGGAATCTGCTGTAGAGGAGGTCCACACAGATGAGCAAAGCAGGTATGAACTCTGGCAGAGCTAGAAGCTGTGAGCAGGGAGCAGCTGTTGATCACATCTCTACAAGCAGCCCCTTTTCTTTAGAGGAGAGATTCGTGTCTGAACTGATAGAGTTCTTCTGAGAAAGCAGAAGCACTCAGAAATATATAGCCAGGAGAGCAGCAAAAATGCTCTGTGAAGGTCAGGAGTGCCTAATTCCTGTCTTTTTTTTCAGCCTGGTGTAACTGTAGCATCTAAAAAGGAGACAGGTTTCCTACTATGGGGTGAAGAGAAGAAGAAGGGATGGAGGGAGGGAAGTGCACTTTCCTGAGTGGAGGGCTAAAATCCAGGAGCATGACTCACCCCTCCCAAGTATTCATTCCTTGCCTTAACTAGAAAACCATCGTTCTGCTGACCTGGTCCTATAGTGATGAAGGATGCTTGGCATGGCATTACAAGACTCTAACCATTTAGGTTTTTCGGGGAAATACGGAAGAGTATCCCAAAGGAAGCATTTCAAAGCAACTTCTGAAAGACTGCATAGTCTGCAATCTCATTATTATTTTTTCTCATTAATAGCACACACATACACATGTACACACATCTAGCTGCGTCATGAGTCTGATGCTTGACTGCTGTAAAGCACTGTAGCTCCCCTGAACCATGCTGATCTGCCCCTAATCAGGGTCTAACCCCTCATGGTGTTAGTAAGCAGCTACATGCAGCTCTCTGCCTTGTGTGATGGCTCGACAGCCAATACTGAGTGCTTCTGAGTCAGAAACCTTGAAGTTCCAGAAATACGAAGTTTGAGGCACAGACAATTCTGTCTGTCAAGGCAGCCTGAAACTCAGGTTTCCCCTTGACCTGCTGCTTTTTGACTTGGAAAATAAAGTGTGAGCAACTGAGATGAGAACTTAGTGGAAGCTGTTACACTGGGATACTTCCCTCTAGCTCTTACGCATGCTTAGGGGCAAACAGCAGAGCCAGCAGTTTATAACTCAAGATACACAAATTAATAGTGTATTTTGGTGTTTCTAATTAGCCCCTCAAGCACATCACAGAACCTGCTTGGAAAACCCAAGCTTGTGAATTGCTGCTTCACTGTGAAGCCTGTCTGATATATGAGAAGGAAAGGGTTTCAAAGAAGCCGCAAATGTGAAATGGCTGCTAATCCTCCTTAAAACCACCATATTTCTTTGTGATAGTCTCCTGGAAAACACTTTCCTTTATCTTTGAGCTGTGTTTTTTATATAAACTTGATCTTTGAAATTTTAGAGTACAGGAGCAGCCAGCACACAGCAAGAGGGGCAGGGGAGAGAGAAACAGGCAAGAAAGTAAGCCCGTTTCCCTGAGATTTGAAAAGATGGAGCAGTGAGAAGCTGGTTGAGTGAATGGGAGCTGGTGGCCACAGCTGCAGTGAAGGAGGTTTTTTCATCCCACGGTGGTGAAGCTGTGCAGATTGCAGCCTGGTGATAGCAGATGTTGCGGGGGAAAAAGCAGTGAGGAAAATATTTCTTCCACCAATGCAAGCTTCAGAAGTTCTTCCACCGTTGCATGCGAAGCACCCGTGCCCAGGAGGCCCACTTTTGATTTGTGGAATCCCCTACTAGGCTCAAGAATTGGGCAGTATGCAGCTGCTGTGTAGCTAACCATTCCTTGCTAAATAAACTGGGTGACAGACACTTACTGAGTGGGGCATGAAGGGAGACACCCACATGTCAAAAGAGAGAATTTAGGTAAATGTTTGAGTTCTCTAACCTGCTTATTTATTTGTTCAATCTGCAGCTTTTCTCAAGAGCTGCACAGTCCCGAAGCAGAGCTCTAAAGCTGATTCAGTGAATAATGCTGAGATTTGTTTTCATTTTAGATCGACATTAGTAAGAACCAAGCAAACTTGGGAGTGGTGGAGGCACCATGTTTCTTAATCCACTGGCTAGGATCAGCGCTGCATTCTGTGTTGTTCAGCCAGTTGTCAGAGACCCTTGGGCTTTTTGCTACAAAAACTGTTGGAAATGCTTGAAAACGGAGTGTTTTTTCCACACTGGTTTAATCTTCATTTCATTATTTTTAGTTTATCGCATCCATTGCTTTCCTCCGGATATTTTGAACACAGCTAGAAATTCATAGGGCTTGATTGCTCATTTTTATCTTCTACTTTAGATTCTGGCATGGTGTCAGTACACCAGTTGTGATTTATTAGGCCCATGCTGTTGCCTGACCAGTAGAACAGACCAGTGTGTTTGCTTGGGACTATTCATCCATTAAATGGAATCCTGCCCTGCACGGCAGGTGCATGTGGGTGTTTTACTTCTTCCTTTGAAGCACTTGCTCTAGTCACTTTTGAAGAAGACAGCATGGTAAGGTGACAGTTGTCTTTTTCTGATATAATAGTTTCCATACCACATTGGGTTTCAGTCTGGCAACAAGAGGGCTTTTTAAAAAACACCCATTTAAATGTCAGAGGAAACATCACCTCTGTAAGATGTTTGGAAACGAGGTGTCATCTGGATGCCTCACCAGACCTTCGGAAACAGTGTCCTGGTTTAATCCTGTGTAGCTTTGTGCTGAGTCTACTACATGATGAGATGGGGTTTGAGAAGTTTACTGAGTGCTGTGGGAATGCTCATGCAGTACAGACTTGATAAATAAAGCTGGCAGATTGTGTCTTTTCTCTCCACGTTGTATCTTGATTTACAGAGCTTTCAGTGTTTTAGGGACCCACAGCATTAGAATTCCAGATCATGCAGGATTTGCCTACTTTGGGATTTGATCCAAAACTCTTTCCCTGGACACCAAAAAGCTTGATATTGTTTGGAGCAGATAGTTGAAGCATTTCTTATTGATTCATTCCTCCGCAATAAAATGGAGGGAAATCTGTCATGCTGCTGCAAAAAAAGAAAGGAAATGTTTGGAGAAAACCTTGCTTTTTTTGATCTCTGGGGTTGTTAGAAATCAGGCTCAGAGCAGAAATGCCAGGTGCCTGCCTAGTGGCAAATGAGGATAGGCATGGGAGGTGGGAAAAAAGAACTCGCTTAGAAAGAAAAGTAACCTTTTTCACCCAAATTCTGCTAAGCACTTTAAAAATAATTTTGAAGAGCCAATTAGGAATGTGTCTTTGTTCAGCAGGCTGTGTAAGGATTTTAGATGTGACTGCTGACAGTTTGGCATCATTTTGTCTCCAGCCTGCCCCACTCTAGCTTTGCTTGGAGGGAGGGAATGGAGGCTCCCAGTAGCATCACTCGGAGCTCTGCTCTGCTCCCTGTCCCTTCCTCCCCCCTCCCCTCCACCTTCTCCCCTCTCACTCTGCCTCTTTGTGCAGCATGTTCCCTTTTCAGAAAGTAATTTCATGGCTTATGCACTTAAGATTCCATCAGAAAGTCGAGTCTTTGATCAGGCAGACAGACACCCTGCTGGGATTTCATTGGCAAATCACAATTCCCTTAATTAAGACTATGTGTCTTTATATCACTAAACTGGTTCCAGCTGGGTCCCTGCTCGTTTTACATCTAGATTTACCTAGACTATGGATTCTCACCCCCTGCGACACTGGAGGAACAAAACCCATTTAAAGACTTTTCGTTTCCAGCTTCTTCCCCCCAGCTGCTTCTTCTCACCAGTGCAGCAGTTGGTGTGGGCTGGGAACTAAATCTCTCCCTCAGCCTTGTTTGCACTCTCCTCCAAATCATGAGGTATGGTCATGCGAGGGATTTGCTCTGCTTCTTTCCAGTGCTTGGAAACTGGGATTCAGTAGTACAAAGAGAATTGAACTTGCCTGGTGATTTTTTCTCTTTTCAGAAGCCATGTTTTTACGGAGATTCAAGACGATGCTGAAATTCAGCACAGTTTTCTCCTTCCTGGCTTTCTTTAGCTATCAATTAAAGATGAAACAGGTTAAGAGTGCTCACTTATGGTAATTACAGGTCCTGTGTGGGAGGGACTTCGGTGACATTTCTGCTGTGCTGGGTTTGCTTGTTGTGTTAGTCATGCCAAGGCAAACATTTCTCTGGAGACAAAAAGTCAATAAGTCCTGACTTTAAAGTGTGTGGTCGGCTCTTGCCAAGGAGATAATGCTCTGGGGGGAGTTTCAGTGGGCAGGGCAGTGGTTTTTTTCCCTTCAGTCATCTGCATTTTCCTTTCCTCCTCCTTAATTTCCTCTGAGCGGTGCCCTGACACCTTCTCCAGGGAGAGGAAACTTCCATAGCAACCCGCTAACGGCACTAATTACAGGGATAGCGGCTAGCACGGCTGCCACAAGGCAGCACCAAGCCTCTGACCCGAGAGTCTAGCCATTCCCTTCTATCACAATGCCTGTCTGTGGAGGTGAAGGCGATTCAGGGATGGGGCTTCTCAGTGCGCCAACCCTAGTGGTACAAGTGCGTTTGCCATGCACCAGAGAGAGAGAAGTCTGGCTCCTCTGGGGCAGATATTTTAGGCATTTTCAAAGCCTTCTGTTGCGAGATTGCATGCACTAACAAACATGCCCGGAGTCTGAGAAATGTCCGTGTAAATGCAATTGCAGGTGGGTGCACTCAGACTTTTCCCTACCTGTGAGCAATGGCTGTCCCTGTGCGAGGCCCATGAGATACCACCCCTGGGCTCTGAGGATCCCTCCGAGTGCCAGCTCTGCAGCCAGGAAACCTGGCCGCTGGCTGAGCAGCGGCAGGTAGTGCTGCGGCACATGGGAGGCTGTTGCTGCTTATGCAGTCATGCTTAAAATTAAACACTAGCCAGCAAACAGGGCAGCTTTAATGGCCAGCAAACCCTGACCTGGCGTTTCCTGAAGCCAAGCTGCCCGCTTAATAAGTGAATCCACAGTCTTGACTCAAGACACATCCTCTTCTATGACTGATTCATCTTCAGCTTTATCATACGGAATTCTTTACTCAAAAATGCCTATTTAATTATGTGCCAGCAGAGCTTTAAACCCTGTCTTGGGAATATGGTGACTCTGTAATGAGCCATAGCGGAGTGTGACTTTCAAGGGTCTTCATTTTAAGGGTCTGGTGTATTTCCAGCTGTTACTCGCAGCAAGAAGAGTTTTGTTTCAGTCAAAGAGGCTGCAGCCTGAGCTAAACCTTATTTAGCATTTCACTTGCTAGCAAAAATGTTCACTGAAAACCCTAATAGGACTTTGCACTTACATGGGTTTTTGATTTGAGGATTCCAGAGGTTTTTTTTTAATGAGAATTGCTGATTATGACTCCATGGTAAGACCAGATTAGATCAAAAGGGGTTCAGGATCTCTGTTTCATTTGAAAGGCAACAAACCCATCCCAAATGTAGAGAAAGTATATTCTGTGGCTAGAAAATTAATTTTATGAGCCTTTATAATTAACTTGGTAATTAATTTTTGTTAAAATTAATTTAAAATCTCATACTTTAAAGAATGTTAACATCTATGTTTATTTTTGTCTAGTCCCAAATCATCTTAATGGAATGATAGAGATGCATTAAACTTATATATAGTTAAAGTTAATTGAAATCTTTCTCATAGGCTCTACATAAAGAAATTAGGGTGTAATTAAGCTAAGTTGTTAATGATTGCTTTGTGTAGATGCTACAGTTATTGGGGCCTGTGCCAGACTCAGGTCACTGGAGGTACAGACAAAGGAGCCAAATCAGTTGCTCTTTCCTCTGTGGTTTATTGAACACAGCAGGATGATGGGCTGCAGGGACTCGGTGGCACTGGGGATGTCTCTGTCCTTAAGGAACAGGTCTCGGCTGGCAGGGGTACATTGGGATCCAGAAACCCAATGTGGCTGGTTGATGGCATCTCTGTGGCTAGGGCATGGCTACTGGGAGAATGGAGCCTCGAGCACAGAGAAACTGCTACTCAGCTGAGTATCCTCTGCATCCCCTCACTGTAGTGGTAGGCTCAGCTGCAGAGCCCCTAGACAAAAACATTGATCACAGGCAAAAAGCCAAAGTCACTAGCGTGCTCTGGGGTGTGGCACCACAGCAACATGAGTCTGTCCTCAGAAAGGACACATTAGGAGGAGGAATGTAAAGCTGGTACTTCAGGTCATTAAGCCATTAGAAACATCAGAAGGTAAAATTATCTTTGGCTTTCCAATACAGCTCGTTATGCGTGATTTTTAAAAATATAATTAAAACAAGCAGAGTAAGAAAATTGCTAAGCGAAACATCAAGCGTTGTTACAGTTAAGAGTATCAGTAACTTCTGGGAAAAAATAGTAGAGGACACTATAAACCAGTAGAAATCCAGGATATTCATAGCTGAGTTTATGCATAAGAGAAAACAACTATATTAAGGTAAGAAATGCCAAGATAAGGTACTCAAGCTCTCTTACCTCAGACCTAGAGAGATACTACAAAGGGAAAAAGTGGAAAATCACTGATGTTGCATTTTAGCAGCAGTTTAATCTCATCTGGGACCATTAAGACTGATGTCACTGTTGTCCCCACTGAACCACAATCATTGCATCTGACTTCCCTAATATTTTCTTTTAACCTGATAAGGAATCTAATACCTGAATACTGCTTTTCAGATGTCTTAAAAGTCACTGGGAGGGTGTTAAAATGTGTCAACTCTAGAAAGAAACGAAATGGGAGGAAATTATAGGGGAATGTTAGATAAGGGAAGGTGTGCATTAAGAAAGGAAGAGTGAAAGATGATGAAAAACCAGAGCACTACAAGGCAGAGAAAAGCAGATAGAGAAAAGGAGGGGATCTGTACCAGAGATGGGAATAAAGGGATAGATAGGAGCAAAGGCAGGGAGATAGCTGGAGGGGCAGGTGGGCAGCTGTAAAGGGAAGGAGGTGTGTTTACTTCAAATACAGATATTACATGCATTGGACACGCATCTTGGCTCTCTAGGTAGACAGGCCCCAGTTAAAGGAGAGGAGAGTGGGATCCTGGACACTGCTAAAATACAGGCCATCTTTTGGCAAGTAAGCATTTGTGGCAGGATAGGTTCTCGTTGTCTGAGGCATAGCTGTCTGCCTTCTGCTCTACTCCTAATAACTGAGTGGAGAAGAGAGATAAATCATGCCTGTAGCTTAGCATCGGTGCAGCAGAAGCGAGTCCAGTGTTCATCACTTCCTGATGCAGTGCAAGTTCTCTGGATTTTTTTTTCTGACTGCACATACATGAGCACTACACAACTCAGAGAAAAGCATTTCTTTCCCAGTCAAAAGATGCATTCTCCATCTATGACAAGTATATTTACTGTGTCTGTTTCCTGCTCTGTACTGTGCTGAGGCATGTGTTTTGATATGCAAACGTAGCAGACCTGCCTATAATCTTTTCATTACCTTTCAGTATTTCATACTGCATGATGAGATCAAAGAGGTTAACTGAATTAAGAATCTCCTAACCACAGCTTTTTGGAATGGTGCAACTGTTAGCAATGCACAGTGGGCTTTTCTCTCCTTTTGTTCCCCCTCCTTCACATATGTACCCATCAGAGCTTCAAACGCTCTATCAGATCTGGAGAGACCCATTAGGAAGTGAGCAATCCAGCCAATACAGGTGAACTGAAAAGCTGCCTAAAAGTGAGGAAATGTGCTACAAGGATTTCACATCCTAAATCGTTTGAATCACTCGTGTGTAGGCACAAAAATGAAACCATATGTCATCTCAGAAACAAAATATTTGAGGGCTGATGCCGTTTTTATTCTGCTGTCAAAGCTTGGCTTCCAAGTTTAGCCTTCTCATTCTTGCCAGTGATATTATTAGCCCTCTGCCACTACTTAAGTGCCACACTGATGGACAGAGCTGTTGAAATGAAGGACTTTCTGTCTGGAAGGGCAAAATGAATAAAACAGCATTGGGTAAGGGCTGCAGGTGGCTTTTACAAGTTTTTCAGCAAAATGAACAAAATTTACTTTGGAATAGTCAAGATCATTTTGGGTGAATTGAGATGCTTTGGTTGTCTTAACCCTTACAAATCTTTTCTCCTTTGTCTTTTTAATGTAGGTGCAATTTTAAAAACGTATGTTAAAAGAAAAGTCAAAAGTTTTATTATTAAAAATGCCCATATGAGATATTTTGAGGTTTTTATATGGAGCATATAAACACTTTTTAAGTGACACTTAAATTTCCTTATTTTGTAACATCTCAAAGCCAGCAGAAAACCAGAATTGAGCAGGTAACTACACAGACACTACATTGCACTGCTTTTGGGGTGCTCTGCTGCCAGGGAGCTGAGAGTGCTGGCTGCCCCTCAGGGAGACCAGCATTCAGGCAGGGCCACAGCAGCCAGGCAGGTCTGATGGCCAGCAGGGGCAGGGTCTCAACTGAGATTTGGGGTGTTTGTGGCCAGGCCTAGGCCTGGCTGTGATGTGGCAAGGCCATAGCACTCATGGGGCAGGGGCTCTCACCCTGGCTGAAAACAGCTCCCAAGGGCAGGCATCAGCCCATCAACCAGACTGTCTCTGAGCTGATCATGTAGATTTAACATAGGACCTTGTGTTCCCCTGGTTCTTAAAGAAGTTTTTGAAGGAGGGGCAGGAGATGGTACATCTGGCCAAATGGAGAATTTGGCCTCAGCCAGTCCTGACTTGCATGCTACCATCCTGGGGTCATGGCTGGGCCCTGCATCAAGGAAAGCAGCCTCAAGGCTGCTCTGATAGTGTGCAAGGGGAAATGGACCACCTACAGCATGTTTGTGCATGTCTCCACTTGCAGCACCACAGCAGCTGGGCAGTGTGAAGAAAATGTCAAGGTAGTTTGACAGCTTCCAACTTGTGTTGAAAACACATCTGATCTACATCAGTATCGCAGACTCAGCCCTTAAGGTGAACACATAAAGCAAGCCATGTAGCACAGTGAACTTTCTGACTTTCGAGTGCAGCCATCAGACCATCACCTAGTGAAAGAAACAGGATAGCTGTGCCTTCCACAAGGAAGAGTCCCTTGGGTGGAGATGTTACAATGCCATGCATCCTATATTGGTATTTCTAGACTTGGAAGCTTACTAAAACTCTCTTCTGGGGCACAGAAATGAAGTACATGTTATATGGAGCAGGTTTTGATAACTTAGATGCCTGGTCATTTCAATATGCTTGTGAGGAATTAAACTTGATATGGAGCTCATTGGAATTGTTCTAGATTTTCACTAAGTCAGGATCTAAGTACAGGTATATTTCTTTTTTCTCAGTAAAACTAGAAAGTCTGTTTCATGGCAGGTTCTTCTAGATCACTGAGTGGTTTTGTGAAACTGCTGTCAAACATGGTAT
Source organism: Pezoporus wallicus (assembly GCF_028554395.1). NCBI lineage: Eukaryota > Metazoa > Chordata > Aves > Psittaciformes > Psittacidae > Pezoporus > Pezoporus wallicus. The sequence goes on along the minus strand of NW_026642179.1, from coordinate 8,396,059 downwards.
TTATTAGGCTTGCGCACAAAGACCTAGTGTTGTGAACACGCTGCATATATATATTAATGTCACATTCAGGTTGCAAAACATTTATAACTGTCCCCTCTTTCCCCATCTCTCTTTCTGCATGTCTCCAAACACACAATCAGCACTGCTCCTAGCTGATTGATGAGCTAGGTAGGGTAAAGTCAGATAGCATCCTTTGTCCTCTTGTTGCTGTGTGCCTGCCTACTTCAAAGCCTCTGTGCACAGAGACTTCATTTGCTGAGTTGGTGGGTATATGGCAGAGACAAGAATCCGCCATTTGAGATGGCAATTGAAAATTATATGGTAGGAAGGAATGTCACCAGGGTCTGTTGGTGATGTTAAGAGAGCTGTTTATTAATTTTAGGTGATTTTAGATAATCTTATAGAACATGCAGTGGTATCCTCAGGAATCAGGGCCCTTCTAACCTGTTTACCATGCAAGCCTCAGTCCCCTCAGAGACCTCAAGCCACATTTCACAGTCTCACACTACTCTGTCAGACGCTGGAGCTATAGGCAGAATGCTGCCGAGCCACACTCACTGTTTTTCTTAGCAAAAATCAAGGGGTGCTTTCTCCGAAAAGGTAACAGCTCCTGTGAAACCACATACAGCTGCATGACTTTTCACCCTCCTACCACGTCAGTCAGCACACAGAGGCTGTTTGAACTGGCCAACTTCCACTAACGTGTGGTCATTTCTCAGAACATCTACCACAGCTGCACCGGTCTGGTGTAGGCTTTTGTAATGGTAGCAGCAGCAGGAGCGCTGACACGGGCCATAGAAAGATCTGCCACTAACCGGTGTTTTCACCGCAGCTGCCACCAGGGGAGCCTATGCAGGGGTAGGGCTTCCCTGAGAGAGAGCAAATAGCAGCACAGCTCATTAGCAGCTTGGGAAGTCAGCGAAGCCAATGAGGCTTTCCGGGAGGAGGGAAATGGGTGCTGGGGCACGGAGGCCTCTGCAAAACTGGGAATGAGTTCACTTGAGGAGAGCAGTGAACATCCATGGGCTATTCTGTGCCACCAGCATTGCCAGGATAAGGCGCGGGCTCGCTCTGTTCCATGCCGTGTGTGGAAAGCCTGCCTGCTTGCAGAGCTGTGGCCAAAGAACGACTAAGTCACACTTTTTTTTATTTGATGAGATGAGGTATTCTTACATGCCAAGTTGGATCCTACCAGTTATTTTAGATGAAGAAATGTGTTGCCAGAAGCAGTCAGAGCTAAGTATGGTATCCTGGCTTTGGAAATAACTTCCTGAAGCCTGACAGGTGACTGACTTCAGATCAAGCATACCACAGTGAAATCCAGCATGCTCTCTGCTCAGAACTGCTGGACACCCTACATCTGTGACCCCCATCATCCTCCCAGTCCCATTAAGCATAACCCCTTACAAATGTCATGCTGGAAGCAGTCATCTGTATCCTGCAATTGCATGAAACACCCACTCATGGTCCAGCCTTGGCCACAGTCCCCTGCCTATCAACTGACATTACTTCAGAGAGGTCTTGGGCTTCGCACTCCCCATGAGCGTGGTTAATACAGTGATCCAGCAGCTACCCTACTATTATTTCTTCAGCACAAAAACACTTCAGGGAAAATATCTCAAAAACAGTAAATCTGACTTTTCCATCAGGCTTAACCCTTCCCAGCACGTGTAGAGACCCAGCTTTCTGAAGTCAGCCCACTTCCATCAGCAGCTGCTGACCTGTGGCTCCCACTACCCTTGCTTAGGGAGCATTTTTGGTTCTTAGAGTTCTTTTGGGCTCCACATTCGGCTCTGTGTTTCTAGAGATGGGAAGAGCATGTCCCCTTGCCTCTCAGTTGCAATCTGCAGTATGCTTATCTAGAGCTTAGTGCTGCCTCTCTGCATGATCTGCCCAGATTCTGCAACATGGCGATTGGACCTCTTTCTGCAAGTTAGTTTTTAGCCAAATATTATGGCATTCACTATAGATGTAATTAGGGGAAGGTGTGTGATCTGTGGTACATGAGCTGAGTAGCTGAGCCAGTCAGTGAACTGTCAGTGATGTTTTGTGTAAAAATACCTTGAAAAGTCAATTCAGACACTTTACAAAACAGTGTTCAAAAACATTTGTTCCCCTATGGCTTGATCACATTGGCGGAGATACTGAAGATTCCTTCTTAAAGCAACTGCTGAGTCCTGTAACGTCTGACATTAACCAGATAGTTTGCACAAATTCAATGCTGTGTCCCATTTCCCTTCTGCTAGGAAAGGGATCTAAATTTGCCACGTGAGGAGAATCTGCTGGGAGGCTTCTTAGGCTGGACTGGGCTTAATTGGTGTCTAAGGCTTTTTTTCCAAGCACATCTTTACTGGGGTACTCCAGCTGTGGATATGCTTTTCCTTTTTGCTGTGCATAACATCTGTGCAGTGGGCTTTTGTTTGTCTGGTTGGCAGTTTCCTCCTCCTTCCCCCAAGCTGCTTTGGCTGCCCACCCAGCTTTTTACCAAATTGCAAATTTATATTCCTTCTGCTTTCGGCAAGCCCATATGTGGAACTGTCAAAATGTCACTGGCATCACTTGTGAAAGGTTAGTGCCACATTATAGTCAGCGAGCTTATTAACAGAGAAATTATTGGGTGTTAGAGAGGGGGAGGGAAGGACAAATGGGAACCCATTTTCCAGGCACCTGCTTCTTCTACTAAACAGTTCTTCTTGTCATGTATGTATTTTCAGAAAGTAGTTGCCATCTGCATAGGAAAAAAGTAGCAAGAGACCCGAGGAAGGGTAAGGCTGTTCCCTGTGAGATCGTGGCAAGCTGGGAGGAAGAAGTGGAGGGGCAATGAGAGCAAGCTGGCCAAATTAATTCAAGTGTTGAGTGACAGGAGGTGTTCATCTTCACTGACCCAGTGATTAGAGACAGGATCATGCTGCAAAAATCAAGTCTGATGGGAACCCAGTGTCAAACTGGGAGACTTTGGGTCTTGGTCCCATGAAATCAGCTTGGATCAAGAAATAGTCATGATGCTCAGTTGTTTTCCCCAAGTTGACATGTGCCTGTATACAGATGAGAGCTACCATTTTGCTTATTTACATCTCTGTGCTTTTTCAGATCTAATCACATTTACTTCAAAATCACCACAGGAAATAAAAAAAAATCTCATATCCTACTGCAAAGTTTTTATCTGTCCAGGGCATTTTTAGGGCTTCTGGTACCTTCACTGCAGAGAGCCTGGCTCACAGTCTTTAATGTATCAACCCTCAATAACCTGGTGAGATGAGGTTATCCCAGTTTATCATAACTGGGGCACAGAAAACCTGACTTTCTTGCCATGCAGTTTTGTGAGACAGCAGAAAGTAGTACCTCCATCTTTAAAGGCTCTCTGCTAGTACTGGATCACTGAGCTGTCCTTCTAATGTGTCATTTTTCCCGTCGGCTTTTCCACCTTGTTTTTTAAAGTCACCCTGTTGAACAGCTGGAAGCACTGGAGAGATTAGAGAGGCAGGAGAAGAAGCGCTGTTAATCTCTAAAAATAGCCAAAGCATGGTGTAGGTGCTTGTCCTTCGAGTTTGTATGGAGCTGCGATTTCACAAGAACCACTGCCCAGCTTTTGAACTATAGCTCACAGCCAGCACCAGCTTCACTTAGATTCAGGCCAGGGATCTAAAGGTGAAAGATAACCAGAGTCCATAGCCTAGCCTTGGGGACACCAACCCTCCTTCACTCCTCATTATTCCCTTTCTGACGTGGCAGAAAAGGCCCTTAAGGTGGCCGATAGTGTACTGCTGGGGGGTAGTATATGTTTGACCTTTTCTGTAGCAAAGAGCTTGAAAATGAGGCAGAGAATAAAGGAATGAATATTAATAATTGGATTGTGCTTCAGTGGCAACGAGGTCCATTATGCTCTGGAATTAGAGGAAGCACCATGTGCTGTGGTCTTTGTTGCTGCCTGAATGCTACTGATAGGTGAAATTTAATTTCACCACTCATGACAAAAACCAAGAAATAGGGATTCTGCAGCAGACACAGTCAGTGAAAGGCCCCTCTCTCATGAGGCAGGGACTTCCCTGCTCCTCTCCACACTCCTGACCATTGCTCTCTATTTCAGTTGATGGCCGACACATGGAATGTGGGGCCCTGGCACATAGCAAGGCTGAGCCTCAGGTTGGTTACTTCGGGTAGAGAGGAGGCAGGCATGGGCACGTGAGGGAGGAAGGTCGGGAAGGCATGCATGTGACATAGGGAGATTGCATTTATTCATTCCCATCTTTCCGCCTCTCCATGTGTGTGTTGGGTATTTCAGCTCTCCCCCACTCAGGAGGCTGCTCTTGCTCTTTCTCATTCTTGCTGATTTTGCTGCAGGAGAGGATGTAGAACTGTGCAAAACACCAGATCCAGATCTCATCCAAGGTTTCTGGGATTGTGATGGACATGTGCTAACATACATGATGAGAGCACAGAGGAAAATGTGGATCAATCTGTGGACCTTTCTTCTTGCCCAAGGACTTATTTCCAAACCCTTTGAGTGTAGCCACCCAAAATCTCACTGATTCCTCAGTTGTAAGCTCTCCTCCTATGACACCACAAATTAGAGCAGTGCTAAGGTGGCATTCAGGGAGGTGCATGTCCCTGTTTTCTAGATGGTGTCCTGAGGGCACAGAAATGTTTAACAAAACTGAAGGAAGTCCGATTCTCTGCTGGGACTGAGGCCCCCGGTGATGTCCCCAGTGAGGCAGGCATTGTGGTGGGAGTGTGCTGCCCCTTGGGCATAGGGACCATGGCACCAGGACCAGGCAGGAGAGGACCCACTTGGTCCTGCCCCTGGCTGGACTGCCTCCTGCAGGCTCCAGAGGCCCTCCCGTACAATATCCAACCAAAAAACTTAGGTTTTGGGCAATTAAGCAGCCATCCCCCCTCCTCCTTCTCGTTCCAAGCAGAATTTTAATGTACTTCCAATTTCTCTTTTTAGCACACACAAAGAAAAAAGAAAAAAATTAATAATCATCTATAAGAGAAGTTCTTTTCAGACAAATGGAGAAGCATTCAAGGCTGATATATATTTTTCCCCACATTTAAATGGTGTCTATTTAAATGCAGATTTTCTGGTTTCCTATGTGGAGCTTGGAAGAAACGCCTTTCAATTTAAATGTTAATAGAAGAGTAAACTTCAAAATCAAAATTTCTCCATAAGAGAGAGTGTTTTCTCACAGCTTTAAATGTCTTTCTATAATTTCTCCCTCCTTCTCCCTCGTCCTCTTTCTTCTCTTTCCAGTTCCCAGTCCAGCCTCACTTACATTAAACAGTCTTTTTTAAAGACAAGAACGTGCCTTTCAGAGTTCCTGAATTCAAATGCTTAGTGCTGGGGTCTGTGGAATGAGTATGTTAGAGCAGAGTGCTGGGGCACTGATAAAGCAGAGATACCATCCCTCCACCTCCAGCCTTTTCCATGCTGGCCATTTATCAAACCTGCTGCTCTGAATGCTTTATGATGGGATTATTCTCAGGCTTGTGCTTCATAATATTGCACCAGTGGTTGGAGCAGGGGTTTAAAGAGAAGAAAAACCTTTAGGATAATGTTTTTGTTGCTCCTGAATGCAAGCAAGGCTTTGGTGCTGGGATGGAATGGGAAGTCAAATTCAGAGGGAAAAAGGTAAAACAGATGAGGCATTACAAAGTCTTTCTGTATTATCCCTCCTGCTCCTCCTGTGGTCCATTCCCACATACCTCCAACTTCATTTATATTCAGGAGGAGCTTAAGGTAAACCTGTGTTTTAAAAAGATCCTTAACCCTGCCTGATACTGGGGTTTTACATGCAATTATGTTTCTTGCTTCCTGTCACACTCCATTTGTCATCTTTAATACAGACTTTATCTCATCACTCTCTTCCATTCTCCATCTGGTTTTGTCCTCTCTTCCCTCCTCACTGAAAAAAAAAGGGAGGGATAAAAGTATTTCTGGGTTTTTCCTTCTGCTTCCTTCTGCCCCTGATAAGTCCTGGCCATCAAGAAGTGGTTCAAGAAATACTAACTGAAGATTAAATTCTGATAAACTTCCATGTGGACATGTAGATACTGCAGTGGTGACTGGCATATCAAAAGCAGAGTGTAACAGAGCACTGCTCACTGTGGAAGGAGACTTTTGTAATCTAGACAATAAACCCATTACTGTATATAATAGGATATAGGGATTTCTGTATCCAGATTATTTTCATGCAACTGTTACTGCACTCTGTATGTTAATAGCTGAATTTCTCTGAAGAAGAAGTGTTGAACTGGCTTCCACAGCACCCCTGGGAAAGAGGAAATGTCTGCTTTTCAGAGGAAAGCTTTGAAGCACCCAACTCTCCCACTGATTTCAGGGAAAGCAGAGCTCACTGGGCTCTTCACTATAGATGCTCCGTCCCTTGCAGGTAGGGGTGCTGGAGACATCGCTTGCTCCCAGGGCATCTCTGGGTGCCTGTGACACCCTGGCAGGGCTGCATGGTGAAGCTTGCCCTGATGCCTTACTCTGCTTTTCCTCCTGTGCACTCTACATAGTGGGGAGGAATATATGGAGTAGTTGAGTCTTTAGTGGTGTCAGAGCAGTGCTTCTCACCAGCACTGAAAGCACTTTACAATAAAGGGTGTCACCTTTGCTCTGAGACCCAGAGCCCATTGCAGCTTTCTTCCAGACCATTGGAGACACATTTAGAAAGCTGAACTTTCCACCTGGGCTCTCCCGGTGCTGCCAGGGCACAGGGAGATGGTGCCTCACATGCTTCATGAATGATCACTCTGGGCAGGCTGACATGGTGCTAAGGGACTGTGTTGTTCATCCTGCCCAACAAGATCGTATTTGTATGGTGACTCAGGGGAGAGGTCACTCAAAGTAAGAGATGACCAGTATAAGGAAGTGTGAGCTTCCTGAGTTCTCCAAGGCAACAGAAGGGGAGAAAAATGAAAGAAAAAACAAACCCCAAGCTCTGATCTGATAAAGTCCCAAAGTTCACACTGAAATTGAGCAGAAGCTATTTTATTATATGTGCTTCAAATTCCAACACCTGTGTAATCCACCAAAACTGCGTAACGAAAAGCCTCTTGGCATGGCTACAACTGGCAAATGTTTCCTTTATGTGGCCTCATCCAGCAGAAGCAGGAAGGATTAGAGTTTTGAATATGAAGAAGGATGGCCAAAAATGCAGGTGCCTTAGACTTTCTTCCCTGTTTCTAGGGAATGAGAGAGGAAAAGGAGAGATGAAAGGGTTGATTGGGCAAATTACAAGTGTACTCTGCTGGGACCGAAGCTTGGAAATGTTCCTAGATGATCACATATTGCAGTACTAAAAGCCTGAACAGTAAATCTGGAGAGTGAAAGACTCTTCAAGATCAGCTCTTGAGCATCACTGAGTAAGCAGAAATTACCAACTTCAGGTACTTTCTGAGAAAAAAAGTTCTCTCCAGAATCAGAGAAGGGGCAGGAATGGCTTAGGTTAGAGTAGAGCAGAGCAGAGTGGAATAAAGCTTTGGCATATGCTCAGCTCGTGTGGCCAACTACATCAGGGATTGCAAGGTTTTGATTCCTTTCCTAGTCTGCTGCCACTCAGAGCAGATTAACAACACAGCAGATAATAAAAAAACCCTTTTCTGCTCTGGCTGAAGTTTCTTTTTCAGCAGAAGGGAATGTAGGATTGGAGCAAAAGCCTGAACCTTTCTATGGGTATTCACAGGCATTTTTTTCCCAAGATCTAACATAAGTTTTCTTCCTTCTACAGTACCACTGCACCTGCTATGTTAAATTTCTTCTGTGCAAATGTCTCCTTTATTCATTGACCTCTCTAATACCCATACCATAAAGTCTCTTGAAGACAAATCCATCTTTTCAGCCTCATGAGACATATTTTCCTAGCCTTTTTTCCCCCTACATTTAAACAAGTCTTGTTTCCTTCCTTTTCTATTGCATCCTTAAATCTCTCCCTTATTATATATGGGTTCTCCTTTGTCTCCTCTCTGCTCTACATGAGCAAAAGGCAAGATTTAAATCGGGACTTGATATTCAAGCTCCTGATGGTGCTTTCAGCCACTGCAGAAATGGAGAGTTTCTTAGGCCCTGGTAATTTTCCCAAATACTGAAGTAATTGCTTTCAAACAGTAATGCACCAGTGCGTGTCCTGGTCTGGGAAGGGCCCCCACCCCCCGGTGCTTTACGAGACAATAAATTGCAGTGTCATGTGGAGCTTGCTGTTTGTCAGCATGAACCTCTGAAGGTGTCAGCCTTTACAGAAGACAGGACTTCATTTCATTTCTCCTGTGATGAACTGCTCACCTGGCTCTGAAGTTGTGGGATTTCTCATGAAGGAAGGCAGACAAAAGTGCTAGCAGTGCACAGGTGGCACCTTCCTTTTGTAATTGTTTCTGTTTTCATAAGAACACTGAAGAATTCTGATGTAGGAAATCCAGATGCATGGTCTGTCCTGACAAGAATTAACCATGTGTAAGCATGTTCATTCTACTCCCCATCCTGAGGGATATGTTGACTAGCACAGACCACAGACAGTTTTTGAAGCTTGCTATCAGCATTTCCATATAGGTAAGTTCATACATGCTGGCAACCAAACACTTAACACTGTCACACCACCAGCAAAATCTAGTCAAGAGAATTTGATGGAATTTCCTGGTCTAGAAGAAGTTATGTATCTCATAAACACCATTGCACCTCTTGTGATACTAAGGCTCATCTAAACTCTCCAGTGTGATAGTTTCTCTTTCTGTGAAGGGCCTTCTCTTCTTTCTCTCAGCTTTGAGAGGGTGTGTGTGTTTGTGACAGACGTATTTCTGAGTCACTGTCTAGTGCAGAGTACTTACATAAAAATATAATCCACTGTTACTTTTGTTGAAGTGGGTTGTACTCATTGTGACTGCATTAAGAATAATCTTTACACTGAAGACCGAGTTGCCACATGATTCAGTAAAAGGCACTCTGAGATTTAACTGAGTCTCAGGTAGACTAATGCGTATTTCTTTTCTTATCTCTCCATACCTGAAGCAGAAAGAAAAGATTAAAGCCTCACCCTCTATTTGCCCGCCTCATCCAAAGTAGTCTTAAGCTGTGCGGAGAGAATCACAAGGCAGAAGATGCCACTCAAAATCACTTGCATTAATCCCCACTTGTCCATTGTAGCTGCGAGCTGCCAGGACTGGCATCCAGTAAGACACATCTGTCCAATTTTACATCTTGCCCCCCTTGTAGTTTTGAGGTGAGGTAAGAGAATGGATGATGTCAGAGAAGGGTGCCTCTGTGCTGCTGATTCTGTGTAAGAGAAGTCATTTAAACAAAGCTTGATGAAATCTGGCAAATTGTGCTCTTGGGCTGTGTGCAGTTCTTGAACAATTTCCAATGCATATATTTGTTTGGAAAAAGATGAAAAAACAAGTGATTTAGACTCTTTTCAAGCACAAATATTTTAAATCCCACACTGGTAAGGACAAATGAGAATGAACCTAGCACAGAAGAGTATAGATCAAAGTGACCTGCAATGAAGGATTATGCTGAAGAATGATGCTATTCCAGTCTATTTCTGTTTGTGGTAATACTAGGTTCTGACATTTGGTTCTAGAGGGGCACATACATACAAATGTGATTTGGTTTTTAGTTTCCCCGTTTGTCAGGACATCTCAGGAAAGAATGGCACTATATACAGAAAGTTTCCTAAACTGTTCTAGATATTCTGTATACAGACTTTAAGGTCCTTAGTCCTTATGGACCTTTCTCTACTGGGAGAAGAAAGGAGAAGATGTAGGATGGACTGTCTGAAACACTATTTGCAGCAGTATTGCACTTTCTGATAGTCTGATAGCAAGCGCTGCAGTTTGATGTGATAACAAACTCTTGAGAACAAACAGTTCTGAAAGCAAAAGCAGTGCTGTGCAGTTAAAAGGCTGTCCAGAAAGCCCAGTAGTATAACTTCAATTATAGGCTCCTGCACAAATTTTCCATGTAGCCATGGGCAGGTTGACTATTCTCATCCTGGTTTCCCCATCTTTCATGAAAGGCTCATATTTTCCTTCCTATATGTGATGTTGTGAGCAAAGAAATCTCTAATATTTCAGAAGTATTATTAAACTCCTCTGTGGAAAGGAAGATAGATATCAACAAGGAGACTGAGCCCTTGCTTTAGAAAGATGACTTGCAATTTCAAGGAAGAGGACAGAACATCAGAAGTCAAAAAGGCATATCGAAAATTTCGAGATGCAGCACTGATTCAAAACATGTTATGTTTGCAGCTGCTGGGGTGTGAAACTTCTTCCATGATGTGACAACCAGCATGAATTACTTTATTGCTCATAACAAATACAGATGGACAGATATCAGGGTGAAATGAAGGGCAGGGGCATTTGCAAACTGACAGGGAGAACCTTTCACCAAATGCTGCTTGGAAATAAACTGATCTTAATCAGCTCTTCCTTTCTTCAGAAAACCTTTAGAGCCAATATTCTCTAGTGGAAGACTAAAATGCTTTTAGGAAATGCATGTTGTTTTATGAGAATCTGTCTCTGTTTTAAGGAGGCTTTCTAAAATGTTTATATTTCTCTTTTCATCACAATTAACAAAGCTTGTGGCTTTTAAATTTACCATTTCAGTTTCAGTCATACTTCACTCCCTGTCCCTTCTCCAGTGTTATCAATCAAGAAATTTGTTGTTTCCAGCTTACATGTGCATGATGCATGTCTGTACTCCTTGTCTGATGATCGACATTGGTTTTGAGTCAGGATTGAGTTCCCTGCCTACTACATGCAGCAGCACCTGTAGCAGTGCTAGGCATCGAAAGTAGTCCCAAGGGGAAGATATTCACACATAGCTTTTAATATGTTCACATAAAAACAGGATGATGTCTCTAAAACAAGAGTGGAAAGATAATACTGCACTTTCAGCCACAAGTGATGGTGGTATGTAAATCCATGTAGTAAATCATTGAAAGTAGTGGTCATACAGGCAAGGTATTGAAAATCAACTTCTGTCTTATAGGTCTTACCGAACAAGCAATGTAATACCTTCCTCATTTGCACCCTGTAGGTGCATTTCTAAAGGTTTGGATTACTAGATGGTAGAGAAAGGGGATTCATAGTAACCCTGCAATCTGTGCACTTTTCTAGTGTGAGGATTTGGGCTGGCTATCCAGGAGGGGATCAGCTGTAGAACGACCAAGCAGTGCACATGAGTGAGCTAAGATAAGGTATGTTTGCTGTTGCAGCTCCCGGGTGGCTGCATAAGATTCAACAATGCATTTTTTCACTCCTTCAGTTGATTAGGATTGTCATTCCATGATCTTGAGATGCTATAGTTACTCAGAGAGGCTTTCAAAGAAAGAGTGCAGAGAACCATTTATTTAATAATTGAAAAAGAAATAAAAGCAATTTCATAAAAGTAATAAATCCAAATCCAGGATGTGTTGAAATGTCATAAAGTGGTGTTACATGACAAAGTATGACCCTTTTTGCCTTTGCAGAATGTATTCAGGAAAGGTCTATCAGGGCAAATCTGACAAAACCCATCAATCTGTACTGATGAGCTATTTTTTATTTATATGGTGTCCCTTCCTCCTAAATTAGTAAAAGGAATTTATAAATTGCTTCATGTACACAATGCAAATCTTTGCTTTTCTGCTGTCCTTTCCATGTGGAACTCCACACCAACAGAACAGTAGTCATTAAAAGTACCACTAATAGGGGTTGGTGTCCAGACAATATAGGTTCCTGTTCCCTGGTCTTCTCCTCACTAAATACCCTGAGGGTAATGAACTGACCTTGGGAGAAGTAAGATTTCATAAAGAATTGCCATTTTGATTATTTCTTTGTGTGTGCTATTAAGTGCCTGTCAGAGGTTAGCTTTCTGTTTTTTTCGAGAGATAATGTAAGCCCAGAGTTACAGTGCTGATGGATTTTGCTGTGTTGTTAGAAAGGGAATTTTGGTTCCATCGGGAAGAGAGGTCAAGTGAAACAAACCTCAGAATTTGGCCTAGAAATCTTGGTCCTGCTACTTTAACTCTTCTGTTCAATGCCAAAACTCACGCTGATTTTAGTGGGGTAAAACCTCTTCCTCAGTTTGGTATATAGAACGTGGGGATGCTTTGATCCCCTCTGGGACCTATGAAAAGTATCTCCATCAGCTAGTCACTGGGGTAGGTCTGAGGAGTTACTGACATCTTGCAGCTGAATAAATCTATTTAAATCCAGCTCATTAAAAGCAGACTGTTAGGATATGTTTCCGTTAGGATGAGCAAATGCTGTTACCTGGAGTCAGCAGTCACAAGTTAAAATGCAAGGGTTTTGCAGAGCTGACACAAACAGCTGCGCAGTGCTTCTGAGAGATGTGTTGTACTGTTACTGAAGATGACATAGGAAACAGTGAACAGTTTATGTTTCTACCTGTCTTTCAAATTGAGCCCAGGCCTTCATGGACAGAAAAGTAAGAAGACACTCTGCTGTCAAAGATGCTTTCTAACATTTACTGCTTGTTTTAGAAAGCACTCTCAGAAATTCCCAAGGAAGATGTTGCCTGCGGGAATTACAAGTTTCCACAGGAAACGATGCATTTTTTTTCTGCACTAGACCTCCTTGAACATATTCAGATACTTTGTGGGGAGGTTTTGTTTGTTTTTTTCCAGTGGGACAGTCACAAAATCTAAGATAAAAATACGAATTTTAAGACGTGTATCTTGTTAATGGGCCCTGGTCAGTGGTGGGCTGAAGTCCTGGTAACCTTTACACTGTCAGAGGGACTCCTTGGAAAAAAAAGTGACAATCCACAGAACCAGTTATAGTTTCAGTGGATGGGTTGCGTTCTGCAACTCGATCTTGCATAAGAACTTCTATAATGAACACAGCCCTGAGCAAACCTTCCACTGAATCGAATCGTTCTGTCCCAACACACTGATGGACCTTGTGGGCACTTAGCACTTTGGACAAGAAGCTTTATAAATCTCTGATGATGCTAACCTGTCACTGCTCACAAATTTTACTGAAGCTGCACTGCTGGTATTCATAGTACTTTTGGTCCACTGTGGGAAAAACGTAAAAAGTATCAAAACTGAGGAACAGCCAAAGGAGAAAAGCTGCTACGGAGACTGGTGGATGAGTCACAGTTTTCAAATCTTCCTGCCCCTGTCATGAGCATTCTGTTTCTCAAAAAAAAAAAAAAAAAAAGAAAAAGAAATCATTGCTATGCAAAACAATTAAAAAAAAAAAAAATTCAAGAAGGAAACAAATGTTTGCTGAGCTGACTTGGCTGGAATTTTCCCTGCACATACACTCTTGAAAGATCAGTGCTTAAACTTCCTATGTGTGCATGAGAGGGGATAGGGAATAATCGAATGCTAGTGAAGGTTGCCCCATCTGTTCCATTATTTGAGGGTGTAAAGATGCTCTTTAGCTCTCACAGTCCTTGTGATTTTGGTTGCCAGGTGGTCTCCCTGCCCAGATTTCACATCCAACACAGCTGTGAAGGTATTTTTTTTCCATCACATGCATCTTTTTTTGCAGAAGGCAAATATGCGATACAGCCAGGTCTGAATTTAAGAGTTCCTTACACTAGGTCTTGGGGATCTTTTTCCTTTATTTATGAAATAAATACAGGTAAGCCCCATGGACCCATATCAGATGTAGTACTCTGTCCCTGCTTTCAGAGCACAAAACGCTTCACTCCAACCCCCTCCCCTTCTTCTCCTCTGAGTGCTCCCTGGAGCACTCAAGAACATCCTCATCAGAAATCATCTGACAAGATCACCATCTCAATACAAGACAGGGCAATAAAGTGTCCTATGCCCCAGCTGTGTATCTGCAGTTGTCTCTGACACCAGAGTATCTGCATGCATCACCATCCTGCAGGTACCAAGTTTCACACACACAGTGAGGCACTGTGTCCCAACTTACACATGGGAAAACGTGGCCCAGCAGTGCTCAATGAATTCCTAAAGATCATACAATGGGTCAGAACTAAGGTGATTCCTCATGTTTGCACTGGAGCAAAGCATAGAAACCACTTTGCATATCAGTTTGAGCAGGTGCATCTACTGGATGCAGTGGAGTAATGGATGGAGATGAGAAGGCAGGATTTAAACAGACATTGTGCTAGTACCCAGAGACTAGAAATATTAGGCACAGCATTGCACTGAGGCTATTTTACAACTTCTAATTCCTGAGCAAATTGCCACAAGTCCCTTGGGTGCATCTGCACTGAGTTTCATTGTGTGGTGAAATGGTCACCTATTTTCTTTCTTTAGCCCAAGTTAGTATCTTAATTTAAGGAATGTCTTCCTTCTGAGCTATCCTTACTCAAATCATCCCATGCCAACACATAGTGAAGACCTTTCAGACCATAGCATTTTGGGTTAAGGTTGTTATGAACCTCTGATGATGGCTATTTACCACTGCTCACACACATGTTGTTTTTCTGTCTTCCCACTGCAGATCTGCGCAGGATGACAGCTGGCTTCATGGGCATGGCTGTGGCCATCATCCTCTTTGGATGGATTATTGGGGTGCTGGGGTGCTGTTGGGATCGAGGCCTTATGCAGTATGTGGCAGGGCTTCTCTTCCTCATGGGAGGTAAGTGTGTTGGTGTTTGAAGAAGAAATGTGTTTTCCTTGTTGTTTTAACGTTCCCTATTTCCATGTGCCCCTCCTTTTCTAAGTCACTGAAAACATTTCCAGAATTGTTTTAGGTGATCTGGACTTGGTTTCATTCCAGACTCCTTCTGGTGTACATCAAGGATAACCCAACTGTCATTACATGTTGTTTTCATCACAAAGCAGTGCTTATAAGTCACAGGGCTGAAAAGGGCCTTTTGAGTTATTTAGTCCAATGCTCTGTTGCTGCAAGTAATACTATCACCCTTAAACATAATGGGCTTAATAAATTTAGTAATAAAAGTCTGAAGATTATGCAGATGTTATTCCCACAATTATCATATTTCATACTGAGCCACATTGATAACTAGAAATTGTGCTCAAAGTTTTAACCTGTATGCGTTCCTTGTGAGTTGTTTGTGAGTCAGATGTACCCTTTAGTTTACGTGTCTTTCTACTTTCTCCGGTGTACCTGTGAAAAGCAGTGGTATCCTCTGTTTTCCTTTTCGACTTTACATATGCTGTTTCTTGTAGGCTTTTCTCTGTAAAACCCAGTATCAATCGAGCAGCCCTCTCTGCCACCTGTTCTTGTTTGTACTTACACTTCTCAAACACGGATGAGAAGGACCATTACCAGACAAGGTCTGATCAATGCCTTGTATGAGTGATGTGATGGCTCCCCATCTCTGCTGGAAATCCCTTGCCTGAAGTATTCTGGGGTTTTATTTGCCTTCTTCATGCCGTGTCACACCAGAGATCCTCAGTCATCCTTCAGCTGGATAATGCATACAGGCCTTTCTTTTTCTTAATTCCTGCTGATGATCTCCAAGTTTCAAGCAGAGATTCTGTTTATTGCTCCTGAGACACATGCCCTTGCACTCTGTGCTTTTGAGCTTCTTCCTGTTTCAACTACACCAGCCCTCAAGGTCAAAATACATCTCCCCTGTAATAGTTCAGACTTTCTTACTACAGATGCCATGCAACTTCCTGCCATCAGCATGTTTCGTGGCACACTTGAAAAGAAGGGTGTGAGAGTTAAGTCCCAAATGTAGTGCTGACAAAGACAACAGCCATACTTCTCTTTCCTCTGCTGGTGGTTTTTGTTTCTGGACTTTTGCTCCTCAGGCAGAGCATCACTTCAACACATTTTGTTACCTGTTCATCTGTACTGTGGTGTGACACAGCTATATGTGTGAAATACAGGAAAGCTTCTGTAGTCTCAGAAGAGGATTTAAGCGCTCGAGTAACAAGTGTTTATGTTCCAGTGTTGTTGGTGTTGGTGACATAGACATTAGCGCTCTCACTGACCACGAACACATATGAAATCTGTTAGTATCTTGTGCAAGCACACACTGGTCTATGTGTGGATGTCTTGTGGTGGGTGTTGATACTTTATGGGCAATGGGTCTGCTAAATTAGCTTGGTATTTCTTATGTAATTAAAAGCTTAGTTTGCACAGGGGGGCTATTTTGCTTTAATATGTTCAGATATCTGTGATTTTAACTTACTACAGCACAACATTCAGATTAAAACATTAGGACTATATTAATACAGAAAACTTAAACTTATTAGAAACTAGCTAAGTCTTGTTTACTAACTGTAAACTATCACTATATATGGCAGAGTTTCTTGTACAGCTGCAGAGATTACATTTGGGCTTAATGTTATTTGTTTGTCAGTAATTTGAAAGATAGCTGATAAAAGTTTTCAGGTGAAACAAGACCCAGTGTAACCATGCATAATGGGATGGGTCACCCATAGCTTACAAAGCCATCTTGGTATGCTCAAACAATACACATTTCAGTGGAGACAGATCCAAGGTCATGCAACTGGGAACAAAAAGTGTCAGTCATCCTTGCAGAATGAGAGGCTGCCTCTCAAAAAGCAGCAGCTCTGAAAAGGTCTTTGGGATCATGGTTGCTGGGATCATCCAGCTGCACAGCAGCTCTCAGCACAATACAGCTGCTAAATGTGCCAGTTTTGCTGGGAATATACAATAAGAGCATGAGGTGGGGTTATCTCTGGGCAAAGCAAAACTATTTCTGGACATCCTAATCTGGTGTTTCTGCTAAAGAAGGATGTGTAAAGATAGGGAGAGGTTTGCAGAAGAGCTACAAGAATGATTCAGGGTCTCAAAACCAAGAAAGGCACACCATGCCACAGAAAACCCATTGCTTGAAACTATTTAGCAGAAGGTTTATAATTGACTTGAATGCAGTGTGGAAGTACCTATACAAGAAGCCATCTGATAGTAGCATGCTCTTTGCATAGACAAAATAAGAAGATACAGCAGTTGGAATCTGAAAGTAATTGTAATGAGAGGCACCAGATTATTTTATCTACCAAATTCCATCAAGATGTGTGATATTTTTAATAAAGATGTGTTGGGAGGAGCTCAAATGTATTTTCTGCTTCAGGATAGACACATGGGTCAGGTTTACAAGAGGTTACTCTCTTGTTTTTGCACAACTCAGTGGCAACTTCTATTGTTTTCCTGATTTCTTTCAACAGCAAAGGTACATAAAGTTACATCTACAAACTGAAACAGTCAGTTAATAAAATACACAACTACTGCCATCTAATCTAAAAGTCAGTAGCTATCATTGTTTGCAGGCTGTGTCATGTTACATAGGCAATCCTTCCATAGCCAACAAACCTTTAAATTGGAATCTTCAAGCTGGATGGTGCTCAAATACAAAGCTGTTACTTCTGTCACGACATAAATGCTATCATCATATTGTCGTATTGGTCCTCAGAATGCACAGAGTGCCTTTTAGTTGTACCTAACTTTGTCTCTGGTCCAATTATAGAAAAAATGCTTTGGGAGGCAGGCTTATGACAATTAACCTAATTGCAGATGAGACTGTGTTAAGTTGGTAGCTGTATAATCAGCCTGAAATCTAACTTTCGCTTCCATTTGTAACACGACTTGTCTTGTCTCTGTGTGTAGCATTTCCTCTATTTTAATTTCTAGACAAACAGCTCTTCTGTAATGCTTAAACACTGCTGGCTTACCATATCTATGGGTTTTGTCCCATATTGCCCATAATTCTTTGAACAGGAAATCTCAGTGGAGCACTGAGAAATGTGCTGTGATAATCTAACAAGACCAGACATGGTTTCCTTAGACCTCTAGTTCTTTATTATATTTACTGAACTGTATTCTTGCTAGCCTGTGTGGCAGTGCCTAATAAGTACTTGTTGTAGTGTGCTTGATGTAATTTCTCAAGCAAATTACTGAAATAAGTCATTAGCAAAATGCAGGCCGTTATCTGGTATTAGCTCATCTGGAATCCAGGACATGTAAACTGTGATTTAGAGTGTGGTTTACACTGTTATTTGGCATGTTTTGTAACAAGTTAAAAACTATTAATAATTCATCTTTTCTGTTTAGTCCAAATGTATCTGTATCAACAGCAATCACAGGTCTCTTATGGCTTCCAAAGTTCGTTTGCATAATTTTCTGTATTTACTGCAGATTTCGTACTTGGATTCCTTATCTTGAACAACAGCATTTGCCTGACCACAGTAGGAATTTTTTTCAGTCCCTTATCTTGTACAGAGCCAGATGGATACTGCAAATTATGTTTAGTGGATTTGACCTCATTTTGCATGATGGGACTATTTCCTAGCCTCCTTTTATCCTGCAAGGTGGGAGAGTTTCTCAAGAGTTTCTCCATTTTGTTGTTATTCTTCACTAAGACTAGTTCATTTTATGCATCTTATTTGAGACCATTTAATTCTATTACAGAAGCGGGTCATACTCAAATTATACATTACTCCAAGCACATCCTCTTAACAGCTTCTTGCATTTTCTCTACATGCAAATGCATTAAATGATTGAAAATCTGTGCACCAGTAAAAGCTCCATACTGGGCATGTCATCCAGTAATTTTGCAACTTTATAATAATTCTGGAACCTTAGAAGCATCTGTAACACTGCTTGCAAATGTCAGAATCCTAGTTCTATTGCCAGGTCAAGGCCGATTTCAGTTTTACTTCCAGCTTCATAAACCTGGGATGCTGTGAACTGTCACACTGGCAACTGTTCCAAGGCAAATTCCTATATCTTCAGGAATCCCTTCTTTTAGTTCTTCATCAATGTGTTTAAGAATATTTTCTGTACGATCGTAAGGTCCTTTCTAACCCTAACCATTCTATGATTCTATGATAAATAGTCAAGCTATATATCCATCTAAACCATTGGGTTTTCCACCAGCTCTGCAGTACGTTCATTCACAGCTTTTTCTTGCTTCAGCATCTCAGATTTTGCTAGGTTAATTTTCTTTCCACAACCATGCAAATTGAATCTTACCACGCCTTCTATTATTGTACTTGCTTTATAAAATTAGCTTTTAAAGGCAAACTCTGATAGTCTGTTGTTTTCCCAGTTCAGCTCTGATTTCATTTCAGTCAGCTGTTTTGAAACATCATGTGGCTTGCTTTATTTCTGGTTTTGAGGGCTGGGCTGGCTTTGTACCTAAATGTTCCAAAACTCCTTTCCTCCACATCAGTGCCTGCCACAAGGAAAGTGGGGTGAAAGGGCCGCCCCATGGTGGCATGCTCCAGTGTTTTGGCAGTGGTTGCCTTCTCCCCTTCCCTAGCCGGTGCACCTCCACGATGAACTGCTGTCTCTTGTCCCAGCTGGAAATATAAAG
This sequence comes from Pezoporus wallicus, assembly GCF_028554395.1. Lineage (NCBI taxonomy): Eukaryota > Metazoa > Chordata > Aves > Psittaciformes > Psittacidae > Pezoporus > Pezoporus wallicus. The sequence goes on along the minus strand of NW_026642179.1, from coordinate 8,376,822 downwards.
TGGCACTTCCAATATCTTGCTGTGGTACTTGCTTCATCACAAAATTATCCCTGGCCAAAGCTACATCACTTGCTTTTGTAGATGTATTAGAAGACCAACAAAGAATGCCATTATAAAATGGCCCTTAGTAGAGCTCTGTCCTTCAGATGCACATTCATGTATTTCCTTTTGTAAGTCTGTAATTTGCATTGAGAACACATTTCAGTGAAATAGAGAGGGGGTTTACTGCATGCCTAACAAGGCAGCCCTTTGGGGAGAGAATACTGCGTTGTCTTATTTTGTTCCAAATTTACTGCAAATAAATGCAATAAATCATCTCTGCACTTGTTTACTGTTTTACCTGCTCTCTTCATTCTTATCTGGTCTATGCCAGTTTTGTCTTGTGACATGCACTTTTGGATCACTTTAGGGTTTTTTCCCCATTTCCTAACAGTTTCCTTAGAGAAGCATATAATTTTACTAGTCTTGCAAATATTCATTATTCTTTGCAAAGTCAAGCGTGTTTCTTGCTGTAACCTTGCTTTGAGCCAATTATAAGTTTTATCATTAATAATTCAGTCTCTAATTAGTCTATTGGAAATTATTCCAGCTGTTAAATGCCCTTATTCGTGTGATTTAGCTTTGCCATGCGTATCTGTAATAAAAAGACTTGTAGTGTCACGTAGCAACTCATGTCTTATCTTTGCCTAGTGACATTTTTGCATGAAATACTGGGCTTGGGGCTTTGCTTGGGAGTCTGAAATTCCCGTTTTTACTGGCACTGAAATGCCTGAAAGTCTTGCTGTACACATACAACAGTGCTATGGAGTTGTTGCTCTCTGATTTTCTGCCCTAGCATTTGCTTTCAGAAACATCAGAAATTTCTTTCATCCTCTCTGCCTGACTCCTCTCCAATGATGATTTTCCAATCTAGGGGATTCGAGCACCATTTGCCAGCTCCGCTTTTGCCACTGATGTGAGTTTTGCCTGATCTACCTAAGAGTGCTTTGGAGACATTGCTCTTTGCAGCTCATCCATACTCACAGGACTTAGGTCAGGGTTACAAAAGCTTTAAGCGTTTTCCCAGAACAGAGGTGAACACCTATTCTTTCCAGTGCTGGCTGCTATGGCAGAGATAAGCAGGCAAGAAAGATGTGTGAGAGGGAAGAAAAAATAAAGTTATGTAGGTGTGCTGGCAGAATTTAATGCATTAGTTCAGATAGGCAAGAAAGGATGTTTGTTAAAGAAATAAAGAACAACCCACTTACAAATGTTATCAGTTCATTCTGAATTTATATTCTAATCTAGGGAGAAACACCCTTTTATAAATAATTTCTATTCTCCTCCCTTCTCAGAAGTATTTCCAAAATATGCCTTCCCTCTGTCCAGGGATAAAGCAACAAACTGCTTTATGAGCCCAGAGCCAGAGGATGAACTGACCATTTATACTGGGTGAGTTTCTCTTGCTCCAGCCATGTCAAGCTTGGCGTAGGTCTGTCGCAAGGTGCTGGGGGGAAAAGATGCACTTAGGGCTTTGGGCAGTGCCTGCTAGATCCCAGCAGCTGCCAGAGCACTGCTCGCTGTGTCCAGGAGCTGATAGCCAGGATGATACTAAAGGGTGCAGACCTTATCAGAAAGTGGGACTTCAAAACAGGGCTTGGGAGCCCATGCAGCACAGTTGTTGGTACAGACATGCTGTACATGTCTGTATCGTCTTTTACTCCCCACCTCCACAGAGAGTCTTGTCTTCAAAATCCCCATGCTGTGCTTCCTTTGCCTGTGCTGTGCATATGTTAGTAGATGACAACTGAGGCATCTGTGTATTTGCGACCATGGATCGTTACCAGCTGTTGAGTCATTTGAGTCCCAAATTTAACTCACTGTACTTTGAAAATAGCACATAGCTGAAGAAAATAAGAGTGTTTATTCTACACAATTTGGTCCTGCCATCTCAAAATAATCATTCTGCTGCTGAATAATTTAAGAAACAAAAATGGAGCAATTTAATACAGCAAGTGTAACGCAAAGCTCTGTGATTGACATCTCCTAGGCACTTACAAAGTACCTTCGTAGCAGCTGCCGAGAAGAGGCAAAGAGAAAGATAAACAAAAAGAGAAAGTAAAAGACATGCTTTGGAATTCATCTGGAAATACAGTGGGTCTCACAGGGCGCCTAGGATTTCTACAATCAAGGTCTCTACCCACACTTCAGAATATTCACTTCTGGTGACATAATCCACGACAGCACTGAAGATGGAAGATATTTTCCATGGTCATATTTACTTTTTTCTTTTCCACAACATGAGTCTTTGAAAATCCAGTTTCTTATACTTCTTCCCCCAAAAGAATAGCATTAGAGAGTTTAGATAAAATCTTTCTTACATATGGACATGTGTGTGCACAACTGTATGCATTCAGATCTTAAGAAACAGCACGCAGTCTTTACAAGGACAGAGGTCTACAATAAGTGGCTGTAATCTGAGCTATGAAGCTTGGCATAAATATAGTTTTCACAAAGGCATAATGCCCTTTGCCAGTTTGAAAAGCATTTATAATTCAAAAAATGTTGGATCACTGGAAAAAATGAGATGCCAAACATGTTTTAATCCTGCAGGAGATATTAAATTAGTGATGACTGGAGAGGAACTGAAGAATTCAGCAAAACTCCTTGCAGACCACTGTAAGAACTTATTTATGGGGATTGACCTCCAGATGGAGACAAAGGATGGTTTGTATCAAGAGATGCCATAAATTGGTTATGAAAGTCTGAAACAAGCCTCAGGGCGACAGGGTCAGTCCCCCCTCTGCTGTGCCTCCCACACCACACGTACACTTTTGTTCCTACTTGTGCTTTTGGTTAAATTTTGCATTATGCTCTAAAGTGATTTAAGGCCTCGAATTGGAATGAACTTGAGTTAATGTACAGCAGTAACAGCTTTTAAATGTTTAAACCTCTCTAAGGCTCTTGACTGTTTAAAACCCTCAAAAACATTACAAGGGTGTTGCGGAAGGCAAGAAAGGAGCTGATGAAGGTCTTTACGGACCTGTGATGAGACCCAGAGCTCAGACCAGCCATGCAGGCTTTGTACCTTAGTGCCCACTGGCAGTAATATAACAAAGCCAAGTGCATGCATATGAAGGTAATAAGGGTTAGCCTGCTTTTAAAGATGTCCTTTTCCATCACTTTCAGGAATTTTCAGTCCCTCTTTTCAAACAGCTTTCTCCCGCATAGCTTGTGGCATCCCTCACAGATGGAGTTGTAGATGACGTTCCTTGGTCTTGTTATAGGCTATGTTTCCAGGGCTTAAAGAGTGGCCCTTCTTCTGTATTTCAAACCTGGTCACTGATGGATATATGTCCAGATATGGATATAGGTCCACTGGACATACTTGCAAATGTGGACTGGACTGGGAGTGCTTCTTCATCCTGACCACCTAAATATTTGTAATCAGCCTTTAGAAATTAGTATCACTTTCTTTTTGGAAATTATCAAATTTCCAATTTTCTCTCCCAGAATAAACACTTGGGAAATGATCCATGCAAACAGACAGCCCCCTTGCCACGTTTTGGGAACTTAATATGATGCCAAGGTAGCCTGTTTAGCATTTGCAAGCTAGAAAGCAGTTGCTCAGCTGATGGCATGACAAGCCTCACAATACATTCTGCTTATCTTAGGCAGAGCTAGGATAGCGTGTTACATCTCTACTTCTAGTACTTCTCTGTGCTTACTGGTGCACTGAGAACATATTTTGCATTTTATCTATTAATGCTGGCACCCATTTTGAAATGGGAATAGGAGACTCTCTGGGAATATGAAAGATCACCTGCTTTCACTATACAGGTATCTTGTGTGCACTGGCCACTGGAATGCTCTTTTATAATTTTGTGTTATAATACTCCTCAAGGGGAATAATAACACCCATCTTTGCATCTCATACAGCATAAATTCAAAAGCAGAGCTATGTCCTTCTTCTCACAGAATACTGTTTTCACTTTTTTTCCAATACCTTGGGAATTTATCTGATTCTTTAGGTCAATGTTGGCAGGCCTAGCCCCCAAAAGTCGGGACCTAAGAGTTAACACCTCCATAACAGAATGGGGGTGGGATATAGAAAGAGGTTTTTCAAATCAGTAGCACAGCTGCACTGCAGGGTGGAGTTATTTAGAGGTGGGTTTTTTTACTGGAAGGAAAGGCACAATGAGAGAACTCATTGTCAACTCCATAGCATTTGATCTCCATGGAAACAGGATCAGCTGACTTCAAAGTCAACCTTCAAATGTCTCAAATTTCTACACACACACACACACACACACACACACACACACACACACACCGGCTTGTTTCTGATGCTGCTAGATGTGTGCTTGCACGCTGGGAAAGAAATACCAACACAAGCAATCCTGGCAACATTGTACGTGATCACAGAAGAGCACTCTCATTTAGGAGATGGAGAAGAAAGGCTCATAATGAGGTGCAGAGATCTTATACTCTGGAGCAAAACAAGGACAAGTAGTGTATGTGCACTTCTAAACTTGTTTTTCAGTCTTAAATCAGTCTCTCTGAATTTGGTGTACAGTAAATTAAGGAGTCAGCTCACTCTGGCTTTTCAGCAAAAAGAATTGTTCATATTCATGTGTGTTCATTTGAAGTCAGGTATACTGACTTGCAATTTCTCCCTCACCAGCATGGCAGGTACTGACAGAAACCTACAAGTACCTTCTAGAGTAACAAGAACAGAAAGCGTAGCGTAGTCTAAAAGGGACATTAAATCTAGTTTGCTTCTCACAGACTTCGGTAGATCTTTGGAGGGGCTGACAGAAAGTGAATTAAAGTAGAAGCAAAGCTGGGGAGACAGATCCAATAGAAATACAAAAGACTCTCCCACCCACAGCCCTGGAAACCAAATTATGTGCATTTTAAAATTCTGTGGTTGTTCCTTATCCCTTAATAATGTCACCAGGTCTCTGATCTGTTGCTGCTCTCTGAATTCCAATGGCAAGACACATCAAGGCCAAAGGAAGACAATGAAAACAAAAGTGGCATTTATTACTGGGTTGTTTTTTATAAAAATATTCAAAAAACCAACCAAAACCAGTTTGCTGAGTTGCTTGCATGCCTGGCATCAAAGAGGAAAGAAGACTTCACATGTAACAGGAGGAAGAGTAATACTGGCATGATTTGCTAGATAGAAAGAATTCTTTACTGAGAGAAAGGGGTGCATATTTCTCTGTGTGGCAGATCTTGTTAAATGCAGAGGCCGTAGCAAGGTTTACATTCACCTTCTTGGCTCCTCAGGTTGTCAACTTAGAAAAACAACATTTCCCTTGAACAAATCATTCCTACACTTGCTTGTTCTAATCTGCCTGGGTAGTGTCCATCTGGCTACTGGAAATTCAACAGAAAAGCATCTGAACCTGGCGGAAACTAGATGAGTGGGGCCTTCCTCATTTCTGCCCTACCTGGCTCTTCCAGGGGATGGGAAGGCAAGTCACGCCAATGTCCTTGTGGGGGCTACAGGGGCTGCAGAGGTATTTCCTTTGTAACAGGAAAGATTTCAGCAAGTGATCCTTTAAGACAATACAGAGCCAGGGTAGTTTGTTGCTTGCAAGCATTCACATGAATGATGTTAACTTCATAGGGGTGGTCTGCACTAAGTGGTCGTTGCTGACAAGATAATTGCATCTTATTTTGATTTCTGTCTATTATATCTCAAGAACTGTATCACTTAGCACATATAGAAAGGATGCTTCTGTTTCTGGCAGATCAGCTCAGGGAAACAGTAATAGAGCCCAGAGCCTTTTGCAGCAAAGATCCTCAGTTCACATTCAGTACAAACAACTCAAAGTTCTACAACCAAAGGGTCCTTTGGTCACTTGAAAAAATTCATGCATAGGCTTCTCTTCAGCACCTGAAGGGGAAATTACCCAAACCAGGTAGCCACCACCATCACCCAGAGCTCCCAATGGCTCTTTAAGTAGAGCCTTCAGCAAACAAAAGTATTAAAAAGATATGTGAGTGCATACCTTTAAAAAGTATTAAAAGTATTCTCTTTAAGAGTATATTTAGTGTCTCACACTAGACAATGTGGAAGAAGGCTGCACTGAATTTGTGCTGTGTCTGTTCTCCAGTTTCACTTGTCTTGAAGAACATCTTTCTGAAGACTTTTAAGCAATTTAAGATTTCCTACAAAAGAAATATTCCACAAACCCTCTGAGGCTCCTTCTCTTTCTGAGAGAGGTTCAATTTTTTTGACTGGAATAAAAAAAAACCTCACATGGAGAGAGGCAGAATGATTTGGTTGCTAAAAGACCAAACACAACATGGTGCATGGTTTCCCCGTGCTTAGGGAGATATCCTGTGGCAAGGCAAGCCCAGCCTGACCCGACAAGTTTCCCTTCAGCTCTGGAAAATGCCTAGAATAAGAAGCACCTGCCTGAGGTACAGTTTGATACTAAACTTATGTGTCTTGTCATCTGGTAAATCTGAGATGTGATGGCGTTACTCAGGTTTGCTCAGACATTCAGTGCCCCTTGCCATTTAATCTTCAGCCTCTGCCAGGGCCATCCTGGGGGGGGACTGTACTGCAGGGAATGAAAGAAACCTGCCAGCAGCCTCTGCATGTTGCAAAGCATGGTGCTTGCCAGCACAGGGATAGGACAATTTCACTAACCTTTGATTAGGATGTTTCTTCATTTCGACATTAAGAGATCTTTTTCTTTCCCTTCTGCTCCCAGTAAAATACTGAATCACACTCCACTACTACAATTGGCACAAATTTTGCTGCCTCCTCTGTTGTGGCTGCAAGTTCATGATCCATTATGTTTGCTTAATGGCTTTAGTCAAGTACTCAAGTCACTTTATTATTGCCAAGTTATTTTGGATTGGTCATAGGAATCAGCATTGCTAAAGTAATCAGAGGGTTATTCAACTCAGGCTTTGATCAACTCCCCTATTCCTTCCCAGATCATTTCATCAAAACAATGTGCCTTTAGCTAAGTAGTGTTGCTTTTGCCTTACATACCAACTCATAGCTTCAGGCAGTGCTTGCTCATAGCTGGTGTTCACGGCCTGCCATGCACAGCATGGATATCCACTACCAGTACAGTCCCATGCCCCATGGTATATGGTAGCATAAATGTCACCATGTGCAAATCCGCAGAATGCTATAGTGTGCAATATAAACTGCATGTCAGTTGTATCAGCATAGCAAACCGGAGACCAGCCCTCAACTGCTGTAATATTGTTCCATATTCTGTGCTGATTTACATGAGCCTAAGGATGGGATCCATTATGTATTCACACTCCTGACAGGATACATAGTCCTCTGGTGCCATAACTTATGATGGCTTGTGCAGCGGCAGTTCAATAGACAGGAACTGCTGCTGAAGTAACATGCAGCAGGCGTACAGCTCTGGTGCGGTGCAGATGCCACTGGTACGTTTTGAAGTAGGAGGCCAAAGGCCAAATGCAAACCACATTCTGACAGAGCTATAATGCAATATCACTGCACCACTACAGACCCTGCAGTTTACTCTGGCTCATGGTGTAAAATAAAAATGCATGAAGTTCCAGCCCAAGTGCGTATATGGTCTCACAAGAGCACTGCACCGAATCTCCACCACCCAGTTGGACTTGTCCTTCCATCTCAGCCTTTTTTATAAGGACAGTTTTCCAGTAAACCCCTGGCTATTCTGCAGCCTATCGGTGATGCTGCAAGCTGCTTCTGCTGGAACAGTACATAATTAAGCAATAATTTATATTCTGTGCGTGTATGCACAGAGCAATAAAGTGTTCTCAAGAGCTGCGTGCTGCTGAGGCGTTTAATCCATGCACAGAAGGAGTTTACTGCAAAGCTGCTCCCTCCAAAAGGCTTTTGTCATCACTGTGTTGGGAGGGAATTTGGCTTATTCTTTAATAATTTCATTTGATTGTGATATAATTTAAATAGCAAATGGTACACACTCCACTTTAGGATCAGACCTCATTTTATTTGTTTGTTTGATGTACCTTGAAAATAATAAAAGCTAGTAGGGCAGAGGGAAAGTAAAGATCATGTTTCACTTCTGAGATTTTTTTCTCCCCAAACCCTATAATAAAAAAGTGATGATAGTTAAATAAACAGCAGTCCTTCCAAACACATTAGTGGCCACAAATTGCCATCAATCACAGCTACTAGGAATACTTTAAAAGGCAGAGATTTGCATTTACTTGAGAACTGCATGGTTTTAGAGGACATCTTAAAATCCATACCTTTCTGCTTCTCTTCTTATCTACTGGTGTTTATAAGTAATACTTGACATTTCCATCTCTGGGGAAAAAAAAAAACAAACAACAGCCCAGAAGGGGAGAAGAATCAGGATTTTGGGTTTGTTTACTTTGTACATCTGACAGCACTGTTAGTATGTGAGTCATTTCTGCCTGTTGTGGGGGGAAGGGAGAGAACAAACATCTTCCATCAGGCATGGAAGAAATGTTTTCCAAATAATGAGAAAAACTATTTGCAGAGGGGAGGGTCTCAGAGGTAGGATTGGTGCCTGGATCATTTTACTTACCATCTTTTTGGATTTCCCTTGATTTCAAATTGCTGATGCCTCCTTCAGTCTAGTCTGACACCTTATCCTTGATCCTAGGGAGAAGGATGTTTAGTTGAATCTCCTGTCAGCAGGGTCTGTTTGCACACTAGCACCACTAAGTCTCACCTTCATTTGCACTATATCTAAGAAAGGCAGGAGTTCTTGTCTGGCCAGACACCACAGACCCTGGGAAATCCCTCAAGCTCTTATTGCTATGGAAGCAGACCCAGGTCTGTGGGCAAAGGATGTGGCTTCTGACATGGTTCAGGGGGTCACTAGCATGAGGCAAAATTCAAATGTATTTGGTATGGATGGTTTGAGCTTGTCTGTGTTAAAATCAGTTCACTCACAAGCAGTTCTGCTCTCCCCTGGAGGTGAGGTTTAAAAACTGCAAATGGAGGCATTGCAGCCCCTCACACAGGTAGGCTATCAGAAAGAAAAGGGATGTTTACCAAAAAACTCAAAAACAATTCCCAGGAGCAGAGCCCCACAGCTCTGCTTGATATAATCATGCTTAAACCAGCTACAGCAAAGTTCTCTGACTCATAATCCACACCGAATTAGGCTTTGACTATCAATGATATTACCTTTCCCAGCCATTCCTCTCCTCACCATGTCTGCCCCTGCAGCAAGGATGGAAGGACCCCAATCTTATACACATCCATAACAAGTAAGTTCATCTCTGTTCTAAACAAACTTCCAGGCTAATTGGAAGAGACATTTAGTGTGATGCTTAATATTCTTCTTCAGTAATATATGAGAAGGCAAAGCACAAGATAGCCACAAGGTATTAAATAGCTCAGGTGCTCAAACTGCTGTTTACCATCAGTCTGTTAGCAAGACAGGCACTGTCAAAACTAGCCCAAGAGGAACCCAGCTGTCTAATAAGGAGTCAAGATGGAGGTTTAAATACATGTCAAACAGCAGTGTCTGTGGCTCAGACATGGCTTTACATGAAATTTCATCTCTCACCTGACTGAAGCGTTTTGCAGTGACGTGAATTTTCTTTGTCAAAACCGCCACTGTTGCCTTGTCTCATTCATTACTGTTTTGCTTATGATGATGTGTAAATCCCACCACAAAGAACTTAGCACTTCTGCTCTCTACAGCTGCTGAAGGAGATGGTCTTTATCTCCCCCATCCAGCTTGCATACAAGCACATCCACGGTGAGCTCTTATTACTTCCTGTCATTCACATTCCGTGTGCCAGTGTTACAGCTGGACCACCAGCCTTCAGATTTGGTCAGAGTTATGGGGAATGTTTTTAACAAAGAAATTGAAGTTTACATTGCTGCCTCTGTCCAGGGATCTGGGGCATTAATACAATGTATGGGGGCACCTCACTGATGGCAAGAACCTGCCAGGAAAGTGAGTAAGGGTTCAGTTTACTTTCTGGGGAGAAAGAGAATCTCAGCGTTGGGGGTGATCACAACTTGCTGCAATCCTGCTGCCTCTGAAGCATTGTGTCCATAGCGCAGGCAGTGTCATGGGCAGGGGTGACAGCCTCCCTCCTTCTGCTATCCCAGCTCCATGTCTTATCCAGATCAGTACAAACTGCGTTTTCAAGTTAATCTCTGCATCACTTCCACCCATGACTTTTTCACTAGGATAGCCAAAACCCGTGCAATTTGCATGGATGAACCTTTGTGTTATTATGATTGCCGGTTCATGAGGAAAAGTTACCAAACAACCGTGAGATAGTAACTGTACTCAGTTTTCATCAGTAACCCTCCTGGTGAGATGCCAGATTAACTACAGGTGGGGAATTCCTCCCTTGGCTGAATACAAACAACACATAGGACTCATGTAATGACCATCAAGATTCCTGTAGGTGATATAAAATGGCATTTTTGTGTCAGTAATGAATAGCAGTGTGCCATACAAAACATTCTGAAGAAGCATAGGGGTGTGAATGGCTGAGGACTGTACTATGCATCCTCTAACATTGTGCATGGCACTCAGTATTTGTCGTCATGGGATTAGCCCATTCTCCAGTGAAGGGGCAGGAACGGGACAGGCTTTATTCGAAGAAGTCTCATGCTGATGATTTGCTTTATTGTCTATTGTTGTTACTCATTCTTCTTTATTGTTCGTTTGTTATGGGCAGAATACCCCCAGCAAGATGGAGTGCCAATATATTGGGCACTGTTCGAATACAAAGATAAGCATCACTTGTTGCATTGTAGAGCTTGTGATCAAAACAGCCAAGACAAAGCGTGAAAGCACGGGGAGTACTTGAAATACAAAGTTATTTCCTTCCCTTTTGTACTTAGGAAATGCAGCTCCAGTCTGGCCGCACAGATTTTCCCACCCACCTCTCTTAACAATCTTATATTTTGAGAGACCTTAAATTATCATGTTCTTGCTTGCAAAGAAAGGCCTTTCATGTCATGTTCTAACCACAGCCAGTTGAAATGAGCCATGGAGCTTGGTTCAGAGCACGGTGGCTCTGATGGATCCTATTATCCTCGATCCAACAGTGTGCTATTCATGTTGACATGACTAGCACAGAGAAAAACTGCGTACTTGCCAGACACCTTCATGTTACTGGATAACCCAAGTGACATAGTAAAACATGGAACAGGGTGTGTGGTTTCTAATCAAACTACCTGATTTTTAGTAAGGAATTCTGCAAGGGAGGCTCCCCCATTTCTCCTCAAAATCTGTGAAGACAGCTCCGCAGCTTGGGATCTCACAGTGCTTTTGCTAAAGTCCAGAGAACTGAGTGTAGACTAATTGGGTGCTGGTGAGAGGCAAGAAGGCTGGTTTTATTTCAACAGGCATAGTACCTGCTACAGCTTGGGCCTTCTGTGCCCATGGCTCTCAGGCAATTCAAAGAGGCCCACAAAGGGAGGAATTAGAGAGTAAAAATAAACTGCCAAGTTTATGATGACTTCAGTTGTTATCTCTTGAGACAGACGCATAGCATCTGTAGCTATCCATTATTTGGTGTGTGGGTGGCAACTGTGACATTTCAGGAACTCGAGAGTTTAGCTTTGATGAAGCTGGAGGCCAGAGATCAAAACTGGACTCATCTGGGTGGGCTAAGGTTCAGCCTCATCTGATGCACGTGTCTTCCCATAACACCACCTGAGAGAGTTATGAAGCCTGTCCTCGCAGTGCTCTCAGGAAGAAATGGAGTATTGCTGCAGAGATGGAAAACAAGAACAGGATATTTTGAAGATTTCCCAGCACAGCAGAGGGCATCTAGATTGGGACTGGAGTCATACAGAGAGTAGAATCCAGATTTTGAAAGAGAGTTTAAGGTTTTGACAGTGGTATTTAAAAGGGGGGTGTGTAATGAAGGATTTTAAATTTTTATATAAGAAAAGTCTGGAAAAAATCTCCCAAGTCATTTCAAATGTATGTTTCATCAGAGCCAAGTATGTGAAGCATTTTGTACTATTTTCTGCTATAAAATCCATCACGGAAAAAATGAAATTAAACAAAAAAATCAAGCTTTTTATCCCCCCAAGAAAGTATTGAAACATGATGACTCATTCTGTAGTTGTCTAAAGCAAAATTCCAGAAAAATCCATAGTCTCACAAAGCATTCAGGTTCCCAAGGGAGTGCTCATAATGAAAACACTGTTCCTGCTGAAGTTTTTCCATACAGCTCTGTTCAGCATCAGATCAGTATTCAAGGCTCCTTTGGCACTCAGTTCTTTCCCCATGGAGCCACTAGACTAAGCCATTTCCTATATAAACATCTTCCCCTAGGTATTTCCTTACTGCTTGCACCAGCTTTTGTCAGGAGACTTGGAAAGTAGTGTGTCTATCACTCTTCTAACTTCTCTTTCTTTTTTATCTCTCCTTCTCCCCTTCCCACTCTCCTCCAGGAACCTTCTGCATCATTTCACTGTGCACGTGCGTGGCTGGAATCAACTTTGAGCTCTCCCGCTACCCCCGCTACCTGTATGGACTTCCCGATGACATCAGCCATGGCTATGGCTGGTCCATGTTCTGTGCGTGGGGGGGCCTGGGCCTCACTCTTATCTCTGGCTTCTTCTGCACTCTGGCCCCTTCTGTCCAACCTGTCCCCAGGACCAACTGCCCCAAATCTAGACCTGAGAATGGGACAGTGTGCTAAAACAAATAGCAAACAAATACACACATACATATATACATATATATATGTCTATGTATACCTATACATGCATATATATGTATATATAATTATATATATATCTAATCTCAAATTAATGCCAGTGCCAAGGTAGAGCTGAGTCCAACACAGCACTCACATCTCCACTGGACTCTGTTGCTTCGTTCTTTCTCACAGCGATGGGAAAGCTTTTCTCTCACATGGCTCTTCCATTCAACTCTTTTCAGCAGCATACCTTAGAGATCAAATGAACATACAGTTGCATCTACCTACTGCCATTTGGGAAGGGGAACAGGGGGTCCATGTGGGGGATCTGGAACCAGAATCTGTACAGGACATGGAGGGTGGGGTACGGGGGGCAAAAACCTGTCCATTGCATCCAGAAAAAAAAAAACAACGCAAACAGCAAGCAAAGGAACAAATCAAGCATTTGAGCCAACTTTACAATGCACCTCCTCAAGGCCATTATCAGAAACCCGCCCTCTTTCCTTTTCTTTCTTGAAACAAAATGACAAAAGCCTGCCCTGTCATTGGTTTGGGGTTTATGGGTTGGGGATTTTTTTTTGCTTAAACCACAGAAAACAAAATGGACAGAACGTGTGGGGAAAAGCAGAAAAGCATTTTCTCTTTGCCTGCCAAACTTCAGAGAAGCAAACAAGTGAAAATAATAATAACAAAACCAGAAAACAACAACAAAAACTTCATGAGGACATCTCAGCGGACTTTCCAACAATGCGGTTTTAATCTTCCAGCTGCCTTACATCCAGGCTTACAACTGAGGCTGAACTGCTAACGCAAACGCAGCAGAAGGCCTTTTGAAAATGCTGTGATACATGTGTGTATAACCTTTTCTTCCCTCTCCTTTTATTTATTTTTTTTTTTAAGAAAAAGAAAAATTTAAAACATTGCAATGTGATTGTCCACTAAACCCATCCATGCTGTGTTTGTGGCCCAAGACTGAGGCACCGCAACTGCGGAAGCGCGAGGACAGCCGTCAGGTCTGAGACAGCATGTCTCCTCTGGTGGATTTCAGGATGTTTTTTTTTGTTTTCACGGAGCATCTGAGAGTTCAGGATGGTGGATCCAAGGGAAGACCGACCAAGGAGAAGGGAGGTGGGGGGAGCCATGGCTGTTGTTCTTCCCAGATATTTGCTGGAGTGGGATTTCATCAAGTTTCTAGTTCGGATGTTTAAGACAACTGGGCAAAAGCCATTGCTGAGGAGGAAAGGGAGCCAACTTTTGTAAGGGAGAAGTAAGAGACGCCTCTTGTTGTGTTCATGTATGCCAAATAAGACGTTCCCACATCTTGTCTTTGGAAATCTCCCCGGTTCACTGGACATCTCCACTCTCCATCTGGGAGAACTGTGTACAGATGGAAGCAAAAAGGTCAGATGCAGAGAACAGAGATCCATTTCCCAAGAGCTCAAGCATTGTATGATATAATTGTGAATCTGCAAATGGGACTCTCTCTTTTTTGGTCTTTCTCTTTTTCCTGTTACTTCCACTTCCCCAAAGTGTCTCTTTTCTCCTTCCCTCTGCTCTTCCCATCCTATGATCTATTCAAGTCATAGGTCCAGAAGAGCTAAATGAACAGCTAAGTCTGGAGAGGTGGGTGAATGCTGTTAGAGGAAGCAAAGCATTTTGGTTTTGATGGCAGTGGGTCCTTGCAGGGGACCAGTGGCTGAGGGGAAGGTGGGGAGGAAGGGCCAAAGGAGTAACTAAAAGGAGTCTTAAAAGACAATGACTGAATGGCCATATGCAGGAGTAAGGGTGCCACTGTCAAATGCACAGGCAAAGGGAGAGAAGGCAAAGTAAAAAGGCCTCCCCAAAACCAACTCAACCCAACATGCTCTTAATTCAGGGATAGTACCAGCAATCCTTTCTTACACGATATCTGCATGCCATCAGCTCTCATGAGCCAATAAAAAGTCACCCTCTGCATCTAAAAAAATCTCACCAGGAGACGAAGGAAACCTGTTCAGACTGTGCTGTTGCACAGAAATTGAGGCATTCATTTCCAGGTCATGGCAGTTACACAGCAAGAAACAGTACTTTGGTTAAAAAAATCTAACCAATGAATAATTCTTATGCAAGACCGTTGCATAGCCAGATATTCCTCTGCCAGCCCTGCTTCCCTCCCTGTTACACCTTGTGTCTTGTTCTTGCTTTATTAACAGTGCCCAAATGAATGAAGTTTCTGGAGGTCGTGTTGGAGTAAGGTAGATTTGGTTTTCTTTCATTCTCACCCAGCCACCTAGCTTTTGTTTTCCCTATTCTACAAACTCCCCAGACATGCCAGTGCCATCTGACAAGTCAGTGTGTTGCCATTAAAGTGCCACCCGACAACTGAAGTTTCATTTCATTTTCCATTTGACATGACCAGAGAAAGTATTTATTTATTCATGTTGATTGATAATGCGAGCTTTTTGAAGAAACTTCCTTTTTAAGTCGATTAGGGAGGGTTTGGGGTTTTGGTTTGTTGTTTGTTTTTTTTTTTCCTGGCAAGGTTTTCAAATAGAGTGGTTTTGAAAACCTTTGAAACCATTTGACTGTGCAAGTGCCTACTAGGTAAGGAGGCTGATGAATTACCATTGAACAGGAGAAGGAAATTAACACTAAACAGCTCTTGGAAAGCAAAATGAAAACTGAAAGCAGAAAACCCATAAATGAAAACCAAATAAGGACTATAAAAACATTCAGAAATTTTTTGAAGTATGAAAAGTTTTGTGAAAAAAAACCCTAACTTCCCATTAAGATATTAATGCTTTAGGAAAATGATAACTTTCATTAAATCAGCTTTGAATGCAAATTTTCTTCCTCCTCTGCAGTGCCGAGTGTGATAGGGAAGGTGTTTCATGTGAACACAGATACCTGGAGTGACCCAGGCAAACTAAATAGCACAGAGGTATCTGGTTGGAGTCCACCTCCAGGCCCTGTGGCACGGAAAGCAGCATGAGAGCTCCTGTGATGATGTACGCTTCTGTGGTCTGTGACTGTTCACAGGGTGTCTTCTTATACAGATACAGTTTTGAAAGTGGTATTGCAGCAAGATGTAAAGAAATTGACATGATTTTGCTGTTTTAAGGATTCTCAAAGCTTTCGTTGCTTTCTGCAGCTGGCACAAATAGTTCTGCCTTGATGGTATTCTTGCCTTCTCTGGTGTTGGTTTACAAGCTGCATATGAGCCCGTGCGTTTGTCTGTGTGTGGCAATGGTGGAAGAGGGTAATGATTATTTTTTTTACAACAGAAGAGTGTTAACCCTGGATCTTTGGGCCAATTCTGTGATTTTCCACTTGCTATACCATAGGCTCTGTAAGGCCTGTGTGGCTATGGAGTATCTTAAAAACTATGGGAGTGTCTGAAGCAGCAGATAATCCTGTTACCTTAGTCTCAAACTGGATCCCCAAAGGGACCATTTCTCCAAACACCGGTTCTCTTGTCTTTGCCTCGGGTAAGAGCAAAACCCCCTTGGCATACTGTGAATTTCCCCCCATGCTACTCACAGAACTGGGAGGAGCTCTGTGTGCTTTCAGTACTCTTACATGGGGCTCACAGCTTTCTGTTGGCTCAGGCTCATCTTTAGAAAAGGGTTGACTCAAAATAACATCCAGATCCAAATTTGCAATGGTTAGTGTCTCCATCTGTCCTGAGCCAAAGCACACTCGCATCTAGTCTGAGTTTCTGCATTCTGGGGAGGCTTTGAATTGTCTTTCTGAACAAAGATTCAAGCTTTTTGATGAGTGTTTGGTTTTCTATTTGAGGAGTAGTTAATTAGACATGTTAGCTGTCATCCCAGCATTAAACGGCTTGACCCCCATTCCTCAGATCTGTTCTGGCAAAGCACCTAAGCATGTTCTTTCCTTGGAGCATGTGACTAATCACCTCAGCTTTGGTAGGCTGCTCATATGCTTAAAGTTAAGAATATTCTTTCCTGGATGATGTTCAGCTTCCTGCAGAGTCCAGCCCCGCTCCTCTCTTCTTATCCTCCCCTTGTAGATAAAGTGACATTCTTGTCCTAGCCTGATATACCAGGGCTTGTTTGGTCTCCCTTTCTGTGAGGTGGGAATGCAGGGTCCATAGGCAAAAGGCTCTTTCCCTCCCATGGACTTTCATGTTGCACTGCTGGGACAACATATCTCTATGCTCCAGAGACCACAGAAGAACTTGACTGCAAAGAACACAGATGTCATAAAATACGAGTCCCAGGGACACAGGATGAATTGGCTCAACCTATTGTGATCTGTAGGCTGAGATCTTGCATGTGGTGATTCAGTTATAGTACAGTGAAGTTTTCCTGTGACCACGATGAGTTAGCTACAGTGGATTTGCTATCCATCTCTGCTGGGAGCACTATATATGTGATGGGGCTACATGGCAGGAGTACATGTGCTCTGAATCTCATGTACTGTATAGGACACCCTCTTCTTCAAGCTAAAGCTGTTTGTGTGTTAAAATTTCTGACTCATGTTGGCCACCTGTATTTATCATCTCTCTCTTCTCCCTCTCTGCAAACACACAACTGATCTTCCCTGATCTAAATAGTAGAGCCCCTCCAGTTATATTTCTAGTTGGGATTTTTTTCCTTTCATTCTATTCCAGGGGCAGTCACAAGTGGATCACAAACCACCAGTGACCAGAGCAATTCCTCTGAAATATTGCTTCTGAAAAATTGCAATTACTCTTTTAAATGTTATTTCAGCTGCAGTAACAAATAGAAGAGAAAAACCCAACCAACCAAAAAACCCTCACAAAACAAACACAAAAAAAGCCTCAGAGTCCTCCAAACAGAGGATGCTCATCGTCTAAGGAGAAAATTGTGAGAGTTCAGGTATTCTGCTTTCCTGTAGATGCAAGTCATTTGGGACCACTTTCAACTATGGCATGTTAGCTGTGCAGTTCATTGGATGGTGAACAAAACAGCATTGGTGAGGGAGAGGATTGATATGCAGAGGGTATCTCAGATTCCTAAGGGTTTTTCTGGAAGACTGTGTCTCCATGGCTGTCCATTTACCCACTATGCAGCACCACCAAATCAGGCTCATCCCTGGAGCCCACTGATAAACAGAGCTCAGAAGAAAATCACTGTAATCTGTCCTTAATTCTTGAGTGCCAAGCTAACTGCCAGCAGTGAAATGGAGAGGAAATGATATGTTACCAAGTATAGCTTAAATAAAGACATACATTATTTGGGCTCTTTCTTCTGTGTGTCTCTACATAAGCCTAGAAGGGCTGTAGGAGTGCTCAGGCACATTCACACAAACCAACACTGTATTTCATTGCCCCCAGGTTTTGCGCTTTTTCATGGCCCATACTGCTGTGCTCACCCAGCCAGCAAGGGAAGGCTCAAGGTGAAAAACTGAGACAGCTCTGAATGATTGCCAGGCGCCACTGAGAGACAAAGAGTAAAGAGCGTGTGTGAAGCACAAACAGCATGTAAAGATTACTGATGGATGAATTCCCAAGGTCAGGAACTCAGTTTCAAGAAAGCCTAAAGTTTGATAACAGACTCCAGGCCAGATCTATACAGTCTTAATTCTGACAGTCTAAACTGAAAGCTCATAAAGACAGGGCTTAGCTCAAAACTTATAGCCCTACTGTTTCGAGTTATAGCCAGGAATATAATGCATCTGTTCCATAGTCCGTTGAAGTCCATTAGAAAGCTTCCCCTTGGCCCCAGTGAGTTTTGGATCAGGTGCCTTAGAAAATGTTTTAGTGCTGTCTTGGTTAACACTGAAAATTAAATGCGTGCTTACACACAGTATCTAATCTTTGGCTTTAAATAGTTGTCAGATACTACCTTTCCTTCTGGAGCCTGGTACAATGCTGTCGATTTAATTACAGTGTGCCTTACACGTGTTTAGGATTTAACTTGGAGAAAGCCTAGACGATTGCCTCAATATAGGCCACAAGAGGGAAATGAAATGGTGGTCACCTCTAGTAAAGCACTTCAGAATCACAGATCTGTTGTCCTTCCTTGCTCAGGGAAGATTTGCAATGAAAATAACAGAGGCTTAGATAGATTATCTCCAGGGAAGGTGAGGGATTGAAAAAAAAGGAAACCTAACAGCAGTTGCTATAGGTCAGAATTGACGAGCATTGGTAGAATTACGTGAGGACGCTCCAATGTCGCCCACAGCATCAGCAGCAGGAATTGTCAGACCATCCTAGGACTGCACTTTTATATTTCCTTCACTGATTAACACTCCTGCAGAGTGGCAGAAAGTGACTTCAAACGTTTTCTTGCGTAGGGTGTATATACATGGGCACCCTCGCTCCCCTCCTTCCCTAGACACACACACATGCACAACCCATATGATGTGGGTATAGTAACCTGTGAATATGTGTACTATACAGAGAGGAAATACATGGCAAAATGCAGCATGAGAGTTTGTTTTCTATTCTTTTATAATTAACTCACGAGTTAGAGCGCAATTCAGATGCCATCTGTGTCTGTGCTAGGTTGTGTATGCAGAACCCATGGAAATTATCCGCTGAAGAGACATGGGGAAGCACAGTACAACTGGGACCATTTGGGTATTCACCATCAAAATGTATTTGGATATGTAAGAAAGAGTTGCCAGTATTGTTCTGATCCCAGAGATGCAGGGGAAAGGAAGCAGCTGAGATGACACAAATACGTGTTTCTTTCTGTGCATTTTGCCTTTGGCCAGATACATCCCCCAAAAAGGGAGGCAGTGAGCAGCTCAGGGCAGAAACACCCTGAAACAATGCAGCAAGACTCCAGAGCTGACCATCAGTGCTCTTCAGTGTAGGGTTTCGACAGAGCTACTGCTGATCCAGTCAATCCTTGAGCTAGCCATCCTACCTCCAAAAATGCAGTTGTGTCCACAAGTCCTACCTGCCTTCAGTTGTGCCCCAGAGTCCTTCCTACCTTGTAGTGCCACAGACCACTCATGTGAAATACGTACAGGCATCACTTCCTGAGTAAGGCTGAAGGAAAATGAAGTCCCGTCAGGCCAGCCTTGTTATTCATAAGATTGATTCTTGCAACCTGCTGTTGCAAGGTGCTTCTCTAACACAGATGGCCTCAGCCACAGGAGAACAAATTGCACCATATCACTTCCAAATCAGAAATGTTTATGATCCTCTGGTGTACAAATCCCGCTGTGCTGAGAGGCAGCGCCCTGGCAGGACACCACCTGAGTCTGTCCTCTGCAGACGGCTGGTGTGGGCTGTCAGCAGCATGAAAACTGCAGTTAATGCTGCTTGGCACAGCAGGAAGCTCCATATCCCGTGGCTCTGAGCCCTACCTGTGGCAGCATAGCATAGGAATATCTCTGTAAAGGCAATCCCTTCAAGCAGCCTTGTTATTTTGCCAGCTGGTCAGAAATATGCAAACAGTAACAGTGATTCTGCTGTGGATGAGATTAAGAGCCGAGCCTTCATAAAACTGTGTCACCCGTGTTTTGCCCCAGTTTCAAAGTGATGTTAGACACCAAGGAGCATGAATCAGGTATGGCTCAGTCTCCTGGGGCCAGCTCCACAAAAGAGCCTCAGCATCCAATTTTTCCTTAGGCAGTGAATAGGAGTAAAATACTATATGCCTTTGGTACCCACATATTTAAAAGCCCCAAACATATATGCTCCTAACTGGCTTAAGCTTTTGTGACCTTTTATCTCAAGAACAGTCTTCATCTGGCTGTTGGGCATAAGGCTGTATTTTTTTAAGAAAGGCTATTCATTAACAATATAGATTGCAAGGAAAAGGTTCAAGTAATCAGAACAATGAAAGTGCAGCCTTTGACCATTCAGTTAGAGCATACTGAATTATTTATAACTCCTGGGCACCAACAACAGTCACAGACGTCTAACAAACTTTTCTGTCACTTACATTGTTAACATTTATGTATTTGCCATTTGATCTTTTGCAGGACAAAATTTCCCCCACTTTACACAGAAAAGCGTATTTGGGGACTTTTGAAGATATTTTTCTGCACTGACTTGGATTTTTTTAAAACTTTTTGAGGCCTAGTAGGACACACTTTACAACTTTCAAAGCTGTAAGCTGTACCTAAAATGGGCTTGAACTTTCAGTTCTTCCTCAAGTAAAATTCCCTTTGATTATAGATCATTGGAATCAATGGGAAATCTGCTTCATTAACAACTGTAAGACTGGATCCTATTTATGAGTATATGTGATGAGGAGAATTAGGTAAGGGGGCTGTACTTGTATGTTAGCCCACTTTTGATGTTTTGCATAGACACGGGAACAGTCACTGATAGGTCACTCCAACTTTATACCAATCTGTTTTTGTAAAAAACAACCATTACACTTGTGTGTGGCTGGAATAAGGCAGTGGTAAATCTAGCCCCTAGGCTGACACACATATACATGTAGATATGTGTATATATGTATATACATTTGTAAATCTATGAACAGTGTCTATAGCTTCATGATTGCCTGAGATAAGGTGAGGTTGATGTACAGAATTTCAGGCAAAGGACTGTTTCTTTTTCACAATCCTCATATATCTCAGATTTAAATTGAAACAAATGAAAAAGTTCTATTTCCCAGGAAAATACTCATTCTGCCACTGTGCCCCACTAAAGCCAGCGGCACGCATATCCAAACACGTATATCCAGTCATGAATATATGAGACTTAATCTCAAGGGCTTTTTTAAGAAAAAGAAATAGACTGAAAAAGCCAACAGCAGAATTTCTGTTCCACATTAGCTCTCTCAGGACACTCACCCTTTATTAAGAGGCCCTTTGTATGGATGCTGTTCTTCTGCACCAGGTGTATGTTTGTGTGGAGCATCTTTGCGGATGAAGTCAAGCTACACAAAGTCCTGGATTTTCTGACCTGCATTTGTCCTCGTTAACCTTAAGCACTTAACTGAGCTCTTTATGTTAACAAGCTCATCTTTTTCATTTCTTGTATAGGTAATGAAAAAAGAAAGTTGCTTCTAGATGGTAAACCAGTGAAACTGACATCTAAGACTGCTTTAGGAGCTCTCTCTTGCTCCATAGAGTGACCACTCACGTATCTTGGGTGTTCCCAAGATCTTAAAAGATCTTAAATCCTGGTGAGATGAATCAGGGACTTAGTGTAGAAGAGCATCCATATGGGGATTAGCCATGGCCCTGTGCTTCAGACACATGGCCTGGCTCACCATGCAAAACATAGGTATTCATTGTTCACTGTTGGAACAAAAGGAGATGTTCATGGGAGGCTTCTCCTCCCAAATTGCAAAATGACTGCAAAGGATAGTGTTTGCCCCAACCCCTGGAACCTGCATTTAAGGTGAATTCCTTGTGGTGGTCCTAGTGATGGAGGTCAGAGATCTCTGGTCTGACCTCTTCAGCTTTCTCTGCCAGTCTTGGGCATTACTGAAGCAGTTCAAAGAGTGAATTTACATCCTAAACGTTTGAATGGCTGAGCTGTTCAAAGGTTACTTTCCTGCTCCATCCCCAAACTTGCCTGTAAAAAGTGATCTAGCTGGTAGTGATAATCAAAAAATTCTCCTCCAAGGTACAGTTTGGGTAGTTTAATATTTTTTTTTCAATGGTGATAACTGCTTTACAGGCAGCTTGTACGGAGATGAAAGTGATTGCAATTTCATCCCTTATTGTTGGGATTATAGTTTTCCTCAGAAACACTAAACTGAGGACTCAACAAGCAAATGGACTGTGACTGTATTCAGAAAGCTGCTCTGACAAGGCTGAACATACGTCTCCATCTTATGGTTAGAGTCTCTCAGAGCCAAACTCTGGAATTGCATATTGAGTCTGTCTGAAGGGACCAGCAATTTAATCCAGTATAAGAACTTTGGAGATCTTGTATAGTCCCATATTTCACCTGAATAAAAGAAACACAGCCAGAGGAGTGGGAGAATTAAACTGATTTCTGGAAACTCGAGGGCTAAGTGAACCAACATATGGTCACTACTACTTATTTCTACAGCTAAATATAAGTCAGTGAGTTGACGATCTTCACCCATCTCTCAGAACAACTTGATTTTAAAAAATATGGTTAGGGTTATGGCAAGACGGACTTTGGCTGCCCTGCAGGGACCTGTAAAGAAAGGATTCAACACTGTGTATCAGTACTTAGGGAAAGACTTTAGCTAGAAAGTGGAAGATAAAGCTGAGTTCCAGGGATTGCGCTATTTTCCAGCATGTACCACCGTGACCAAACAGTATTGTTTCATCCTGACATTTTTCTCCTGTTCTCCCTTTCCTTTTTTTGAGGAGTCAGATATATCTCCCTTTCTTCCTTTTCCTCCCTCTGTGTGAGAATATAGAGATGCTTCCCGTAAAGACACATTTCTCTAAATCCTATTCAATACCAACTCTTGCATATGTGGCTGCTTTGTTATTTGAAATGTCTGTGAAAAAGAAATAAAGGCTTTAAGAGTGAGCTCTGGAAATGAAGAGTAGCTTGAGGATAAATCAAATATAAGGATGCAGCTCCATTTTCTGAAAGACTTCTCAGAAGGGTCCAAAATTCTCATCACTGCCCTCCTGCCCTCCCTCTCTGTGAGAGGGGTGGTGAGGGTCCTGGAATACAGGACTCTCAAAGGTTGCTCTTTTAGCTGTCAACTCACTGTGTCCCATGAGGCTCTAGCAGACTTTTCAGAGTTTTACGGTCAAAGGAAACCTCTTTTTAAAAGGTGATAATGTTCAACATCAAATGGGAAGTGGCTCTAAAGGGTGGCTCTGTCCCAGTTTATCTTTCTTTCCCATTCTTTACAACAGCCCTATGTGTCCATCCTGCACTCTCCTCCCAGCTGCACTGACTTTGCCAAGGGTGTAGCTTGCCAAGAGGGGCCTGCCTGGCCTCTCATCCCCATGCTGCTCTTGGATTATCTTCTTGGATAATTCTACACTTTCTCTTAAAAAAAAAAGTCTCACCTCCTAACAAAAGCCATAACTACTCCTGTGACCCTGCAGCAGGGAGCCTCGCATGGGACAGCAACAATGCCTGGCACTGGAGGGATCCTAGGGGATAGGCAGGAAGATGGGTGGAGCTCACGTGGCCCTCTCACATCAGAGAGCTAAACTATCACCTTGCCTTGCAAGCTCCCACCATGCTTCATGAACCACTCGGACAGTTCAGAGTCTGGATCTGACTTCTCACTGACTCACACTTACGCCATCGCACACCCCTATGGCAAATAGGTGTAGGCATGGCAAAACAAGCCTATGTGAAGGCATCAGCGGTTTGCACAAGGGTCAGTGAAAAATCAGACTCACTGGACTCTCCCTCATCCACAGCAACTGCATCTCATGCAGGTATTTGCTCTTTAGGATTTCTTCTGCCCCAAGTGATATTCACCCTAGCCATGAGCTACCACACTAGCCAAAAGGTTTTGGAGGGCTCCCCTTCCTTGGTTCCTACATTGGTCCTTTTATTCCTTAAGGAAAAGCATCTTTTTGTTTAGAAGAAATGAACCAATTCCCATAACCATCCTTTGGTGATGACAAAAGCTGAAATCACCACTGTCTCTAATTTACAGTTTGGGAGGCTTAGGATAATAATTTACTGAAATACTTGTGAATTGAAGCATGTCAGCACTTTTCTAGGACATTCCCAAGTAAAATAATATGACTGGTAGAAGACATTCATCATGTAAATGCATCTTGGCCAGATGTTTATGTTTCCTCTAAGTGCAGCACACACATAACAAAGCTGGATTAGAAAAGACCTAGAATGCCACAATATTCAGGCATACTCAGAGAAATGCATTGATATGATGCATTTATTTGGCATGTTTTGTCTTCAGAAAGTGTTACGAGTCCCACCAGACCTGTCTGAGGCAGGTAGTTATTATAGCCATTTTAGAGATGGGAAGCCAAAAACCTGAGAAAAGACCTGATGTTCAGTGGTTTGATGCCCCCTTGGAATTTCTGCTAGTTGCAGGTGGAGCCTTCTGTTTTCAGCACTCTTGAAAACCCAGACTGTAACTGGTTTATCCAAATCTGCAGTGGCTGTAAAGGTGAAAGCCAGGATTAGGACACTCAGGATCCTGACTTCATCAGAGCACTGCTACAGAGCTTTGATCCCACGAAGCACATGCTTAATTCCAAGCACGAATGTTCCATTAATGATGCTATTGCCATGCTTCAAGCTAGGCACATGCCTAATTGCTTTGCTAGATTGGGAATTACATTAAAATATATTAAACTTCAACATATTTTGAAAATCAAAAAATGTGGCCATTTCTCATTATGTTTCGAGCATTGTCAAGGATATTTGAACTGTGTATGCAGCCTCTCAACCAAGTGGAGCACTTTTTAGCCAATCTGTGCACAGTTTAATGAGTTTTGGGTAGCAACATCCAGTTGTCACAAGTATTCAAGAGTGGCTTGTCCTGCGAAGTTTGGACTCCTGTGCTGCTACAAGAAGCAAAGTGGCTCCTGTGGCCATCGGTGCTAACAACACATCAGCAACAACTGACTATTGCGATAGGTCGCTCTGGTAAGATGTGAGTGTGGTGGCTGATTTCACAAGTAATGCAGGATCTTATCAAGTGTATTGTACTTTTCCATTTCTTCCTGTAATCTGTTTGAGAAGAGGTGAACAGAAGTTGTTTAAACGTGAAACAACCCCTAACTTCTTGTTCTGTTACTTTAAGGTGCTAATCTGCAGACACACGGGTGTTTGTGCACGGGCATCGGTGTTTGCAGGACTGTTGCCCTGAAGGATCATTTTAGTGGCAGGGTTGAGATCAGGGAACCAACAGGGAAAGTGAGCAAACCCCTATAACTTTGAAGAGACAAAAGTCGCAGAAAGCATCGTAGGACTTTGCCAAAAAAACTGGCTACATCTTACAGTTTTCCTTTTGTTTTGATTTGGTTTGGTTTTGGTTTTATCCAGATCGGCACAGAAGACTGTATTTCCATCGATTAAAATCTTGTCTGGTAACTAACTAAACAACTTGTTCATGGAAAATTAAAGAATAAATAAGTAAACTGTCAGTTGTGGAATGTAAACTGATTAAACAAATAAAAAAATCATGTTGTGTGTTTTAAGCGGCTGCATCTGCTTGTGTTGGGAGTGGGGCTGGAGGCCTCTCACCATCCCCTTCCTCAGATGAAGGGAGGACAAAGAGCAGAACAGGAAGGTGGGTGGCCTCTGACCACTGGAGCACTGGAAAAGGACTGGAAATGCTCTTTTCAAACCACTAGTAATAATGATTATATGGCTTCTGATCAGAAACACTGTAAGATGCTGCATTCCTGGAGACAATGAAAGCCAGGCTGGATGTGGTTCTGGGCAACCTGATCTAGTTGAAGATGTCCCAGCTTATTGCACGGGGGTTGGACTAGATGCTTTCGAAGGTTCCTTCCAACCCAAACTATTCTATGATTCCATGACACTATGAAACTACAAGCACAACCAGTATCTCAACCTGACTACTTATGAAGAGGTTTTTCTGCCTGTCATAGAAGGGATTGATTCCTACCAGAGCCTTGGGAACTGTATGTACTTTAATACCATTAATCTCTTTCTGTGGCCACTTAACATCTAGAAGCCTGTGAATTGACTGAAATGTATAGAGACATTGCAGTAGATTATCACCCACCTTCCCCTAGTAAATAAAGAAACAAAAGTGAGTATGAAATACAGCCTTTTGGGTTTTCAGTGCTCAGCTGTAAAGGCTTTGGGCAATTTGGCAGGTACAACCCTGCACTCATATTAGTGCTTCCTCATTGCACTTGCGTCCTCAGGCCAACAATAACAAATCAGACAGGCATTTTCTACACAGCTTTGAGTGTGCAACTAGAGTTGGGCTTCATGTGTCCCAGGTTGAGCACCCAAAGATCAGGGTATTCATAACAACTGTAAAGGTATAAAAAATAGGCCAAATGTATAGAAGGAAAGTAAAAGGAATGGACAAAAGTTCTTTAGAGCGTGCAAGCAGAGGAAATACAAGAGTAGGTCTAAGACAAAACCACAACTTTTTTATCTTTTAATCAATTACTTTTAAATTAATTAACTAGAACTAAATTATTTAAAAAAAATGCTGGCAAGGTATTTTTAAACCACAATTACTTTGTTGGGAATGGTGTTAAATATTGAAATTTCCAGTGTTGGCTGTTTTTACCTGGTTGAGCAGCTGTAACTACCAAGACCTGACAGTCAAAAAGGAGGAGGCATCTAAACATCCTGCCAGAATGTGCCTGGCACATTCTTCTGGCTGATGGCTTTTCCCAAGCTGACTGGTTTTTAGGGACAGACTTTGGGCTGTAGCAATAACAACCAACCTATCTGCTGCAGTTCTCAGGATGGGGTCCATCTTGTCGCCAAAGAGGTGCTGTCTAAAATATCAACTGCAACAAGGAACCAAATGAAAGGTCTGAAGGGAGGAGAGTAAGAGTGAATTCTCTGTCAAAAACCTCATTGGTACTAACATATGTTCCTTGACCTCTTCTCTGTCACTAATGGCTGAGGAAGTGAGAAATCTTGCCACATTTCTAGTGATATCACTTGCATTACCCGTACTTATGACATGCCTGCTCCTACAAATAAAGCACAGAGTAAGAGGGGAAAGAGCTTGCTGAAGGGTGCAGAACCTGGCAACTCCCCCAAGATACATGAAGGGAGTTAAAGCTGTACAGTGGCATATTCAGCACCATGAAGAAGTAAAACCCTTTCAATTAAAACTCTCATCTTCTTGCTTCTGCTGCCTGGCACAGCTGCCCACCCAGCCATCCATGCCTGCTCAGTGAAACCTCTGGTTTAGCAGCAAATAACTAGGGGCTGCTAAGGTCTTTGCTCTCTGCCATGAGCAGAGACAACGTGATTCATTGGTGCTAAAAATGGAAGCCTGTAGAGCTCGCTTTGTTGCAGGGCAGAAAGCAGGTGCCCTGTCTCATGGCACTGATGGCAGGGAAAGCTTCAGGAGCATGGCTGCCAGATCAGAGGATTTAGCTGCTCAGCACCTATACGGGGAAGGGGGAAGAAGAACACAAATGGAAGGAGCTGAGCTACAGACACTGTCATGGAAGGGCCTGCAGAAAAGAGAGTGCTGCAGAAAGAGAGTGGCCTGACATAGGGGAAGATTTGTGCATAGAACGCCAGGGTTGCATTAGCCCTGTGAGGGCTGAATGTTAACCCGCAATGCACTGTTGCTCCCTGCAGTGTTCAGGCTGCCCACCCCTACTGCTGTCAGCTCGATGGTGCTTTGCTTTGCTCACTTCTGGGGGTCCAGCCCTCTGGTGCGAGAGGAGACACCAGGTAATGCCATAGCACTGCACAGGAGCCTGCAACCCAGCTAGACAAAGCAGACAGCGAGCAAGAGAAGGAAAGACTCATTAGCTGTAGTTCACCACATAGGAAGCAGAGAACAGAGGGATTTGAATAACTCAACATCACACAAGCCGCCTGTGGCAGAGCAGGGGCTTGCTGTGCCCTTGTCAGGCTATCTCAGTCGGGAAGGCAAGGGCTGAGGCTGCCTTATCTCCCCATCTTGCTGCACTCAGCAGCTCACAGTTTGGGAAGTATAGCAGGAGTGCTCATCTCTCGTGGTCCAAATCCCACTTTGAATTAGCACCATTGCCCTCAAAGATACCTCCATCTATTCAAGACTCTACCTGGTCATGAAGGGAAATAACTACTCACTTGGGAAGGAAAGTAGTGAGTATTTTAAGAATTAGGTTTAGGAGAGAGAAAGATACCCATTGGCTTCCTCTGTGACACAGCGGGGCCTCGGCAGGTTGAACAGAGAGGCAACAACTCCTGTTCTTAAGAGCAGTGAAATTCTTTGCTCTTCCCCTGAGTAGCACCCCAAAGCGCAGTTTTCCCTTTGCTTTGGGTATCTATCTGCTAATGCTTTCTGCCTGCAGTGGAGCGAAGACCCTCTCACTGAAATGCAACCACTCTGTTTCAGAGGCAGGATAATCTCACGGTGACCTTTCTTGTGAAAAGCACATGATAACTGCAGCAGACTGGTGCTGCATGGGGTGAGGATGCTGGTAATGAAATGCTTTCATAGCTCGACACTCATTATTCCATTACATTATCAGGCTCTTCCCCAGGGGCCCTCTAAAGAGTCACGGCTGAGCTCTTTTCCTGCAGAGACCAAAAGCAGACCACCTCAAAAGCTGCATTTACTAAATTTTTTGCTGCCTCCCTGCTCAGGGGGAGTGTGCTCCTGTTCATTTGCATCAGACAGAAGTGGAAGAACTACGCCAGCTCAGCTATGACTTTATCAGCCTGCTAACCCACGCCAAAGCAGTCAGCCTACCGCCAGCCAGGAGCAGACAAGGCTGCTGCTACACCAAAGCTTAGCATGCAGGGCCCATGCTTGCCAAAGGGTCTCCAGCGTGCCTCGGCCACCCTCTCTCTGCTATCCTGCATTTGCCATTCACTTGCAAAGGCTGTCCGTGAATTCTCTGTGAGAAAATGCGCTTTCCCTTTGCTTAATTCCCTGTGATTTCTTCCCATCCTCAGATAAACCCTTGGTCTTCTCAGTTCTGAAATTCAAAGTGGCTGTCTCCCGGAGGCGAGGACCTCACCTGCAGCTGGCTGCTCAGAATGAAGCCTGCATTGGCTGTGATAGCAAAGCCCTCTGATGGAGCTCAGCTCTTCACCAAGAAATGAGCTGGTGGCCAAAGGGCAGGCCCAGCGGCCTGACAGCTTACTGCCAGCAGATACAGCCCGAGAGAGGTCACATAGTCTAAGCTCTGGGCAATCACCTCCCCCCTGCTCAGCTCCCCAGAGACAACCCTTTCAGTCAAAGGTGATGGTGAGTATTTTGGGAGGTATTAAACAGAGAACCAGAAGCACTACAGAGCTTGCTTTGGTTTATGCTAACTGTTCACAGCAATGCTCACAGTGTGTGCCAGGAACATAAAGGGAGAAATAAACCCTGCCATAAGGAGCATGTGATTTGGAAAAGCAGAAGCAGGCAAAGGGTGAGAGCAGGGACTAAAATGCACAGGTAAAGTCTTCATAGCCACAGCTGGCCATATATATTTGAAACAACCCTGCACAGAAAGCTGCTTAGTACTTTAATGCCTTCTGAGGGCTAAATAAACTCCAAGTGAGCACACACAGCATGTACACATGCAGGCACGCACACCCTCAACTGGTAGGTAAAACATGGAACAAAACCAAATACCCATCTTCGCAGCAAGGTATATTTCCTCCTTTTTAGCTATGTTTTGTTACAATCTTCCTGCAAACCTGTCAGAGAAAAGGAGGCTGAGACTGAAATAAGTTGCTCCGTGCACTGAACAAAACCTCAACTTTTCAGTTTCATACTTGGGGTGCCTGTCTGACATGCTGCAATTTCTGCTTCATTCAACATACCTTGTTCCCTTTAGGAGTTCTCTACCCACCACGTTTGCAGCAAAAAATACCATGTGCTGAGGTTTATAAGGAGCTTTCAAACAGAACAGGTGACTGCTGAGTCCTCCCTCCCTTCCCTTCTGTCAGATGGAGATTCATGCATTACCTCACACTTCGCATCTCTTCCCAGATACTGACTGCAAGTAGCCAGGGGATTCAAGGGTTGATGGGGACAGATGGGCAGACATGAAGTGACAGAACATTCATTTCCTTAGGAAACCAGGATAAAAATACTATGCTCAGAGTTCAGCTTTTTCTGTGAAGATACTCAGTTTCCCGGGAGGCTGAGCCAGTGGTCGCAGGTGGCAGCAGCAGCTCTGTGTCCTGGGTGACACCCTTCCCACCACAGCTGTCATTGCTGTTCCTGCCAAAGGTGCATCATGTCAGTTTTTCCTTTCGGCCAGGAGGCTCTGCAGTTGTTGAGATCTTCATTCTGGGTCTGAGCCCCAAAGAGATGCCCATCAGGGCAGATGATATGGAAACATTCACCATCAGAGTGGAGATCCACGTTGTCTGAGGCAGGATCTAAATGCTCCCAAGCTAAACCTGGCAAGCTGGAACATCTACAGAGACAGGAAGATGGCCCTGACGGAAGCTGTGCCTCAGGATGGGCAGTCAGCCAGGCTTTTCCCCCTTCTCCAATAGCACCATCCTGAAGGGCCTCGCAAGAAACCTTGCAACCCCCCTGTCTGCCTTGCTTTGCTCACCAATAGGCAGGGATGGAGGTCAAGATCTGCAAGAGCTTATTGCGAAGACTTCTAAGGAAGTGCTGCTGCAAATGCAGCATAGTCCCAGCCTGTACTAAGCAGTCCCTTTCCATCATTTTGCCAGCAGCAACCAATTAATTTTCACCATCCTTGCTACTTCTCTGCAGAGTTAGGTCCGAGTCACACATTTATTAATAACGTGCTCATCTGTTATTGAACATTGAGTGTGCTCCTGCAGCACAAGGCCTTGCAGGACTCACGAACAGGGGTGCAGGAGGTCATGCACCAGGATCACTGCCCAGTGAGCCTGGGTAAAGAGGAGAAGACAGAGAGGAGCTGTGCTGTACCCACAGGCAGTGCCAGGATGGCTGCCAGTGCTTGGCCTCCGGGCAGTGTTCCCAAAGGCACTGTGAATGGCTTGTGATTGTGCCATCAGACTTCGCTGACAAGTACTTAAATTGAGTGAGTTCATCCCATAACATTTAAGGAGGAAGTGGGAGGACAGAGGAATGAAAAGCAATGTGGTTTTCTTTTAGCACCTCTCTTTCTCATTTTGTCCTGAAATGTCAGCACCTTAAATAAAAAACCTTTTATTGCCTCCCTGCTGCCTGTGTCCAGTCACAAATAGCGAGGTCAAGGCCAAGGGCCCAGCTATCCAGCTCTGCCCTCAAGGGTGTCACCTCTGTGCAGAGCCCTGCATTCGCTTTCCTCTCTCATTTCTCCTTTGCTGTCATATTCGCTCCTGCCAGCTCAGAAAACACTCGCCTTTTGCTTCCAGAGATCAGAGGAGGCTAAGGGCAAATCCAGTTCCCAAGGTCTGCTGTTTTAGCTTCCATCCTACCAACAGAATGGCCAAGAGGAACCACACTACTGATTCCAGTTTCTCACAGTGCATTTCCAAACTGTGAACCACGCTGAGAGCTGCCCCTTTCTCCTGCAGCCCCGAGGAGGGTTGGCTAGAAAGGGGTCTCCTACAATTCTGCTTCTTAGGGAGTCCCCATTAAGCAGTGCGAGGGTGTTGGAGATACTCAGGAAAAAAATTCCAGGCCAGAATGAACATCAAGTATGAGTAGAGTTGATAAAAATAATGAAGTTGGATGAAGATGTTTTTGATGTGCCCAGAGAGGAAGCAGTCATAAATGTTTCCATCAGGTGTGCTATGTACCCATAAAATGTTCCAAATACGTATTTCATGCATTTGCAGCTGGACAAGAAAAAAAAAACAAACAAAAAACCTTACATTTGTCAGCAGTTATTTTACCAGTGAGAAAAACAATGATCTGTTGTTGGACTAGACAGTATGAAGCAAAGCTAGAGAGGGGAATTGTTTTGACACATGTTCAAGTGGCTCTGTGCAGGTGTAACACAGCTAAATATAACCTGGCACGGCCAATAGGTATCAACAGCTTGAAAAATCTTGCAGTCTGCTCGTCGTGAATGAATTTTCATTTACTTCCACAAGCTGAGGATCATGTCCCAAACCTTTTAAATTCTGATGGCTCAGAACTCCTCTGAGTTTTTGCTTCCTTCAATGCAACATCAGGAGATGCTGTGTCAAGAAGAAGGTGATGGCTTCCTGGTCTGATGCAAGACCATCCAGTATGTCACCTGGAAGTATCTGACATACTCAAGAGATGTCAGATCACTGTTACAGAGTTCAGCTTCACTGTGTTTCCAGCAGGACTGGTGTTTGCCATGGAAATCCAGCAATGCTGTCTCTGCAGAGTGGTCTCCCTGCTCACATGGGAAGGGATCTGTGACCATTTCTCATTCTGACCATGGCATTTTGTGGCAACCAGGTCACATAAAATGTCCTGTAATTGAAATAGGATTTTCTTGAGCTATTTAAACCTTTATCAGAAAATAATGGGCAAAAAATCTATCAGAACAACCTACTCCAGAACTATCCATCACTCACTGAGATTCAAACTTAATTTGATTGCTATTAGTGCATGTACTTTTATTGTCCTCTGTTTGCTTAATGAATGTTGCAGTTGTAGTAATAAGATTATTGGTAATATGAAACAGATTTGCAGAATGAAGAAAAGATAATTAAATGATACCTTAAGGGTGATTTCTGTTTAAGACACAGTAACTCTGTCACAGAGTAAATAAACTTGGTGAAGGAAGATATCAATGGCTACTAATCTGAGATACAATTATTCCCAAATTAGCAGGATGCACATTTCATTATGGTGAAATACCTGGTGACTGATGCTTGGTCCAGGCTATTTCACCTGCCTGTGAGGCTGTGGGACAAAGCCTTACCCAGGAAAGCAGGCAAGCAGATGTGGTTCCCCACAGCCCAGGGTGGGACTCAGCACGCACACCAGAGACAGCCCAACGTATTAATGGGATTGCTGTAAGTACACCGGGTCATGAACTGTGGGGTTTTGACAAGTCCAAGACATCAGACTGTGCCTGGCTTTCAAGAGCTCTGCCTTACACCTTGTCCAGCTCCCACTGCCCATGTGTAATGGCAACAAAAGCCTGACAGCACAGCAGTGACAGGGGTGCTTGGCCATCAAAGTCATAGTCTTAAGACCACATCTTCCTTTCTAAAGTGATGCTTAGTGAAATTTCAGCATAAGCATTAGTGGAAGGAATCTGCTGCTGCTGCTTGGATCTTCAGTACTGGCTTGGGACAAAGCAGTTGCATAATCATGAACCTGCAGATGCTGAGGCTGCCCACCCCTCCCAGAGGAAACAACAGACTCATTGCCCCCTTCTTCCCCCCCTTTTGGATTTGGAGATGATCACATAACTAATCATGTGATGGAGGTGACAATCTCTGGTGAATACAGAGCTGCTTATGTCCCACTGTTTCAATAAAGCAATGGCAACTGCTATACATACACAGAGCACATAGGCAGCTCTGCAGCTTGCCCTACTTCATCCAAATGAACCATCTAAATTGCTTGCATTTTCAGTGTATGTGGTGAGTTTTACCTGCTTCCTCAGTGCCTTTAATGTCTGAGGAATATTTTCCCGGATCTTTGCTTAGATTTTTCAGTCCCTAAAGGACTTTCACACAACCATTTTGATCCTAACGAGAGTTTCTACATAATTTTGAATAGCAATTCTGCTAATAACATTATTTTCTCTGCAGTCTCCCAGCTATAGCTCTGGCAATCACAGTCTGTCTTTTGCTCAAGGTTGGACAAAAATTTGGATATTCAGTTGGTTGTTTTTCTAAGTCATATCATTTCCCACCAAATCTAATTCTAAGCTGCACTTACTGCACTTGCACACAGGTATCTGTGAGTGGGTCTGGGTCCCCCAGATGCCTGCCAGCTGTGCATGTAACTGCAAACAGTAATTCCTATGAGGAATTGGCTTGACTGAGTGTAAAAGGCCAATTTCAGCAAGCACTCTTTTCTGTAAATTAAAGCCAAAATCTCTTTATTTACAAAAGCATGCCACTATCACATTTCACTGGCACAGAAGTCATTGTTTCTCAGCTTTGAGCATAGCTTTGCAGCACCACTAGCAGCATCTTTAGAGAAATAAGTGCATAACTTACCTCTTGTGCTGTGAACCACTGTAACAGAGTCCCCTAATGAACTCCTTCAGTTTCTCAGACTGTATTAATATTGACATTGCACATCCATTAAACATCACTGCACAGCAGTGCTCCAGGTGGTTGCTGCAAGCAGCTAGATTAGGGGCAAATGTCTCTGTGTTACCGACCTTCCCAATGAATGTATATATTTTCCTTGTCCATGTGGACAGGCCCTCCTCTGTCATCTCACCCACAATCTACTCATTTGACTTTTTCAGTTAATGTCATTTATTCGTACATTATTTGCATTGCCTAGAACTTTCCATATTATTTGCCTAGCTTTGTCCTAGCAGGTCTGGCACTAGAAGATACTGTGTTTTGTTCCTACAAAGAGGAACGTGACAGTACCTGTTGTAACATCCTCCGTCCAACGATCCTACTAACATCCCCTGCTTTGCATCTAATTTAAGGGTAATTTTCCTAAAGACAGTAATTGCAGAGAGGAGGTAGTAGCACGAGGCTAAAGGAGAGAGACTTTTCCAGGTCTGCTTTGTATTCAATTGAGATCTTTCCTGGGTCAGTTTCATAAATTATGACTTTTCCAATATATTTCCCAGTTTTGTTCACATACTTCTTAGTGCTTATTAAGCTTGTCACTGTCCATTCTGGTTTCTGTATTTACTTCCTGCTATGTCTGACTCTCCTAAGCATCTTCTAAAACTACTTCTAGCAACAGATTTGCTTCTGTGAAACAGTTAAAAAATAAATGTCCTATTTACTTCCACTTACACAATTTCATCTTTGGCTGCTATGTTGTACATTTTTGCTATACAATTTTCACCTAAGCAAGCTGCACTGTCCTTGTTTTCCTTACCTATTCTATATATTCCTTCTGTCAGTATTCATATGTTTTTGTAAAACAATGTAATCCTTAGTACTCCTTGCATCTTTCATCATATAATAGACATTGTCCCAACTTATGTTACCTGCTCCATTGTACATAAACTGCTTTACATGTTTGACATCTTAAATATCCTTTCTTCTATGACTTGAGTTTCTCCATGTATATGTAATGTCGGCCCTGTTCATCCTCTGCAAGATTCAGTCTGAACCAAGTGGTTTCTGTCTCTTGACAAAGGATATGTTCTCTGTTAATTCTTAATTGTAAATCTCCTCTTAGAGGTTTAACTGCTTCATTCTTGCATTTATGGTATTTCCTTAATTTACTTTACTCCAGGTACCTTATGGTATTCACTACTGAAATTACTCTTCCCATCTGTTCTTTGCAAAGGAAAGCAAGAAAACAAAGCAAGCGAAGATGTCACATAAATGGAGTTAATAACGCCTGTGCATTTTGAGAGCATGGATAGCAGGTTTGTAACTGTGGCTCAAACTGCTTTCATTTAATGTAAAATACAAGACTGTTCTAATCTAGCCTTGTTAAGTCCCAGAGTCTTACACTGCCCCCAGTATCATCTTATCATAGATCCTTACAGCAGCATATTGAGTGAAAAGAATGCCTAACCAGTGCAAAAAGCAAAGCCAACCTTTGAACTGACACCAGATCACAATGTGATATGAATTCAAAGAAAATACACTCTATGCAGTAAAAGAAACTACAAGGAGTTCAAAAGCAATGTCTGTGTTATAATTAGAATGTCAGTTAGTAACACAAGAATAACAACAATAATGTAACAATTTTTAAAACCATATCACTTGGGAAATTTCTGGAAGATAAATGCAATGTGAAGCTGTACAAAACCCAAACTAGCTAAAGAGCTCATTGGAATACATTTGCTGAAAATGCTTATACAGAGTTTATAAGGAAACATGTTTGGAAGAACTCTCTAATGTCTTGCAAAACCTAAGGAAGCAGTATGTATGACAGGATCTCCAGCAACCTTTCCCTAAAGGGAGGAGTAAAAAGGTAACCTTTGAAATAACTGAAAGCTGGGAGACAATGAAAAAGCTGAACATCAGATTTTATTCTAATTTAAAAGAAAAAAAAACAACAAAGTATATTTATGCATTCATCAGCACATGAAAACATCAAGGCCTTTACTTCACAGACCAATGAAATGGCCAGTAACAATTCATGAGCAATTGTCAGTATTAGATGTGGGATATATCATTTGGCAGGGATTGAAGTAGACCAATTGATAGTAACTCAGCAGGATTATATTCTTCCTAAGTGGCCATATTTTGTGCTCCAAAATCCATGATAAATTAATCTTTTAGCTTCTACAGAGGCAAAGATATTTCGCTGGTGAAGAGGCATGGGAATGGTTCATCATAACAGTGATGAATCTTTTCAGCCTGCCTTTGCCTGCAACTGATTCTGTTGCTCTCTCAACTCCACCTAAGTAGAAGGATAAACCAACTTGCCATCACAGAGCACTGCCACTGACTTTGGAAGAAGTGAAACTTTGAGCAAACATACTAATGTGCTGGGTATGCAATCTAAGATGTCAGCCAGATGTGTTCAGTGGGCCGTGGTGATGCACACAATTGAGTCAAAACAAAATGAAAATAGAAGCATTTAATAGGAAACCAACTGGGACTCTCTCCTTCAAACTGTGGCTGCTGCTCTTTGATTACAACTGCCCAAGGCCCCACTCCATCTGGTCCACGGATTAGGCTGTCACTGCCTCAGTGAAAAATGAATCATTGTTACAGATGTAACTGTAGTTTTCAGAAGCTCTTCTGAATATAGGATCATCTGGCTATAGAATGTAACCAGGACGGCATATAGCAGCAGCTGGATTTTCAGGTAGGTGATATCTTAACGTAAACACAGGTAAGTAGTATGCAACATTACATTCCAGGACAGACAGAAATCAAGAAAAGCCTTAAAACTTACAGTGTCTCATCCCGATGTACAACAGGGATAAATGGAGAGAATATGACATTTATTCTGGCTATTGAACAATGAGCATTAATGTCTGCTAGAATCAAAATGCTGGACTGGAGATTCTCATGGCTTAAATCACTCAGATTCTGTCTGCAGAAGTGGAAATACCTGCTTGCAGGTGTAAGCCCAGAAGAGGTTATGTATTACCAGCAAGCTGGTTGATGGCTACATCTCTTCCAAATAGATGCTGCTTATCGTGGCACACACACACCATGAGAATGTCTGCGCTATGCATTTGGTCTCTCTCTTTCTCTCTCCCTCTCTGTATTGTACTATTTGCTATGCAAAGTCCCTTAATATGTAGCAGCGCCATAGTAACAACATGAGCTCAGAGATGAGTGGCCTTAGCTTGCATCAGCAGGACTTTCTTAAGGGTCATTTTGTCTGTTGCCCTGCTATATTTAAAACTTAGGGTCCAGGGCTGCTCACCCTAACCACAGAATCACAGAATGGTTTGGGTTGGAAAGGACCTTAAAGATCATCCAGTTCCAATCCCCCTGCAACAGGCAACGACACCTTCCACTAGACACTTCCACAATGGCACCTGCATTTACTGAATCCAAATAGGTTGGGAGTGAGTGCAGAGCCTTTTGAAACCTGTCTGTGCTAAAGGAACAAGTTCCTGACAAGATTGCCACAGAGCAATTTAATGGGTTTCTGCAGCTGTTCAAAAGCTGTGAATATTTCTATTCATTCCCTTGGAAAAAAAGGTTAATAAACTTTGAGAATCAGGGAATAT
The DNA here is from genome assembly GCF_028554395.1 of Pezoporus wallicus. NCBI lineage: Eukaryota > Metazoa > Chordata > Aves > Psittaciformes > Psittacidae > Pezoporus > Pezoporus wallicus. The sequence continues at coordinate 8,338,983 of NW_026642179.1, read as the reverse complement.
TTCTATGTAATAGCTCAGTCATGGGAAGAGGGGGCAGGGTGTAAAGGTGGTGGTTTTTTGCTGCAGAAATATGCTAGGCACAGTCCTGAATTTCCTTCTAGGGATGGTGAAGTGCATGTTGTGTTCTGCGTACAGAAGAGCCAAAGAAGAGCAAGGAAGGGAAGAAAGGGGAGAGATTATTCTTGTGCAGAGTTTCTCTGAGCTACCCAACAAAAAAACCTGCCAGTGGGATTCAGATCTTTCTCCAACACAGTGAAGCAAGCACTCATTTCTGACATGACTACCCCGGGGACTCACACCTCTAGACAGAGCTGGAAATGAGGGCTAGAGAATCCATCATGAACTTTCTCTGCTCTCACAGGTAGGAACTTTCTTTGATTAGCTTTAGTGGCTGCAGTGCTCTCTTACACAGGATGGTGGCCAGGGGTGGAACAGAGAAAGAGCTCTGTCTGCAGCCAGCCTGTGCCCATGGCTTGTGGGGAGAGAAGAGCTGGAGGGTGATGATCCTGTAAGGCTGGGGCTTCAATCCCACAGCCTGATCTGGAGAGACAGGCCTGCTGCCATCCACCAAGGAAAAGGGCTCTTCCCCACCTTAAATCATGCTTGGTGTTCAGGTGCTGTAGAATTAAAGTAAAGCAAATTATAACCTCCCTCGCTGTGCCAGACACAAGAGATTTACAGCCTGGGTTTTTCTCATCAGCTGCACAAAAGCTATGCACTGATATTAATCATGTGTAGAAAGCGGGGAGGCAGACTACAATCAGTAACAACCCTGCCTCACTCTAGCAGGAACACAGGCTTACATTGGTGTGACAAACACACAGCTTCTACACAGCAATAAATCTGGTCTCTTTGCAATAAAAGCAGCTATCTGCATTTTACTTGCACAGAAGCACTTGAAGACATACGACCACCTTGATGGCAAGAGGTATGAATGACAGCACTGCTATTTTATACCCTCAGCCTATCCTTAGCTGAGTCACGAATGCCAGAATAACCAGCAGGCAGAGGGGTCTCAATTCTTCATCACGATAAGGATGACAGAACGACTACACTGTCTGTTTCTTTTGTGCATGCATAGGCATATATCCTTTACGCTACCATCACGAAAAACTCTTCTCTGCCCTTGTACAGTGCTGATACAGGACTTAGTGGAGATGCACATGGGGTCATCCACTTCAGCCATATGAGGCTTACCTATGGCCTACCACATGGCTACAATTAGCTTTCAGACCATGAATTTGAATAAAGCCCCACTGGTACTAAGTGGTGACTGTGAGCAGGACTTCTGTTCCTGATTCTGAAGCTCCCACGCAAAACTACATATCAAATGATGAAACCAGTAACTTCAGTAAAATGAATATATATGGTCAATCTCATTGCCAGAGAAACAGTAACAACAGAAAAACAGCAGTCCAGATGAGGTAGCTAAGATGAGGACCTGAGGACAGATTGTGCTGGACAGAAGACTAAATCATTCTCTGGCCTTGTCAGTTGTAGGTTATTGCCAAGCAATGGACAAAAATATCTATATTATTTCACCCATATTCTCTGGCTTAGAAGAGCAATTAGACAGTTGAGCATGTGGCTTTCCTAAAGTTACAAACAAGTATGTCCCTGAAGCACAGTCATGTATCTGAGGCCACCAGGCCTGGCACTGGTGGTAGAGGCACAATGACATTTTTACTCTTCAAAAATGGGTTAGACCTGAGCAACAGGGATTAGGTACTCACCCGTCTTCACACACAATTTGTGTGATAATTTTAGGTGACACATCACCAGTCAAGTATTAGAATTGCAGAAAAGCTTTTTGAACGACTATATTTTTTTCCCCTACAAACCATCTAGTAATCAGAATAAAACAAAACACGTATTCCAGCCTCCTCTGAGCAGTTTTCTGAAAAAGGTAGCAGTCATTTTAATTGGCCTATAATACATAATACACTATATAATCTAGAGGATGTTCAAGATCAACACTTTATGCTCTCATTTTCCAGTACACATACTCTAATACCTCCTTCTATTGATATGACATGCAGAAAACTAGGACAGCTAAAAGAGAAGTACCTGGTGTGCACAGCAGCATGGCAGGTGTGATCTACCTTGAGGGTGATCAGACAGCCACAACCAAGAACGAGGACATACATGTCTGCCAAGGGGGATTTCAGAATGAATGCTGCGTCCTAAGTAAAGCCAAGTAATGAGACAAGCGCACAATCTGTTATTGTTGTCTGCAGTGTTTCTGCCTTCTAAGAGCAGTTCTCTTAAAAATGCCCCATCTCAAAATCACCAGCCCAAATTCTCAGACATCACACAGTACCTGAATGGTAGAGGTGGTGCAGGACCTCTGGAGCTCATCTAGTCCAGCCACCCTGCTCAGAGCAGGGTCAAGTCCCTCTGCTAGGGATATTGAAAGACATACATCATTGTGAGCTAGAAATTCTCATTTACACTAACCCTGATGTGCTTTCACACGTAGGAACCCAAGAACATTTCCATTCAGACATCTTAGTGATATTCAGTTCTTTCATACATTCAAACATTTTTCTGACTGCTCCAAACATGTACTAGCATATTAAAGAGGATTTATTTTAAAAATTCAAGCTTGTTTTGGAAGCATCATTAATAAACACAACTGTACTCAGTAGAGTTGATTGTGAAACAGGAAGTTATATATGCTTGTAAATTATTTATGGCACCTCATGAGAATTATGAATTTGAAAAGTATTTATTGGCACATAATATTTTTCTAAGCTAAGGAAAAGATGGGAGTACTAGTATCTGTTGCCACCGTTGCTGTCAGCAGTTGACCACACTACCTGAATCCTCACAAAAACTAGGACACCACCAAAAAAATAGTAGGACATTTAATCACTCCACATTGCCTGGAACATTCAGCAGTGCATCAAGCACTCGTACTCAGCACACTGAGATACCCTGGGCAGATGAACCTGGAATATTTATGTGGGAAGCAATGGCTACTGGACGGGGTGTGCCTGAAATATTCATCAGGAGCTGATCATTTAATGTTTTTCTTAGAAAAACAAATCCCAAATCTTCTACTCTACAAAATGAAGGGAAAAGAAAACCGAAAACGTCATAGGGAAACTAATCCATAGGGTTTAATCTGCTTTCCTTATCACTAACAGCAGAGTGTCTTCTGGACAATCTTCTGCATCAACTCGATTTTTGCAGAACAGACTTTTGCATACCCATAGTCCCTCATCTGGCCCCAAGCGGCCCCCTTATGTTGCCACTCACATACCATCCGGACAGCATTAAGTAGAAGGATTTGGGCAAGCTCTTCACAGAAAATCCATGTTATTGACTCACATTTTTGTAAATGTTGAAAACTGCATTTGGCAAGAGAGAAAAAACATTCTGGAGAAAAAACCTTCTGTCCAGTGCTATGTTCATTACCCTGACCTGCTGGTCCCTGACAGACTGGCTCCTTGTTGTCCTAAACCCTCAAGTCCAGTGCCCTGTCAAGAGAAGGGCTGTTGTCTACAAAAGCAGTGTTGCTTCCTCACCCCACTTATTTAGCCAGTGGTTCATTCTGAATGGCCTGAAATGTCTTCCTTCTTCATAGGACAGGGTCTCTGGCTATCAGCCACACATGCCTCCACTCAGCACTGCTGTGAAATCCCAGGCTGCTCACCATCTTTCAGGTGTTAATGCTAGAAGAGGCCGCCACCACTAGGTTGTGACTCATAGAATGGTTTGGGATGGAAGGACTATAAAGCTCATCCAGTTCCATCCCCCTGCCATAGACAGGGACATCTTCCACTAGACCAGGTTGCTCCAAACCTCATCCAACCTGGCTCTGAACACTGCATCCAGCATTCCTGGAGCTGGTCTTGCCAGTTGGCTGTGTTTTCACTTTTCTCTGGCAGGATGTTCATGCTGTTCATAGATGCATGGCATCCTTGCGAGCACAGCCTGTTTTCCATGCATGGTTGGAGACATTTCCCCTAGTGCCTCTGGTCATCCCATTCATGGGGCTTAAAAAGCAAACCCCAGGTACTCCCTAGTCAACATTGCTTTAGCTGAATCTTCTGAAATATTTCCTAGGGAGTTTTTTTTGGGGGGGAAACCATGGATATTTCTCATCAGCGTGGAAAAAAACCACCTATTCAATTTTGCCTTCAGCTACACAGAAAGTCTCCTGCGCCCCTTGCTCGGGCCTGCTGACAATCACCGCTGGATGCAGGTCACTTCATGTGCTGGAGGACAGCCACACAGGGAGGCTCGCTGAGGGCTGGCACATAGGTGAGCGTGACAACACTTGTCCTTGGGATCTGTGTGTCGCTTCTTTTTTAAACCGAGGGAGGGAGGGTGCCGGGGCGGCATCTGGGGGCACTGACGGCCCAAGATGAGATCTCAGCCCTGCACTCCATGGTGGGTTGGGGGGGAGGGGGCAGGTTAGGCAAAGACCCCCCGGTGCCGGGATCCGGAAGGCCGCAGGGCCGCGACGGCGTCTCTGTGCGGAACGCCGGAGCCGGGCCAGCCGTTTCCAGCCGAGCCGCGGCGGGCTGGGGAGCGGCACGGCGGTTCCCGCCGGCCTTTGCTGAGGGGCGGCCGGTGTGCCCCGGCGCCGGGCGGCATGGCCGCAGCGATGAAGGTGTTCGCGACGCTGAGGACTCACTGGAAGAAAACCACGTTCGGGGTCTGCTTGCTGAGCTGGGGCGGGAACTGGCTCTATGGGAAGCACTGGTAATTGCTGCTCGGAGCTGGGCCGGGGCGGAGCGCGCTGGGGGGCGGGAGAGCGGAGCCACCGCCCCGGCTGTGTGCCCGTGGGCTGCCTCAAGCGGCCGGACCAGCTGCCGCGTTCTGCTCGGGTGCCCAGGGTGCTGATCCGCTGACTAAGACGGGGTCCTCTCGCTCCCATGTTCTAGAGACCTGCTCTCGGAGGGTCCGGCAGCTTGAGGGGATGGCTCTCCCTCCCACTCAGCAGCCATGACCTGGGGAAGGCTTGGTGCCTGTTTGTGGTTTCCCGCCTTGGCCGTGTTGTAAGTTTGAGGTGGTAGTTTTAAACAGAGATGTTGTCATGGTGGCTTGAGTAGTTTTGGGGCCTATTGGAGAGGCAAAAGATGTCTCTTTTCTCACTTAAAAAGCAAATGTCATCAGCCAGGTGTGTGTCATTACCTTGAACCAATATAAGGATGAATAAAACCAGAGGCCCTACACCTGCAAATGGTGTCAATGGTACCAGCTGATGCAAATCATGGAATCACAGAATGGTTTGGGTTGGAAGGGACCTTAAAGATCATTTAGTTCCAACCACCCTGCCGTAGGCAGGGACATTTTCCAGTAGATCAGGTTGCTCAAAGCTTGTCCAATCTGGCCTTGAACACTGACAGGGATGGGCAGGGAAGATGTGCAGAGGGTGGCCACCACAGTATGGTGGTCTTGAGCCTGTTTTCCCTCTTCTGTTTTTCTCTTCATGGTGCCATACACCTCGTGAACGATGCTAGATTTGTGTTGCATCAGCACTTGTGCCTTGAGGCCTGGTCCTAGCAGCAGCCGCTGTGCACTGTGCCTCCATGATGAGCCTGCTTTGCCGTTATCACCCACTTAGAAGGAGCCCGTCAGCTGCTGCATAGGTTATACCTAGAAGGGTGTAATTTCCATTGTCTGTGGACAGCATGTTCCTTATAGTGAGCAAAATCCTCTTGCAATTTTTGAATAGCCAGGCTTATTTTAATCCCTGTCCTTTATGGTTAATACAGTTCACTAGAATGCAAGTATAGCCAAATTACTTTTAAAACCTTCTGGATATTTTTGGTGTTGTTTATTCTGTCATTGTCTTAATATCTGTTTAATTATTATGTCATGATTTTAGCAGTGTTCTTTTCTGCTTATATGAAAATGCTGTGGAAGCCTTGGTGGAAAACTTAGGAAAATAAGCCAGTTTATGTTGTTTGCTATACTTTCCTTCTTTGCTTCCTTTTGGCTGGAGACTTTTGCATTAGATCAGTCTTTGTTTTGAATGGTACATCTGCTTTAGTTGCTTACTTTGTACCAGAGGCAGTAAGGCTTAGTTGGCTGCAGGGCAAACAGCAAAAAACCCTCTCCCTCATTACCTTTTTCCTTGTAATTGCTGATTGTAGGGCAGGCTATGGTAGGATGGAGAACAACTATGTGAAAGCAGTGGTAACAAGGTCATGGTTTCAGGTGTATATTTGCATGGACAGAGAAGAAGTACATAGTATACTGCTATGTTGGAAGCGTTGCAAGCACAGAACAAGTTGAGGAGTTTTGATGCCTTTGTGTAATGTCAGTGGACCCTTGAGCTTGCATTCCACTTGACTGAAGTAAATAAAGAGGAAAATATGAAAGGCAAACAAACGGGAAGCTTTTGGTATTTAAATTTCAGTGCTTGGGAGTTATTTGCACCAAGTTGTGGGCTTGGTGCCTAGCCCATACAATGTAGTGGGTGAAAAAAAAATTGTTTACACATCCCATTCTTCAATCTGCCCTCATATTTGAAAGGGAAAAAACAAAAATTGGAAATGCAAGGTAGGAAATCCTGTGATGACAAACAGGTCGGTGTGATTTTGATGTAGACTGAAGCACAGGTGTAAAGTACTGCTTTCAGATGTTTAAATACTGTTTGGAAAAAGTGATAAGCATTTAGCTGCAGGATTGTTTTAGCTAGGGAATAGAAAAAATGAGCAGTGACACAAGAACCTGATGGCAAGAGTGTAAAAATTCAGAGGTAGTCTCAGCAGCCCTACCGTGTGTGGTACACTGTGCACAGTGAAGACCTTACCTTGTGGCTGCTGGGCAGTGGGGAATAGGTCAGGATCCTTCTTTACAGCTTGTTGTGCCTCCAGATGTGGTAATGGCTTTTGGTTTGGGTTGGTTTTTTTTTGTTTGTTTTGTACATTCTCTCTTCCCAGTTTCTGTACCATTTGTGTGGGGAGCATGAGGTGCCTTTTGCCCCATGCACAAACTGCTGCAGGCAACACTTGAAGAGGTTAATGAGGGCTATTTTGGCCCCGAGGCTTGCTGTTATTGACATCAGAGGCCAAATTACTATGCATGAGTGTCGTGGTTTAAACCCAGCCAGCCAGCTCATTCACTCACTCCCCCCCCTTTCCTCCCTCTTTCTTCCCCCTACTCCTGGAGGGATGGAGAGGAGAATCAAAAGGAATGCAACTCCCACGGGTTGAGATAAGAACAGTTTAGTAACTAAGGTATAACACAAATCATTACTGCTACCACCAATAATAATAATGATAAAGGAAATAACAAGGGAAGAGAATACAACACCTCACCACCAGCTGACCGATAACTCGCACCCCCAGCCTGACCAAGCAGCAACACACCTCATCCAACCCTGCAGTTCTAGCCCTTCTGGGTAACACTCAGTTACATCCTGGGCATATGTGCTGTGGTATGGAATACTTCTTTGGTCAGTTTGGGTCAAGTGTCCTGTCTCTGCTTCCTCCAGGCTTCCCCTCCTCCCTGGCAGAGCATGAGGCTCACAAAGTCCTTGGTCAGACTAAAACATCAGCATTATCAACTCTGTTCCCAGGCCGAAAGTCAAAACACAACGCTGCACCAGCCACCAAGGAGAAAAATGACTGCTACTGCTGAACCCAGGACAATGAGGCATACTTCCCTGGACTTGTATTTGCCCCTTTTAGAACAGATTAAAGGTTTAGTGAAGTCTTGTGCTTTGGTTTCTGGCATCACTGGAGTGTCTGATGAAGGGGCTTGCTTTTAGCACATTATCAGTTTAGATTAGCTTCTGACTTCTTGGAATTAGCTGTCTGAGACGTTGATCATTTGTTGGCAGCTGAGGAAAATTTTGTTTCTCATCCTGCATTCCTCTTCTTCCCTTTTCCATCCTCATGGGTTTTCTAAGATATTTCTCTTGCAAGGAAATAATAATTTGCCTTTTTGACTTCTCAAGGTTCATTCCCCTTTTTCGATGCAGAGCCTATGATGCCTGCATTAAGTGGAGCTATTGTAAATAACGTGTCCTGCAAATAAATGGCAACTCTTCTACAGTCTTTGTGCCCATCAGAACAGAAATGCTCTGTGAGACTTTATATGATGCTGTGTGGACAAATAAGGACAAAAATAATGTTACTTTTCCCAGACTTGTTTCCCATGAGTCTTCCCTGCCCGGAAATGGATCTGTGTGTCTCCCTCCTGCAGCCTGTGCTCTGGGGTTTCATGTGGACAGCCTTGTGCTCCACAGGCTGTAGAGGAAAGAAGGGCACTGGTGTGTAATGGTTCATCAACAGGTTAGTCTAAAGGTTGTGGATGACGATAACTTTAAAAGCTGAGGAGCTTCTTAGTCCAGTCTTGTACAATACTTTCCTCATGCAGCATTTAGTTTCTGGGTCAGTGTGTTGGCCTTTCATCTTTGGAGGTGTCTGTTCAGATACTGACTGATTTAAAAATAAGAGGGTTTTGGATGAATGGGAAGAGTAAAAAGGGAACCTTGTACTGATTCCCCCTCCCCTATTTGTGGTACAGTTCTTAGAAATATGTAATAGGCCAGAAGGTGCCTCCTCAAAAGAGACATTGATTGGGAGGTGGCAAGTAAAATACTTGGCTTTATGTCTGGTTGAACTACTGTTAGCTAAAATCCTATTGCTGTCCTTACAAAACCTTAGTGAGTCTTAAAATTCCTTTATTCCTCATAAACAGATATGTTTTAAAAACACATTGTCTTGCATTTAGGATAGCAAATACTCTTGTAGCATTAGAGAACTAAGAAGATAACTCTGTCACATGTAAGATTGTCTCCTTTTAATTTCTCTGGGTTGCATGAATTTTTGTATTATCGTGATTTCAGCTTATAGTGTATCCTACTACAGGTACGAGGTACACTGAATTTAATGTACTAGATCAAAGCTTAGAGGGTATGCAGATTGTCAGATACATGCTCATTCACATAATGTACTTCTGTTTAACATATACATGTGGGGATGATTACAGATAAAGATACTATATGATAGTTTAAAAATCTCCACCAAATTTGGAAGCCTCTCTCACCTGTATGTCCTGGGTCACCTTTCCTGAACTGAGCTGCTGCTGTTCTTTGTATGTCCAGGTGGGGCAGTGATTCACCAGCTGCGTCAAAGCAGCAGAAATTTAATCTCTGACATGATGGACATCAGTTTAACTCATTGTCAGGTTTGGCCAGACTGTGGTGTCACTGGGTGAGTGATCATCACTTTGTCATGATGGGGAGGGACCTTTCGTACTGCACTGAAATGGTGGACTCATCAGATGCTCAGTCTTGCTCTGTAGATGTTAAAGTATTGACTTTCTCCATAGAAAATGCTGGCAAGGCATCTTTGACTGCTTGCCAGTAATCTGAGTATTATGGTTATCTGTAATTTGGATGTGAGTCTCTTCTGCTTGTTTGCCAACTGATAACTCAGTTTGCCACCTTTTTGCATGTAGTTCCTGAGTGGCTGACTTTATTTCATCAAAACCTTGTCAAAAACCAGTATAAATTCTGAGCTGATGAAAACTAAGATTTGTCTTTCATTCCCTTCTGAAGCCAAGCTGGAAATAAATGCTAATATCCAGTAAAGAGGATGCTGTGCTCTTGCCATATTGGAAGCAGCCAAAAAGCCCTCTGCTAAGATAAAATCTCTTTTAGGATTTCTTTTATAGCTCTTGAGGCAATGAGCCTGTATGCACAGCTTTAGTCATGTTTCTGCTCACAAAGCTGTGTTTTGAGGCAGACACTGAACAGGAGACTTTAGCCTGTTTCTTGCTTGAATATACCTAACAGTTTTAGATTTAATGCTGATAAATTTTTTTTAAATGGGATCTCACACATGAGCTTCTTTATACATTTGTAGTATGGTCACTTTTGAGGGAGTTCCTGTGGTTGTCTGTAAGGTGAAGGCTTACCCTTGATGCAGCTGTGGGCCTCAAACAGCTTCTTTGTTTCAGGTTTGCTGTCTTCTCCTTGTTGAGTTCATTGGTTCTCTGGCTGACTTTTCTATATGGGAACTGACCTTTCAGCCCTGGCCCCTCCCGGCACTTGGGCAGAGGATGCAGCCTCAGCTGGAGGAGCATGGATGCTCAACTGTATGGATCTTTGTGGTTTTATGTAAGACTGTTAATTCCCTATTCTAGCTGAAAATACTTACAACAAGAGCAGTGACCACCAGTCCTGTGCCAGAGATTTTGCAGAGAAATCAGAGCAGCCCCTGTTTAAGCAAGTTGTACAGATGTTGTGCTCTCATAGCCTGCTGTGTTCTGGCAGCCTGACACGGCTGACACGTGGTGAGCTCTGCACAGTTGCTCTTTATTTCTGTGTTGGTTCCTTGCTTTGGCATAAGCCTGCTTTGTTCTCCAAAGACCTCACACTGCAGTGGCTGCCAGCCTTTCAGGATTGACTTTATCTTTGTTGAACCAGTCAAAGTTCTGCCTGTGGGTTCAGCTTAGGACAACTTCTTTCTTTCATACCCCACTGCCACTGCTTGTTCCTCTCTGTCTCCCAGTCTTTTACTGCTTAAGCAAGTTGGCTGGGCTATAAACTGTGTGATCCTTAATTCTTACAGTGGGAAGACAGCCCTGGGTTGACCAGAAGGTATACTCTAGCCTTAGGCTAGAGTTGTGTCTATAAGCCCTTCGGGGAAGCATTAAGTAAAAATTGATTTTTAGTTTGCTGTGGATATGGTGCAAGTCAGAAGAAATCTCTTTGTGTTCTTTAAGGCAATGCAGCAATTTCCCTCAGCTTCCACCTGCCCATGTTCTGGTATGGTTGAAGAGGCTTTGTTACTACTTAGTATTCGTCAACAAAGTACAAAAAATCAACAGAATCTTATGTTTGTTATTAAAGTATTTTCTCTGGGTGCTGATATGCAGCCAGAGAATAATCTAATCTACATTAGAATATAGAATATTTTGATAATCTGTAATCTAATATGTACCAAGACAGAGGGCATTAAGAAACTACCTCTTTGCTATTATTAACATTTTTCTAGCTGTATTTATTATTTGATAGGACCCGCACAGGACTTCCAGACCCACTCATCATGAGATGAATGAAGGCAAGAGCCTGATCCAGGAGGATGACTGCTGCTTTCGCAGATACACTCCTGTGACTGCACATGTGCTATTTCTAATGAACTGTGAAGATAAGTTAAATGTTGATGTAACATTTTAAGGAAATATTTTTTTTTCCTATTACATGGCACCTTTAAGCCAAACTTAGAACATCTTTAAGCCAAACTCAGATGACTTTGAAATATATGTCCTATTTGAATCAGTGGAAATGCTTTGAGTATGGCTGGGATGGCATGGGATTCTGGGTGCTATGCTACGGGAGAGGTGAGACAAATAACCTGTATATTACTGGACAGGTTCTTCTGGTCTCAGAACCCAAACTTTTCCTTTTGACACCAAAATGATACGTGTCAGGGTAGACTTCTGTGTCTGTAGATGCTTCAGTGTAGGAGAGCATAAGCATAAATTTTGACATCTAAACTGTCAAGCCTTAGTTTTATGGTGAAGACTCCAGTGAGTTGAATCAAGCTTGCATCCTTGACAGTTGTTTTGAGGGTCTTTGCAGGTTGGGTCAGAGAGCACAGTATCTGTTACTTGCATTTGAAAAGCTGTGCTGGACTCCATTTTAAAGGTGATTAACACTGCAGTATAAGGTTGCAGGCACCAGGAAAATGTACTGGCTGGTGATGTGACACAGCTTGACTTGGGGACAAAATGGTATCAATATGAAGTAAACAGATAACATGAATCTGACTAGAATTTTTTAGTATGGTTAGGACAGCAGTTGTCAGCTGTGCAGCCATCATTTGAGAGTGGGTTTTTCTTGATACCCCATCGTATTTCAACTTCACATACTGAAGTTGCAATTGCTTTGTGTTTGCTCTGGCCACACATAGTCACAGGGGAAAAGAAGTCCCAAATGAGGGCTTGTGCCCTCAGTAGCACAGTGTGGACAGCCTGCTATGCTGTCTTGATTGAACTGGAATTAGCTGTGACAGTGTTGTTTAGCTTGTAACACAAAACCTTCTCAGAGGTAGTTATTGTAACTACTGTGCTTTCATTATATTATGGCACCCAAAACCAAGTTTGTTGCTCCTCTAAGTAATATTTTAGGAGCCTAATACAAATGACTTTGTCCTTTTGTTTTAAGGAGCAAACATGATAGTTAAGAGCATTCCCTCTGAGGAATTTGGTTTTTTAGCCAGTTACAGGCAGTTACTTGTTGAGGTATTATTCACATATTTTCTTTCTCCATGCTTGAATTCTTCCTTTGTCTTTCTATTATTGCCAGGAATAAATCTGTGGCTTTTTTGAGATAGAGTTATTTTTTCAGAGCCAAGCTTTGTATCTCACATGAAGTCACCCTGCTTCTCCTTTTATGGCATTGCAGCATCTTTTGGTGGCGTCAGAAAGAGCAGCTTACATAGCTCCATTAACAGATAAACACCATGAACGCATGGAATTGAATAGATCACACTCATGTTTGGATCCATAGGTCTGACCAAGGCCTTGCCTTCTGCCATTCCCATTGCAGGGATTTGGCCTGGTGAGCCGCACTTTGTGGCAGGAGTGTTCTGCTTTCCTAGTCACTTGTTTTTCCTGGTTGGCCTTGAATCCTCTTAATTGGTGTATTCAATTTGATATGCTGACTGTAATTGGAGTTTTTTTGTACTAGATATTTTTGAGGCAATAATATACTCTCTTGCCAACTACTGACAAGGGCATGCTGAAGGAGTTCTTTGGTTTTAGCAAGGAGTGGGAGTGTCTGGTATCTAGAGGACTGGTGAGACTTTGAGCAGTGCAGAACAGGACTCCCTGTTTTGTCTGCAAGGGCATTTTTTGGTCTGGGGAAGAATGGAATTTTGTTCCTCACCCAGTAGCTCTGTTTCCAGTTTGCTTGCCAACTGTACCCTGCTTGCCACCTTGCTAATGTGGTCTGTCACCAATGGCAAGCACAAGGATTAGTCTGGAATTTATTTCTGAAATGACTGTCAGTGACATTGCTAATACTTACCTTTTCTTCTTTGTTTTTAAACTTCACTTAAGTGAGTTGAGTCATTTTTCACCTCTCTGGAATTACTGCTTTGAGCCATGCTCAGACCTAGGTGGGTGGTAGGTCCTGCATTAACATGTGTTCAGTTTACAAAGAAAAAAATGGAGAGGGGAGTTCACAATTACAATGCACAAAGGTTTAAGTCTGTGGTCTTAAGTACACTTAAGTCTACTCTAAACCCCTTCTATGTTGCCAGAATGGTATGTGCCTTCAGTGCAAAGTGCTAACATTGGAAAAATAAGCATAGTTCTGGAGAACAGTTATGTATGTATGTATAATAAATCACAGTTATACAGTGTCTCGTAGTTTATGTAATCACAGTACACTGGCATCCTGGTCTTTGTTTTCATAAACTCACAGAATCACAGGACGGTTTGGGTTGGAAGGGATTTGGTTTGGGTTTGGTTAAAGATGACGGACAGGGACAACTTCTACTGGATCAGGTTGCCCAAAGCCCTGTCCAGCCTGGCCTTGAACATTGCCAGGGATGAGGCAGCCACGGCTTCTCTTGGCAACCTGTGCCAGTGTCTCATGACCCTTGCAGTAAGGAATTTCTTCCTAATATCTTACGTAAATCTACTCTCTTTCAGCCTAAAGCCATTACCCCTTGTCCTGTCACTACATGCCTTTGTAAAAAGTCCTTCTGCGTATTTCTTGTAGGCCCCCTTTAGGTACTGGAAGGGTGCTCTAAGGGCTCCCTTGAGCATTCTCTTCTCCAGGCTGAATGAGCGAAGCCCTCTCAGCCCTGTCTCCGTAGGAGAGGTGCTCCAACCCTCTGAGCATCTTTGTGGCCTCCTCTGGACTTGCTCAATAAGAAGGTCCATGTCCTTCTTAAGGATGTTTTCTGCTATTACTATAGAAAGGGTGTTTATGTGCACATGCAGAAAGAAAATATGCATGTGTGCTTAAATAGGTGTGTTTCATCCTTAAAATGTTTTAAATAAGTCTTAACCTGTTTGTTTGGTTTTATCTGTCGTGGTGCTCAGAGTGTGTGTAAAATGGGTATGTACCTACATTTAAAAATGAGCAAATTGTTTTAAGCTTACACAACCTAACGTCCACTTTCTTTTCTGTCTTACCTAATAGTGATAACCTGCTACGAAGAGCTGCGTGCCAAGAAGCCCAGGTAATACTGTTTAAAGTGATAAAATTAGATTAAAATCTTCCTCTTATCTTGGTTGTGCAGGGCTCCTGAGATTTTTCCCAGTGGGCCCTCTCTACGTGACAAGCTTTATAATGATGCCATCTGTGTTCTTTTGTAAAGTGCCAAAGGGTGGATGAGGCCTCCTCTGTCCTGCAGCTGCGTACTGTACGCTTTGTGCCCTGACTGCTGTTGTGATGGACGGTGCAGTGTTACCATTGAGGGAATCTTAGTTACTGCTGTAGCTATGCAGACCTCCATTTCTGCAGGTGTATTCTATTCCTGTAACATTGTGATATGAAGATGATGTGTTGATGAAACAGGAGACTGAAATCTGCACTACGATGGGTATAGGACAGAAGCGGTGCAACCTGCTTCAGGTTAGTGCTTAGCTGGAGAGACCTTGTCCTTGTCAATTCGATCCTGAGTGACTTTATCAAGGATACTAACTGTGATGGGTGACCCAGCACTTCTGAAAGCTGTGTACTGGGACCTTAATGGAGACAACCCATTTGCTGATTACTGACAAGAAAACTAGTATTCAGAGAGAGTTATTCTCTGAGTATACTGACTGTTGCATTTTGTAGTTTGTCACTTGTATGGGCAACCAGCAAGGAACAAATTCCCATAATGTAGTATTCCCATAAATAAATCTTGTTCTTAATAAGCAGTCTTTCAGGGGCACAGGTGCTGCTGCCCATGGATGACATTGCTGCACAGGTACTGCCTACTTGCTCTGGTTACCTTGGTGCTGTGCTACAGGATTTTAGGGGTCTTTTTGCCTCCCACAAATAAAGTTTATTCTAAACTTGCTTCTCCGTGCCAGGTCTTAGAGATTTGGCAGGGTATAACACTGCTCCCATTATTTCTACATACTGATGCCTGAGAAGAATGGTGAAAATTAGTTTTCTTCTTTTATTGAGATTATCCTGCTTCTGAGGTGCACCTGAATAATCCCAGTTTTAGCCTGCCTGCTGTTGAGGGAAAGATATTCACAGCACCTTAGTGTGGGCAGTAGAATTTCATGCCAGAATAAATGTAAGAATGAGAAATAAATGAAAGAATAAGAAAAAATGTTTCCCTGAAAGTACTGTTTTCATAAATGAAACTTGCAGCTTCCGAATCAAAAGCATTTCCAACTCATACTGTCGTTTGTTCTTGATTGTTATGTTTTTGATACTCATTTTTATTGCATAATATCAAAGTGATGGAAGTTTTTTTATATCACCAAATATAGCAGTTAATACCTCAGTATTTGAAGCATGCTGACCAAATTAAAAAAATACAGAAAAAAAAAAAAAAAGCATTGATGAGATCGTATATAAGGAGAAGTCCTTATAAAGTCCTAAGTCAGAAAGGTGTAACTGCTAAAGAAAGACTGTTACAAGAAGATAGTTCTGTTGTGGAAATTCTGGCTTTCCTGTTTCTTAATTCCAGCTATTAAGTGGTGGGATCTGTTCCAATATGGCTTATTCTCATAAATGAAAGTGCAAAAGCACTGTCAATAAAGCTTCCTGCAGTTTCAGTGGTTAAAGCCTGGGAAAATATTCTGCAGAAGACTCCTGCATTAGACAGGAATGAGCCAGAAAGCCTAGTAATCAATTCTTGCTGTAATTTTCATTCTCACTGATGTGACAGGGCCAAATACTGCTTGAAACCGCAGAGCAATGCAGCAGTAAGGCATTAAATGTTTGATACATTCTTTAGAGAAACAACAATCTGTAATTGTTTGAAAAATTGTACTTGCTTTATAGTGCTGTGTAAGTATAGGGGGAAAATAGAGACAGACTCACCCAAGAAAAGGTTTAGTCTGAGTGAAGCGTGGGGGGCGGGGGGTGTCCCTATTATTTTATATCAGATTTCTAAGTTTTTAAGCCTATCACAATACCAAATTAATGAGGTACCCACTTTGCTGCTGAAGTATCTGCTACAGCAGTATTTCATGCAACAATTCCACCATGCATGTCTGAATTTAAATATCAGTTTATGATGACAGCCTTGGGGTGGCAGATGATCATAGAAAGAGCCTATAATAAAGAACCCATTGATCATATCTTAAACCTTTTCCACCTTGCTCTGTGGAATAAGCCAGTGTCAACTGACTGTGAACATCCTCTGCAGATATGACCTCGCTGATTGACCTTGTTGGTGCTGAACTCTGGGCATGTGTTAAAGAGGGCCCTTTTTAGCTGAAAATTAATTCACTATCTGAAGCAGGGACAATTTCCTTTAAAGGAACGTAGTTTCTCTGTTAGTTTTCATAAAGCTTTATAAAGCCTTTGTATAAAAGAGTTTTCATAGTTGCAAAATAGTGATTGTCATCTTAAAAGTCCAGAATACAATACCTGGAAGTGTGCATTTGACAAGGAAGTGAAAAAGACATTGACTTTCCTAAATTACACCTTCATATATAGATTTAATAACCATTTTGAATGCTTGGCATTAAGTTGTCTTTCCTTATATTGTGCTCTGAAAAAGAAAATAAGAAAAAGGATTTCTAGAATGTTGCATTATTTTTTTATTTCCTGTCTTAAAAATCAGCATTTGCTGGAGCAATGCCCCTGTATGTAACATAAATGTCTAAGTACCTTACATAAAGAGGTGATTATGTCATTACTCATAAATTCTTTATGAGTCTTGTTAGGCTGTTTAAAGCAAGCAAATACAGCACATTGTCCCCCACAGACAAATAATTAGTTGTTTCTAACAACTGTAATGGGCTAGACGGGACCCCTATATTTCCCAATGCCTGCCTAATAATTGCAGTAAAAGAAGTTGATCTATTTTTGAGTAAAGGTTAAGAGTTACTGATTTGTTTCCCTTTCTTTGAAGATTCCTTTTCTCTCGACACCTTCTCTCATCCTTTTTTTGTCTTGAAGAAGAAATGTGAATGTTTTAAGCAACACGGCCAGCTTCGTGCTTCTTTTCGTTGAGGTTTCCTAAGCAAAGTTGGCAAGTGGAATGGATTAGAAATTTAAATAGCTAACATTGGGTACAGTGTCCATCTTCTTCAAAATAAAAATTCCTGCTAGGGGGATTAATTTTCAAGATAAACAAAAAAAAAACAGGGACAGTTGCCTGTGTCTTATGTTCAGCGCAGTAGTCTTCTGTTCCTACTTTTTTTCTGGGGCTTCTGGGTGCTGCTGCTGAATATGTTGTCATCATTGCACTCAAAACCAGTTTTAGTGTAGAGGTGAGGATGACTTTAGGTGACTTGAAAGGGGTTTGCTTTCTCTGGTAATTGTCTTTCTTATCTTCAGAAACTTAAGCATAGAAAATACAAAAATGAGCAGAAGAGATCGAAGAAGTGAAGTACAAAAGTGGAAAAAGATGCAGAAAGAAGGTGTCAGGCAGGTGTATGAGAATTACATAAGGAAGGAAAATCAAGTAACCTTCAAGTCAAGGATAGCTCCCTGGATCTGTGCCCATGGCAGAAAACCAGAGGTTGACACAAACAAAATGTTGGTGGATTTATAAAATGAAGAGTACTTGTGACAGTGGTGTGAGCTGTTGATAAGAGGGCAGGTCTTTGAAGTGGAGACCTGTACAATGGCTAAAGATGGAAGTTGTTTGAATGGCATGAGGCTTGAAAGCCCATTCGTGTTTGTAGAGATGCATTCTTTTGAAATGATTTACCAATGTGCTTTAAAGATAAACTGAACTCTGCTCTTCTTCTCTTGCTTAGGTTTTTGGCAACCAGCTGATCCCTTCCAGTATGCCATTGAAGAAAGCAACAGTGTTCCTCAACCCGGCAGCTTGCAAAGGGTAAAATTCCCTGTTCCCTACACTCATACATGAGGCCCTCTTTCTGTATTTTTGTTCTGCCATGCACTTTAAAAGCCAGCCAGATTTTTGAGCTCATTTTTACCTCCCTCTGATGCCAAGCTGGTGCTATGTAAATATGCCAAACTTTATTTCACTGAAAATATTGGGATGAGAAATAGAACTAGATGCTTGAGGTGAAAGAGTGATTTCTAAACCTATGTATATATTTAATTTTTCTTTTATTCTGTGTTTCGGCCTTTGTCATTCCTTCATGTGTGGAATTGTCTCGTATTCCTTCCAAACTTCTGTATGTGATGCATTTCCGGCCTCAAAAACTATAGAAGTAAAGAGATGACCTTGATTGCTTCGAGAGTTGAAGTCAGCCAGCAGTGCCCTTACTTCTTTGGGAACCTGTCCTTGAAAAGGGTTGTGTCCACAAACTGAGAGGCTAAATATGGGCTCAGAGCAAGACTTCTGGAAGAGGTCGGCTGCTATTTTTGCATGCTCATTAGCAGAAAAACAGTAATCTTGGATATGCTGTGTGTCTGTTTCTGCTGATCAGCTAAGCTTCATATCGGTTGCATCTTGTGGGAGAGGCAGGAAGTTGGTAGTAATAATATGAAAGGAATAATATATCTTACATGGAAGTGCTTGGACTTACGTGCTTTTGTTCAAAACTCATGACTAGAAAATGCAAATTGTTAATAAATTAAGTCTCTGACTTCTAGACTCATGTTTGCTTGTAAGCAATTTATAGTTAATGGCATAATTGGTTTATTATGCAATTACAGGCAGAAAATGTATCAGTCCTTTAACAAAACAAGGTCACATAAGATTTTGCTTCTAAACTTACAATATTTAATAGTAAATGGTTTTTAAAAAATGTTTCTGAAAACCTACAATGAGCTTTCTTTGTGGTTTTAAAGCTTGGTGCTCTGGAAGGCATTAATTTTCTAATAAGTTTCTGGAGATTTTGTTTTGTTCGTTTTTTTTTTTTATATTATTTTTGGAGAAAGCTAGATAACCTCTTCTGCATTTATTAAAACTGCAATAAAAACCTGACATCTGAGTGATGAGTCTAGAAATGTAATACATTTGAACCAAATGAAATCTCATCTTTCCTGACTGGCAGGTTGAGTGACTGATTGTGTAGATTATATGCTCGTTTTTAAGTAGATTTTGTGTTCTTATTAATTTGTTTCTTTCCTTTTTAATTTTTTTTTAGCTACCAGACTAATGGAATGTTTTTTACTGTTATTTCTAGCAAAGCCAGAAACCTTTTTGAAGCAAATGCTGCTCCAATTTTGCACTTATCTGGCTTGGATGTAACTGTAGTTAAGGTAAGAAATGATAGGTTTTGCTTATATTGATATATTGTCTGCTCTGCTTTCTTCTCTTGACGCATTGAAATTAAATTCTGTATTCATTTGAAGTTCTCAGTTGTCCTCTAGACATCTTGTGGGAAGAAATAAATACTGAGTTATTAAGCTGGTACTTAATATTTTTCTTTTTAATTCACAGATAATTTACAAACTGTGTACTGAGTTTTTAATTTTCAGCTAAAGCAGTACACGTGCTTATCTGTCAGTCTAAAGCAGCCCTTCTATAATTCATGTTTGAGAGAAAACTCTCTAAATACTTGTGCTGGCTAATGGTACGTGCCCATCACTGTTGAAATTGTCCATTCTGCCTGAACTTGCAGAATTCAGAAGCGAGGAACTTTGGTGTGCAGTAGACCTGTTCAGAATAATTAAAAATAACCTTCTGTTTTTACACTGAAAATATCTCAGTGTATCCCCAAATAATTTGGCATTTCATCATGAAGGCAGATCACTGGGCTCTAAATGGTGTGAATTAGCAGGGAGGTTTTCTTTTGAAAAAAAGAAAAACAAGTAAACATGAAGGATTCTGATGTTTTTGCAGGTTTTTGAGGCTGTGATATGTGGATTGTTTAACAGTTGCTGTGTCCTAGCAGTGAAGTACTCTAATATGTACCTTTCAGTCTTGGAATCTTTTTCACAAGGTTTAGTGTTAAAATGCTGGTTTTATTAGTGCCTTTCTCTGATCATTGAAAATACATAACCTAATCCTAAGAGAAAAAATTATTTTGCAAGACTTAAACCTGATGCTTTGCAACTTCAGACCTACAAGTTAGCAAAGCAGAGTGGGGCTGGTAACTGGGGCTGAGATATCCCTGTAAAAAACATTGATCTTGCAGAAAATGTTTTGGATGGTTTCAAAAGTCAGTGTACTCTTTATTGCTAAGCCCCTTGTCAACAGCTTGCTGTTGGGAAGCAGCGTTTTATGTAGCTTGTGTTGTGTTTCAGGAGACACACTTGAGCACTTTGGCTGCTAGAGCATCATTTGCTTCTGTTTTTGTTGCAATGCAAAACTACCTGGAAATAAGATTATGGCTTCAATATTCTAGCTCTATTCAATGAGATTTACTCTGATGTTTCATTTAGTCTTTATATGCTTGCACATATTGTATTAGGCAGCAGACTTGTTTTATAAATTGAAGAAATTTCAGTGATTGCAAGTAATGTACAGTATTGTGTGCCTATATGAGAATAACTATTAAGCAAATGGATAGATGATTCTTTTCTTTTTCCTATAGAAAAGAAATCCTAGAAATAGTCACTTGAGTTCTCATGTTTGGATTTCTGTTTCTTCAGACTGATTATGAGGGACAAGCAAAAAAGCTGCTGGAATTGATGGAAAACACAGATCTCATCATTATTGCAGGAGGAGATGGCACGGTACAAGAGGTACTGCAAGAGCTTTGTCCTGGTTTGTTGAGAATCCTAGGCTGAGGGTGAGAAGACTGAGTCTGTTTAATGTAGCAGTATCATAAGAAGTATTACTAGAGATTTGTCCATTTTGCCGTTTGTGTTTTCAGCCAATATTACAGTTTTCTGGGAGCAACTCTGCCAATTGTTACTAGTCTAAAAGTGATGATGGGAGTGGGGGCAAAAAGAGTATGTGACATAAATATCTTCCAGAATTGTATTATAGAATGAGAAAATTATTTGGGGACATATGGTTTCTGTGTAAGACTTTTTCTTTCTGTGCAATGTAGCTGTAATGGTTTAATTTTCAACATTCATTCCTGTCTGTACTTCCCAAGAGGAATGTGTGTTTTGCTAAGTGGGAATCAAATAATATGAAAATTACCAGGGATTGATGACAAAGCATGGTATGTATCTAATAAATGCCTGTTGTCAAGAGAATGAATGACAGGAACAAACTGGGATACTCTATTTTCCAGGGAGGGCTGGGGGATACTCTATTTTTCAATGAAGGCTGTATTTTATGAAAGCATTTCCTGGGGTGGTGACTACTGATTTCATAAGGCAATGGATAAATGAAATGCAGTAGCCTTAAGAGAAAATGGTTAGAATATATCTGCAAGTTTCTCCTGGCCTTAGAATTGACCAGTGCTAATTTTTGTATTATGCAGAGCACTGTTCAGTGTTTAAACATTTACACTGGCATTGGTTGTGGTACCAGCATATATACTCCTGTGTATTCAGAACCCTGTTTCTACCATGTTCATACATTGAACGTGCCTCCTTTCCCATCTAAGCAACTGTAGTACCTTCCATAAAAGAGAAGCTGCTGCTTAAGTCTTTTCCAAATGGTTAATGAATTTTAGAGCTTTCTGCTGTAACTAAAAACCAGAATTCTCAGAGCAGAGCATTTTGCATGTTTTTCAGGTCATAACTGGACTTCTGCGCAGAGCAGATGAGGTGAGCAAGTGTCATTTTAAAAATGTTATTTATTTATTAGAGGAAGTGTCATGTGCATCCACTTTGATCTTTTGGCCTCAGCTGTCTCCTACAGATAGGTTGCTTACTTATCTGGAGCCAGCTTGCTGGGTAGTAAATCAGCCATGTCAGTGTCCTGCAATTCTGCCCATTGTTCTTCATTCCCTTTCTGGGGGAGTGCAATGGCTCCCAAGCCACAGCTTTGGGAGGTTTCCAGCATCAGACTAGGGTCTATGGAGAAGCCAACTGCACAACTTTCAAAGACCCATGGACCAGCTGTGTGTGCTGCTTTGTTTGGCAGAAGCACTGGGCGAAAGTACATGTTTTTCTTGTACAGGCTTGAAACAGAATTCAGTTATGGCCATGCTCCTATTGCCTTATGATTGTTTTGCTATTTTTTTCAAGGGGTGAATATCTACCTATGCAGATGGCTGCAAAAAGCAAATTTTAACCTCTCAAGGTGGATCATTCCAAATGGAAATGAGATTTTTCTTTTTTAAGAGGGAGGACAGTGTTATTGAGGAAAGAAGGGAATCATTGTTCCCAAAACCTTCTGGCAGGAGCTGGCAAAAACTCAATTAAATGATCCAGACAAGATTATGATGATATCCTTGGCAGCTAGAATTGTATCTGTTTAGGCAGTTGCTTTGTTTGAATGTGACAAGAAAAACTCTGCAGCCAAGCCAGACTGTTTAAAGGGGAGCTGGCTATATCAATTCTGAGACATCAATTTTTTAAATTTATTATTATTATAGTTGGCTCCTAAGACTTCTGTAATCTAAAGATCTGGAAGAAAAGTTCTTGAGGCTTTACTGGCTAGTTTTTCATCTTTATTTTCTGACTTTTCTTGGTGGACCTTGGGTTGATTTGCCATAGAGTAGAAAATTCTGCAGCTGGCACTATTTCTGGTGGAATACTGTGTTGCAGTATTGCCACTGTGTAACTTTATGTCTTTGGCCAGGAAGTTCTTCTTGTCCTTCGTATCAGTCTGTCCTCGGAGTAGGGATCTGCAGTTCAGCCCCCTCACTCTGGCTCTGCTTCCCTTTTGGCTTGGGTATGTCATGCTGCTGTTGCCTGGATAAGAAAAGCCTGTGCAAATGTATTAAAACACTGTTCCTAGCAGCCAGGGGAGCAGAGCATGACTGCATGAGCTGCAGCCATCCTTTCATCTGCACACTGTAAAACTATTCTGAAGAAAATGAGAGAAGGGTGTTTGAGATGTGTGAAGACTTGCAGGTGACACAGAGATAGCAAGGGTGAGCATGAAGTGAGGGGGGTATCACTTAGTCAGTGCAGATTTGCAGTATCATCATGCTGCTAGCAGCAGTGCCCAGGAGGGAGATGGTACATTGTGATATATGGTAGTTTACATTGATTTGCTGACACGCTTCAAGAAACACAGCTTATTATGAGGTATAGTATAATAAGTTGATCCTTCAACAAGGTCTTTTGTTGAACTATGGTACAGAAAAATAACATGGTCAATGACTTCCGAAAATTAGACCTTCTGCTGCTTCATGATTTGGATGCCTGAGGAATCAGTTAATTTCCTTTCCTTAACTGGGAAAATCTCTTTGCCATGCAAGGTTATTCTATCAGAGGGGGATTTCTGCAATGGTAAATGAGTTTCAGAGCTTGAGATGCCACTGTCAGTATTAAGAAAGATTGCTGACAGAATCCATGCACTAGTTAGGACGTGGCTGCCAACCTGCATGTAACAATGCTCTTAATGGTTACAGAGAGCTCCTTTGTACCCAGTTGGCAGTGGTGGGTTCACAGATTCAGATGCCATGTTCTGAGTCATTACGTATTACTGCCTCATTTAAGGAAGCGCCTGGCTGTGGAGTGCCAACAGGCTGATACCAGACACAGCTGTGATCTCCACACAGGAAGCTTTGTTCAGCTTATGCAAATGTTAATTTGCTCTCCTCATGTGTCCAGGCTGCCTTCAGTAAGATTCCCATAGGATTCATACCTCTTGGAAAGACCAGCACCCTAAGCCACACGCTCTACCCTGAGAACGCAAACCAAGTTGAGTAAGTATTACATGTTTCTGAAAGGGGGCTTTTTGTTTGTTTGTTTTCAAGGAGCAGTGCTCCTTGGTAGCTTGATACTTCGCTTTTTCTTCTATGTTACATAGAGATTGACAGTCTCTGGGCAGAGCCTGATAATTCTCTGGACTTGCCTGAGTTAAGGACTTCCAAAAACTGACTAAAAAGAATGAAATGTATGTATTATGAGAACATTAAATAATCTGCTGTGGCTAGTTTATATGTGACTGTGTGATACTCAGATTGAAAAAAAATGTTAAAAAGATCAAGCCTCTTAGGAATAGTCAGAAAGGATATGACAAGGATATGACAAAACAAAACAAAAAGAAGTCCTTTTTCCATTCTTTCTCTAGTTTGAGGATTCTAGAAACTGGTCTGCATATAACCTATTTAGTGCCTGCAAAGTAAGGCATACAGAAATACCTTCATGGGAAAGGCTGGATCCCATTACTGATTTTTTCAGGGTTTCTTGCCCATCCCTCCGATGGGACTGATACTGGCAATTCTGCAGCAACCTGAATCTTCTCTATGAGCATCCTATGGGTATGAGCCAATCTGGCAGTATCCTACTGGGCGAGAGCCAGTCTGGCAGTAATTGCAGCCTGCATTTTGGTTTGTTACAAGATTATTTTGTCCACTTCTAAAGTAAAAAGGCCAGTCTTCTAATCTTTCTTTTCCCCACACTTCGTTTCAAGTTTTCCTTTTCTTTCCTCCCATATTAATGAATGTATTTCTCCTTGTTCCTGAAGTCTGTTCACTCTGGTTCTCCCATTAACATTCTTCTTTGTGGAACCCTGCTGGTATCCATCACATGTAAAACCCTGCTTTGAAGCTCAGCAAGATGGACGAGCCTGTAATCAGCAGCTAATATTAAAATAATAATTTATGTTTGGGTTCTAAAGTTTGAAATGAATGATCTCCTTGTCCCAAGGTAATGAACTGTGCAGGTCAGACTGCACAGTGAAGTTGTTGGTGAAGTTGAAAGGAATTCAGTCAAGAGACTGCTTAACAATCCACACCAGTAACAAATTCTGACTTAAGTGCAGAAGTGAGATCTTGACAATAAATACTTGGGCTTTGGTTCTTTCAGCATTATCTTACCTTTGGAGTGTAGGAATTGTAGAGGTCTTGCAGAAACTCAAGAGCTAGGAGAAAAGAAGAATTGAGGGAAGAACAGCTTCCTCCTCTGCCTTAGTATTCTAATCCTGATGAAATAAGGGCAAATTTGGCTAATTCACAGGGATATGAGATTGGATCTGAAAACTGCTTTGTTTTGGTTTGGTTTGGGGTTTTGGTTTCTTTGTGGTTTTTGCCCCTGTCCAGCTGAGACATTGGAAATGTGTGCAAGATGGAATTTAAATTTTACTGAACTTTGAAAACAAGGAAGGGGTTTTAATGAAGTTAATGCCTCAAAAGTCTGGACATAGACTTCTTTATAAACTTGTAGTTACAAAATCTTTAGTACCATGCTTTATGACTTGAAATGAGAAAGTGTCTTAGGTTTGGTCTGCAACTTACGGAGACAAAAACCATATGGGTGCTGCTGATAGGTAGATTTATGTTGATTAAAACTTCAAAATGAATTAACATACTCAGGCAATTCAATCCCAAATACATGATACTGGTCTCATGACCATTGTCTCCCAGGTTATCATACTTGCCATCAGTAAAATAAAGCCATTGTTCGGGTCCTGAGTGTGGTAAGTATCCAAAATGGCAGATAACACGAGTTAGCATGATGTGCCACATTAGCTGAAGAAGGAGGAATTTCTGAAAAGCTTAGGTGGAGAATTTCCTTTTGCTTTTCAGGTTTTTTGCTGTTCATCATGTGTTGCAGCCACCCAGTTTGCTGTCTGATTTCATGGAAGTTCTTTGCCAGAGTTCTTTCTCTGGAGTTGTTGTGATTGCTGCAAAAAAAAGACCCACATGAACTTGTAGGGGGGTTTGCTGAACAAAAAGTGTAATTTTAAAGCTTACTCTTTTCCTTCCTGATTGTTTTCCTTTGCTTCTTTCCTGTTTGTTTTGCCAGACATATTACTAATGCTACATTGGCCATTTTGAAGGGAGAGACAATTCCACTTGATGTGTTGCAAATCAAGGTAAAAGCATCTGCTCGTTTGGCACCCAGTGTGCCTGAAATTTTCCTGTTCTGTGTTCTGTTTAGGTGGACTGCTTTTCCTCTGTAATGCTGTCATGAATTTTGGTTTATGATATTAGCAGTTCTGATGGCAATAATTTCTCCACTGTATGCAATGACGTCAGATAGTCTAAACTGGAGAAAACACTAGAATGCCTGAAAAATCTTTTCTTGAGGGACGGGCAGTATTGATGAATACAAAACTTAATAACACTGGTATTTCTGTAGAAATGGTGGGAGATAACAATAGCTGTCTGAGCTGATTTAATGCATTCATATGTATTGTGAAGTTAATAGCTTTCTTTTACAAACTGAAAAATATAAAAAAAAAACCACCAGCCTTTAACTATGCCTGTATGGTTTCTGAACATTATTTTTCTGTTATTTTGTAAATGGACACTTCTGCAGGAAGAACTTAGTGTCACTGTGTACAGCTTCTTGCTTTTGGCTGACAGTATCCGCAAAGTCACATGGCTATTGCTGGGTGTGCAGTCAAACTCAAATCAGCCTGTTCAAAACTTCAAATCTTCTGTTCCTCTCTGGGACCAGACAGAATGTATAATGCTTAAATTCTGCTTAGCTTTATTGCTCTTAGCTACTTATCATACCTGTTCTGTGAAATTTTGGTTTTGGGATTAATCATAAATCAGGTTTTATAGAGAATTTTTTTTTCTGGCTGTGAAAAACAGGTGGAAACAAGAGAAAGCCGTTTTGCGATGTTTGTATTTCTTTACAGGGAGAAAAGGAACAGCCTGTCTTTGCAGTGACTGGTTTAAGATGGGGATCTTACAGAGATGCAGGAGTTAAAGCTAGCAAGTAAGAAAATGCTGGGTTTTGAAACTGTACCTTTTTTAGCACCTGCTGCCTAAAAAGACATACCTCCTCTCATAAAGAAGTCATTTTTGAGTGTAGGCATTTGACAGGCAGAGGCACTCACTTGTATTAGGTCTTGCATTACACACATGGGCGTGTAAGATATTTCAGCTTTTTTGTCATTTGAAATAAAGCCTTCTTTGGTGCTATCCTGTTCTTTTAAGTATTTACTTTCTGCTTGCCTTGTGGTGCCCACTTCTGAAACTTTATACAGATTGCATAAGTGGAAAAAGCTCTCCCTTGAGTAAAGTCTAAGTAAAGTAATTGGTCATTGTTTTTCATCAGCGGCCAGTAAAAAGATGCACACAGACTCTGTAACTCAATTCCAACAAGGGACATCAGATGCAGTAGAAATGCCTTTCAGTTCCTGCCAGAAATGGCATGGACTGTGCCGTCTGATGACTGTTCTCTGAATGCTAAACTAATAATTGTTGGGCTTTCTCCAAATGGACATTTAATATGCCACTGTCTGTGTATCAAATGACTAACATTATCTGGTGTAGGAGCAGCAGGGCTAAAGCATTCACTTCTCAAACTGTTAAGGAGGATTTGCAGCACATGCCTCTTCCATGCAGCAGTATCATGTGTTTTGTGAATGAGCTACCTTTGTCTGAAAGCAAGAGGTACCAGACCTGGCAGTAGGTTTGTGAGGTAATGTGGGGTGGGGAGAGTAAATGGTCAGCGTGTTTGTTCATGGGAGGCAAGAGACGTTCTTGGTAGCCTGTGTAGGTGCCGACTTAGTTGTGCTGCAGGCTCTCCTGCTAATTACAGCCCCAAGAATAAGGAAGTGCACTTCTCTTCCCTCTCACAGCTTTTTTGACCATACCCTGCTTTTGCCTACTGTCAGTCTTCACATCTTTTCCTGCAGTAGTTCCCTTTCATAAGAGTCCTTTGGCTTTGGTGCTGGAGGCATGACAGCACCTTTTGCATGTGGGGCATCATGAACATCCTCAAACCTCATTTTCTCCAAGAATTTTCAAATACAGAAGACGTGCCCAGTTGGAAAAGCACTTCAGGCACAAATGAATGGGTGCTCAGAGTGTGCCTGGGACACGAACCATATGTACTTGTCCTGTTTTTTATACTTCTGCTTTTGGTGCCCATAAAGAGATGGGTTATTGGGCTAAATAAACATTGGTGTGTTCCAGTACAATTTATCTTACTCTGAAAAGAAGGCACCTATTACATAGGGTGTTAACCCATAAGACACAGCTCCAGAAATCTGTCTGACTGTCCCTCTGCTAAGCACTGTCCTGGTGCAGACATGCCACTGGTTTATGTTTTTGAGGTTTTATTAGTTTACAGACAATTTCATAGCTTGATGGGAGGGGTGTGACAGTTGCCTGCCTTAGTAATTAATAGTATACTTAGATGTGCAGTACTCTTGAGCTGATGGTGTTTAATGTGCTTTGTTGACCTTCTTTGGTGGAAGACAGTGATCAAAATGTGTGCCAAGCCTGTCTAAATATAGTCACATCTTTAGATTCTATACAATGCTGTAAGGCTGGCAGGATTTTTATTTTGTAAAGCATTCATTTGTCCCAAGGGATTCTCAGATCAAAATCAATATTTGCTGGCTCTGTTCTTTTTTCACTGAAGCTGTTGATTTTTGTTTGTTTGTTTCCTCTAGCCTCATTCTTTATTGCATATTGTGGAGATGCATTCCACCAGCAGTTAGACCGCAGACCTTTAAATCATTCCCAATTGTATCATGTAACTAGGTAAAATTCTGCTAGTGAGATGTCATGCTGCCTGTAGTGAAGATTGTATACTGCATTTTGCTGATCTGTAACTTGGGAAAGGGGTGGCGCTGCTAAGCTGTTGGTGATACGAAATAACATCTTACAGTATTGCAAAGCTAAAGGTGGTAGGGGAGTGCTAACTTCAGAGGCAAACGAGTCTGTGTGATCTGACTTCATGCAAGATTAATCCGTTTCCCAGTATCAACCCCTGGATATTCTAAGGTAGTATTTATGTTCCTTATTTCAGGTACTGGTACCTTGGGCCTCTGAAAACCAAAGCAGCTCACTTTTTCAGTGCACTTAAGGTAAAAAGTAATTACTAGGAAAGTGGTTTTGTATTTGGGAAATGGAAAGGCTGACTATGCTTTTTATAGTTTATCTGCAAGTTTTTGGGAAGGATTATGGTAACAATATAAAATGGGAGTGAAATTCAACTTGTTAAAAACTTACCAACTGACAGACTTCTGAAGAGATGAAGGAGAGGAGGAATACTTAAATAATTTCTTTACTGTAGGATCTGTTGCTGCAAGATCACCAGGGGGAGCCAGTAGCCACCTTTGAAACTGGAGAGCAGTAGTGGTGGTGAAGATAACCATTAAGTGCTCTCTCACCTTTCTCAACAGCCTTTCTTATGATAACATTTCATTCTGATTTATTAGTCTGGCAGAAGTGTCTATAATTAGACTGCTCATGCATGTTGATAATCAGGCTTTCATGTGTAGTAAAGTGAACATGAGGATTAATAGCTTATATCTCAACTTCTCTATTGCTTAAAATTGGTCCTGGAAGGATTAAAATTTGACCTGCGTGAAAGGTGAGGCATTTTCATTCACATGCTTTTCCTGGTTTCTGAACATATAAGGAGCCTCATGAAAGGCTGTGGAAATACCCAGGAGCTGGGATGGTAGATCAGACTGTGCAGTCCAGCCGTGCTGTCTGTGATAGTGCCAGTGCTTCCTTTATAGGAAACTTCTGTAAAGGGGAGTTAGATTGTAATGCATCCATTAAAGACATTTTTTTGTCTTTGCTGCTGTGCACTTCATCTTTTCTGGTTTTGCTGTGGCTGTCCTTTGAAACAGGTTGACCTGTAGCCGAAAACAGTATAAGAGCAAAGTGCTCAACCCTGATATTGGTAGGGACATTGTTATGCTGCTTTTCCCTTTAATCATTAAAACTTATCATTTGTGTATTGCCCTACTGATACAGCCTCTGTTTGTACTGTTTATTATGTGAGTATGATAGGGGAGTCTCTTATTGCTCTCAGAGGTGTGAGGTAAATTCGCTTAACAACCTGTACTATATGATCCAAAACTACTTCCAAAGTTCTGTGTGTAGAAAAACAATTGTATTGAGTACATGTGGGCTCTTGGCTGTGTGGTTTTAGTATCTACATTTAAAAAACAATCATACTTTTCCCTCCATAAGGCCTGTGTTTTGAGCATTTCAGAAGTCATTTTTAAAACAAGATGGGAGGAAATAAACTTTGTCAGCACCTGGAAGTATTTTTGGAGCTAAGCCCATCAGTTTCTGGCATGAGAATCTGAAATATCACAGAGAATAATGTGTTACCTCCCCTCCCCCCCCCCCCCCAGATGCTTTATAAAGCTCACCTGACTTGCCTTAAGATGTGTTGTATTGCTGTCTATAAGCACCTGACTGTAAGGTCAGATTTTGATTGTTTGAGTTGTTGGAGAACAAAGGCCTGCCAGGTTTTAGTGCCCCTTGGCTGCACACAGCACTGTAATATTTGTTTGCACTAGACCCCACTGTGTAGTTCTCTTTGAGGTTGCCTTGTGCCATGCAGAAACCAACTGTGCTTTCAAACATTAATGTTGACTTTGCCCGTTTTGGTTGTTCCCTCCAGTTAGCAGCAGCTGTGTTACCCTGCCAAACATCAGCAGCAAGAAAAACATCCCTTTACCTTCTGCTTACAGAGAAAATACGTCTCTGTAAAATTCCTTCTGTGTGGTGAAGGAATAGATTAGTAGACTTGGGAACTGTGGGTAATATTTCTAAGCTGCAAAAAATGTCATCTCATGAATGAATCTGAAGGCTGGAGAGGCATGGGGTAGGCTTGAGGCAGTGGTGGGATCTGGGTACCTCTGCAGGCGTACTTGGGAACACAGAATAAATAGGCTAAAGGACTAAGAAGAATAAACAGGTAGGTTCTAAATAAAAGGCCCTTTATCTTCTGTCTTTTCTTCCCATGTAAATCCAAGGAATGGCCTCAGAAGCATCAGGCTGCTCTCATGTATCTGGGTCCAACTGAGAGACCTCCAGAAGAGCCAGAGGAAAAACCGTCCAGACCTCCTTTGTATGTGAGGCTTTACAGACGACTTCAGTTATACTGGTCCTCTCCTTCAAAAGGTGAGGTGTGTGTAGTTGGGCATAAACTTAAAGGCAGGCTTTACTCTTTTAATAGATCAGAAGAGGAAGGGTTTATGCTTTACTTTTCTGCTTTCTCGTTTTTATACTTGTTGTGGTTATTATTATTTAAAACTGTGACTTTTTCAAGATAGTTACAGTGTTATCTGCCAGAAATGGAGCAGAGCAGAGTAGGTCCTGCCACTGCTTCTGGTCTCATAAAGAAAAGTGCATTTGTAAAGAACCCAGGGTGTTTCCTAGGCTCACAGTTGCTTGTCATTGCTATGGAAGCCTCCACAGGTGATACTTGGCACTTATGAGTGAGCTTCTTGAAATCTTCCTCCCACAGAATGACTTCTTAGTCAGCTGTTGAGAGAGAAGCAGCCCTTGTTTTCCAAGGTGAGGGAGTTGCAGACACAGAGCAACAAATGTTTCTTAAAATAGAACAATGAAACTTGGGCCATGCAGAAGCCTTAAGTGTCTTCACATTTCTTCCTGTACCATAAATTTTCTTCTGTGTGCTCTGGCAGCCTCTCTTGGGTTGGGTTTCCAGCTAGGCAGTGAGTGCAGCAGTCTGCTGAAGGAAAAGGACTGTGTATTTTGCATAATCTGGTGTGATGCAAAGTCCTTCTCACTCCTTCTTGGCTAGCAGAGGTGATTTAGATGGAAGCATGGGCTAAGTGACCCATATATGAGAACTGAACCGTGGAGTTTCCTCCCATAGAAAATATATGTTACCACAGCATCCTGGATATTGTATTCTGTTTGATTTTCTTAGCAGCACTTCATGTGTTTTCTAAATGTTCTCACAATACTAGTCCAGGAGACCTGGGTTAATCCCGTGCCATAAGGACTCA
This sequence comes from Pezoporus wallicus, assembly GCF_028554395.1. Classification (NCBI taxonomy): domain Eukaryota; kingdom Metazoa; phylum Chordata; class Aves; order Psittaciformes; family Psittacidae; genus Pezoporus; species Pezoporus wallicus. Next base: position 8,307,241 of record NW_026642179.1, on the reverse strand, counting down.
CAGAGCTGCTGTATAATGTGATTAATATTCTTTTCTACTGCTGTGTGAATGCTGGGGGTATTTTTTTTTTCTCTCCTTCAGTACTCCCAAGCTCGTTTTTTAAAGGCTTTGACGTCTGAAAGAAACAACAGTAGCGGTCACAATGGGTCAGAGTGATTTTTTGCAGCTGGCATTGATGTTTCATGCTTCATAGCAGTGAAATAATGATCTGTGTAATTAAATTCCACTTAATGATACCTTCTTTTCTTGATTCGCAGAAATCCCCCAGGAGGTAGCCCTGGAGGACTGGGAAGAGCTGAAGTTGTCCACTGTTGAGCTTTCCATTGCAACTCGGAACAGGCAGCTTGATCTGACAGTAAGACCATAGTATAACTGGATTCCAGGTGCTGCCTTCCCACACAGCTTTCCTTTCTTACTAAAGTACCATTCTTGTGTCTACGTAAACAAAACTTACTACCACATGCAGGAGGGGCCCGGGACTGAATCCAGAAATGGGTGAGTTTCAGAGTCAGTGAAAAAGCACTGGAGACCCGTGTAAAATGGAGATGGAAGAATTACACAACAAGGAGGTTCCACTATCCAAACAGAAGCTTAGGTTGCTGTGAAAGCTATTTGGATAGGTATCAGTCTTTAGTTTTACTGGAAAATGCTAACACAGTGGTCCCGTAATGGTGAGCTGCTCTTCATGTCTTCCTCATGGCTGCAGGAAGCCACTGCCACTGCACCCACATTAACAGGAGATGCTGAACTTACTGAAGCATGTTTCTTGCTCAGAATTCTGTGTCTTTAGGAACCTGAAAATTTGTGTTATATTGATACATTGTCTTTGTAGGATCAGACAAAAAAACCCAGGCAAATCTTAAAATGTCCTCCTGTTTTCTCTTAGAATGTACCACGTAAATTTTAGTTTCTTCATCAGTGGCTTATGATTTGGATCACAAATATGTTAGTAATGGTAGAAGCTAGACAGAGATTAGTATTGGGTTTTGCAGTGTTTTCTAGATGGCACTTCAACACAACAGTTTTGGTCACTGACTTGGAGTGGAGTCAGTGATGTGAAGTAAAAACAGGCCTGCCAAGAAAAGGGGGAGTATCCTATTGCCACAGACTAGCCCTTACATCCTTTTATTTTTCTTTTATGCCTTCAAGATAACCTTAAATACTGGTATTGAACAAATAAGTGGTGTGGGGTTCTCTTGCATATCCTAGAGAAATGGACAAGTTTATGTTAGGGGCGTTGTACTTTTCTGTTTCTAGGGCTGGAAATATCTTGATGCTGCATCTTTTTTTCTACAGATGTGGACTCCTTTTAACTTCCGCTTGTGAAGCCATTGTCCCTGTAGCCATCTAAGCTGAACAACAGCTTTCTAATCAATACCAGGGCATGTCTGCTGAGTATTGTCAGACTCCTGTCTCTGTCTCACCTCAGATTCATTATTAGGCTGCCCTGTTGAAGAGAAGCTGGTAAAGGCATACAGGTGCAGCTCAGGCAGTGCCAAGACTACCTCTGCAGATACAGCAGAGAAATAAAACAAATTCTGCTAATAGATGCATTTACCCTTACTTCTGTCATTTGATTGTATCTGCACTAGGACTTTTTCCAGGACAGAAGTGTTGAAATAAATAAAAAATGAATAGTATCTTAATCTGAGTTGCTTTCCTGGCAAAAGCATTACTGTATACTTGGCTTAAGGACAGGTTGTAAATAGAAAAGAAGCTAAGTAAGGAGTTTCAAGGAATGATATCAAGAACACTTTGACTTCCAATTTACATTGTTTAAAATTCTCTTACTGAAGTGTTTGGTGGCTAAATGTTGCATCATTGTACTATGGCTTAAATTCATGAAAGACCCATTGATTAGAAATCTTTGTGAACATAAGTTAACCCAAGTGATGTGCTAATTACTGTCTTTAATAAGTGTGAAGTGTAACAAGAAACCAAATGTGTGAATCATTTCACTTGTGGTATTTATTTTTGAATAGTCATCAATGAGAAATGACTACTTACAATTTATAACCCAAATCTCGAGAATGGAAAAAAGCATAAAATGCATCTTCTGCCTCCTTTTGGGACAAAGGACTGGGCATTGTGTGAACATATTGCAGTATCATGGGTGTGGTACTTTGAAATGTTAACTGCTTGATTTCTGAAAGTGTTTTCTTTGCACAGCGCACAGAAGACTTCATGGATATTTGCATTGAAGCGGATACTGTCAGCAAAGGGCAGTTTGTAAGCAGAGGGTGAGTATGGGAAGGCTGCAAAAAGATGACACTATCTCTGTATGACTTGGAACACTAATTCTAGGAAGTGTGCTGTTTTTCCTCTAATCTTGTGCTGCAAAATTCAGAAGCAGAGGACTACAAAGGACACCCATCAGTGATGCTTCGTAGGGATTACTGAGTATGTTCTTCAAAATTCTTACTACTTTTTCTTTCTGGAAACAAGGCAGAGAAGTCTGCCTTGGTTCTTCCTCGCTTCTGAGTTTGATATACCTTTAATCTTTTTCCCCGTTGCTATTGATCAGTGGTACTTGGATAATACTGTCATAACCAAGTTTTATAGAAAGCCACAGAGACTTATCCCCAGCATCCTTCAGCCTTAGCTGCTCAGTGGATTGAAAGTCGGGTCACAGAGCTCATGTGTTTGTACCAGTGGTGCCCAGAATTTTGAACCTTGATTAGATAGACCCTGCTTCTAAGTGAAGAGCTCCCTTGATTCTTAACCCTGATGAGAAATTAGGTCTGAGCTGGAAGAACTTTTGAAAGATGAATTTCAACAGGGACTTTAAGCGAATATATTGGTACTGCTTGTATGTGGAGTAAGAAGGCTGCAGGTATGAAGTGGTAGAATGTAGAGAAAGAAAAAGCAAACGTATTGCTACCTTTGGGCTTGGATGTTATCTCATAGTGCACTTGTTCCCCCTGCTCTCACTGAATACAAATATGAGCTGCTTTTTCAAGCTTCTCTGTACAGTCCCCGTAGCAAATACATTGCATCTTCAGTGCAGTTTTTGCCAGCACCAGATTTTCCGACTAAATTAGAGTGCTCTTTTGCATGTTACTTTTTTATTTACTAATACCGTTTTCTAATCCTAGAGCTCCATCTAGTGAAATCAATGGAGATTTCAACACAGTTTTACTTGTCATCCCCCTGATAATTCCTGCATTATGTCCTGTATATGATGTTGATAGCAACAGCAGGCTTCTTACTGAGCATCCCATGAGCCTCAGTGGGTATAGGATCTTCTGAGCTACGCATATCCAATAGGTCATGTTACCACATGCAACTGCTTCTAAATTGCGTGAGCCATGTGGACCATAGGTTACTTGGAACTGAAATTTTTGTTTTGAAGGCCAGAGAAGGAAAGGAGATTTCCCATTAACAGCAACAGGAATCTGGCTTCTTAAAGGAGGGGAGGCAAAGGAGGTGCTATGCTGGGATGTGGATGAATCTGTGGGACTTAAGGGAGGAGTATTTGAGTGTACACCTACTATAAAGAATGTCTCCTGTGTGGGCTGGGCATGCTTCATGCAGTAGTATGTCACATTTTCTGGCTGGAAGTGCACTGTCATGCAGAAAAAAGCCTCTGCTGAGGGTTAATGTGCCCTGTTGGCTGGAGCTAATTAGAGGCAGTACCAAAGGCTTTGAGCTGCTGTTCAAGCAAAGTTCAAAGAAACAAGCTCTTTTGATTAAAGTATCCAAAAGTGTGTTGATAACAAAGAAAGAGTAGTGTATGGGGTAGAGGAGCAGCAGGAGGGACTGGTTAGTCCTACAGAGAGGGGTCAGAATTCACCCTGTTTTTGCAAGGTGAAATTGGGGTGTTCAGAAATGCTCTTCACCACACAATGCCCTTGGGCAGCTGGGTTTGAATCAAGCCCATTGTGAAAGGTTTCCCATTGCTTAGCACCAAGTTTGTCTTTGGAAATGTTTGAAGAAGCTCTTTATTTTTTCTTCTTTAGAATGCATAAACTCCAACAGAATTTGGGGGGGGTGGCAAGGTTTTTAGGAAAAATGCCTTATCAGTGCAGATATTGAGGGTATTTTTTTTTCATATTGAAGAGGGCACTGACACGAGCTGAGCAGAACTGATGATCAGAGAGAGGAAACAACATATCCAGCCGGAAACTACTGTGCAGTGTGTGTGTGTGGGGGGGATGCATCAGAGTGCTGGAGAGCAACTACTGTTGGATTTCAGAGAAAGTAGATCATCTCAGGTGTATAGAAGTGCCCTCTGGCTGTGGATGAGGTTTGTGTGAACAAGAGCATCTGCAGAAAGGGTGGAGCTGATGTTTAAGATAAGGTGGGGGAAGAACAGGTAATGTGAAGCGTTGGTGGTATAGTGGTTAGCATAGCTGCCTTCCAAGCAGTTGACCCGGGTTCGATTCCCGGCCAACGCAGAGTTCTGTTCTTTTTCCACTGAATTACATCATCCTAGCTGAGATCATAAAGCACATGCAGGAAAACGGGGTGATCAGGCCCAGTCAGCATGGGTTCATAAAGGGCAGGTCCTGCTTGACCAACCTGATCTTCTATGACAGCGTGACCTGCATGGTTGATGAAGGCAAGGCTGTGGACATTGTCTGTTTGGACTTTGATAACGTATTTGACACTGTCTCCCACAGTGTCTTCTTGGAGAAACTGGCTGCTCATGGCCTGGATAGATGTGTTCTTCACTGTGTTGGAAACTGGCTGGATGGCTGAGCCCAAAGAGTGGTTGTAAATGTCACATCTAGCTGGCAACCGGTCATTAGGTGTCCCTCAGGGCTCAGTGTTAGGGCCAGTGTTGTTTAATAACTTCACTGATGATCTGGATGAGGGGATCGAGTGCACCCTCAGTAAATTTGTGGATGACACCAAGTTGTCTGGGAGTGTTGATCTGCTGGAAGGTAGGAAGGTTCTGCAGAGGGATCTGCACAGGCTGGATTGATGGGCTGTGGCCAATGGTATGAGGTTCAGCAAGGTGAAGTGCTAGGTCCTGCACCTGGGCCACAACAACCCCATGCAGTGCTACAGGCTGGTAGAAGAGTGACTGGAAAGCTGCTCAGCAAAAAAAGCCATGAACACCGCCAAGGATGGGGCAGCCACAACTTCCCTGGGCAGCCTGTTCCAGTGTCACCACCCTCATAGTAAAGGATCAAATGGAAATAAAAGAATCAAATGGAAATTATTTCTGATCCTTCTGTACTGAGTCACTAGAGGCAATCACTGCAAGTGGAGTTGTATCTGCTTGCTTCTACCTTTGGCTGATCTTTAATTCCATGTCTTGTGGTTTTGAGCTTACCTTGACTCTATAATTGCATATGTATAGAGCCTTACTTACCCTCGTGAATCAAACCCATCTACTTGCTCATCAAAGTGCAATATGAAAGACCTTGTTTGTTAAACTTTGAGTAGGTTAAACTTTATGTGGGGAATCTTGCTGCTTGTTTGTACAGCACTGTATAAACTGACAGTATTGCATGCCATCAATGATTTATAATTTATACTGCCAGGAGGATGTTTAATTCCCTCATATTCACTCATTAATCTTTTACTATATATGTATTTGATTAAAACCAAATTTTCCACGCTTAATCCGGCTTCTGTCCTTCTCTGCCCTTTCCTTTGGTATCTTAACCTTTCTTCCTTCATCTTTGTTTATCACCTCTTGCTTCAACCCTCTCTTCTCATGTTGTTTCTTTAAGGGGTGCTTGCATTCCTCAGGGCATAGGTAGCTTGGTGTATTGAGAGTGCTTGAGAGCTGTGATGTATTAATGCTGTACCTCTGCTGTCCCCTCTGGTACTACTTGTTTGCTGCTGTGTTTTGGGAGAGGGACCCAAACTGAAGGGTTACTGCCTGGGGTGTGGTGTCCCCTTTGTCAAAGGTCAGCCAAAAGGTTATGTGTGTTTTCAGTCAGGAGGCCGGAGGTAGGTCAGCATACCCAAGAGCTTGTGCTTACTCTGCAGCAGCACACATTGATCTCTAACAGTTTGTCCAGTGACAGGACAGCAACTTAAGTCTTCAAAAAGACCATGTGGCACTTGCACCACCAGCTTTCTAAGACAGGCATCTGCCTTTGCGCTTCAATTTGACATCTACAGAAATGGAAGAGTAGCACTTCTCTAAGTATAGTACTTAAATAAGAATTTCACAGGTACCAGAAGAGACAAAGACAAAACCAGATAGATCATTTGGGATGTATAAAATGATGATTTTTCTGGGGGGTTCTTCACATGGAATAATATAAAAGCAGCTCATAAGAAATGTTATGCTGACTGGTGTTGATGTGAGATGAGGGTTCTTTGGGGTTTAGATGGTAATTTAGTGGTTCAGTTTAACTATAATTCTATCTGGGTTTTTTGGCTTAGGGTTGTTTAGGTTGCTGGTAAGTCATGTGGCTGCATGGGATATGAGGAGTTGATAGTCACTGCAGGAATTGCAGAGTTCAGCATTTAAGTGAGGAATGCAAACTGTGCTGTATGTTCAAATATACAAAACTGTGTTCAAATATATTCAGTGAGCCTCAGAGCAGAAGTGGGTTGGAGGCTGTCAGTGCATACCGATATGTATTGACTGCAGCAGAATAGGGAATGTCTATTTTCCTTTCTCACATTTAAACCCACAAATATTTGTATATACACATAACCTCCAAATTTACCAGATGCGCAGATTTACCAACCCACAGTGACATGTGATTCCTAAAGATGGCTGTTTCCAAGAGAAACATCTCCTAACATCACCTCTCTTTTGGTTTGAACAGAAGTCAAAAGATGCATGATCCACATATGTGCCCTGAAGGGAGTCAGTGCATCCAAGCCAGCAGATGCATCTTGCAACTTCCAGAGGTGAGAAGCTGAGCGAGCTGGAAAACTGTCCCGTTATTTCATCATACTAGTTGATGCTACACATAAGGAAATCCCTACTCCAGATCTGGAAGGTTGATTACACTGCCAGTAAGACAGTCGGTTCCTCAGTGCAGCATCTAAGTCTCTAGCCAGGAGACACATACTGGAATTTCCCAGTGGTCTGAGTCAAGTGCATGCCAAGCAGTCACCAGATTTGTTCTTAGGTAAAGTCAACCTGCCATTTTTGACAAATAGTTTTAATCATTGGTGACTTTATCAGCATTAAAGAAAACACGAAAATTCTACTGCTGAGTAATTCCTGAGCCATGAATTACTTTGCATCTCACATTCAGATCGATATAGTAAAAGAATACCAAAAGATGTTTGTAACTTGGGTTTAATAGGAGTTATTTAACAGGCACTTCTGCAGATTAGCTTGTGTCACCACTGGCAGACCAAGATCTAAGTGCATATAATTGTGATTCCAATAGCAAAGAATCCTTCAGTATAAACAATGTGGGTCATTAAGGCTCCCTAGCATTTAATTACCACCCGTTAGCAACTAAGTGAGGCAACAGATTCTGAATCTGTTATGTGAAGAATAGCCCTCACTGCGTTGTTGGGACCAAACGGGCTGGAAGGCATAGGGAGGGGGTCATCTTGGTGTTAAGACTTAGATAGTTATTCAGCTGAGTTGATCAGTAAAACCAGGTATCAGCATTACAGCATTGCTGCAATAATGTGTTTGATGTTTAACCCTGCTCACACTGTTATCTATACACAGGGCACTGAGGGATCCTTTGGCATTGATAACGAGGAGTATGAAGCTATGCCTGTGGAGGTGAAGCTATTACCCCGGAAACTCCGGTTCATCTGTGATCCCAGAATGAGAGAGCAGACGCTCCGTGCAGCAGTACAATGAGAATTCATGTCAAAGGGGCCAGTGTTTACCAGTCTTATTGGGGTCTCTTCAAGGCACACAAGACCTTGCTAACTTGATTACCCCCACCAGACTAATAAGTCTATTTGTCTATATAGCCATTTGGCTATTTTTATGTGGGAGGCATTTCCATTGGAAGCAGCTGATTTGGCTGGTCTCAGAGGGGTAAAAAATGCAAATGAAAATTCTGAGAAATGCATGTTAATTTGATAGCTTTTTTTTTTTTTTTCCCCAGAGAAGCCATCAGCAGTCACTTACAGCACTGCAGGCTGAGTGCTGTGTGCCAGATGCTACTGCTTTAATGCGATTGTATATTAAAAGTAAAATGAAAGCACACTTGTCCTTGTTTTAGGAGGTGAAGTCTACTTTAGTTACCTATGTATAAACCTTGCAAAACCATGGATCTTGGAAAAAAATTATTTTTGGATAGTAATACTAAGGAAGTCTATGGAACATTGGAGTTGCTACATTAAAACGGTTATCTGCTCTGTCACAAAATAAACTGGAAATTGATCGGGGATTCAAAGCTTCAGAGGAAGTTAAAAAAGTCCTATATGTACCTGGGTAAGATACGTTATTTTTCTTCCATCTTGCCAGATACAACAGCACAGCGTTCCAGTTAATAATATAGTAGAAATCTATTCCTTTGTTCAAGTTCAGGTACATTACAGAGCAGGAAATTGGAAAATGTCATCATTGACCCAAAGCTGTATCAAGCACATGTTTTAACAAGCCAAATGAGTCTGGGTTTTTTGTAAGTATTCTTTTTATTCCCATAGTTGAATAACACAAATAAGGGCATCCAAATAACTTCTATTGTTCATTGTGTCTGGTTGCTATTCTCTAATGTAAACAGTGCTCACCATTTCTTACACAATCTACATCCCCTTGAGCCTCAGTACTGTAATTAGTTTTGTTGCTTTTCCAAGTTTTTGTTTATAGCTTTGCTTTAACTGCTGAAACATTATTGACTTAGGCAAGGTTATCTGTTGCTCATTTTATTACAATTCACAAGTTTACATGATTCTGCTTTGCTTACTGGAAGAAAAAAAAAAGGGTTCTTACTTTTCTGATGTGACTGTTGCTTGTACGTAGTCCCTGTGTTACGCTGCGATCTAGTCTAACTTCATCTGTTGATTCTTTGCTGTAATCAAAATAAGGCCATTAGTGAATTGCAGCTTTGTTAGACTGCATCCTGGGTGCTGCAGCAGCATCCTCTGCTGGAGACTTGCTGAAGGAAAAATGCTTTGCAAGGGGAGATAGGGTTGTTTTTTCCACAGGATGCTGAAACCAAACTGAATGCTGTCCTACCCTTGGCTGTATGGCAGAAAAACTAGTTACTTCAGCTACTGGGCAAGCACTCATCCCTTTCTTAAGATCTAATAGGATAGAAGAAGCCTGCTAGTTCTTTTTAATAGTTATGCTGGTGATAGGGCCCAAGTTGTGCTGTCTTTCGATCTGCAGCAGTTAAGGGTGCTCAGTGGACCCCCTGGGTCACTCTCCAAGGAGTATGTTGGCTGTGCGACAGAGACACTTGGAAGATTGCTCTGCAGCCACTGACTCCTTCAGAGTCAGAGGCAGTTCTCACCTTACTGAAGTTTTCCTCAAGCTGATGCTTCTCTAATAAAATCAGCAATGTTGGTTTTATTTCTCTCAAGTGGCAGGACAGAAAGGCAGCAGCCATTTCAAAAACATACACTTTAATTGTATTAAAAAATACCCATATTTTAGTAAGCAGTTTCTCCTCACAGCCACAGCCCTATTGAAGCAGCCACACATCTGCAAGATGCAGACAACATCAGAACTGTTATAACTACAACCAGCCTGCTGCAAGAGGTGAGATGGTAAGAACTAGCTTCTGGTTCATCTCTACCATTTTACAGGGAAAACAACTAATTCTCTTCCACAGTATCAGACGCATGGCTCCCACTGCAATGCTGATTCCTTGCTTGAGGATAACCGAGAGCTCCCTTCAGAACTGGTATTGTTAAAATACCAGTTAACTGATGTTAAAGTACTAAAGATCATCTGAGACGCAGGCTGATAATTAAATATTCAGGTCAGCATAGGTTGAGTGGCTTGTATAAATACCATTCAAGTCATTTTTTTCCCCCCTCCTCTATAGTTCAAAGGCCTTCCACTGTGAGGTGGTTCTAGACCTCTGAATTGCAACATTGAGAGGGGGGTTTGTGAGGCAAGCATTAAATAAAATAATCAGGGTCTGAACCTGCTATCTGCAGTGCTGAGAAAAGGGCTCAGTTCTCATGTTTCTGTCTGACAGCAAGACAAACATCGTATAAACTCCAAGACAGGAAGGACGAGTAGAATCCTAGGTCCCACTCTTGAAAATGCTTATCCTGGCTTCAACTTACAGTCCATTCTAGAAGGGCTTTGAATACTGTAACATAAATAAAAAGGAAGGATAACAACTTAAGGATGGACAGCCCAAGGCACCTGTTTATTTTAACCACAATTAAACACTCCCATTTGAATGGCATGTTGCATTAACCAGGACATGAAATCCTGACCCACAGGCATTTAACACCCTCTGTTTTAGACAGATATATCATTCTGTTAAGTCAGTACATCCCAGTCCCTTGCAAAAGACATTTATGTTAGAAGATAACATAATCAGTAGGCAGGGATAGAGACAACAATCAACTTACTTAGAAGTAACAGCTAGGATGAGAGAATTTGGGTTAGTGTGCATGCTTTGTACCTAGACTGCTGCATTAGGACAGAGTGCTCTTGCTCTACGATTCCAGAAACCGCTGCCTTTCTATGTCTTGAAGCAAAACATGCCTGTCCCTTGTATAGCCTGTCCCCAGGAAGGCCATTAACTACTCCTACCTTTTGCCCATTAAATTTGGCAGTTTTTAAAACTGGAAGCAGTATCACAGTAACTGCTTTACAGAATATGCTGTAGAGTAAGCTGCTTTCTCTTGAAAAGGTGATGGAACTTTCTTCCACCCTTAACGATGCTGGATAGGTGAGCTTATCTCCTGCGACAGACATGAGCATTGGCGCTAACATACATTGGAGTAATTACTTCATATATACTAGAAAAGAAGTCTCTAAGCCAAATCTAAACTCAATTCAGTAAAATGCCTTTCTCGTAGTATCCATTCTAGTTCTTAGTTGTACTTGGCTCTATGCAGCTTGTCCTAACCATGCAGTGAGAAGACTTTTGCATGTTTTCAGTGTCTGATATGGTATCCCTTGTTCAGATTGAAAATCTAGTTTTTATTTCTCTCACGCTTTATGCTCCAATTGAGATAGTACAAGTAGTAATAATTCATTGCTTCTTATTATACATTTCTAGTGCAACTTGAGTTAACATGCAGTTATGAAGCTCTTGCTCTGCTGTTTAAACTCAAGTGAGTACCAACTGAGAACCTGCAGTGGCTATACTATGCCTTGGGTGTTTGTTAGAGAGGAACATTCCAGGTTCTGTCTACCAGGGCACAGGATATACCTGGTTACAGTAACCACCATTCAACCTGGGCTCTGATCACAAGCAATTGACCAGAGGCCTCACACCACAGAAACTGAAGGCACCACTGTAAAGGCAAAGTATGGAGAAGAAGATTTTATGGCAATAAGCTATACCCTACCTTATGCCACGCTTTTCTGCCTCTTTTAATTCAAAATACACTCAGTAACTGCCTTCCTTCCAGCTGCTAGTATTCAAAAGAGCAAGTATTAAGTGCCAAGGAGGGGATTTTAAATGTCTGCACTTAACTGTTCTACCTCGAATTATGTCATCTCCTGGAAAGGTAAGATTCAATTAAATTGGTTCCAGACGAAACCAGCCTGCTGAACAAGCCATCAGGTCCCAAGCTGTAGCCATTTGTTTGTATTATGTACCCATTTATCAAGGATTTTTTTTCCACATGTGACAGCACCAACAGCAGTGTCTGTTAGAAAAGGAGAGTGCAGGTGGAAAGTTCTGCAGCAAATTAAACAAGGAAGGATGAGGAGAGAGAGATCATCTTCTTGTTTTCTGTCTGGCAACTTCCTGACTTTCATAGCGGTCACCTGCCAAGAGAGGCTGTAGAGAAGCAGTGTTACAAAGAAGAGCAAAACAGGCTGTAGCCACCCAGACAGGATGTAGCATGAATGCTACTTTTACAATAACCTGCTTGGTTTGATGTTTCTGCACCCACACTCCTGCCAGCAGCTGAAGACCTAGTTTCGGGAAAGCAGAAGTTTAATAAATGTCAAATAGTCATTTCATGAGACTCTGCTCAGCTCTCTAAGCTCTTAGCAGTGCTATCTAGTAGACCTGATGTTCTGACAGCTTGTGAACAGAGTGCTCTAATGCAAGTTGTTAGAAAGCCTCCAGCTGCAAAGGCTGTAAAATTTCAATGACAAAGGTTTGTTTCTAGTTAGTTCAGCAAAAGAAGACTGACATCAAAGAGAACGGAAAGTCATTAACAGCTGACCACAGCTCAACTATGTAGCAAACCTTCAAGAAAGTGAGAGGAAGAATTGCTAGTTTCAGTTCCTTTTTTTTGTATCTGAGGGAAATCGAGTAAGTGACAGCTACACTTCCTCATGTATGTTCATGTTCACTGCAGACAGCATGTTACAACTGAAGTGGAGGTTAGAAAAAAAACATGGAGACTGTGGCTCACTTTTATACTAGAGGTGCCAATTTAAAACCAAAGCCTTTTCTTAAGGAAAAGAGACCAATCTTTGCATTTAATGATACTCAGCTCTGGTTTTCTCTTTCTCAATTTCTTCCCCTTTTTCTCCCTTTTCCCCCCAACCTTCTAAGGATGATAACATTAGAGCTGTGAGCAACTGGCAATACAAGCAGTAGCACGTTTTATCCTGTAACACCCAAAACCATCGAAAGCCCTGAAAAAGCTGGCAGGGGAGTGACTGCTCGGAGACGGGCAGATCACAGGAACAGAATATGCTGAAGCTCGTACCAAGAACTGTGCAAAAAGCCTTGTGAGGCCCCCAATTCCCCATGGCACTAAAACCTCTGAATCCACAGCAAGCAAAACTACCCCTTTGCTGCTGACAGCCTTCAAGAAAAAACAGGCCATGCCAGCCTCCTTCCTTCCAGAGGGAGACAAGCCACAGAGAGTCTACAAAATGGTAGGATAAATGGATACGTCAGCTACAGTTTACATTCCTGCAAACCACTGAAAGCCTCCAAGGGTGCTGAAGTCCGTTATGGTAGAAGCAGCAGCTAATTAACTATAGCCAAAGTTCAGGAAGAACAGTTAGCTTAAAGCTGATGCTTCTACTGACTAAAGGATTTGGGGCAAAGCAGGATGTCACACCTAAAACCCACAGTACCATTCTTGGATTTCACACAGCAAAGGGATTACTCTTTACTGGGATAGCTTTTGTGGAGGTAACCACTGGTCCTGCATGAACTGAATCCTACTCTTTCCACAGCACAAGAAGAAAACACTGTTCTTATGGTTCTACTGCTTCTCTATCCAGGAAAAAAAAAGGTTTGCTGTTAGACACTGCAGCTGTGCCAGTTAAGAACACCAAACTCAAAGGGAACTTCCTGCAAACTGTGAAGGCACTCTGCATCACACTGAAAGCCAAGGACAGCTGCAGGCAGTGCTGAAGGCTGCCTGACAAAAAGTGGATCAGCAGACAGTTTTAAAGCAAAGGAGTGACAAGTACCATGTGCTACAAAGGAAGGGCTAGTGACATTAGTTAAAGCATACTTATTCAACCCAGTCCAGCCCAGCGCCATCCAAACTGAGGCTGGAGAACATACTGACTGCAAGGTGGCTCAGTGATATTGGTCCCTCTTAAATGGGAGACCATCTTGCTAGTTTGAAGATTTTAAACCAAAGCAGCAGGTGTGATGCAACTGAAGACCAGAAGAAGTGGTAGGAGGGATCATGTAGAGATGGTGCTCTTCTCCAGCTATGAGATAGGGTAGGTGTAGTCTTTGCCAGTTTATACCACTTCAGATGCTGGAAGTGAAACCGTGCCACTCTGGCAAGCAAAGTCATAAGGTCCTGTAGCACCCCCTTATTCCAAACTTGCTTCTGCCACTGATGAGGACGGGTAGCTTTATTCCAACTCAACTGCTAGAAGCTGGTGAGGAGTGCTTAAAGGAGTCCTAGTTTTTATCATTGGCTTAACTGTCCCCACCAATAAACATGGTAGGACAAATGTTTTATGAGACTGAGTTGTGCTGAAGCTCTCTTCAGTCCCCAGGTGGAAGAGGGGATGATAGGAGGGTTTTCCAGTCAAGGCTTGAGAGCTCAGTTACAGCAGTTCACATTGGTCCCTATCAGACAAAGTGCTTTCCTGAAGCCTTAAGCCCTCAGGTATCCAGGCTAGGCCAAACCCTAGCTATCACTGGCAACAGCAAAGACTGCTGCAAACATGCCCCTGGTCCTATCTAAACAAACAAAAAAAAACCCAAAAAACAAAACACAGATGAAAGAGAAAGGAAGACAAAACCGAATACCAAACAAAACCAAACCTGGAGCAGGTACTCACTGGGAGGTTGAGGGAGAGAAAATAAAATCACATTTTGTTTTAAAATTATAAATATTCTCCCTTTAATATTATTTAGTAACTGTGGCTGCGGCGAGTTCCAGTGATCCTCCTAAGCAATGTCTGGTAGTCTTTAAAAAGTGATCTTTGCTCCCCATCTCTTGCCCATGGTTTAAGTGCAGCAGGGGTTGTCAATAACTAGCATAACATCGATGCCATATACTTCCAGCAGGTCCAAAAGGAAACTTCGATCCCCTTGGGGATCCAGGCCCATGCCTCGTGCATGGTCAGCTGTCAGTGTCTTGTCCTGGCTGGCCGACACCTCCATCAGCGTCTGAAATATGCGGTTGTTCTGCTCCATGAAAAACCTACAGGATAAAGTCAGCTTAAGATGATGGCGTTGGACCCCCCAAAAGACAGCATATTTACCAAACAGACAGCAGAGCCCCAGAACTGCATTTAACCCCCTTTTATCATAGATCCCACCTTCTTAGGTGACGCCCTATGGGTGACCTAGAATAAACAAAGATAAAGCAGTAACTTTCAATTTATAGCAGTGCTTCTGTCGGGCTGATGATTTATGCTAGGCATTTGACTCTTGAGAAGTAAGCCACGTTATCAGCTAATGTGTACTTTGTGGTAGCCAAGTGGGTACACCAGACCTATAGCTCCCATAATGCAAAGGAGGAAGCGGTATTCTCATCCATTAGTAAGCCACTGGGTAAATAAATTCTCCATTACTGGTGCAGAACACAGCAGTGAGAGCTACTTCTGACCTAGTGCTTTCCTAGGAATGTGCAAGGCTGTTCAGAAAGAGCTCTGACTACATCCGCACAGTTCAACCATCAGAGCTCTGTCCTGACAGCCCTTCACACAGTTTCATCCCATTACTTGCCTCCTGCTGCAGACTCTGAACAATAGCAACAGGCAGTGAAGGGCTTCAGAAGTGGTAGAGGTGTGGTTTTCATCTAATTCCATACCTCTAACTCTATGCCCAGTTCTGGTTCCTCTGTTTGCCAAGTACAAAGCCAGACACATCAATGGGTCAATCTTTCACATGCATTCTTATCTCCACAATGTACCTCCCCCAGCACAGTACAGTGCCTGCTTCCCGCACTCTTCTTTCCTGAACCAAATGTTCTGGCATGAAAGGTCCTATAGTGCTTAGGTTTTAAAAAATGGGAGGGGATTCCTGCATTTCTAATTGTGTTTTTACAATTTCCTTCTCCCTCCCAGCACCTAAGAGACTCCAGTGGAGACATATATGGCTGCATCTGGCTTGTCAAATTGAAAGGAAGGTGACCTGAAGAGGAAGGGTCAGTTTGGTTCTTGGATCCCTTGAGGAAGAGAGCTGACTATGGAATTGTGTTAACCGTGATGTTTCATAATATACCAAACCAGCGCAACATAAAAATCAGTGAAAGAGGCTCAGCTCTCTAACAGAGACCAACTAAGAGGTAGCTACTCACAAGATGAAAAGGTCCTCTTCACAGGAGTTACAATCATCACCCACTTCCTGAGAATACATTAACATCTGCCTGAAAGAAGGGAGACAGTTTAATTGCACATACCTACAGTGAACCTTGAAGCATTTTGAGAAGACAAGTACAACTAAAAACATCACGTCCATTTCTTGGAGACCAATCAGACTGACAGTCTTGCCCCAATATATGAAGCAACAGGGTAGTCTTTTAAGGCACCGGACTCAAAAGCAGGCTGTTTGCAGTTGTGCTACTGATCGTTGGTGACCGAATGGTGAGTCACAACCTCTGCTTCAGTTCCTGCCCTCTACCTGCTCCATCAGCTGTGACTGTATGTGCAGTGCAGTGCAGTGACTGTATGTGTGCAGAGTGCCCAGGGGCTCTCATACCAGTCAGCTTCAGTGCAACCAGAATCTCAAAGAGATGACCTGAAGCAGTGCGCAACTCTGAAAATACAAAGTACAAAGGAGCAGTGTCCTCTTTATCCCACATCACACTGCTGTCCTATCAGGACCACCCAGAAGTCCATTGTTACCTCTGGTCATTGAGCCGCCGGTACTTCTCCTTGTCAGCATTATTAATTTTCAGGAGTGGTTGGAGATGCTCGTGATGCGTCTTCACATTCTGGTTGTCCACATAGACATCATAGAGATCCCGTTTCTCCTCAAAGATCTTTTCTGTTGTGCCTGCCAAAATCAGAGAAGATTTTCAGAGCAGCTTGCTGCTTTCCCAGCAGACCAACTGTTCTCTCCTGCTTTCGTAGTTAGTCATTCCACACACATCCAGTTTCTCATCAGTTTTATTCCACAGTCTGGTGTCTCAAGACACTTTACAGCCTGAAGTTAACTTCACACCTAATCCATCATACTTACAGGCCACATAGGATACTTCTGTCTCCAGCATTTCTATGTCTGCCACATTCACATAGAAGAATGGTTTGGACTCTGGGACAGTTCCTCCAAGACCAGGCAGAGAAACATTGGCAAGGCAACAGCAGCAGTAGACTGCAGACAAGAGAAGTATATCCTGAGATGCTTTCAGTATTCCCTCAAGGGTATTCTGAAGCCCAGTTACACAGTTCTCCCATACACTTTTTTGAGAACAATGTTTAGAACTTAATGCCTCTGAACACCAGAACTTCTCAAGTGGAGAGATGCTGTTTTGGATAAGAAATAATCAATCAGTTCTCCCACAGGAATCACAGAATGGTTTGAGTTGAAAGGGACCTTAAAGCTCACCCAGTTCCAACCCCCTGCCATGGGCAGGGACACCTTCCACTAGACCAGGTTGCTCAATGCCCCATCCAGCCAGGCCTTGAATACTTAATCCCATGTTCTAGTTTCCACAAATTCATTCAGCACAATATTGTCTTGTGCTGACAGGAACTGCGTTCAACAGTGCCAGGTATGTCTTTACCCAAAAGATCTGAAGAAAAGCATTTTGCAGGAAATGGGCAAATGGTTGCAATGGATACCTCTGCAGGATGTCTGTCCCCTCAGTACCCACAGGCATTTCTGCAGTGCTTCAGCCTACTAGAACAGAGCTCTGCAGTGTCCCTGGAAACATACCTCTATAGCAGACAACTCCAACTGGGGGTGGTGAAAATATCAATATGCGCTTGCGCAGCAGGGCAAACTTCCAGAGGACAAGGATCTGCTCACCGAAGAATTTGATGAACTGAGACATACAGCCAGCAGGGTGTGTGATCTGCAGGTGGAGGGAAAGGGAAGAAAACAGCTCAGAGGTGAATCAGGGACACATGCACAGATGCTAAGTCTAAATGTGGGAGCAAGACCAGCACACAGCAATGACAGAGAACTGCAGCTTTCAACAGTCCAAGTAACAAAATCTTACTTAAAGCAGCCCACAAAGTGCTGGAGTCACTGCTTACATAAAGAAGTATGAGACACCAGCAAGAAGCAGGAGCACACTGACCGTTCCTGCAAGCCTCAGAGCACCTTGCCTCACCTTCATCTCTGGGTACATGTATCTGTGGATGGATGGCAGCCAGTGGACAGGTTGCTGAGAGTTGGAGGTGCCCTTGCTACTGGGGAGAACTCCTTTCTTGTCATCATAGAATGCCTCTAGATGGGAGTAGTGCCCTGGCATCTCCAACTGGTGTCTGGAAGAGAAAGTAAAAAAGGAGAGGTCTGTAGTGTCTCCAGTCTCTACTTATTCAGTGTCTTGCCACCCAGCTAGCAAAGGAACCCTGGGTGTCTCAGCTGCACAGACTTATCCAGGAGGGCAGCTGAAGAGTCAGGAGTAACACCAGCTTTCAGTGCAGCCAGATGGAAGCAGACAGTCAGCTGGTGTCTGCGTAGTACTGGTCCTGTTTTAAATACGCTTAGGTAGAAACAGGTCCACTCAACACAGCTGAAACACACAGCTAGCCACAATCACCACTGCAGATTTAGAAACCTTTTGTGAGTCCTTAGTAAAATGGTTTTCAGAAGAACAGTGAAACTTCTTGTCCTCTCAGCTCTCCCCGACACTTACATCTACACAAAGCAAGTAGGGTTTGGAACGCATCTGACTAGCCTGTTAGCAATGAACAGGCTACTGCTAACCAGTTCCTTGTCTCCTTCCCATTGTGAACATGTAACTCTTTCTAGAGAAGTAGTCATTCAAGGAAATCGTGGCTCAGCGTTGTAGTCAAATTCTCATGCCTAAAACTGCCCTCCATCGAGGCAACATTACTACCTCTCCTTGGCAGGGAGTGGCCAGTCCCATTCCCAAGAAAACTTACCTCACCTGGTTCTCCAGGAAGTGCATGTACCTATACAGCAGGGTGTAGGAAGGGGACAGAATCCCCACGGACTTCATGCGGGCACCACGCTCTAACTCGCTCTCCACAGGCATGTTGGCAAAGCAGGCCAGGCCAAAACAGAGCCCTTTCCGGAAATAACTGGAAACAAATGTTTGACAAAAGGATTAATGTTAAAAAAGAGGGAAAAGGAAGAAAGCAAGGTAACTGACCACTAAAATATTGATTTGGGAACATAGTTCCTTCTTAAGGAACCCCCTTAAATCCCACTGTGCTACCTGAAAGGCTGAGGACAGACCTTGGGTGTCCTGGTCTTCTCAAGAACAAGACAGGACATTCAACGCAGTTCCCCTCTTTCAAGGAAGAAAAGCCTGCAGTGCATCAAGTCTGGAGTGTAGTCTAGCTACCTAGTCATAATTTGGGTGCCAGCACATTGAAGCATGCTCTAGCTGAGTGCAAATGTTCAGTTCACATGCCTTTGAGAAAGTAACTGTTATTCCTGACCAAAAGGAACCGTGACACTGCAATTCACTGCAAAACACTGCTGCTTTGCAACACTGGGTCAGTAACAGGATGGGAATGAAGAAAATTCCAAGCTTCTCTCTTTCCACTGAAGGAGGGAGCTGTCAAAGAAAGTGAGCAAGCACACAGCACAACATTTAAAGGACCCAAAGCATTGGCAGAATTAAGAATCTTTATCTAAGTCCAGTTCCTGTAAAATCCTTCCCATTTCAGTTCTGCAATTCTTTTCCCTTCTCCCTAGGCCGCTGCTGACAGTCCCAACAGTGGCAGTGCAGTACGATCTGCACAATGTCCATTCAACTTTGCACACCACTGCAAAGCTGCCCTGCCCCACTCACAAGCTGGCCTCCAGAGCCAAAGCTGTCATACAGCAGATCCCCACAGCTTGCTGGTACTTCGTATGATATTGACAGTATCTGAAGAGGACTTCAGCTCAGCTAGGTACAGTTTAGCAGCACATTTATGCAGGACTTAACTTTATGGGTGGTAATTTTCTTGCATGTTCTGAATTAAGGGATGGTGGTGTAGATACAGAGGTAAGAAAGAAGTAACTTAGATGAGACATACTCACATGAAATCCGACTGGATTCTGTGGGACCCACTTGCCATAGATTTGAATTCCACGCCTTCCAAATCAACATCTTGGGGTAAACACCACTCCACCATGTTGCCTGCAGTGAAGCACATTTATTTAGGTAAACTTGAACCCATTTCCAAAAGGACAAACACCAGCAAGTCGCTGCTTTTACATCACCATTAACAGTGCACTAATGCAACTCCTAAACTCCCAAATTGTCACGGGCAGTAGCTAACATACTATACTCCACACAGATCTTGTGAATGTTACTTACTGCAGCACAACACCCAGATACTGCAGGACTTCTAGAGCCATTTTTGAAGCTAGTGCTATTTTGTGGGTTTATGCTTTATAAGTTTGATCACAGAGCAGCTACAATTTTACCTGACAGTGGATGAGGTATTAGTGCTGTTCCACGCAGGCTGTCTGCATGAGTATGTTATAGAAAGCATCTGGAGTATAGGCTGCTGCTCTTTCTCAGGATGAGTTTCCGTGATAGCTCATACGACCATCAGCATTGTCCTTTGGCTGTGCTTGGCAGGGCTGGTCAAACAGGAACCCCTAAACTAGCATCCCAAACACCACTACTTCCCTGGAATCTCTCACATTTCGTTTAGGATAGGAGGATCCTCCTTTATATGGAGGCTGAGGTGATCAGAGTACTGCAACACGTCTGTGCACGCTAGAATGACCAAACAAAACCCACATAAATTACAGGCTAGATCAAGATTGGGAAACATCTGTCACCTGCCAAACCGGCCAGAAAGCACACTGTTGTTCAGGGGAAAAGGCCACCCAAGGATCCTGATCCTGGAACGTGAGATCAGAGAAGTCACAAGGAGTCCCTAAAGTCCTGTTCTGCCACCGCCAAGTTTATCATGGACAAAAAAGGGGACTTCTCACGATTTCCCATCCCAGCACTTTGGAGTCTAACCTGCTCCTCTGGACACTCCCACTGTACGGAGATGTGCTCCAGGTTTACACACTGAGTTTCTGTCCTCTGCCAGCCTGCCCATAGCAACAGCATTTGAAGTAATGTGGCTTAGTTTTAAAAACAAAACAAGCATTCTTCAGTATAATGAAATAGCAGATGCAGCGCAAAGATACTTTATACGGGTACTGTCCTTCTCCTGCCCTTTGGGATAAGCATCCCATGGACTGGACATTTGGAAGAGCCTTACACCCAGCTGAGACTTTTAAAGATATTTAAATATCTTTAAATTTCTGAAGCCTGTCTTGTGTGTCATTACTCATACTTCACAAGTATATGCATGCACTCTCACACAGGAATCGGGCTTAGCTGCTGACATTTAAATGGGCTATTTTTCTTCTCCCATAGATACTGTGTTCAGCAGACTTCCCCCAACCCTGCCTGGCAAGGACTTCAAAACAAATCCCCAAACAACAGCGTTAAGCATGGCAACACGAGAAGTTTTGCATCCAAGTAACCACTTCCAGTGCACAACCAGATCTCTCCCGTGGAGCCGGGCTGGCTGGGGAGTGGTGGCAGCCTCGTGACCCCTCTGTGCAATCACATGTGGAACCACAGAGCTCTGCTGTGAAGCGGCTTCGCCTCTGAGGCATGTGAAAGGCTGGCAGAGAAAGCCAGTGACATCATGTCAGCCTGCACGGTCCCCTGTAGGGTTTGCATATTATATATAGATATTGGCCTTTGTTGTTTGGGGTTCCGTATGTGTGTGTATTTGGTTTTCTTTTTAAAGGCACAAGACCCTTCCTTGAAAGGGTGAAGAAGGCAACTCCTAGCTCCTTCTTAACCACAAAGTTGTGGTTAACGCTAGATCCGCTTTTAAATCTCGCATCGCAGAGAAGCACTTATTGGTTATTACCTACCGATTAACAGATTGATACGCAAGAGCACCAGCGAGCAAAGGAAACCGACTTTGTTTAGCTTAGTCACAAACACTACTTACTGTCAGGTTTAATACCCACCAGTGAGGTGTTGAAGTGGACATGGCGCAAACAATGCCTGTTCTGTAGCAGTGTGTAAGGGAAAGACACCTTGAAACAGCTCCTTGCCCTCTGTGTAACCACAAAACCAACTCACACATCATCCAGCCATTTTTTTTTTCCCTGGGATCTGTGACAAGCAGCCTACACCTGTGCTCCTGGCACTCCTCACACCACCTTGCCCCATGGACGTACGGGTGACGTGGCACTCGCAGAACAAACACGGGGCTAAGAAAGGGAACTAAGGAAGTCAGTCTGGTGAAACAGCAGAGCAAACAAAGGAGAGACTTCACCCAGACACGGCAGTGGCTCCCAGCCTGCCTGAGAAACCGGAGGAGGGAGCAATTGTGGAAAAACAGGAAGCACTGCCCTTCACTGAGCAGAAACAGGTCTCGTGCGCACAGGAAACTTCCCCAGTGAAAGTCACCCAGCGTTAGGAAGCGGGCGAGTGGTTTTGCTGAGAGTCAAATCTGGAAATCTCCTGGGAGCTATCTCCCAGCTCCACGCCAGGTCAGAAGCAGCACTCTCTTTCTCGTGTGCAAAGTTAAGGATGTTCTTCCTCTTTCTCTTATATTTTCTCTTCTCTGGATTCTCACATCCTTACAGAAATGAAGGTGGCACTAGCATTTGGTAGCCATCACCTGGCTCTCCTCACCATTAGATCTTTCAGGTCCCCAGCTGTGCTATACTACCGTGCTGGGCCCGGACACAAGAGGCACAAAGTGTGACTTAGCTGTCACTCTGGCTCTGTTTCCTGCCTGGAAGAAATGCGGGACAGAAAACCACAATATTTGCCTGTTCACTGGTGCAACACACACTACTTCCCTCTCTTCCCTCCATGTCTCCCCCCATTACTCACACCACCTTCTAAGCCAACAGATAGTGTGGGACCTCCAGAAGGCTGACTATCATCATCTCCATCACAGAAAAAGACTAAGAAGGTTCAGCCTCTTTTCAGCTATCCTGATCTGACACAGTCGATGTGGCCATGGACTTCAGTTCATCTTCTTTTATCTTTCAGAGAAAAATTTATTGTTCCACTGTTTTCTTCACTTTCTTTACCCAAGATGAGTTTTGTAAAGCACATGTACTTGAACCTAATGCCAAGTAAGTCACACCTACCACATGTATCCCCATTGCTGCCCAAAACAGTGTTGGGTCTTCTGTTACTACCTGCCCGAGGGACCACCCACACAAGGAAATCCAGCAGCCTCATTAAAGCCCCTTGTGACCATGCTCTTTTAAGGGGCAGTGTTTGTGCAGACCTGGTGCTCACACCTTTTGAGGTGTCAGAGCATTCCCAACTCCTCACTCCCCAAAGGAGGGGGCTGCCAAAGGGCAGGGAGCAATGAGATGATGGCACTGTTGGCTCCTGGCTGTCACCGTTCTGAACTTAATGTACGGTTCACTTTCTGCATCAGTGCAAGAGCTGCTTCTCAAGTGCCACAAGGTTTGCCCTGCTGGAGGTGAGGACAGTACTGCTGATTTAGAAGCTGCCTCTGGCTCTCACGTTCAGCCATGCACACAAGCTTCAGTAAGAGTCCCTGGGCACTGAAATTGTAACAGTGGCCTGGCAACCCCATTACTTACCTTCACTAACTCACATGCAGCTGCTAGATACACGAGTTTGTCTGCCTCAAGCCCTTCTAAATTTAGGAGGAAAGCTGTTAGGTTCTTTAGTAGCATAGTTACCACTTCATCCTTCTACAGTAAAACATCAGTTGCTTGTCTGTAACTGCACAGACACTACTTGGCACAACTAACCCTCAGCCACCACCAGAAATTCAGCCTTTTGCATTCCTGAACAAGCTAGCAAAGGAGATCTGCTGTGTTTTCCTGGACAGGAGCAAGCAGGTTCCCAGCTCAGATGCTGACTGGCAGATCTTCAAGTCACACATACTGACAAGAAGGCTCTTCATGCCATCTGATGTGGTTGACCCAGCACTCCCGTATCCTCTTTGTGACCCTAACGAGTTCACACTACTGCAGCTTCAAGACCTTTTCTCCAAGTCATCATCCTCCATGAGGCACTCTGCACTCCACCTGTGATGGTGTCATGTGTTCCTCACAGTCCTATCATGCCTCCTTACATTCCGTATCCATGTTGAGTATCAGCAGGAAGCTGAATCTCACTGGACTTGACAGAGTGCTCCAAGGGTGATGACACCAAGCATCAACTGCACATCAGATGTGAGAAGAGCTGTTTCCCAACTTTCCCTGGACTCCATTCAAAGCAACAGCTGGTTCAGACAAGCTCCTGAGAAAGCTCAGCTTTCTGCCGACCAGAAAATCTCACCATTCTGTACAAGGCATATGCTCTCGGATCGAAAGACAACCTGTTGCTGCTGCAGTCATCCTGACGCTTCCATGTTTTGGATACTTAGGAGAAACACCTCCCCTTCCCATCTCCTGCTGGAAAGATGGCATCCAGTCTCATTGTGGATTTTGATGAGTCAAGAGCCTCTGACCTCCAGACTGCAGGGGGGTAACTTCTTGAAAGCCCTTTGGTGTTTTAGGACACAGTGGCCATGCCGTTTCACAGCATGCATTTCTGACAGCATGTCACACTTGGGCTCTGTCCTCTTCATTACTTCTTTGAGACTTTCAGCTCAAGACCAGGATTCAGTCTTCACTATCATGACCCTCTTGTGAGTGTAATGCCAGTCACCTGCCCCCTCCATGACAAACCCTGCCACGGTTCACAGAGCCCTTTCCTGTCCCTAGCACTTCTGCTATGGATTTGCTAATAAAGTGTTGGCCTACAGAGGAAAGAGGAGCTCACTCCCACATCGGGATGCAAATGGATTCCTGCATCTCCCAAGCTACTTCCTAAACTTTCTGGTCATAACAAGCCTTTGCACCCCAGGTTGTTGCTAGGCAGCAGAAAGACCCAATGATCTGTCCTGGAGCACTGGCCTCCTAAAGCACAGTACCTGTGTTAACAGATGTGCGGCAGGTGCTAACCTTCTGTGTCATAATGCCCTGTTTCCTGGATACCAATACAGCAGCAAGATTAAGAAAAACAAGATCTTTTCTGAAATGAAAAGATGGGTTTTATAAACGAATAAAGGTGGAAAACACATTCCCTCACTCCTCTGCCCTCCTGGGCTGTAGCATCACACTTCAAAGCACTGAGGGTCCCAGAGATCCCACCAGAAGCCACGCTCTAAACACACAGGCCACCAAGAAATACATAGCCGAGCTGCTGCTGCTGGGGATCACGCTCTGTACCCCTGCCAGACTGATGCCTGCCATAGCCGTCACCCATCGCTGACAGCCGCAGGCAGGTCTATGCCAAGCTACGGCACCGCAGGATGCTCTGGGGATGCTGCTAACAGGTTGGTGCCCCCCAGGCAGCGCTCGGCCCTAGGGCTGGATGCCGTGCGGGCGGCAGGTGGTGCCCCGCCACCATCCCCAGAATCTCCAGACCGTGTCCTGCTGCGGAGCTACCCCCGCCCCCGCCGGTCACCGCTCTCCTCGGAGCGGCACCTTCCTCGCCTCCGAAGTTCTCGGTGGGATGGAGATAAAACGCAGACCCTGACCGTCTCCGCTCCCTCGGCGCTGCTCGGGAGGCCGGCCGCGAAGCAGCACTCTCCGGTACGGGCAGGGGGCAGCCCGGCTCCCGCAGGCCGCTCTCCACGGGAGTCCCGCTCCCGCAGCCGGTTCCCAGCCCACATCCATCTCACACCAGCGGCACCGGGAACCCCAGGCCCGGCCACCGCAGGCCCCGGCCTGCCCCCCCCCCACCCCCCCACCCCACGCCGGCCCCGCCGCCACCGGCGCCCCTCACCTGTGCGGGGGTCGAAGGTGACCACGAACACGGCCACGATCTGGTCCTCCTCCGCCTCCGCGCGCGGCGGCCCCACCGCCTCCTCCGGCCCCTCGCCTCCCCACGGAGCCGAGCTCCAGCCGCCGCCGAGCCGCCGCCCGGCACTGCTGCTGCCGCCCGCCTCGGCTGCGGACGGCGGGGCGGACACGGCGGGGCCCTCGGCCGATAACAGCAGCGGCGTCTCGTCTGCGCGCTCCCCCATGGCCACGGCGCAGAGCCGAGCCGAGCCGAACCGCGCCGCATCGGCCGCCGGCTGGGGGCGCTGCCGGGGCGGTGGAGGGGGCGTGGCTTGCCGCCGGGGGCGTGGCTCGTCGCTAATGGCGCGCCGGGCAGGGGGCAGCGTGAGGGGTTGGAGAGCAGCTGGTAGCGCTCGGGCTGGGCTGCAGGGGTCCCTGCGATAGGGCACCCCCTGTTCCTGCTGCACCGCTTCCTGCCCCCTGGCCCAGGCTGGTGTGTTCTGACCCCAGTATGGACCCGCTGCCTTCCTGAGCAGGACCGGTCAGGGGCAGCCCAGTCAAGCCCATCTTACCGAGGAGCTGCAGGAGCTGAGCAGAGCGGCCGGCACCACTGACATTCCCAAACTGCTGCAGTGGAAGCTGCAGGGCACAAACCTGGAAGGGTCATCCAGAGTACACTGGGCTTTTGGGGGCTGCGTGTAAATAAGTATGTGGTATAGAAGGATGTGGAACAGTTGTCAGAGAAACAGGCAGAATCAGCTTGATGTTGGAAGACGAAGAGAGAAGTGTGATCAAGGCATCCACAGGCAGCCAACTTTTGTGTAATTACCATCCTCATTATGTGACCGCCAATGTCATTAAGTGTCATTAGGTTTAAGTCGGTTCCCTAGGACTTTCTGATTAATTGAATCACCCAATTAAGCAGGCCACAATTAAAGGGAAGATATTGTCGTAAAAGCTTTAATTGTCTCTCTTTGTTTCCTGTTGAGCAGCTCTGTGTGTTCGATAGGCCATTAAGAAACTCATCATCCAGTCTCCTCAGCAGTGGGGTTTGGTTTCTTCCTCCCATTTTTTTTTCTGGTAACATTAGGGTCCATTTGCTGTGAGCTCCACTTCAGACAGCTCCAACCCTGAGTGGGCATTCTGTTACACAAAGCCCATGTACAAACTTACTTTGCGGAGCTATAAACTGCAGTAGGTGGCATTTAGCAGATGGAGTCTTTCGTGGAAGGTGACTGGTATAGAAAAAACCCAAACTCTGCACATTATTTGTTACTGTATAAAGAAAAGCCGGATTCTGCAAATACTTGGCCACATGCTTCACTTTACCCATACAGACAGTGCCAAGCTTCATTCTGATGAATATTTTCTTTGCACGTCAGTGATGCTAAAGCGACAGCTCGTTTCTCTCCTCTCCATCCCCACAGTGGAGCTGGCACGAACGTCAGTCTGTCCCCCAGAGATCCAGGCAGGGGAAACAAATCTGGAATAAGAATTCCTCCACCACACACACGGGCTATTTGTGGTGCACCCAGGCAGGAGGAGGGGATGCGGTGAGGAGAGCAGCCTGCCATGGGGAGCAGAGGCTGCCAGCGCCGGCTATTCTGCGGTATGTGAACTGTCATCACCCCCCCAAGCTCTCGGCTTCTGGTAACAAGAGACCTGGTGGCACCAGAGCTATTTACACTGCTTTGGCCTGCACTCTGAGCATGCTGAGGGCATGCTGGACACATACAAAAAACAAAGGCCACATTTTCTACTTTGTTATTTCTCCAAATACGAAAAGAGGTAGGACAGGAGAGGATGTGACCCTTTCAGGGGAAAAACTCACCCTCAAAAGAAAATGAACACGTGTTCCCTCCTGAGGGCTAAGAAAATTGACCCAGATCTTTAGGTAGTCCTCCTGAAAAGAAACAGAAATGGGGCCTTGAGTGACCTGGTCTAGTGTGAGGTGTCCCTGCCCATGGCAGTGGGTTGGAACTGGATGATCTTAAGGTCCTTTCCAACCCAAACCATGGTTCTACAATTCTATGATAAAATGTGGTGACTTTTAGTTAGAAGATGCAAGATGAACAAGTGGGGCCTTCTTGGCAGCAAGTGCAGCAAGTCCACCTTTTCTCCTTTACATATCACATTCCTCCTTAGAAAATGGACACGGGGGGGGGGGGGGGAATAAATCAAAAAATATTTCAGATGGGATTAAAGCTTTGGTCAGAAGGGGTTTCATTGCGGGGTTATTCATCAAAATGCAGATGCAGCGACTTGAAAGCATTATTTCTTCAGATTTAAAATGAAATATTCCTATTCAAGGCTCCAAGTATTGAACATCTCATTAATACAGTCAGATCACAGCAGAACTAAAGTGGTCCTGTCCCATGATCTCAGCTACTCAGATGCTGCAGACAGCTTTTCACAGAGAAAGCAGCCAGCACCAGCACTGCAAGGCTTTTGGATCAGGGAAAGGAGTCTGCATAACAGCAACAGGCTCTGTGTCTGGAAGAAACACTACATCCTCTAGGACAGATGCAAGCAGTAAAAAGCACTACTGAGCTCCTGGCATGTTCCCCTGACACTGCTTGGGTGTCTTGTACCAAATGAATTGTCCATCACAGTCTGAACAGGCAACTTCAGAGACCTGTGTGGCCAGACATTTAATTCAAAGACCAGGTTAGGAGGACTGCATGACCTCAGATCAACATGGCCCTTTATTGTCCCATGGGAATGCCCCCTGATCACAGGCTACTTAGCCCAAATTAGCCTCTCCATGCAGGCTGCAGTGCTTGTCTAAACATGCATCTAAATTGCAGGAAGTGAAATTCAGACTTAAGGAAGCACAGGACCCTGTTATCATTAGAGTAATCACTCATACAAGTAAAGCCCACAAAGACTACATCTCTGATGGGATTATCATGGAGCAGACTGGCTGTCAGCAAACATCACCTCCCTGCAGGCCCTGGAAAGCTGGAGGAGGGAAGAGCGTGCAGAAGCAAGATGAGTCAGAGGGAGCCCTGCCTCCCTGCAGAGCTGGTTGCAAGCACATAAAACCCACATCCACAGCAGAACCCCTCGGCCACCAGGCAACTGTGCTCAGGTGCTGTCAGTTTCCCATTAGCAATGGTCCAGCTGTGTGGGGTGGTTATATATGTGCCTGGCCAGGAGAAGAGTTGTCTGTAGGGTATCTGGTAGTTACCTTGGGGCACCCTCTGCTTTTACAGCTGTATGTGGCATGGGTTTTTTTTCTGGTTGTGAAATTTGGAGGAGAATAGGATGAGGGCTGGCGTGTGTTGTCCACATTTAGCATGATGGAAGCTCTGTTTCTATGTGTGATGAGAGTAGTGGATAAGGTATTGGTAGATGGAGAAGTTTTCCTGTGGGTTTACTGGGAAAGGCACTGACTTCTGAGCTGTGCCTGACTTGTGCCAGTAAGACACACAGAAGATCTGTTACATGAGCAGTAGCTGAATGGATTTATACTTGATAATTTTGGGGTACTTTCCCTAATCAATGCCATCAAACAACGTCAACAAGTGATCAAGGCTTCTGTGTATGTGGGATTGGGTGGGGGGTCCATGTGACGAGTAGAGCTAATGTCTTGATAAGGCAAGGAAGAGGATAAGTTATTCTGCCTGTGTAAGTAATGTTCTCTTCCTTTCTCTCTCTCTCTGTCCTTCTCCCTCTAACAAGGCAGGCCAGTATCATACCAGCTCTGTTCTGTTTCATATGGTGAGATGGATGACTGGGACAACAGTGACGAATTCATTCAGCGTCTGGACTTTTCCAGCTGTGGTGAAGAGAGTGAAGACAGAAGTATAAATGAGGAGGACAGCCTGAGCTCCAGCCCCTCCAGGAGCTGCGAGCTCCTGAAGTGTCAAGGGAGCAGCCCTCTGCCAGCAACCCCTCCGAAGAAGCTTAGTGACATCTTCCTGAACAGGACAAAAGCCTGGATGAGTCCTACCGTGGTGCATTCCCCAGTCGCGTGCAAGAGGCTGGGTGATGCTGAGACACCACTGCACATCACCTGGAAAAAGCTGCAGCTCTGTGACACCCCGCACACTCCCAAGGTAAGGGCATGTATTCTCTCTGTGTCTGAGTTGGCAAGATCTCCAGCATTGTTGTTGCATTGCTGCATAGGTGGTGAGGAGATCTGTTGCTTCTCTTTGCTCTTAGAAACCTGGACCATGAGCTCCTTAGCCATCAAAGGGTTATATTGTAGGTGTGAATAGACACCTGTGTGTAGGAGCGGAGTCTTGAATCTTTCCAAGCTGCTGCTAAAGCTTATTAGTTAGCATCAGGTAATTCTGAGCTAAAAAAAACCACAAAACTCAGGCAACCAAGTGCCTTGGTTGCCCATGCGCCCCTTGCGTTCTATTTAGGGCAGTGGACATCTATGTAGCAATGTTCTCCCAGAGGGTAAGTGCATCTCCCTCTCCTTTCAAGGAGCTCATCATTCTAAGGGGAGCTTGGAGACGGGCACCTTTCCCGACTGCTCTGTTCAGTACGTTTTTTCAATGCAAGTGGGTTTTCTCTTGAAAGAGAAATCTGGGAATGGTGTGGTGGCTGGGGTATACTTTGGCAAGTCTTGATTGCTTCCAATGAGGTTGCTGTCCACTGATGCTCATTCTCTTTTTCTGTGGAGCTGAGCTGCTCAGTGAATTTGGGGAAAGCGAGACTTCCCCAGGTTAGCAAATCCCCTGTGGGATTTGGGGTAACAAATCAGTGTGTGCTTGTGGAGGAAGGTTACCTGTCTTCCTTTTGTCACTGTCCTAAAATGTAATTTATCTATTGAGTTTCTTGGAAGAATACTCCCAGCACCTGTTTGCTGTGAAATTTCTTGTATGGAATATAATGTATCTGCCTTGTCTTCTGTAAGCACAAGTGGAGGCTTGCCACCAGCTCCTCTGTTCCTAGATAGCTTCTGTTTTATGCATGGGCTTTTAGCATTCAGAGACTTACAACAAAAGTAGCTCTTTCAGTCCTCTCTCCTGCTCTATATTCCTGCTCTACTGATAGCCTAGTTGCTCCTTTGCTTAAGTGGTAACAGAAGATCAGTCCTTTTAGTACTTCTGCCCTCCAGAAAGCTGATTGTGTAGGGAGAAGGATGATCCTGTGCCCACATTTGACCTTTTCTGTTGCCATGTTTACTGAGGAATGGCCTGCCACTCCCTAGGGGAAAGTGGCTCTAAATTGTGTCACTCCAAGAATTTTCTGCAATGACCATTTATATGAAAACTCCCTGAATCTCACCTGAACATAGGTGAGAGGTTTCAAATCTCTTCCAGACCAGATAATCTACTGGTAGTGGAGGGTGCTTTCAGTGTGTGCTTTTGTGTAGCTGAAATGTTGGCTGGATGCTTCAAGACTTGTGGCTTGTCACCTTGTAGCCCATGAGCAGCAATTGCACTAAACCAACAATTTCTTCTCCTTTGCTGTCTTATGGGATAAAGGTCTTTGTTTCCAAGTATGTTGCAAAAGGTGGGCTCTAAAGAGCCTAAATCTGCTTATAAACAAGGCTGGGAGCATTGATCTCAGAACACTTGAAAGCAAGAGTAAGGGTAAGAGCAGAGTCGCATCCAGCTGCAGACAGATGAGCACTGGGGCCCCAGCTAGGATGCGTGTGTCTATGTGATACATTATGATTGCAGACTTACCCAATCCTGGAACAGATTGCTAGAGCTAGTTGCTTACACTATATGGCAGCAGCTACTCTCAGATGATGATACTGGAGGCAAGTCTGTTTGATTACAAAATAGAGCCCTAGTAGAGCAGATGGGAATTGCATGCACATAACAGCAGGCTACAATGGTATTTTAGGTCCCTTTCTTGCATTTACACTAGAACATAGCTGCAGTTCTACAGAGCTTCTAAGCTGCTGGGTAAATTGGGCTTGGACATCTACTGCTTTTGATATGTTCATATGCAGAGCTTTTCCATCCAAGAGCAAGGAGATGCAAACCAGAGCATGAGAAAGTGATCAATAAACACTTCCAGATTCATGGTAAACAAGTAGCTGAAATTCCAAGTGTGGTATAGAAACAGAGTGATGTCCCAGAAGTAGCTATATCCATGAGTGCAGCATCAACTAGGTGGATGCAGGATACTACATGCAGCTTTTAAAGGATTTTATCCTCAAAAGCTTTTAATAAGAGACGGGAGAAACTCTAGATATGATCCTGGAGCGATGCTTCTGGTCACAAGAGTAAGACCACTGTTGGATCAAAAGCATAGAGAAGTATCTTGATCTTCATGACAGGTAGAGTTCTGGATTCTTGAAGGACTTTTAACTAGGGGTGGGATATATTAAAACCGCCTTTAGACCTAACACCACTCTGCTGAAGTCAAAAAACAAACTTATATTTCAAAAGGTTGAGGGTTACCCAAGGGGTAAAATCACAGCAAGTGTAGATTCTTCTGTCTTCAGATCAAGATAGGGTGGTTCTCTGAAGTTATGCATTAATCAGCTCAAGGCTTTGGACTGGTAGGTGAAACCCAAAGTTCTTCTGTGGGAAGCTGAACTATAGAGGATCCAGAGGTTCCTTCTGAACTTAGCTTTCTGAAACTTTGTTTTCTTCCTGACAAGAACTGTTTTCTGGTCACTTTGCCAGTAGCCATATAAAAATACTTTTACCAACTTCCCCTATGCTAATGCTGCCTATTGCTGGGGAATCAAAAGGAAACTTGTTCTATCTCATCTTCTGACAAACCTGTCCTGACCAAACTGATGCAACAGTCCCTGCTTGGCAGAACTGAGTCTTCCATGTTAATACAACATATGATGTAATTTCTGTGACTCTGTAGGTGGGAAAGATGAGCAGCTGGCTCCTCTTTAGGACTGTGCTTGCCAAAATGGCTCTGCAGGCCTCACCCAAGTGAGCAGAGAATAGAGTCTGAAAGCGCTTAGCAAGCAATGTAATACTCTGTAGAAGGAGAAGAAAACTGTCAGGACTAAATCGGGGATGCAGGGATTTAATGATTCAGCTGTTCTGAGGAAGGGAGCAGAGTTCTCCTTGATTTGCAGGAGAGCAAAGACTTTATTCTGATACTGCAGCAACAAAAGCAATGCTTGGCTATCTTCCCCCCCCCTTTTTTCCCCCCTCAATACAGAGCCTGTTATCGAAGACAGCTTTTCCTTCATCTGGGACAAAGGTCCCACACAAAGGCTTCCGACATCTGAGATTTACTCCTGGTGCTGAACTGGATGACTCTACCCAAGCACCTCTTGTCAACATTAACCCCTTTACACCAGAGTCGTATCGACAAATGCTCTTTCTTCCTAATGCCAAGCAGAAGACCAGAGGAGAGCTGTAAGTGAACTACCCTTAAATAACAGGCTGGAAGGAGGCTGTGAGTAGTAATGATGGAGATGGTCTAGTACCTGGACTTGTTTGCTAACAATGAATCATTCACTTCTGTAGTATTCATTGGTGCAGAGCAAACATTATCAGACACACGAAGGTATTAGGAATATAAATAAAGTAAGTTGTTTCCTTTTGTTCAGAAATGTGAGGCACCAACAGCTAACCTCAATGCTATGGCTGTAGGGGAAAATTGTACCTCTCTTTCTTGGCCATGGGTGGAGAGGAACTTGATTCAGTTAGGATTATACCCACAGCTTGGAAGAAATTAGATGCATGTTTGCATGAAATATAGCTTTTAAGATGGGTGCAGGCTATTGCTGACCTGCAGAAGCTCCAGATCTCATCCAGGTTAACCAAGACACAAACACAGTCAAATACCTGTGCACTACAACTCCTGGCCCTGACTGTAACAGATGCACAGCTAGGATTCCCCTTTGAAATCACAGTGGAGCAGTTCTCTTCTTCACTAGGAGCTTGTTGTACAAGGTCATTGTCCAGTGCAGCTTCACCAGTAATAAGGTGGCCAGGAGAATGATGCCCTGAACAATCAATCAGTCCTGTGAGCAGTACTGAAGTTGATATGTGGAGGCTTTCTAACGGAAACAGAAGGCTTCCTAGCCTGGGACTACAGTCTTTAAGGCCTCAACTAGAAAGTGGTTGTATATTAACACTCTACAAAACACACAAGGTTTGGAGGTTCTCTTGAAAAATGTTTTCATTTCAAATCTCAGTTGGATTGCTGCCTTGAAATGATAAATCCAGATTTTCCTAAACTTCTGTTATAGGAGGGATCCTGATCCAAGAAGTAAAACAAAACGGGAGCTACCTACACTGGTGAGTGTCTGTATATTTCACCCCCACAGATGGAGTAAGATGCTTGTAAAGATTTGGTGCTTGATGAAATCTATTCTGCTTTTGGAGTATAAATCACGGTGGCAGATCTGACACTTTGACAAGTAAGCCTAAAAACTCATTGATTTTTGGTCAGGAGGTCTTTCTAGGAAATAGAATGTAATTTAGGTTCCTTAGGGAGAACTGTACTGCTGTATTATTGAGTTGGTGTAAATAGTGACTGTACCTTTGTGGTTTGAAAAAGCAGGTTTATTGCTGTTTGTATGAATTGGTGTACTGAGCATCTTTGGATACTTCTATATTGCAAATAATATATGGATCTGCACTGCAAAAACACAAGTGGTGAGCTGAACAGCTCTGGTGTGGGCAAGTACTGAAGGCAGAGTTTCAATTGCAGTAGTTACAATGGCAAACTTCTGAAGCAAGGCAGCAAGTTCTGTACTTCAGTAGGAAAATGTCCAGCTGCAGGGTGTCTGTGCATCTTGGGGCCCAAGGGAAGGTCCCTTCACAGATTATGTAGCTACAGGACAGCAAATGCTGTCTTGCAATTCAAACCTAAGTTCTCTTGCTGTTCTTGATGTCTGTGCTTTCCTGGCAAGTCTCAGTGGTAGGGTGTGCTGACCTGGCTGCATGGGGCAGGGTGTAAGGTATCATGTACCCCCACTTGCACTGGCAGAGATGGGCAGCTGGTGTGGGAAACCGTATCTTGCAGCCTTCTTCCTTATTCCCAATTTATCTGGGGGAAGGTACTCATCCAGCTGGTTTATGGAAAGCAAGCCAAGCCTGAATTAAATATCTGACTTCAGATGAGGAAAGAATCTCAATTTTCCTGAGCAGCTCCTTGAAGGAAGTCTCTTGTCTTGTGAAAGTAAGTAGAATTGTTCATTGTAATTGTGAAATACTTAGGCTTACTAAAGAATAATGGTACCCTCTGGCCGACGAGACTGGTATTGCAGAAAAACTTATCTGCATGGAAAAAATACAGCAGCAGACTAAATATTCTACTAGGTAATACCCGGGGCTACCACAATTTATATCCCCCCCCCGGAAGAAAGCCTCAAATGACTTACTGAAATATTCTGATGAAGTGCTGATTAGAATGAATATGTAATATAGACACATAATTGTGTACTAGTAAGTATCTTTATTCCCTGAGCTTTTTAAGATACTATAAAATATAGCTGCCTTATGAAATACAACCTGCTGTGAAGGGTTGCTGGTTTGTACGAGCCACATCTTGCTGGCTGTGGGGACCAACTCTTTACTCCCACTTTTAAGGTCATATATACCATATACTACAGCAATCACAGAAGGGGTTTCTGTGGAAACCAGTGTGCAGAAACTAAGAGATGCAGGAGGATGAAGAGAAGTTACTTAGTTCACTCTCTCATTGTTCACTTCATGCTTCACTGCTTATCTCTTCTTTACTTATCTCCCCTTCAGTTATTTTCCTGTCGGTTGGCATCATGCTACAAGCAGTACCAGCAGCTCCTATTTCCCTAATGACCCTTAGTGTAGCAATAATGATGTTCCAGCTGTTCTGCAGGCTTTCAGCCTTTTGTGGAGAAGTGGCTCCTGGTGAGAAATTGTTGGGAATACAAACAGATACACTGAGATCTGCTAAACTGCTATTAGTCAACAGCTGGTACTTCGAACATGATGAGAGCCTGAAATCGTGCAGAACGTCCTTGCTGCAGGCTGCCTTAGATGCCAGAGTAAAGCAGTTCTTGCATAGCTGTGGTTGCATTAAGCCAACACAATGAGCTTCTCTTCTGAGCTCAAAGTAGGCAATAGCACTTGTTTAAAGAAGTTCAGTATAGGAGTCTAATTCAGAGGTACTGGATGTCCATCTAGCAAGGCTGGTAATGGGTTGTCTTGAGCCTGCAGTAGCTGGGCAGAAGACAAATATTTTGTTGGTGCCTGCTGTTCATCCCTGACTCTGTTAGCCGCAGGTCTAGAAAATGGGCAGGGTGGCAAAGAGAAAAGGCGTGTGTGATGGTCATAACTCAAGGAGGCTTAGGCACATACAATGAGCTGACCACCTTTGTCAGGTGGTCAGGAAAAAAGCACAACATGCTTAAGTGAAAGGGAGCATTTCAAGAAGGAACTTTCACAATGGGAAAGGGAGCAACATGGGTGCTTTGTGACAACAAGCGCACACCAGCTCTAAAAACATGATGGGTGTTAATATCTAAATATCTAAACTCATACTTGCCTTGTTTTTGTGACCTTGTAGAGATACCCTCTGAAAGAGAGCAACATGGTTTCCCGTTACAAGAAGGAGTTCCTGGAGCTAGAAAGAATTGGTGTGGGGGAATTTGGCTCTGTCTACAAGTGCATCAAACGCCTTGATGGATGTGTTTATGCCATCAAACGCTCCAAAAGGCCTCTGGCAGGATCCTCTGATGAGTGAGTGTGCTAGCTAGAAACTGCCAGATGAAATGATGGGCATGTTCTTGGGAGGTGTGATGGGAGGGAGTGTGGATGTAAAGGTATCTGAGGGGTGGCATAAGCAAAAACTGGCTGCTATTGCATTGCCAAGAAATAGCAGGGAGAATGGGGGAAGTTACCACTTTAGGACTATCAGATATAAATGCCTGAGAAAGGGAAGAAGCCACATACATTGCAAAGAGAGATGACAGCTTACCTGAACTCCTCATGTCCATGCAGCTGGTATCTTTAAAGTAACTGTCAGACAGCTGATTTGTGGTATGTCCCTGCCCTGCTGTGCAGCCAGCACTGCTTACATTGACCAGCTAATGTTGTCCTGCGTGCTAAAGCAAAGCTTTTGAAGCTGCCTTTACCTCTTTAACAAGACTTGCTCAGTGATTTGTGTTTTTGACAGCTGCTCAGTACATTTGAGCATGGCTAAGTTTTGCTTCAGCAGCTGTGAGAGCCAGACAGTCTGCCAAAACCGAACAGAAAGTTCTAAACACCTCTACTTTCCCTTTCCCAAGCCAGGCTGCAAACCAGGCTTCCCCTTCTCGTCCCAAGCAGTCACACCCTGTCACACTGCTTTCCCTGTGCATGCTTCTCCAGGCACGTGGCACTGCGCGAGGTTTATGCTCATGCTGTCCTTGGACACCACCCCCATGTTGTACGCTACTACTCGGCATGGGCAGAGGATGACCACATGATCATCCAAAATGAGTACTGTGATGGTAAGAGCTGTGGTGTTGTTAAAGCCTGAGGTCTTGGGATGGGTGCAGGTACCTGCTTTTGTACTTGAATATGGAACATTTTGGTTTACAATTAGGCCAGCTGCATTGGGGCTACAGTGCCATGGAGAATCCAGTAAGGGTTCATAATATTTAGACAAACCTCTGAATGGTGCTAATGCCTTACAAGTAGTGAATACCCTGTAATTTGTGGGAATTTAAGACCTGTTCGTCTGTATTGGCTGGCCTGGGAGAAGTATTCCTCATGCTGATGCTTAGAGCTGTGTCTGGGACCGCTCAGGTAAAAGCTGATCTGAGTGACTCGAGCAGGTAAGCTAAGTGCATGTATCTTGGAAACAAACCCTTCTTAATGGAGGAGAATAATGATCTGAAGAATGACTAGTGCTCAACAGCTGCAAAGGAACTGAGCTAAATAATGAGGTAAACTATAAGTGGGGTGCTGCAGGCAGGGTGGTACACTTGTACTTGAGTTTGCCCTTGGCAAACTCCCAAACACTGGGAGACGTTGTAAAAGACACCTCTGCTACCAGAGGAACTGAAGGCAAATATGTAGCTCTCATCTTTCAACTGCTTCTGCAGTCCTGGGACTCAGTGATGAGTGGTGATATCTGTTTGGAGTAATGACATCAAATCTGGTGGAGGTAACCATCAAATTAGTTATCATTGCTGCAGCACTGATGCATTTCTTGTGTTGTAGAGGATGAAAACCAGAGACCAAAGGAAAGGTGATGAAATGCAAGTTGATGAGGAAGAAGGGTTACGGCACTGGCTAGTCCTGAAATAGCCAGAGTGCCTTGACGGAGACCCACAAAGCTCTTTTGTGTGCCAGATGTTACATTCCTCAATCAAATCTGCCAGCGGGAGCTTAACTTCCTTGCTCCACCATTCACATACCTGTTTTTTTTTTGCCTGTTAGCATGGGAAAAGTAACTTTTACACTTTTGGCATGCAGCAGCATCACTATCAGGTCAGCCTTTCTGGTGCTGTAGTTAGAACTGCAGTTGCTCAGTCTTTGGCTAGCAGAAAGGCTGAAGCCAAATGGTGATATCCTAGTTTGATCACTAGAGCGTATGTAACTGGTCTGGCCAGGGTTTGTCACTAGGAAGCCTGCACTTTCTCTGGGCAACAGTTTCTACTAAGCTGTTTTGAACATGCTGCTCCATAAAATCTTTGTCAGGTCTGACTGACCATTTTTCACCTAGGTGGGAGTCTCCAGGATGTGCTGCTGGAAAATGCAAAGCTTGGCCACTATTTCTCAGAAACAGAGCTGAAAGAAATATTGTTACAAGTCTCCATGGGGCTAAAATACATCCACAACTCTGGCCTTGTGCACCTGGATATCAAACCCAGTAAGTATAGCACTCCCCTTCTTTGTGGAGGGGTCTCCAAGTGATGCTCCAGGGACAGCACCTGTAACAGGTCCTTCTGGCTGGACCTATTACAATGCCTCTAAGGAAAGAGGACTTTGCCTTACAAGGTGAATGTCTTGTGTTTTTTTTTTTTGGTTTGGTGTTTGATCTTGTCATTATTGCTGATCTGAGACTGAGACTTTGCTGACACTTGGCAGCATTTTACTTCTGTCTCACCATCTTCGTAATCCTAGCTCATGGGAATCGCTTTGATACTGGTGGAGCGAGTAGGGCTGCTAATGACGATGATGATCCTTATTTGCAGTTGTCTAGTTCCACGACACTTGACCTTTGCATGTGAGAGCTGATGAGTGAATATTCATTGTACCTACTGTGAGAGATTAAGTTCCTGCAAAAAAAAATAGTACAAGCTTTTCTCTCTGCAGCTGAGGATGGGTACCCCCAGGGCACTACTCTCCCCAGTGTCACATAGTTATATTCTTACAGGGGAGCTCACTTTTCCTGATGAAAGTGCTTCCGTCCTGGGGTGGGGGCAGAGGGGAGGGGTGGGAAAGTTGGTAACACTGGGATATTTTATGCATAAGATACAGCTGTCTTTTGCCAGCTATATTGCTGAGTATGTGAGCTGGGCAGAAAGCAGACTAACAGGTGGGAAGCATGTATGTAGTTTCTCTGGCTGCAAAGCTTAACTAGCTTAACTGTGATTTCTTACAAAGCTGTCAGGCTGCTGCAGTGTGGCTGCTGCTATCACGCAACTGCTGAACTTCACTGTCTTGCAGGTAATATCTTCATCTGTCACAAGCCGGCAGTTTTGAGCCCAGCTGGGCAGGATGAGAGCGACAGCGAAGATGAATTCTCTTCTAGTGTGGTGTATAAGATTGGTAGGTTTAAGCCCACTTTACAACCGGCTTAAGATTAGGGCTACTCACCACTGCTTGATATTGCTTTGTCCTGCTGGCTGAAGAGACTTGCATAATAAACTGTGAACACAGTCCTGAATGCTTTTGCTACTTACCAGAATTAATTCCTTTAAAGAGACAAGTCCTAGAAAACTCATGTGCTTGTTTCCAAGCCCAGATTCCTGAGTAGGTGCAAGCTTGCTCTCTTACACAATATTTCCCAATTGATCTGCTGATGCCTATGAAATATAAGCTTTTATTGACGGACACCTACAGTTTGCTACATTGGTTGCTTGTTCTTTCTCAGGTGACCTTGGTCATGTGACATCAGTAACAAACCCCCAGGTGGAGGAAGGAGACAGACGGTTTTTGGCTAATGAGATTTTGCAAGAGGTACTGCTGCTGGCAGGGTGGTGAGAAGTGGGCAGAGACCAATTACAGTAAAATCATTACTCTGACATATTCCTTGCCTTATTTCCTCTTTTGTCCGGTCTGGCTGTGAAATTGGCAAAACTAACACTTTAAGAACAGTACAGGCATAGGGCTTGTCAAGAATATTTAACATACCTTGTAAGTAACTTTATCACTAAATTACTACAACTATTGAATGGGACAAAGCCTTTTATCAGTTTGGAGACACTTCATATACACACCCAGATGAGACTGAACTACTGGATGTGATTACTGAAGATTAAACGGGGGAAGTTTAGATTGGATATAAGGAAGAAATTCTTTACTGTAAGGGTGGTGAGGCACTGGAATGGGTTGCCCAGGGAGGTTGTGAATGCTCCATCCCTGGCAGTGTTCAAGGCCAGGTTGGACAGAGCCTTGGGTGCCACGGTTTAGTGTGAGGTGTCCCTGCCTATGGCAGGGGGTTTGGAACTAGATGATCTTAAGGTCCTTTCCAACCCTAAGTATTCTATGATTCTATAATATATGATCCCAGGTAGATGCCTTGTACAACAAGCACTGATCAGATAGTGTGGAGAGGTGGGAGGCACAACACACCTCTTACATTGGCTGTGGTTTTGCCACTGTGGTCAGTGAACAAGAAGGGAATCAAAAGGTAACAACCAGCCTGGATGTGTTCATCAGCTCAGGTGTTTAAGTGACAGGATCTTTTTGTGCTGCAAACAGATGAGGAACCATTAGGTCCATACATCACATACGTTCTTTAGTGTGAGTTGGGCATGGCTACCGTATTCCCTTGTGGTGTAGGCTGGAGGCACGCATTTGTTAGGCCATCCTCTGGATTTGTTGGGATGATCCTAATGTGGGCTACAAGCTCCTCATGACTGGGTGAAAGCCAATTTGCTGTTAGTTACCAATGTTATCTGCTATCAGTGTTTTTATCCTAAAAAGAAGAAAACTAACTGGGATGGTGAAGGCAGTGTTGTATGTATATTTGTTTGGCTGTTTCTATTTGAGTTTGTACCCCAACCCACCTTTGTTCAGTGCATCAGGATGTTCCCTTTCCATATCGGTTTTTTCTCTTTGCAGCAATACTGCTGTTTGCCGAAGGCAGACATCTTTGCCTTGGCACTCACAGTAGCACTAGCAGCTGGCACAGCACCACTGCCTCACAACGGGGCCATGTGGCACCATATCCGCAAAGGCAATATCCCACCGATCCCCCAGAAGCTTCCTCAACACTTTCTGGAACTACTCAAGGTGAAGAAATAGTCTTGACAGGGTGGAGGCTTTTCCAGTTGGCATGTGACTAGAGGGAGTGTTAAACCCTGAATTCCTCTGCCTTCCAGCTCATGATCCATCCCGACCCAGTGGAAAGACCTTCTGCCATGGCTCTTACTAAACATCCAGTTCTCCGTCCTTCACGTGGAAAAGCAGTGCAGCTCCAGAAGCAGCTAAACGTGGAGAAGTGCAAGACTGCCATGCTGGAAAGGTAAGGCTGGCTTCAGCATGAAGGCAAGAAGACATGGGCGTGACAAATGCTGGTCACCAGTAGTGTTGGGAGACCAAAAGTGCAGAAAGACCCAGTCAGCTCCTTTGCCTGGAGCTGGGAGGGTGATGCGAGGACCTGTAGTGCCCAAGCAGCTGTGGCTCACTTCTCACTTGGAGGAGTTGGCTAAATTAGAGCAGTGAACTTGGATGCTTATGGCAAACTGGTGATGGAAATTACTGATACAATATACAGCCAATGGGCAATAAGAGGAATCTACACTGCACTGAGACACTGGTCTAGCACAGCAGGAAGAGAAGTTCCAGGTGGTGGCAATAATCCTCTTTCCCCTTGCTCCCTCTCACTGCTCTTGGCAGTAACATTTTGAGGTACTGGGATTTAGGATCTGCCCCATGACCCCTCTTAGCACAACAGTCAGCTGGGGAATAGGTTTTCCATGTAGACAGGACAGAATATGCTCTGGAAGCCAGGCATTAGGGAGAAAAGGCAATAGAAAAGAAGCATGTGCTTTTAGGTATTTGTGCTGCATGAGATGACTCTGATCAAAGTTCCACCATTCACAAATCTGAAAAAAACGGAGTGAGGGACCCTTCACAGTGATGCCAGTGTGTTGCTAACCTGATGCGTAACTTTCTTTTGTTAAACCTTCAAAGCTGATCTGTTCTGAAGTAGATTAGGTATTTACAGAGTTTCTTCATCTCGCCCTTTGGGGTGGAAAGTCGCCCTTCTCCAGCAATGCTGGAGTACTGCAGTAACCCCCTTGAGTAAGATTGTTCATAGCTTTCTTCTGCAGCTGATGGGGATTTTCTTCCTCTCCTCTCCCGTCTCCCCCCCCCCCCCCTGCAGGGAACTTAAAGCAGCCCGCCTTGCCCAGACCCTCATGAAGGACCAGCCCTTAGGAAGTGTCAAGTTGCAGCAGTCTGAAACCTCTCCTAAGCACAACAAGCGCCTGGTGGGAGGGAAGAGCTGTCGCTCATTTAGCTTTACTTTGGGTTACTGAACTTGTGTTGTCCAAAAAGCTCTGAATGGCTCTGTGAAAGCAGAGGGTATGCACAGACCAATGCCCCATATTAGCTCTCCCTGTTGTGGTTTTCGGTTCCCTCATTAGTTACCATGAAACATTGGCTGAGGGAAGAATGACTAGTTTACAAGTGTCAGATCATGAGATAAATTATTGTCCTCT
This sequence comes from Pezoporus wallicus, assembly GCF_028554395.1. Lineage (NCBI taxonomy): Eukaryota > Metazoa > Chordata > Aves > Psittaciformes > Psittacidae > Pezoporus > Pezoporus wallicus. Next base: position 8,265,133 of record NW_026642179.1, on the reverse strand, counting down.
CTATCTTACCTAATTTCTTGTGTAATTGGTCTTCTTCTAGACTAAGAATACCTTTGCTGTACAAGGAAAAGGATGGCATTTCCTCTACTCATTTCCCTCTTTAGTTGGGGCCTGTTACTTATGTTTTTTGTAGTCTTAATGCCTGGCCACCTGTGTATCTTTAGAGGGGAGATAGTGGCTGTACATGAAGACAGCATCCACACTGGGTCCTCCTAGGAGTGAGGAGCTAGAGACTATGATAGACAGTTCTAACTACACATCAGGAGACAGACTGGTTACTGGCAATTGGAGAGGCATTTCACTAGGGAGGACAAGAAGGAAACACTTTTGAGTTAAGGAGCCTTACTTGTGGAAGTTGATGGAAAACTTTCCCTCCCTCAGCTTCCAGCAATAAGCACAAAATCCTCTAACTGGTTAAACTCTTGCAGACTAGCCCTTGATGCTTGACTTGTTTTATGCCTGTCAGCAAGGACTCCTTGCCTGAAGTGGGGTAAATTACTGTGGTGTGCTGGTAGATGGGTCTCTACCTATTTCCCTTCCGTATCTTGCATAGGGTGAAACTACCTGCCTGCGGCCTTCTAGGAAATCAGAAAATTTGTGGGTTTTTCTTTTTTAATTGCCCATGTAAAATGTGCGTGCGCTAAATCTCACCCCCCTGCTAAATGTAACTTCCTCAGTCCTTGCTGGCCGCATGTCTACCTGTGGCAGTCGGACACGAATGCTGTGCTGGTACCACGGAGAAGCTAAAGTTGGTAACTCAGTTATTTTCGGGTTTTACTTAAGTTAGTTTTCAAACGTCGCTTTTAGAATGTGTTAGACCCTACCCTTTAAGAAGGGAAACGTGCAAATAAAGATTTTAATTCTTTTTACCTACGACACCATGCCTCCCTTGCTCTTTCTCTCCTTGCGCCTCCCTCCGCGCCCCAGGCTCTCTCGGTCACACGCAGCCCGCCCCTTTCCCACACGCGGTGCTCAGCACTTTCTCGCCCCCCGGGCCTCTGTCCCCGCGGCCCTCCGCAGACCCGCCGGCGGGGTCTGAGGGCCGCGTTTCCTGCCGGACCCTCTTTGGAGAGGACCCGTGGTTTCCCGTTCCGTTTCCGTTCCTCGGCGAGGCTGCGGCGGGAGAGGTGCAGAGGGCGGGGGGTCGGGCGGGAGCGGGCGGCCGGCCGGACGGGACCGGGCGCACTCCGCCGCTGCTTTAGCCCTGCTTTTCCCTCCTCAGGCACGGCGGCATGTTGCGAAGACCAGCGTGGCAGGTAGGGCCGTGCGGGGCGGCTTAATGGGTCCGTAAGGGCTGGGCTGCGGCCCCGGCGGGAGCTTGGCCCTGGATTTACGTCCCCGGGATGCCCGCAACGCAGCCGGGTCGCTCGGGGCGGGGGAACGGCGGACCGCCTTGGGGCAGGGTGATGGTGGCGGCGGCGCGAAGCAGCCCCAGCTCTTTCTCCCGCCGCGGGGCTTGTAATAACCCTTTCTCCGGGCACGGGAAACCCGGGACCCCGAACCCGCGCCCCGCGGCAGGGAGGCCGCTCGCCTCAGCACTGCGAGCCGCCCGGCCTGGAGGAGCGCTCCGCTCTGGGGCGGGGCCTCGGCTTTTTCTGCCCGAACCGGCGCGGTTCTACCTTTAGGAAAGAAAGTTTGGATTCTCCCGTGGGACTGCAGGTGGTGTTTATGTTATTTCTGGAAAAATATGTGGCGCTACCCATGAAGAACAGAGGGGGATTCTGTTTGCACTCGTGCTCTGTAAACAGTGCGAATGCTGGACATTAATTACTCAGCTACTGAAAAAACAATGCATTAAAAGACGTGGCTTGCACATGGAATGAGTCTTAGATTTGCATCTGCATCAATGAACCATGCAGGGATATCAAAGAACTTTAGTTTTGCAAGTTGTGTTTAGCTCCTTTGTTTAGTACAGGACTGCCAGCCTCGCCTTCCTTTAAGTTTTGCAACCACTTGTAACAGAAGATGGGCTTTTCTTGCAGTTGCTGTATGTGGGTCTCTTGCAGAGGTGTTCCTGGGCTCTTATTGTCTCCTACTTTCCACTAGGACATTATATTTGCCAGAATCAAGTCAGTTCCTTTTCTTTTTCTCACTTGTGTTTAGCTGCAGCACTTGGGTTTTTGTGTCCTTGATTTGCTGGTTGCTTGGGAACCAGGGGTTATCAGTGCCTCATTGTATTCCGTACAGCGATAGGTAGAAGTACATTTGGGGCACATTGGGTTAATTTCTGAAGTGAAGCAGAAAGTTGGTGAAACTGTCAAAACTGTGTTTGTTTCCAAAACCCAAAGCTCAATGAACTAAACAACCCCCCTGCTTCAACCCTTTCCTGTTATGTACTACAGAAGAGCGGTAATTACCACATGTCTCAGAAATAATTGTTGGAGACATACCTTTAGGCCAGTCTTTTTCGTAGATAGCTTATTAACCCCAGTTTAACCAGATATATTTTTAAATAATCCTATTAGTTTCATGTAGCTGAATGGTTTTCTTCTCTCAGTCCCCCTGTAAGTGGCCCCAAAAGAATGTACTTGCAGAACCTCTGTGTTTAGAAAATGAGGTGCAAAAGCACATGGATACTGTTCATACTTTGTATCTTGGAAACTGACATCTGTCTGTTCCTTCAGGTGCTTCGACAGTTTGTAAGACATGACTCTGATGCAGTTAGTACATTGGTACTCGAAAGATGTAAGTAGCTCCTGAGATGAACTGTAGATGTTACTCTGTGTGGTTTTTATCTCAGTTTTAGAAAGGCCAGGAGAAAATCAGATAGGAGTGGTAGCTTCTGAATGCAGTAATGAAGAATGCGTTGTTTCAAATAAACCCTCTTAAGAAGCTTTTTATCTGGTCTTTGGTAAGTCAAGCAGTCATTAAGGGGGAACGCAAAAAAGCCCTGACATGGAGTACAACCTGTAAAAGGCATGTAGCTGTGCTTTATTAGTGGCAGTGGCTTGGGTGTGCTGCTGTTATGTGTTCTCATACCTGCCTTTAGGTGTCTTGTGCTTGTTTCTCAGAATCCCATGTGCCTGGGGGACTTGTGTGGGTGCTTCTGCCCCAGCATGATTTGCTCCAGGTGTACGCTTTAGACTTTGCCATTCAATTCACGCACTCATTGTGCAAGAATGACGCTTCCCTGACCACCTCCAATTGTCCTGTAACAAGGAGAAGGAATAAATTGTGACCACCTAGTCCTGGTATCTGTGTAAAAACAAGTGACCACCTAATTTAAAGAATAGGGTGTAATAATGCTATCTTCTTGTTTTTAAGATACTGTTTTAAGGACAAAACAATGCAATGCTATGGTCTCATTATGTCAGGTAAATGCAGAATAGTCTCAAGTGACATTTGGTTGTGTCTGTCAAAAAGATAACAAAGAAACAAAGAATGAAGAACCTTTAGCTTTCTAAATGAGCTTATTCAGCAGTGATAATGATAGTAGAGGCACAGTCAACCATCTGCAGGGCCTGACTAAGCCAAAAGTCACAAGAGCTTGAAAAATGGCTAGGAGGTGCAGAAAGGAATTTTTCTGGCCCTTGACAAAACCTGCAGACTTACGACTTGCCGTGATTAGAAACATCGTAATTCACCTCTATATGTATTTACTGTCTCATGTTTCAGCCATGAATCGTGTTCAGTTACTTGGTCGGGTTGGACAGGACCCTATCATGAGGCAAGTGGAAGGAAAAAATCCCGTTACCATATTTTCTCTTGCAACCAATGAGATGTGGCGAACAGGGGAAAGTGAGGTAAACCAGGGAGGTGAGTCTGCAATGAGCAATGTTCTTCTGCTGTGTTTCAAGGTCATCTGCATATTTGGTAGCACCATGCTTTGTCTTCAGGCTGCCATCTCTCAGGTGCAGAGAAATTCCTTTGAGGTCAGTAGAGAAGCTGTTGCATTTATGTGTCTTACTGATCCCCAGCAGCATGTACTGAAGAGAGGTCTGCATATCGGCCTTCCTCCAGAGGAGGGGAATGAGTGTTGAGTTGTAGTTTTTCACTGCTGGGGTTGCCAGAGGTGTAGCAGGTTCCATACTATTATTTATATTCCAGGAGGAGGGGGGAGAAAAGAAGAATGATGTTGTTTTTTTTCTTTGATTCTTCCATCAGTCTAAGGCTACAGATGTCACTTTCTTTCTCCAACTTTTGTTCAGTGTGGTGTGTGTGAGGAGTTAAAAAATTGTAGTATGAGCACTGGCTTCCAGGAAAACTGATTGCTTGGTTTGAGCTGTGTTTCTGCACGATACTTCCGTTTGGATGCACATGAGTGGAACACTGAGTTCTAGTATGAAGAGGGAGACTGAATGCTCAAATCACTTTTCATAATTTGAGAACACCAACACATTGAAACTAACTTCTGAGATTTGCATCAAAAAGAGGATTTAGCATCCAAGTTTGCTATTTTTATGTAACAGGTGATATCAGTCAGAAGACGACATGGCACAGGATCTCTGTCTTCAGACCCGGCCTCAGGGATGTTACCTATCAGTATGTGAAGAAGGGGTAAGTGAATAACAAATGTGGTTGAGGATTTAATGCCCTAATAATCAATTAATGCAGTAACTATGGTGACCAGAAGCTATGCTCAGATAGAAGTGTCCTAAAGTAAGTTAGCAGACCTGCTTCAAACGACTGATGCAAAAGCCTATATATGCAGAAACAGGAGAAAACAGCAGTACAGTTCTCTGACAAGAACCATATTCTTGATTTTTTTTTTTTTTTCAGTGCTCGAATCTTTGTTGAAGGGAAGATAGACTATGGTGAATATACCGATAAAAACAACGTGAGGCGTCAGGCCACAACAATTATAGCAGGTAAGGAACAACACACTAAGGCCTACCTTGCCCTTTTAAAATGGAGAATGGGTGGAGGACCTTTGAAGTAGAGCGTGGCTTGTCTTATCCTCAGTTTCATCACCTGAGGATTTTGAGAGAATGAATAGGCTGTACCACTAGGTGTCCTCTGGCACCAGTTGGGAAGACACAGAAAATGAGAGCATGTAGTTGCAAACTGTTGCATCTTTTGCTCATGCAAACCACTTGGTGCAGGAGGTATACACTGTGTGGAAGGACCAATTTTAAGGACTTCTATTTGTGAAAGATACTCTATGTGGGGGTGACTTGGTGGAGACTTTAGAAAGACCTCAGTTGGGTAGACAGTAGTAGAAGAGCACAGAACGGATAGGGAGTAGACTTGTCCCTTGGGTAGACATGAAGAGAACTGGGAAACTCAACTTTTTCTGTTTATGGAGGGCTAAAATAATTGGGTAGTACAACAAACATTTCTGAAGGATAAATGGAAGAAGGGAAGAAGGAAAAAAATAAACCCAACCACAATTCTGGATGTTCAGCTCTGCAGCCCCTATAAAACAATAGTAATCAGACTTTCACATGAACAGTTCACCTAGCAGGGCTGTAGGTTGATGTTGATAAACAGCTGGAGGGGAGAAGCCAGTCTCTTTTTTTAATTAGTATTTATCCTAATGGCTTATTCTTCATGTTCAATATCGCCAGACTCAAGATGCTTTAGAATTACCGAGGCTTAATGAAAAACAAGCTTATAGGCCTGTAGGCTGATGACATGGTAGCACATACTGAAAACAACGAAGAAAAAAAAAGGGGATAAGCTGTAACTGATAGAGATCATAGTCAAAGAATTAAACCATTATTTTTAATGTTTCTGGTATCTTTGACTTCAGCAGCTTTTCATCAGGTTTAGGACATTTGTTTCATAGTATATATAGTCACCTTGAATTGTCAGCTTTTTAGGGGATCAGAGCAAGAACCCTGTATCTAACACTTTTATGATCTGCTGTTTTCCAAAATACACATCTTTGCAGCTTATTTTAACACTAATATGTTGCCTTTGTGGGTGTGCGGGTTTGCAACAGAGCAAAACAGTCCTGAAGATTAAATTTTATTTGTGTCTTTTCAGATAATGTGATTTTCCTGAGTGACAGTGGTATGAAAGAAAAGGTGTGAGGTCATTAGTGCTTGGACCCAGGCCATGTCATTCCTTCTGTTTTACAGTGCTTCATAATTCTGTAATCATGTATGTTGCTGTAGTTTCTTTAAAAAGTAAATAAAATCTTTGATACCTATAGGGTATCTGTGTGTATTTTGTTTTTGTTTTCCTGTCTGCTTTCTCTGTTCATCATCTAGATATCTTTTTTGTGTTCTGAAGAGAAAAGGTAGCCTGGGCAGCTGTATTAATTCCTGAGCTGGTGAATATGTAAATAGAAGTCACTCTTTGCATCTTCAGCCAGTTTCAAACTTTATGTATCCTTGGCTGCCTTAACAATCTCTGTTGGGTCTTGTGGAGCCTGACTGCCAGGCCACGTCTTGCTCTTAACATCATTTCTGTTCTGTAGGCGTCATTTGCCATTTTTGCTTAATGAAATCAATTAGACAGTAAGTTTAAAGCAGAGCTGTTGGCTTCAACTGGTGCTGAGCTTGGAAGTTTCTCTGTTGTAGACCAAGAGAAGGACCTGTGTGGATTTGTGTCTGTGCCTCCACTGATCACAGTGTTTGACCAAATCAGGTGCTGTCATCCACCAAACCGCGTATGTGCTTAGGTCTTGTTAGGGTGCTATGCCCATCGTTTGCCATCAGGAGGAGCTGGAGGAATGACTGCTGTGGCTGTACTTTTTGAGATGCCTGAAACTCTGTGAACAACATTCCTGGTCCAGGATTCTCAGTTAGTGTAGGGGCGGCATTTATTTTGCTTTAACTTAATTTCATTGTCAGACTGAGAGTTAGTAGTATTGTTAGCAAAAAATTGCAGAACTAAAAGGCACTGCATTCTATTACATGGAGAAGCAGTGAAATTCTCACTGTAATACAGCAGGATGCGAACAAGGAAAGAAAAACATTAGAGGTGACAATTTTCTGCCTTCAAAGCTGGTGGGATTTTGTATCTCATCTCTCTCTGAGCTCAGTACAGGGCATGCTTCTTCCTAGTTTTTGCAGCTTTTCCCCATACGGAATAAAGATCTTGTTTCTCCTTCTCTCTGATCATTGTCAGTACAACCAAAAACTTAACTTCTTTCAGTTCAGCATTTATTTCTGGTTGAAGTTAATGCTTTCACTGGTATCCTAGCCCATGTCACTGGCACACTGAGGTGTTAGATGTACTGAAAAAGCTTAGCTACTTAAATGGGTTGTTATCCACAGGAAACTGGTATCTTTTTGAATAGGAAGTCCCAACTTTAATTCGCTTAAGTACTTCTTGTTCAGTCTGAGCCTACTGTACTGCTGGGAGAAGTTGTGACGGTGCACTTCTTTAGTAGTGATCCTGTTGTGGTTTAACTCCAGCTGGCAACCAAACCCCCCACGCCCGCTCATTTGCTCCCCCCCTCAACAGGATGGGGGAGAAAATTGGAAAGGTAAGAGTGAGAAAACTCGTGGGTGGAGATAAAGGCAGTTTAACAGGTAAAGCAAAAGCCATGCACACAGCAAAGCAAAACAACAAATTAATTCACCACTTCCCATCAGCAGGCAGGTGTTCAGCCATCCCCAGGAAAGCAGGGCTACATTGTGTAATGGTTTCTTGGGATGACAAATGCCATAACACCAAACATCCCCCTCACTTCCTTCCACCCCCAGCTTTACGTGCTGAGCATGATGCCGTATCTGGGATGTCCCTGTGGTCAGCTGTCCCAGCTGTGCCCCCCCCCCCAACTTCTTCTGCACCCCCAGCTTGCTGACTAGTGGGGTGGGTTGAGAGGCACAAAAAGCCTTGACTCTGTAAGCACTGCTTAGCAGTGACTAAAGCATCTCTGCATTATCAATGCTGCTTCCAGCACAAATCTGAAACACTGCCCTATAGGAGCTACTATGTTAGACTAACTCCCAGCACAGATTCCAACACCATTTGTGTTTGATCCTCACAATTTTTTCCTGTTTGCTGAATGATGGGGCTTGTCTTCATCTTTCCTCATATGTAAGTGGCCTCAAGTGAAATCTGCAAAGCCTTTGTTTGTTCAGTGGTTACTTCCTTTTTTGCATTCCGCTGTGGTGGTGGAGCTGGATACAGCTTGTAACTGTGTCTGCTGTGGAGCTCAGGAAATGGCTGATGACTCTCCTCACTGCTGCAAGTGGTGGGGCTACAACTGCCAGAACTTCTCTCAGGACTGAGCAGCTGGTTCTTATCTCTGCCCCTGGCTTGGGATGGAGACAGCTGAGCTAGCACAAGGTATAGTATTAAGTGCCAACAAAGAAAAACATCTGCTCAAGAACTGCAACTTTTCTTGCTTTTCCAGTTGTTCTATTTAAGGTTGACCTGCTACAAAGGCTCACATACCTACTTTGAGAGCGCACTGTTTGATAAGCAGTACAGTATCTTGAGCATTCATCACAATTTTGCAGTAGGGTAGATTTTCACAAATGATTTTGCATTAGCAGTAGCCACAGTTACAGCAAAAATAACCAGTGGCAAAGGTATTTTGTGTGTACGCCTCTTACGTCTGCTTTGCTGCTGTGGGGCAAAGTTAATCTATAACTCAGTACTGTTGGTTATGAGAAAATCAGTGTAGCATTTCTGTTGGGGGTTTCCTTATGGCCAAATACTTGTTCCATGAGGAAATATTAAAAAATGGAAGTGGGATCTACTGAGTTAAATACAGTGATACCTTGTTTATAACCAGGCAATGAGTATTCTTCCATAGGGTCCTTTGGTAAACGGCATTCAGCTTTTGCTTATCCCTGTTAACCTCTTGTGTAAACTGGATTCAGCAAACCCCGATTGCTTGCATCAGCCAGGACATTTAGAAGTGTTTGATCTTAACAAGGAATTTACTTCATGTATTTATGTGGATAAATTAGAAGAAACAAAAAATAGAGATGATTTATTTTTAAAATGACAGAGCATTTCTTAACGGCCCTGAGACAGAGCTATTCTGGCCTGCAATGCAGCTCAATGCCACTCAGTTATTTTCATCAGTCTGGTGTAAGGCATAGGAAACCCTCTTCTCCAGTGTGTCGGTTGGAGGAAGACATGGACATCATGCCTGTGTTACACAGTGAACATTTTCAACTTTAATTGATGTGTGACTTATGTTTGGGCACATATTTTCCCCCAACCCCACGTAAAACAGGAATAATAAGAGGGAAGTGAAGCAAAGCTTGATTTCTTTGGCTGAAGCATCTTCCTTTGCTTCTGTTTAATGGCTCATCATTTCTTTGGACAGAGTAACAGGATGAATTAAGAATGACTGATGGCTTGGACTGGTAAAGAATTGCTAGAGGTTTTTACCAGCAGGTACCTGGCTTGGGTTCTAACCAGGCCAAGAGACTTGCATCCTGGTAACTGTATGGTGCCCTGCGTGACGGATAGTCACTTGACCCCTGTCCCAGCTCTGCTGTGAAGACCAGCAGTGGCTGTGGGAGCATGTAAGAGCCCCTGCAGAGAGGCTGCGAATTGCAAAGGCAAGGAAGCTGAATTAGTGCTTTGAGAAGTCCCTGGGTACAAGAACTAGGAATATTCTGGTAAACAGAACCTGCATTCCTGTCAGTGTACCAATTATGTGTTTTTTAGCAGTTGGCTGTCTCCAGAACTGGTGATCCTACTTCTTTCACAAGTATTCATGTCAGAAAAGGAATATAATGCCAGCATTGTGGGAAGAAAACTATTCTCAAGCACACCTTCTATTTTTAACTCTGAAATTTCTGTGGTAGAAGCCTTTTTGCCAAATAGTTGAGTGTGTCTGTATGTATGCACTGAGATTTGGTGGCTGTTTTATCTTGGCAATAGTGAGCTTCTCCACACAGCAGCATGATTTAAATCTCATTTACTCAAGGAACTGGCTTTGTTAATGCATTACCAGGTACTGGGTAGTGCAAGTAATGTGTTTACACATGACACAAAGAAATCAACTTTTACAGGATTTTTTACAGAGACGTCCTTTTGTGGGAAATGCATGCTGGTGTATGTGACATTTGTTTCTGCTGCTTGTTGCTTTATGTCCAAGACAAAAAAATCAGTGCATTGCCATTTTGGAACAATCTCCACAACTACTGGGATTAGAAGTTAGTCGCTTGGTCACTCCTTGTGTTCTTAGTCCTAAATTTGTGCCCTGTACCTTTAAGAGGTGCCGACTTTGTTGAAGAAACCTCTAACAATGGCTTTTTTCTGTGGCTTTCAAGGTTAAGATTTTTCATTTTAGCTAGTCAAAAACCTAGCAATTGTTATCCTCTTGGCTCTGTTGCTGTTTGTTCTTTTCTCGCTGGTTGACTTCTCAAACTTATTTGAACAGAATATTTGTAGAAGATGGATGGTTATCTTGATCCTGGTTATCACAAGTCAGAAAAATGTCACTTGTAAATATTTAATGAGCCTTTATGCAACTGACCTGATCTAGAACTGAGTAATGATGCGGTCACAGGAGTTGCTTCTGTAACCTGGATCTGCAAGGAAAAAAGAGCACCTTTCATTTGCCAGGCTTTCTGTGATTTACAGGCTTGTATTATTGTTAGCTTTTTTTCTTTGATATTTAAAGTAAGTGGTGTTTGTTTGAACCTCTGCCTTAAAAGCCTCCTCTTTCTTAGCTAGTTCGGTTTTCTGTGTGGGTTTTCTGTATGTTTTTTCTGTGTGGGCTTATTACTGTTCCTTGCAGAAAGGCAACAATACTCAGGAAAATAAAATTGAGCTCAGCTCTGCTGTCCTTGAGTCACAGAATTGTAGAATGTTTTGGGTTGGAAAACACCTTAAAGATCATCCAGTTCCAACCCCCTGCCAGGGGCAGGGACACCTTTCACTAGACCAGGTTGCTCCAAGCCCCATCCAACCTGGCCTTGAATACTGCAAGGGATGGGGCAGCCACAGGTTCTCTGGGCAACCTGTGCCAGTGTCTCAACACCCTCATAGTGAAGAATTTTTTCCTAATATCTAATCTCCTCTCCCCTCAGCCCTATCTCTACAAACAATAAGCCCCCACCTTTTTATCTTTGTGTAGATTGTTGTCAATTTTTGCACTGCTTCCCTGTGCTGGAGAGTGAATTCAAACCCAGTTCATAAATCTGTGGTGAGGAAATGGTCTTACACAAAAGGAGCAATCCAAATGCTCAGAATTAGATGAGTTGGAACTTAAAAATACTACTGAAGCAGCTCTGAAAGTTATGAAATAGAAAACCAGCCTTCATTAGCAGCATGCTACTAACTATTGAAATCTACAGTTTAAAATCCTCCAAGCAATATGGGGAAAAGCTAGGAGGATAGCTGGGTTTGTGTAATGTCCTTGCTGGTTTCGTGGTGCTTTCCACAGTGCCTCATTTCTGGTGTAGCACCAGTTTGAGTAGCAATGAATGACACATTAGACTGCTATCCCATGTGTTGTATCAGGACACTGAATAATTAATATTCTTTGGAAAGGATTAATTTCTTCCAGTTTTGTATTTCTTGCTGCCCTGTATGTGCTGCTAATTTTTAGCAGAAATTTGCTAATACAGGTTTCTTTTCCCTGGAAGAACCAGTGCTGCAGCACAAAATCATCAGTGTGGTCCATATGCTGTTAGTTGCCACCAGACAGGGCAAATTGGTCATCTTTCCTCACAAAGTCTCAGGTTTTAGAAGAGTTGAAGCTCAAAAATGAGATGTAGCCTTGAATACTGATTTTAATAGTATGGCAGGAACTGGGCAGGATGCCCAGTTACCAATGTCTGGCTACCAGTATTATGTTTTTTATCTGTGATAAGGTCCAAAAACGGATAGTCTGTGTATCAAAATCTTTCAGAGTCAGTGAATCTTCCAAGATACTTACAAATACTCAGCAGCACTGTGGACCACAGCAGCAGCTGTGCCTCAGTACCAGTGTCACAAGACAGCCTCTGGGGAAGCGAAGAATGGAGACCACTGGGTAAAGCTGCACCCAGGGTGCCTAATTTCCCATGAGTATTTCATCCAAGGGAGAACAACAGAAGTATGCACTGTGCAACTTGTTTCCTACATAAGGATTGCTTCCTGAGAAATGTGTTAGGACGAGAAAGCACAGCCCAGTATTCTTGGTCAAATACCAGTCCTTAGGAGACCCTCATCCTCAGCAAATGAAATGTTTGGCAAATGAAGCTGCAGTCACCCACCTTCTTTTAAGGTTGCTTTTACTTTGTTGGCTTACAAGGCAAACATGGCTCTCCCTTTATGCTTCTCATACAGGCAAAACATTAATTTAGTGCCCCAGCACAAAAAATCCCCTAGTCACAACAGTAATTTTAGAAAGATCTAATATCAGCCAACTATCTGATGGAGAGCCTTTTGTTAAGCAGGTTATCACAAGGCCATGAAAGCTTTGAAAGTAAGAACACATGTAGTGAAAACACAATGGTTTCTGGGTAAGGAACTGACCTTTCCAATTTTCACAATCTGCACCTTGGGACTGGCACAATGTAATTGCTTTGAAAACAGTGCCTGGCAGTGCCAGGACACAAGAATTCTGTACCTCCAGTTGGGCTTGCCACAGTGGTAGGAAGCAATTCCGGCACTAGTAATTTGGCTTTAGATGTTTTCTGTGCTGTGGAGGGCATATATACTGGGCTGACCTGTTTCACAATGATTTAAAACAACTTATTTTTGCAGGAGATCTTTGGTAGGGGCAGTTAAGGATTTTCCCTTCATATCCTTCATCAAATAATATAGATTTTGTAACTCTTTTTCAATTATTTTGTTTTAATCAAACAAAAAAGGTTTAAGAAATCTTAAAGGGGCAACCCTGACAAAATCACCATTGTTTTTTGGTAGCTGTTGTGGCTGCTGGGTGCCACGAAGTCCTTATGACTTGGTTTTCCTCAGAGAGCTAGTCTAGGCTCTCCTTAGCAAGGGCTGTATCACTCAGGCTGCACAAATGCTCTGTGAGTGAATGAAAGTGATGTGCTGCAAGAGATGAAGGCTAAATGAGAGGTCTAGAAGAGACAGGATGTACCAGGAAATCCACATATGGTTCATGCACACCGCAGCATGGAAATGTGAGTTAGCGTTGAACTGACCCACACTGAAATGCCTCGACAGAGCTCCAGGAGCTGAAATGAAGCACTGAAGAATGCCTGGTTTCTTGAATCATTAAGATTTGACATCTTTCATTTTTAAAGAGCAATGAAATGGCAGTGTTGTCTCTGCTTGGCATGAAAGCAAGTCCTAAAATATCAGAATTTTCCCATTGACTGGGATTGTTTTCACTGCTGGTTCATCAGCAGGCTGGGAATGCTGTCTGACAGTGACGGAGTACCCATTGCTGTGAACACCAAGGCTGCACACAACACTGATGTGGAGTTCAAAGCTGAGACTTTGAAGGTGGAGGGCCTAGATCACAAGTCGTATGAGGAGTAGCTGAGGGAACTGGGATTGTTTAGCCTGGAGAAGAGAAGGCTCAGGGGGACCTTACTGCTCTCTACGATTGCCTGAAAGGAGGATGGAGAGAGGAGGTCTCAAGCCATGCCAGGGGAGGTTTAGATTGGGTATTAGGATGAATTTCTTCACCAAGAGGATGATCAGGCATTGGAACAGGCTGCTCAGGGCAGCGGTGGAGTCACTGTACATGAAGTGTTCACAAACCATGTAGGTGAGGTCCTCAGTGCCATGGTTCAGTGGTGGCCTTGGCAGTCCCGGGGTAACGGTTAGACTTGATCTTGAAGGTCTTTTCCAACCTGATTGATTCTATAATTCATTGTAAAACTTCTGTTTTTTTTTACGAGATATGTTCTGACATCTCTCAAATAAACAGGAAAACTACATTCAGCCATAACAAATCCCGAGCATTACCTGCTTTTCCTGCCTCCTTTTTAACAAAGCCAGAAGACCAAGTAACCCTGCTGAAGTCCACTGGAGCCTGGCAGCGGCACTGCTGGTGCTGAAGGGACTGAGGAGCTGCCTGTGGTTGCCCCGGCCGCTTAGCCTGAACGCTCTCCTGAGGCCGTGGACAGGCCCCGGCTGGCCTCGCTCACTCACAGTGAAGCCTCCGCTCCCTCCCGTGGGCAGGACACCCCTGCCTCTGCCCTGACCGGCAGGGGGGAGCTGACGGATGCCTGAGCAGAGACCACAACTCCCAGGCGGAGCTGAGCCCTGCCCGACCCCCCTGGCCCTCACACCACCAGAGGCGGGTGGGCGGTGCGGAGCGCGGCAGCAGCGGTCTTGTCGCTGTCTCATTGGCTGGCGCGCCTGCCGCTCCCGGTGCCCCTGAGCGCCGATTGGGGCGCGGTCAGCCGCGCTCCTTGCCCTCGATTGGCGGCCTCGGCGGCGGGGGCGTGGTCAGGCGTGGGAGTGGCGTTGGCGCGGGGCGGTGGGGGCGCGGCGCGCAGCTGGCGGGGTGACCCCCCCGCCCGCCTCGTGTCCGCACACTCCCAGCGGGGACGCGGCGCGGTGTGAGCGCGGCTCTGCGGCCCATGGGAGTGGGTGGCTCGGTGTGAGCCGGTCCGCCGCGGGTGGGCGTGCAAGGGTCAGGCGGTGTGTGTGTGTGTGTGAGGGGAGGTGGTGGTGGATCGGCAGGCGGGGGTGTCCCGTTGCTGGCGGCCGCCATGGAGGTGTGCGAGAGCGGCGGGGAGCAGCCGCAGCTGCTGCACTGGGACCGCAAGCTGAGCGAGCTGTGCGAGCCCGCCGACCCCGACACCCTGCTGTGCCACACGGTGAGGAGCGGCGGGCGGGAGGCGTCTCCGGCCGGGCAGCGCCCCCAGGAGCCGCGGGGAGGGCGGGATGGGGCGGCCGAGACGCCCCCTGCTTTTCTGGGCGCCGTGGCGAGGGTCGTGCTGGCCGCCCTCGGCCTCCCCTGAGGCGGGTGGGGTGTCCCAGTGGGAGCGGGAGTCGCGGTGCGGAGGCCAGGAGGTGCTCGCCCGCAGCCTCTCCGCGTGCCTCTGGGCCCGGTGTCCCCCGGGGGAGCGAGGTATTGCCGGGTAGGCGCTGGGGCCGTGGCTCGCTCTGTCTGTGCCGGTGTCACAGGTCCCTCCCTCCGTGCGCAGCGCTGGTGGCTCCGGTCGGGGTTTCCAGCCTTTCGCTCCTTGCCCCCTGCCCGGGCCTCGCCGCCTCGCTGGGGCCGGTAGCCCTTAATTCTAGCCTGGGCCCCACTTCCCTTGCGGCACCGCCGGCTTCTCCTGGGATCCCCTCGGGAGTCTTCTCCTCCAAAGCGAGACTGTCCCGGCACCGTCCCGCTGTCTGGTGTCCCCAGCGCAGGAAGGAAGTAACAGAAGTTCTGGTGATTATTTTTGTTTGTTTGTTTTGGCTGCAGTCCGCATAGTTGGGATAATCCCATGCAAATGCGTCCTGTTATCTCCGCTCTGTTGTTTCTTTGTGAGTCCGGAGGCTTTTTGGAAGCACAGAGATACATTATACAGATGTGCAGCCACAAATCCTAAGTGGAAGTGAGCTGGACCGCTTTGGGACAGCGTGCATAGAAGGCTCCTCTAGTCCGCCGCTTGTGCAGAGCAGGGGGCAGTCCAGCTTGGCGCAATTGTCAAACTGGTACTCGAATGAAGACCCAGTGTAACATGGTGGTGGTGACTAGCATGTGGCAGGGTGCCTTGGGAAAGGTGCTAGATCAGGCTCTGCGTTTCTTCCTTGTACCTAAGAGAGCGATGTGTAAATATCACCTTACAGAGAGGGACTGACCCAGCTGTTCTCGTGGGAGGAGGGGTGATTCCAGAGAGTGATGTGCGGTGAGGCACCATGCTGGCGCTGTGTGGAGATGTCAGTGTTAAGTCTTGAAAGGCAACCAAGGAAAATCTTGTGTGCGGTGCGCAGTGGCCTCGCTGATCCGGGATCGTGTCCGGCACAAGCTCCAAGCCTCGTTTCAGCAGGAAGCAAGCCTGCTGCACATGTGACCGTTTATAAATATTGTTTGGCTTCCTTGTCTTTGAAAGTGCTTGGGATACTTGCGCAATGTGTATCTTCTGGTAGATCTGTGGAAAAGCAATCATGCATGATGGTGGGTTGTCTTGTTGGGTTTCTTTAAAAAGCAAACAGGAGCATTTAACAATGGAAAACTCTTCTTTCAAACAGCTTGTTTCTTGTGTTTGTTTTTTTCTTTACCATGACGGAGACTTTAACAAGGGGAAAGCTGTGAATGAAAGGAGAGGCTCTTCAGAGATTTTACAGTTGTGCTGGAATACTTCCTCCTGCTTTGGATCCCTGCGATGAGAATGGAGTTGCCACTCTCTTTTCTTATTTAGTGTTCTCATATTTTTTTAATTAGTGCCCTGAAGGGGATCTTGCGCTTGGGCTAGATCTTGTGGCTGCAGTGACATGGATATGTGTGTTTTCTGTACTATTTCAAGGAGCCTGGGACTTGGGCTTAAGTGTAGCCTGACAAAAAAGCCATCCTGGCTGTTGGGTGGATGGAAATGCAGTGCTTTTCCCTCTACTATTTTCACATTTTATTGGACATTTTAAACTTCAAATGCTGTGATGATGTGTGTTTTGCCAGAGGCAGTGCATAGGAGGATCTGCAGAAACTTGGGCTATGAGCCCCTTTGTTGGGAGTGACAGACTGCCCTTGATTTATTTGTGTGGTGGTGTTGTTTGTTTGTTTTTTGGGGGGTTTAAAACTTCTTTAGGCACTTGAAGTCAAATAAAAAGGCTTTAGGGCCTTGGAAGACAAAATAATAAGTTTGAAACAAATTTATCTTTTTTTGGTTGTTTTTGCAATTCTGAAAGAAGGTATCAGTAAAAAAAATAAAAGCAGCTAAATACTGTGGATAAAGCAGTTGTAGTGAGGTATTAGGGTCTTTAGAGGGGAAAAAAGAGAAGTTTTCTGGAACCTTGTCAAGTGGGACGTGATCCTGCACATGGCAGGGGTGTTGGAACTAGATGATCGTTAAGGTCCTTTCCAACCTAAACCATTCTACGAACATTCTCTGGGGGGGGGAAAAAGTACATGTTCCTGCATCCTGCAGTGTGGAGGAAAATACGGTGCTTGGTATCATGAAAAACAAGTTCTCTGTTTACCTCTGTCCAAAACTTCATGGAATCATTTTCAAAAACCAAAACAAACAAACCCTCTGGATAAAACATCTGTTCTTCTCCTGGCTTATACTTTCCATCTGTGAGGACTGGTTTGACCCGGCTGCTTCTGCTGTGCTTGTAAACTTATTGCAGGATGTTTCTGAAAAGACTGAGATGATGTACAGATAGAACACAGGAAGGTCCCCTCGGGTGCTCACCACTGTGCTGTCATCTTCAGGGCTGAGGAACATGTGCCCTATGTCATCTTCTGTTCTTTGCCCACTTCTTAGGTGTCCCATAGCTGGATGTGCAAGGAAACTTCAGGTTGGGTTTAGGAAAGGTGCCTGGTATGGTCATGAAGCCTTGGGAGTACGAGTTGGGCTGCCAAGGGGAAAGAGGGAGAAGATGACAACTAAGGGGAGAGCTCACAAGGAGGAAGAAGGATGAGTGTCCTTTGTCAGTTGCACTCTGTGCGCAGGCAGTTGACAGTGAGAACTCTGTCAGCCAGCTGCTTTTTGTGTATCTTAAGTTACGCTTTAACCTTTTTATGACCATAAAGGCTGTTCCTGGGTCAGGTTGACTTGAAGCTAGTAGATGAGTGTGAAAGTATGCATACACTTAAAAACTTGACCTCTGTTTTAAATCGTTCCAGCCATATTTTAAATTGTATCTTAATTACCAGGGGTGAAATCCAGCCTCCCGGGGATTTACATTTCTCTGTAGCGGCTGATGATTTCACCAGCACTCAAAGCAGTGTGAGGAGTGGTTCCCTCTCTGCTGATGCTCTTGGCGATGTTGTCACCTGTGATGGGAGAAAGCAGGACCTCAAGGAGCTCAGCTCTGGTGTTGGCAGGCAGCAGTACTTGAGGTGGCTCATTAACATCTTCATCGTTCATAGTAATCACCTGGATGCCAGATAGCTTTATAGCTGTAATTTTTCCAGAACGGCTTAGCTTCCCATCTAAGAAAAGGGTGAATGGTTTCCTATAGGTGTGTTCATGGCATATGTGATCTGTCTGCATATATCATCTTCATATGCCCTGTAGGTTGTTATGATTGGGTGTCGGTAATACCATACACTGGCATTGTGCAAGGTACTGTTATTGTTATTATATGCTGCTTCTTTTTCCTGCCAGTCAAGCAGAAAGGAAGCACAAAGCCTGCCACTACCCAAAGGGAGCAAAAGTGTGGCCAGGTTACAAACTCTTCACCACCTTGCTGCTGCTGTTATTTCCCGTTACACACAGGCGGGCATGAAGTGGGAGAGCTCTGCTTGTGGTCGTGGGCCTCTGTTGGAGGTGATTGGCGGTTGTATGCAGTCCAGCTGGGACAGCATCTTCAGTGACAAATGCCAGATCTGATGCAGATGGATGTCTGACAAACACACTGTGAAATGCCAACTACCTGTCCTGTTGCTGGATGGGAGCTGACAAGCAGATGGTTCTTATGAGCTTCTGACATTTAAAACCTCCTTATTTAATATTGAGGAGGCAGGTTCTCCCCCCCATTTTCATGATTATTTTAACACATTAGCTGCTGGCTGTTGCTTCCAGATGATAGCAGAATGCAGCTGAATGTCAGTGTAGCTGTGATCTTGGCATAGCAGTTATAGAACTACACCTGCCCTACAGGTACGTAGGGCAACAGCTGGCTAATATATTTAGGACTAACTTCCCACATGTCATGTCTGAGTGGTTAACTGGAAGATATTTCAAATGCTGAGTATCCCAAATTGCTTTTTCTTTAAGGAGCCTGACTATTAAACTTGAAGCTCATATGGAAAAAGTTGAAATGCCTCAAATATCACATTGCTGATGCCATTATCCGAGTGATGTTTGAGCTGAGCAAGCCTGTTGCCATGTCACTGGTGATGCTGTGGGCAGCTCAGCTCTGGAATATAGGTGCAGCATAGGCTGGCATGAGCAGAGGAGATATTCCAGGCTTTAGCAATCAAATTACTGTCTCCCTGCAAGAGCAAAACCAGAGTGATCCACCTCTGAAGGTTAGTGTTGAGTGATGGCTTGTGATAGCTTGTGATTGTCGTCTTAAGAGGAGCTGTGGAAACATTGAGCTGGCCTTACTTCCTTGGATAAAAATCACCCATTAGAAGCCTCTGAACCTCACTGGGAGCTTGCTGTGACTCATTTCCTCTGCCACAAAACTCATGGTCGCTATTACTTTGTGTTCTGATGACTTCTGCAGAAGTGTTGCTTCTGAACAAGCTGCCAGGGATTGCCTCTATTTTTCAGAGTACAGCACTGGCAATAGTTAATTTAAACGGGTGGCGGTGCTTGATTTTTGCAGTCTGAGTGTATTTAATTAAACGTTGTGGTTACCACAGCATACATGGTTGTGGAGCTGCATGTAGCTGTCTAAAATCTTGGGTCAGTACAGCTTGATCCATTTATTGATTTATTTTGGGGGTGGAAGATACTTCATTTATTTGAAAGTGGGGTTTGGCCTGCTGCCCTTTAAACAAGAAAGCTGAAATCTCACATTCTTTCTTCTCTATACACCTGCATATGGAGGACCAGACAGCTCACTTTAGGTGAAGTATTTATAAAGTCAGTACTTCCAAGGATTTTTGACAAAATCTTCCAGTAAAGAGTGGAAATGTAAAAGTGTGATTTTTTTATTATTATTTTTATTTTAATTTTTACTAGTTATGTGCAAAGTTTGCACAAAGCAGTAGTGTTAAATTTTGAGAATTACTTTCCATATTAAAAAAGCTAAAGAGGACCACAAGTGCTGAACAGCAGAACTGGTTGTGTTCAGTGCTTTGCACTGAAAGCCACCTCCCACTTCTCTCGTTTTCTTCCCAAATTTAAGAAAACTATTCCTGCTTGCCAAGGGACATGTCAGGTACTCATAAATGGGCCTGAATGATCTACAGTTCCTCTAAAAGCTGAGATAAACGCAAGTGGGATACTTTGAAACTTTACCCTCCTATTTTCTGACAGTTAAAATTAGAAAAATGAGGGTATTGAGTTGCTGGCTGGTTTCATTTGGACTGGCTGTAACTTTATAGTGAAGTGCTTGATCTGCAGCGAAGCTGAGAGCTTGGAAAAAAACTTAGTCTGTCCTGGTACTGACTTTGAAGAGTGGTAGATAAGAATAAACCTGCTTTTAATGTACAGACCCACTGTTTTTTTCTCCTGATGGATGTGACTGATGTGCACTGTCCTCTGTAAATGTTTCCTTACTTCGGAAAGCCAGTCGTTAAGCGTGGAGCAGGTTATATGCGATAGCTGTGGTAAAAGAATTCATTCACTGCCTTACCAGACAGGGTTTTCCTGTGTCTGGAGTTGTTGAACTTATCTACGGAGCCCGGGGGAAACTTGTGCTCTTTGCAAGTCTTTGTTTGCACTGTGAAGAGTCCCTTCTTTGGGATCTTTCAGAGCTGGGGGTTAAGTAAGTTTCCCATCCTGGGGTGGTGTGTGTGTGTGACTGGTGTTTTATTAAAGCAGTCTCGCTTTTTAGGATCGCCTGTGTCTGTGAAAGAGGCTGATCTGACTAGCTGCAGACCCCAGATGGGGATGTGCAGTTTGATTTGATCTTTTTGTGTTCCTTTTGCTCTCTGATGCACTCTGACTTCAGCCATAGCAGTTAAATTGCAGCTTTATGACCTCCTCTGCCCGTCTGCCTTCGCACTTCTGCTTGTACACTGTGAGGTCAGATCATCTTTGTGCCAGCTGTGAAATAAAGCAGTAAAAATAAATATAAAAAATAAAGCAAAGAGGCCTTTGACTGATGTACCACTGGCTGTTTCTTAGTTTGTCTCAGCTTCTTGTGGCTGTCACCTATACCACCACCTGGTAAAGCCTCTTTATGTCAGAGCTGCCCGACGGATATGGGAGGGAAGTAACTACTGCAGAGTAAAAGTGCTTCAGGAGCCATTGTGCACAGCAGTACCATGTTGTGGTAACACAAGATGGTGCCCCTGGTCTTTTGGGGAGCTTGTAAGCCGCCCTTAACAGGCTTTTTTGCAGTGCTAAGCTAAAGTGGATGTGCTCAGCTTTGTTACGGCAGGAACAGGGAAATGTTGGACTCATGAGGGAGAGGGGTTTTTACTGGGGCATATAGTGACAGGACAAGGGGCAATAACTTTAAGCTGGCAGAGGGGAGATTTAGATCAGAAGTCAGGAAGAAATTCTTCACTCTGAGGGTGGTGACACACTGGCACAGGTTGCCCAGAAAAGCTGTGGCTGCCCCATCCCTGACAGTGTTCAAGGCCAGGTTGTATGGGGCTTGGAGCAACCTGAGAGGTGTCCCTGCCTATGGCAGGGGGGGTAGAACTAGATGGTCTTTAAGGTCCCGTCCAACCCAAACCATTCTGTGAGCTAGCACCTTGTCAGCAGCACACGTCCCATGGCCCTGTTCCTGCAGAGCCTACAGACCTACCCAGGACTGCAAGGACCAAGTCACCTAGCTTATACTGTGGCTTGCTATTCATCCCTCCAAAGAGCTGCATGGTCTCTGTCACTGTGGGCTCATTTTCTTTTGGTGCCTCAGCTACCAAAGGACCCCTGAGATGCTTAGTTGTTGCTTTGCAAGTGGATAGCTGGTTCTTTGAAAGCAGCTCTCTGTCTCTGGGCAAGTCATCTTGCTGGCTTTGCACTTGCAGATAGATGTTGGTTTTTTTTGTGCTGTATTCAAATATCAGTTATCCAGCCCTGCTGTCCTTCGTATTGTCTGTACTCCTTCCCCCCTGCATTCCTAAAAGCTGTTTTCCAATCACTTTGTAATACTTGGTTTAAATATCCATCATCTGTTTCCTCTGTCTTGGGTTGCTTCTCTCCCTTCTGGAGAAGGATCATCTTGTGGGCGAGACTTTAGCAATTATTGATAGCCAGTCAGATAGGGTGACTAACCTAGCTCAGTGGCATTTTTCACAGACCATATTGGCTGCTTACCCTGAGCTTATGTGGCCCTCCCTTTAACTCCTCCGGTTACCAAGAGCAGCTTTCCTTTTTTTCCAAGGGAGATGGGTTCTGAGTGAGCACCTGAAGGGCTTTCTCACAGTAGAGCTCTACATCTAGTTTTTCAGGGAGGGCACTTTTCTGCTCCCTGTTCATCTCTCTGAATTATGGGTATGAGGAATCACTACTATCTGGATGCCCTTTGGCTGTGTATTTTTTCTGGGTTACAAGACCTGAACAGCCTGCGGTTCTGCACCTGGTTTAACCGCAGGCTGTTATGGTAGCTGCTGGGGAGCTGATCCAGTTTAAATGACTTTCATGCAAGAAATAAGCTTTCAAGGGGTATCAGTTCCCTGACACAGCTTACCCTGTAGCAGCCCAGGTTCTGGTGCTGATATCAGGAGGGCAGGAAATAATGTTTGGCTGGGAAAGGCCTTGTGGAACTGCTTAGTGGGCTAAAATGGGAATAGTAGACTGGGTAGCTTTGTGGGTTGTGCGTAGATGTAATCCTGATGTGTGTATGTGTGTATTTGATGCCAGTGGACAATGCTTTGGATATCTCAAAAGAAAGGGGATTACCTAGAGGAGGCAGTTGTTCAAAGATCAGTAGGAAAAAGGGTTGTTTGAGAGTAATGTGGATGTGTAGCAAAGAAATGGACAGACCCAAAGTTCAAAGAAGCACTCATGTTGGATCCAGTCAACGGTACTGCCACCCCTCTGTGGTGCTGAGTGTTAGTGAAAAGTGGAGGCTGTCTTGAAAGCTAAATTGTTTGTCTTGTATAAAAGTGACAGAAACAGAGTGCAAAAATTAATCTTGGCTTAGGGCCACAATTTTACTGGCAAATATATTACCCTTTCACCTCATTTAAGCGAGTAATAGGCAGTAAAGAAGTCAGGGCAAAAATGGTGAGGTCTAATAAGGCATAGCAGATGCCCTTAAATAAGGGCATTGCATCCACTGTCTCCAGACTGAGTTGCCAAGCTCGTCATAGCAGGAGTTGTCATTCTCTGTGAGCTGTCAAACGTAGCTTGTGACTGCAGAAGAGTCACTGAATTGAGTTGCATCAGTACTAAATGTGTGCAGGAAAGATATAAATGCTGTATCAAATAAGGAATGCTCCCTGTCATGAGGGAGCAGGGAAGGCAATGTGAGAAAATAAGGAAAGGCTGGTTAAATGGGATAAACCTGAATTGCTAGAGCTGTGCCCATAGCTGCCTTCCATCTAAATGTGTAGCTTACTAGTGCCAGTGACCTCTCTGTGCCTTCGCTGTGTCTTAGAAACTACTTACTTTTTTTTTCTGCCATCTGCTGCTAACTGGCTTTCAATCTTCTGTACGTGATCTGGCTCTGCTGTGGTGACAAGCAAAAATCCAATGGAAAAATGTGACACCCACTTCATCTCTTTCCTCTCTGCCAAGGCAAAACATTTCCCTGCGGCTGTGCTTTGTCCCTCCACACAATCTGTTAGTCATATGGGGTGAGAAACAGAGACGAGGATGATCTGATAACCTCTTAGACCTCTGGACAGGCACCTGAAGGAGCTTCAGGCTTCCTTCCTTGTGAAATCTGATGTGTCTTGAGCAGAGCTGCAGGGGGGAAGTATACTGGTGTTGGCGGAGGCTTCTCCCTTATAGCACGGGGGCAAAAAGCAATATTGCTAATGTGCTTTAGTGGCTCACCTGGAGCTGCATTTGCTGGCACCCTGCAGCTCTGCCAGGACAAACCCTGGCTGTTTAGTGACACCCTGGAGCATCATCTTCCAGCTTTTGCTGGAGCTGGGGTTGTCTGCAGAGGTAAGGTGTGCGCTCCCTTGTGTGAGATATGCAAACCTCCAAAAGAGAGGTCACTTGCCCTTTTTCTGCACTGAAGACATTAAGTGCTGCCCCTCATTTTGGATGCAAGCAGGGTCTTCAGCTGTGGCAAAATGCTTTTAAGCATATGGTGTCTTGTGAAACAAGGATGTTTTTAAGACCTGACTGGATAAAGCCCCAAGTTACCTGATCTGAGCTTAGCACTGACCATGCTTGGGCAGGAGGCTGGGCTAGAGACCACCTGAGCTGCCTTCCAGCTGGAGCTGTGCTGTGGTTCCTTCCACAACAGTCCTAGACCAGACCTTGCTCTGGTTTAGATACGGCATTGCTAGTCAGTGATCTGATCCCTGAGTTTTTCATGTCCTTGTTACACTACCAAGTGATTGAGGCCACCTGGTTTTGCTGATTTTTGTTAGAAAACTGTTGTTTCTGATGACCATAGTTTCACAAAAGCAGTGTTCTGGTTTGGATTTACTGAAATGGGCAGAAGGAAAACTGAACTGAGTTCCAGCTGTCCTGGACAGATGCTTGTTTCTGTGTGTACATTTTCCTTCTGTGCAGCACACATGATGTGCAGTGGTGTGCTGGACTTGCGGTTTGGGTATGCACCCATAATTTTGTTCCAGATTTTCCTGATAAAATTCTGGGAACCTTACCTGCTTGCTCTTCTGCTATATGATAGGACCATATAAGAGCCTACACCATTTGTGTCAAGGCTGTTTGTCATTATGCAACCTCAAGTCTAGAAGGTCTGGCTACTACCTGTTCTAATTCCTTTTTGTGGCTAGTCCTGAAACTGTAGGTGTGGGATGAGACCACCCTGTGTAGTAGATTGTGTGGCTAGCTTAGAGGTTTATAAGACTTAAAACCTGGAAAATAGCCAACAAAAAAAATCAAACACCCCAAGCCCTGAATACCAAGCAGGTCTTTGTTCCTCCACCCCTGCACAAGGGGAAGCTTATCCCAAGGCTGCTTTTTTCCCTGGTCTCCTTATATTTCTTCTGTTGGCCTCAGTAATCTGCTTGCAATGTTCTGATTTTGTGGGGGTTATCTGAAAACATGCGTATTCTCATTTTTGGAGCTTGTATTACCCACAGAAGAGATTTGTGTGAGTAGAACCAAAACTCAAGAGCAGTAAATTGCTGAGCTGCTCCTGCAGCTTTTCTCGCTGTAAAAGTGATGTGACTGTTGCCTTTGGGGAAAGCTTGTGTTAATAATGGTCAGGATGAGATCTTCAGGAAGGACCAAGTCTAAGAAGGTCATTATTTCTTGCAGCCAGATACCTGGCTTTTTGGATCTGTCCTGGCTAGCAAAGGATGAAGGCTGAGGAAAATATGATGTCTAAGCTGTCTGCTTTCATACCTCCTAATAAGAAGCAGTGGCTGACTTTCTGCAAAACATCTGCCTTTCTCATCACGGGTGTAGCTGGCCTAGTCATCAGCAGTGACGGTATGTCTTGCTCCAGCTCCTCAGTGCCGCAGCTCCTTTCTCCTCCTCCCCTCCAGCATCCATCCGCCCCGCACAGCTGCGTGTGTGATTCAGTGTTGTGACTGGTGTGTTTGGGACAGGCTGGGAAGCCGTGTTTTTCAGAGGAAAGCCATAAAGCGTAGACTTGGTTTTGCTTGGTTTTTCTTTTCGAAAGAAGAAAACTGCGCTGACTCTGCTTACAGTCTCTGATGCCTCCCTGGTGAAATGCTCCCTGGTGAAATGCTGTGGGGACTGAGGGCTCTCAAGGGATGTCTGTTCTCACTGGCTCTGGGCCATCTGCCATTCCTCTCATCGGAAATCATTTCTCACATCCCTCTCCAGACCAATGCCTGCATGTCTGCCTGCTCCCTTCCCTCCCAGCACCCTTGAAGGAGCCAAAGCTGAGACTTGCTGGGAAGCTCCTGCCCAAGGTTATCAAATCAGTAACAACAGTTCTCCAGTCATCTGGGGAATGCAGAAGCAGGGGGATGCAGAAGGGCTCCAGATGTGCGAGGGTGCTGTGCTGCAATCCTGCCCTTGGGGTACTCAGCTGACTTCTCCCACTGGCAGGTGGAAGGCATGGCTCAGCAGGACTCCTTGGATAAACAGGCATGGCAGAAATGAGCTTTGGTGTTATTTTTAAGGCATGAGCTTTCTGAATGCAAAACTTGTCTCTTCGTGCCTTGGTGCTCTTGCAGTTCTGTTTCTATTTGCCTGGTTTGCATCTCATGGCTTTCAGTGGATGCTGTCACTTACAAGAAGGACTAAAAGAGAAAGAAAAGTCCTATTTTTGTACTAGCCCAGGGTGACTTGTGACTTCTCATTCAACTGTACTAATTCACCTGAATTCCTATTGCCTATTATCATTCTCTGCTGAAAAAACACAGTAGGGAGTCTGCTCTGGGACTTAGGAATGTTTCTCCATTGCTGTTGCTTGTTTGTTGGGTTGTTAGAAATACGTTGCAAAACTACAGGGGAAAGATGGACTTAATTTGTGTTGATGTTTTTCTTTTTTCTCAACTGCAAATACGTCTGCAACATCAAAACTTACAAGAAAATGGCACTGACCTGGAAAACTGTGCAGTAAATGTCTTGTGTTTTTTCCTAAAAAGAAAATAAAATTGAAGTCATTTCATGTCTACAGCATCCTTTTTAGCTTTCATGAGAAAGATCTGGAAGAGAGGCATGCAGACAGCCCTCTCCTCAGTTCCTTGTTTGTAACAGCTTTCTGGAAAGATTAGTTGGGAATGAGAAATCTTACTTGTTTTTAAGGTGTGGCTTCGGTGTTTCAGAGGGACATTATATGACATGGTAGCTGGGATGGAGCTACTGGAACTACAAGGAACTTCTGGACTTTCTTTCTTTTTGTTTCAAATTTGCAGGTATTTGAGGGGAAAAGGGAGGTTGGAGATACAAGCATGAAATGAGAATCTGCAGAAACTTGCGTTGCTGAAGGCCAAGGGAAGAGACAATTGAAGTTAGTGCAGAAAGCTGTAAAGTCAGTGTGTCAGAGGAGCCAGGGTTGTGACTGGGGATGGCCAGTAACTGCACCACTGCCACTGCAGTGATTAAAGTGTTGAAAAAGTATGGTTTGGGGAGATGCATGGAAACTGGGGCTTGTAGGTGTCATTATGCTATAGTTTGGCTGTGGGCTTTTGAGCCTTGATGCCAGGATATCTGAGAGAGACAGGCTAATTTGAGAGAATTCAGAGAACAGCAGCAGAAGTGGTTGAAATAGCAGGTTTATGAGGAAGGATTAAAAACCTTAAATACGTATTGCTTTGACAGGTGTTTGGAAGAGGATGTGGAAGTGATATGATCAAAACAGTTTATGCTAAGCTTACATTAATATTATGGAAACTTCGTTCTCAGTTTCATATGATGTATATAATATAATTTTCAGTATCAGTACCAGAATAGAGAGTCTGTGAAAACTTTGGTTACAGCTGTGGTTCTCATAACACATTGATAATGAATATTGTTGTACCCATGGCAAGATCCTTTAGAGCTTTGTGCTTGGAATAAAATTATCATGCAGGGGATTATGAATCTTAAGCTATCATTATGCTATTCTTTTTTTAAACTGCTAATGTCCTCTGAAAATACCTTTTCTCATTTTGCCCAAAGTAATACCTACAAATTAGAGAGGAGTAAAAAAGAGTGAGTGTGAAGTAGGGAGGAGCTGATGATGATCAGCTAGGACTATCCAAGGGGAAAAGATGATATTGGCAAACATACAAGTAGAAATGGGACTTTTTTTTAATGGTGTAGTGTGAGAATTAACTATTGCCAGTAATCAGGTTACAAAACGTCTTGGAACCAACGAGTCTGGATAACTGGAAATCCAGATAGGCTGAAAGGTCCCAAAGGAGAAGTTTGGCTTGTTGACACTGATTTTTGTTGGGTCATGACATCATGAAAACATAAAATTGATTAAGAAAGAGTAAAGGGAGGAAATAAAAACTGTGCACTGGAGATCCTGGAACCAAACATATTTAAGGATACATGGAATCTTGCAGGATTCAGTATTTAGAGTGGAAGGATACAAATATGATTTAACTCTGGAAGGTAGGATTTTATGAAAAGCAGTATAATTGGACAAATCTGATTTGATTCTGCCAGATGAAAAAGAAAATGAAGACCCTTTGCAAGTACTTGGATATTTATTTCCTTGTAGTGATTAAAAATTTATACTACAAAATGTGTGAAATTAAGTGTTTGACTCCAAGTAGTTGCTACTGGACAGTTGGTGTCAGAAGACAGATTGCTTCGGTTCTGCAAAAAGGTACTAGACAGGAGGCTTCTCATGGTTTTCATCCATGATCCAGAAGCAAAGTTATGTGTCTTAGAACAAAAAATGTGTCTGTATCTATGGGACAGGTGAATGCGTGTTTTGGAATCAGACCTTGGGGAAAATGGTCTAGAGTTCAGAGTAGACGAATGGCTCTGTGTGCTCTGTTAAGGTGATTCTGAAGGAAAAATACTTTTTTTTTTGAAAATTCATGTTAGAACTGGAAAGCATAACAACATTAACAACAACAAAAGCTAAAAATACACTTGAGTTGGGGAAAAATGCTCATTTCTCAATCTTTGAAGCACACCCATGTTCTGTTCTAGCAGTTATATTTCAACAGAGGACAAATTATCAGGCCCTATAAAAGGGTACCTCAGGGAAATTGTGGACTGGGACATGTGGAAGGGTCATATTGGGAAGGTCTCATAGTCCTTTCTAGCTTTAAATGCTATAAAACATTGTTGCTGGGCCTGTTGACTCTCTGGAGTCAACATATTCATGATCAACAAGACAGAATGTACAGAACACCCTATGTGACTCCTTTAATCTGTCCAAATGCATCACAGCATTTGGTCATTCTCCTACACTGTGTTGATTTCAGTGGAGTCTAAGCAAATGCTTTAATCTCTTCAAGCTATTTTGAACAGCTTATCTTTGTCATGACACTCCTTGGCCCATATAAAAGAGGAAAGCATATACAGCATGTGGGAAGGATAAGAAAAAGGTAGAAAAAGGCATTAGTCCTGAAATATAAGGCTACCTTTCTGTATGTTCGCTCTTGGATGTGAGTACTAAAGGCAGCCTTGTACTCCCTGTACCTCTGTCTAGGACGGACTGGCTAATTCACATCTGATCAGTAACAGTTTGTGCAGGGTCTTCAGCCCTGGCAGGTGAAGGAGGGCAGAAGAAAGGAAGAAATGAAAGCCGTTATGGTGAGATGCGTAGAAAACCCAATAGACTGAACATACAATGAGGTGGGATGAATACCCAGACAGAAAAGGAAAGTTTAGCTCTCATTTTAAAAGTAGAACTAATTGAAGGTGGCAGCTGATACGATCCCAGTTGTACCAATGGTACCAATTTTAACCCTGATTTTTAAGAGTGGAAGATTGTTGTTGTCCCTCTGCCTCTTTCGTTGCAATACTACAAGCCTGTGCTTGTCTACACCACCAGCTGGAGGAAGCTTAAAATCCATTGCCTATGGCAGTCCTTACCTTATTGACATCTCTCCAGAACTTTTGTAGCATTTTAACAAGCCAGGTAGTTTGTATGTGATGCGGGGTTGGTCTCGCTGTATTTTATATGGGACTTGTGTTTAATTTTAGCACACAGGTTGAGGCAGAGGAGAAGAGTGCCCGGGGCGTTGGGGAAGGGTGAGTGATTTGTCTTCCTTAACATGCTCTGTGATCAGGTAGCTGGCAGACAGAAGACACTGCCTTAAATGTCTTCCATGGTATGGCATACCCTTCTCCGGTGGTGGTGCTGCTTTGGATTTACTTTGGAGTATGCTAGGAGGAAAATATTTTATTCAAGTATAGTGTGGACAGCAGATGTAGCTTGGAAACATGCAAAAGCTGTACTGGCAACATGCAAAAGCTGTATTGGAAATGCAGTGATCGCCAGGAGAGTGCCCAGCTTCTCTAAAGCAGCATTGCTTCTCCTTTGGGCATAAAGCTCCCATAGTGCCTGTGATTGTTTTTTTGAGGGGGGAGTGGCAGCAGTCATGAAATGACCCCTTCCTGACCTAATGCTTGACATGGGGTGCCTCCTGGAGAAGCACTGACAACAGGTCTGGCTGGGAATGAAGCTCCTCCTCAGCTTGACGGCCCTGTCAGGCTGGTTGGGCTCAGCTGGGTCTACCAGCAGAGGCTGAGGCTGCGTGTGCTGCTGGGAATCACCACTCATGCCTGTCAAGGATGGGAGAGAGATGAGCAGTGCTGGTCCTTCAGCACCAGTTAATTACTGGAGCAGAGGGGTACTCTGTGACTGCCTTTGCCATCCTGCTGCGGGAAGATAACCTGCGGCAGTGGAGCAATAGCACAGGACATTCAATGCCTTAAACTGCTCTAAGTGCCCATAGCTTGGACGTATGCTTAACCTGTGATTGATGGACAGCAGGTTTATCTTTACAGAGCTGCCTTATCTCATTTCTGCTTGGCGTATGTAATGGAGCTGAGCTCCTTGCAGCAGTAGACACGGCAGCACATGGTTGGCAGATTAGGAACAGATCTTTGCTTCTTGGACCTGGTGTGCCTGTACAGGAGCAGCATGGGGGGCAGTTCTGCTGTTCTAGACTGCTGCCTGCACCCCAGAAGCAGCCTCTTTGCAGTTGGACACCTGGGTTATGGACAAGACAGAACAGAAAATACAGAAATAAAAGCACAAGTGAGGTGTAAAGCTTCCCCCCCCCCCCCCCCCCAAGAATAGTGATTTTTTTAAAGACCTTGACTTTCAAAGTACTGGTATAAGGCCTTAGAAGGCCTTCTTTTTCTATTTTCAATTTCAGTTCTTTTCCCTAACTTTTTCAATTATGTGTCCTCTCTTCCTTGAACCCTTCTAAGGCACTTTCAGGCAGGTGTCCCAAAAAACTCGATTCATGCTTCTGTGTAGATCTCCGACAACAGGTCTGTTTTTTGAGCCATGAGGCTGCACTCCGTCAGTTTAGTCTAGCAGCAAGGGAAGAATGTGAGTCAAAGGCCCGTGGAGATAATCCAGAGTGAATGAGCACATGCCAGAGAAAATCTGGATCAAGTAGGGGTGGGAAGAAACCTGGCGACAAATGGGACAAGGAAGTGTAATGAGTTGTGTGCAGGCCAGGCTGTGACTTCAGTGGCCTGCAATACGTACCAAAGAGAAACGGCTGTTCAGGACTGCTGGGAAATGGCTCTGTGGCTATCTAAAATGTGTCCATGAAATGCATTGCTTCAGAGCTCTTGCTTTAAGCAGGGATATTTGAATGATCTTGGACTTGAGTGTGTTTTTGGCCATGACAATTTGTACCCATAAGGGTGCTGATCTCTTCCTCTGTGCTTTGGAGGGGAGAGGGGCCTGGTGTGGAAATAGCCCTGAGGTTACATATAGGCTGGTGCAGCGTTTCATAGCAGCAGGGAGAAGGTAGCTGTTACAGTTTTCTTCTAGTCTTTAGACAGATAGTGAAAGATTTCTGTCAAGTACAAGGGCACAATTAACGTAACCAGCTCTTTCAGGCTCCTAACCACAGCTCTCAGCAGTCCCATCTGTGACCCACAGAGATGCCCAAGCCCCAGCCATCAGTAAACATGCAGACAAAAGTCACACTTCCCAGAACATGCTGCAAGTTAGTTTAGCTGGGGACCCAGCAAAGACTCAGTTCCTTGAGCAGCATCCTCTCTTTCTTCCTGGCTTGGTTTGAGGGGGGGTGCCTGTGTTACATCACTCCTCTGAGCCTCTTCTTGGAAGCTCCGTGCAAACCCGCCTGTTTCCAGTTAGTGACACAGTGCTTCAGGAGGCTGAGCCAAGCCAAACAGGGATGTTCCTGCTTAGAGAATGAACGGTGAGGCCTCTATACTAGGACCTTATGGGCAGTGTACTGACAGGCAGTTTGTTTAAATGTTCAACAACCATGTTAACTTCTCACAGTCTTCTTTTTAGGAAATAATTTTTCTATCCTGGTGGTGTTCATTTGAAGGAAAAAAAAACGTTGGGGTTAGGGGGGAGACGAGGAGGGAAGGAGAGAGTTTTTTCCATCCCTCTCTGACAGTGAGGGAAAACAAGGTTATAAAATGTTATCCTTCACAATTTTATGTGAGGAGCAGCTCTGCCCCATTAGTGTACTTTCTCCAGTATTATCTAGTGCTCAGTCTCTCAAACTGGTGGACAGGCTCATGTGAAAGGGCACTGTGTAACAACTCAGGGGAGTAAAAAGGGCTTCTAGTATTTTATTGGGAAATGATATAGCTGTAGGATTTGTTAAGGGGGTCCAGGGAAGGGCAGAGAGAAGTAGAAGAGCATCAGAGAAATGCGTGTTATTTGAGCTAGCACCTGTCCTAGAAGTTGTACAGCGCAGGAAGATGGTCAAGGCAGACGGGTGTTGCTTCTGCTCCCTACCTTGCCGGTAGACAAGGTAGGGACAAAGTAATGTTGAAATGCTGTAGTTTATATAACTTTAAGAAATTTTGGAAGCTGTAAGTGGAAGGTGCGTCTTTTGCTTAGTTATGGTGATGTGTAGCAATAAGGGAAGGTGAAGATCTTGCTCATTAATATTGTGAAATTTTGCTAGATAGATGTGTATGTGAAGAAGAAAACATGGAACCATGAAATATTTTGCAGTCTACCTTGCATATGCAGTGCCTAAAATGTGACTTATTAACTGTTTATTAAAATAATTCCTTTTATGATTTTATGGTTGTTTCCAACCAGCTCTAATCCTACAGTGAGCTTGAACAACACAGGAATTACACTGCTGTTGAACCAAAGATGTTATCCAGGTGGCTTGTTCTATTTGCTAGGCATTGCTCCTTATACAGGAGCCACAGATTTAATATCTTGTGGCAGGGCTGGAGCACTAACACTGCTGCAGTGGTGGCATCCCGGCTTGTCACACTGTGTAAATAGGGAGGGAGGGAGGGACTCGTAACTTCTGAGTACATTTGCGGTGTGGGTGGGTGGTTACAGATTCAGTGGGCTATGGGAGGGCGGCGGAGCGAATATTTTACTGCAGTTGTCACAGCTATATATGGAAGACCAGAAAAAAAATCATTGCAGTGGTCAGGCTGCTTAGCAAAAGAGCCTCAGCTGAATTTTCTTTACCATTTGCTTCAGCATGTCTGGGTTGTTTCTGTAGTAAGAAGCAAGTTGGGTACTTTGTGTCTGGTTGATAACAAACAGTCCAGAGGTGAGTAGATACTTCAATCTGAGGCTGCCCATGGTGACCATAAACAATCATAAAGCACTTTGTCACCTAGTGCAGTCTTTTCTGATGGCATTTAAGAACATTGTATGGCAGAAGCAGATGTTGTCTTCACTGGGAAGGCTTGAATAGTTGAGTACTGCTTAGTGCCCTCCCAGGGCTCACAGTGGCAATCTTGTAAATATAGCCTGCAGGACTGATTATTTGATGGGAGCCAAAGCCCAAGCAGACAGAGGCAGCCCTGTCATGGAAGATGGTCTCATCGTGCAGCATCATTGGTGCAGAAGCAGTGCTCATGCAGGTGGTGGGTTTGTAAACAGATGTGGCTGAGCAGATGTGGCTGCTCTCAGTGAGAATAAGCCATGCAGGATTTCACTAGATTTCACCCCATACTGCTCTGCCAGGGTGGTCTGTGTTCGCTAGAATAGTGGACCTCAAGTCCATCTTAATGGAACTGGGCTGGAGCAGCAGATGTAGAGTTAAGCTGTTCTCTCTGAGGGAACAGAGGCCACTGAGAAGGATGGTGACTCCTGCTGAATGTGGATAACAATTCAACACAGTTTCTGGCAGGTTATGCCTGTTAAAAATTTTTATCTCAAAATTCCCAGTGGCACAGCAATGCTAGGATTTTCTTGGTGATGCTCTTTCCTGTGGAGTACTGATGCCACAGGATGTTGAAAAGAGGCTGAGACAGCTGAGCCATGCCTTTCAGTGGAAGAGATAAGATGTAAGGTCATGGTGTAAGAGACTGCATGTTTATGAAGTCCATTTGCATTTGAAATCCGGTGTGATGGCTTCAAACTCAGTATTGCATTTGGAATGTGCCTCTTTGTTGTGCTCAGTCTGAGTTTTAATGATAGAGCTGGCGGTTCTGAGTAGTTTGCATGTGACTGCCAGAACCTGTTCAGTTTTCAAGATGTGCTCTCATCCATTGCATATGGGCAGCATTTAGCCTCTTGAGGTGTAAAAGACAGGTTGCCAAAGTTATGTTTCATAGCTTGATATTGTTATAACACTCCTCCTTGCATGCTGGGTTTTCAGGCACGTCAGGGTTTTCTGAAATGTGTTCCATCAGTTTTGTTCGCACTGGTTTGTGTCCTCTGAAAGGCCTACTTTTTCCACCACTATGAACAGCGAAAACTGACTTCTCAGAGTTTGAGAAAACCCAACTGTTACACAAAAATGAGGGTAAGATCAGACTGTCGTCACCTAGTCTTGAGGATGTTCAGGGGAAGTTCAGGTTAGATATAAGGAAGAAGTTCTTTACTGTGAGGGTGGTGAGGCACTGGAAAGTTGCCCAAAGAAGTGGTAAATGCTCCAACCCTGGCAGTGTTCAAGGCTAGGTTGGATGGAGTCTTGGGTAACATGGTCTAGTGGAAGGTGTCCCTGCCCATGGCAGGTGGGATGGAACTAGATGATCTTAAGGTCCTTTCCAACCCAAAAAATTGTTTGATTCTGTGTCCCTTCAAAGCCTTAGAATAAGCAGGGGAGCATGCCATAGCAGTAGCCTGCCTTATAATTGCTCCCCTTACCCTTCTTTCCCTGTCCACATAAGATCAGGATGCAGGGAAGAAGAAAAAGAAGGCAAAAAAAGAAACCAACCCCCGAAAACACGCATCCAGGACAGACTGAAGCGTTGGAAGCAGAAGTATGCAATTAAAAAAAGCTGTGTGCGCCCGGCATTCCCAGACATTCCTGCAGCTGCAAGCTCCTGGCTCAGTATCCAGGCGGGCTGGACCCCTGCCAGCCCCCTCCCTGGGCAGGGGCTCTGCTGGGGAGCCGCTGGAGAATGGCGGGGAGGCTGGGCTTATTGCTTTTCCTCCTCAGAGCGATGAAATGGGGTTTCCAAGGTCCTGTCTCTGCTCAGAAAAGTCTCATTCTCTATGTGCCTTGGACAGGCTGCACTGAAGGAAGAAAGAGCCTCAGAAAACTATCTGAAAGGGAAATGGAGCAGCTTCCCTCCAGCGGGGAGCCCACCTCTACCTTAAACCCTGCCTGCACAGTCCCTGCTCTGTGCGCCTGCAGTGGAGCAGTCTTACAACAAATGTGTCTCTGTTTCATTTTGGGTTGGTGGGGAAGGAGCAGGGGTCAGCACCAACAGTCAGGCTTTTGAGACTGTGGGAGCCTTGCAAGAGTTTGTAACTTTTAACCAAAACCTGTTGAACCTGCATGGTTTTATTCTGCCAGAGGAATGATGTAAATACAGGGGACTTAACACATCAGTTACCAGCAGTTAACCATAAAGTGTGAGAGCAGGGTCGGGGCCGTGGTAGGGTGAACTGTGGGGATGCTCTTGTCTCCTGAAGACAGCAGCTCTGTGTCTGTGCTTTGGGCTGAAGTAGCTCTGAAGCCACTCTGAGCTTGTCTTTCTTTGCTGGTTTCCAAAATGTGTGTTCTTCCAATGTGGTGTTGGGACTGAGAGAAGCTGTATTATTAAATCAGTGGCTTGGCAGAACAGCTCTTGATGTTGCTGTGATGTCTGAGGAAAGGTGATCAGCTCTATCATTTGGGCACCGAGTAGTTTTTAGTTTCAAATATGGGTTTTAAAGTGTGCCCGTGTGACTTGGGGAGCTGTGGCACAGCATTGCTTAGCCATGCTGCTGCCTCCAGTTGTCCCTCTCGCTTCTCTGCTGGAGGCTGCCAAAGGAAGAAGTGCCTGGGCCTTATGCTCTGGTGTTTTACCTTACACCACTGAGGAAGGCAAGTAGGCACCTTTTCGCTCCTGTAAACAGAAATGGCTGGGGTGAAGACCTCCTCCCGTCCTAAGAGAGCAATAGTCCTGCAGGGAGCCAGAGGTCAATGTCATTTATCTTAAACCAGGGCTGTTTTACTGGATATTTTCCCAGAACTTGTTTGCCTGAGTTTTGGGGCAGTGACTGAAGGGTACAGTTATCCCTGGGGCTAGGTGGGTATCTTACTCCAAAAGCACCCATGGTGGCTCTTGACAAAATTTCATCCCTTTTCCCAGCATCCCCAGGGCTCTTCCCATTACAGGCAGCATGCTCTTGTGCCACCCTCGGCAGAGGCTGAACGAGGTGAATGACTGCCTGACCTTTTGGCTGCTGCAGGCTGTCTTGCCAAGGACAAAGTTTGGGTATGTCAGCAGAGGAGGCTTGCCTGTAGCTGTTCACTCACTGATTACACAGGTGTCCTCTTGTTTTCAGGTTAAGAAAAAAGCCATTGCCTTGGGAATTTGTGTTGGAAAGCAAGATAAGGAGCTGCATACGTTCCTTTTCTGCTCTCCAGCTGTGCCTTTGTGCCTCTATTTCTGCCCATCTCGTCACTGAAGGCTTTAGTAGGTCAGTGCTGTGGTTCTAAGTCCTGACAAGGAGCCTCTCTGTCATCCTTCTTAGCTGCTTGATTTCTTCCTAAACAAAACACCAGCTTCAGAGTGTACCAGGAGAACATGTGAATAGGGGTGCAGGCATCCCTTAGTAATGAGAGATTTCATACTCTTTGGCTGGGTCTGTAGTCAATTTGCTTATTATTGCTCTGGTTGCCTCTCTTGGAGGTTTATGGTAGAGGTGTAGTCTAATAATGGGAAGCGTTATTTACAATGATGTTGTATGAAAAGTCCTATCAGGCTTTTATTTCTTCAGTTACAGCTTTGTGTACAGCCTCTATCATACCAACAGAAAAAGCCGTGAATACAAATTCCTGCACATCAAAAAAGGCTTCTTCTCAACACGTATCCTTATTTACTCCTTGAACTTTTAAAAATGGATTTGCATCCAGATCAGACAAATCATTGTTTAAATAAAAAATGGCTAGAACACTAAACCTTTAAAAGCATATCAGATTGTCACTGCTTTTATTTAGTATTTTCATTTCAGGTGGGGAATATGTGGTTTGAATTACTGTTAGCATGGGCATCTGGTCTAAATCAATTTCCATGTTCTGTCTTGACCTTTCCTTACTGGCTTAACAAAGCCTGTCAAAAGGGGAATAGTTTTAACTGCTGCTACATGAGCCAGCGATTGGACCAGTGTAGACAGGATGAGGAGACTGATGATCTCTCCTTCCCCCGCCTCTCCCACTCACCTGGCAACTGATAAAATACCACATGTGGTGGTTATACTGAAACCTGGATGGTCCATTTAAATTTCTATTATCTCCATCTGTTTGCAGGCTTTTCTGAGTGTGGCTGGCTGTCCCCATGAAGCTCAAACTGGAGATTTGTATAACTGGAACGTTTCATAGAACAGAGCCATTAGCTCTTTCTATAACATGGCCTAGGGGCTCCTTTTACAAAATGCTACCCTACTGGGCCTTTTGAAGTGCTAGTAGGTGTTTTTTATTGCAATATTGTAAAAATAAAGATAACTGGTAGTGGGGAAGAGGTGGACAGCTGCTCTTTCAGAATAAGAGTTGTAACTTGCTGCATATTGTCTTATGCTTGAGTTCCCAGTGTGTGCATGCCAGCAACTTGCTACCATTACAGGACAGGTACAATTCAGCTTATGGAAATCCCCAAAGTGCTGACTTCCCATTTGGTATTCATGCCAACCATGCTCATTTTAATTCTTGCTGAAGACCATCCTGAACCATCTGGAACCACAACTGGTCAGTAGAATCGGAGTGGTGATTTTCAACCCTTTATTGGTTTTGTAAACTTAATTTTCTAGAGAAGTTTGAGGATTCTGCCAGCTTGAGCTTGCTTCATCTTTAGTTTCGTTTGTTACCCTTTGCAGATCTTGCAACCAGGGAAAAAAATAGAGAGTGTGCTCAGCAATTCTGAAAACCTGATGATTAGTTTTGGCTTGTTTGTAGTGAATCTGCATAAGACATGGTCATTATAAGCCTTGATTTATAAAATCTTCCAGTTCATAAAATTTTGCTGTAGCCTTTGGAGAAGAGGAGCTAATGAAGGGTTTAGAGAACAAGTCTTATGAGGAGCCGCTGAGGAAACCTGGGGCTGCTCAGCCTGGAGAGAAGGAGGCACAGGAGAGACCTTATCACTTCCACAACTACCTGAAAAGAGGATGGGGGAGGTGGGTGTTGGTCTCTTCTCCTGAGTAACAAGAGACGGGCCAAGATGAAATGGCCTCAAGTTGCACCAGGGGAGCCTTAGATTGGATGTTAGGAAAAATCTGTTCACGGAAAAGGTTGTCAAGCACTGGAACAGGCTGCCCAGCCTGAGTCACCATCCCTGGAGGTATTTAAAAGACATGTAGATGTGGCACTTAGGGGCATGGTTTAGTGGATTTGGCAGTGCTGTGTTAATGGTTGGACTTGATGATCTTAAAGGTCTTTTCCAACCTGAATGATTCAATGATTCTATCTCCATGTGTGCATCCATCTACATTATGAATATGAAGCTGTCTTAGAAGGATATCAGAGTGCTTTACACATGAACCATTTGTTCTTGCATGTTAATTGAATCAGTAGAGATTTGCTGTGGTTTTTAGTAGCTTTTATTTTTTGATGGAACCTTAAGGTACTCCATGGTAACCCGCTGAACATCAGGTACCACTTCCAGTTCATTGGGGCAACACCAGTCCAGTGTTTGATCTTCTCCCATACTGATGCATGTCCTGAGAACTTGGTTTTGTGTGTTTTAATGATGCCAAATTTCAGTGGCATGATGTCAGTAAACTGTAGCCAGCTCCAACCCCCACAGGAAGCAGCAGTTTCAGGATCACATCCTCCTCTGTTTTTTTTCTCTTTAGTTAAAGAACCTTCCTGATACCACACATTTATCGATGTACCTTACACAACACTTTTCTGCGTAAAATCCACTGCAAGTTTCACATTCCTCAAAAGTCCCATAGCGTTTTGCTCTCCCTCCCTCCCTGTCCAGATGGTCTGTAGCAGATGCTCATCCGAACTGTTCCGCAGCCAACAGCACCGTACTAAAAACCTGAGCTATATTTAATACACACAGACACATACACAAGCGTGCACACACACACACACACAAGTATATATCTCTGTGTATATATAGCCTTAACTGCTCTGGAATTATGCATTGCTGATAAACAGGACAAAGTTCCTGATGATTTTTCTGGCTATGTACCTGTGTTTCCCTAGAAATGAGCCGACTCATTTAGCTCTGGGAGAGTGTTTCCCAGGTGCTCTCCACTTGAGCTGTGTAATGTGGGGGTCTGTGCTAGGTTGGAGCTCAGCAGCCAGTGTTCATGCACCACAGGTATCTTACAGGCAGCATGGAACAAACCATGGCACCTGAAGTTTGAATGGGAAGTGTGCTTTCTGAGCTCCTGAGCTTGCTCTTTTCCTCTTGGTAGCCCTCAGAGCCTGAAGTGGCCGTGTGGGTCCTTCACTCCAGGCTTCAGCACAGTCCTAACTCTTTGACACTTTTATGATCCCAATAATCTTGGCATTGAATGTGGTGCAATCTTCCATGAAATCTCTTGTGATAGGAGAGTATCGGTTCACTGTTGCCCTTAGCATAGAATCAGAGTCATCTAGGTTGGAAAAGACCTTTAAGATCGTCAAGTCCAAGTGGAATGACGAGGCAACGTGCACCTTTGTGCCAGGAGGCAAGAGGCCTGGGCCCACTCAGGCAGTGTGGGACAGCAAGCTGAGCTGCATTTCTTTCTTTACAACAGTGTTGACAGAGCCTGGAAAAAAAAAACTTGTATTTTTATTTTTTTTCCCCTCTTTTAAGGTGTGGGATAACAGGTACACATGTAGGGGCTGAGGGGCCTCCGGAGGCTCGGGGCTCATGCTAGCTGGGTGCTGGTACAGCTGCGTGTGAGCAGGACCTGTGCCCTTCCCCAGGCAGGGCCTCTCCCTTCTCCCGGGCGCCCAGTTGCCTCTGAATTAGCTGGAGTAGATCTTGGCTGCGACCTGCAGGGGTCTGGGTTAGTGTTGGCCGGGAGAGAGTGAACGGGCGATTACGTGTGCCTGTGCTTATGCAACGTCTGGAACTTCCCTCTGCCCGTCTCCATCCCCGGGACTCTGGCAGGGCTTTTTGGCAGTCTCGGGAGAGTCGTCTTCTGCACCGCACAGCACGCGCTCGCTCAGTGTATCCAATTAATTAAATCACAGCGCTCCAGATGAAAGCAGCTTTGTTTGTGCATTACCGTTTGGGGGATGTGGACTGGGGGGATGCTGCACAGGGGTGCGCGGGTATGCGTTGGCTGGAGGCACCCTTCTGCTTTCGTGCCAGAGGCTTGCGTTGCCTGGTGGGATTAATCTTGCAATTAATCTTTGAAACAAGATGAAACTCCTCCTTTCCTTTAAACCCTTCCTCTCCTTTTATGTCAGCTTTTTGCTTTTAATGTTTTATCAAACTAAAAAAAAAAATATATGTTTTTTTTCTAACATAAGAGGCAAAGTTGTCTTGTTCTCTCTGTGTGTTTGAACAGGGTGCATATTACACACTTGTGTTTGTACTCTTTCTCAGGTTTAAAGAAAGAATAAAGTAACTTGCCTCTTATATCTCTGCTCTGGGCAGGCTGCTGCTGCTGCGAACTTGTCAGTTGGAAAGGACCATGGGCCGTGGAAAAGATGCCCAGACACGTGCAGCTTTGCTAACTGGGAAACACTGTAAGAGAGACTCTGAAATGAGCAACTGCTA
Organism: Pezoporus wallicus; assembly: GCF_028554395.1. Lineage (NCBI taxonomy): Eukaryota > Metazoa > Chordata > Aves > Psittaciformes > Psittacidae > Pezoporus > Pezoporus wallicus. Next base: position 8,224,802 of record NW_026642179.1, on the reverse strand, counting down.
AATGATTTCTTTTGAAGTCAATCCATTTTAAAGCTCCCTTTTAATTTCCCTATGCATTCTGGTATTCCCCTTGTCTGGGCTTGTGTGGAATCTCCCATCACCACTGAAATCAGCCATGTATCGGATGTGGTTTGTTTGGAAATTAAACGTGGACTCTGAAAGTGATCGTGACACTCTGTGCTTGCGAGTCCTCCCAGTTCATTGCAGGCATTTGTGCTTTTGCATGACTGCAGCTGCCCTTCTGTTCCTGACAAACAGATCAATATCAGAAGGGTAGGGAATGGTTCACACGTGTAGGACTTGCTGGGTGTTTGTGTTTTCTCTCTGATTGAGAAACCCTGAAGTCCAATGCAAACCTGACAAATTTTTGCTCTGTGACACTCTCCCAGCTCTCTACTGAGGTGCAGCTCTTGGGGTGATGGCAAGAGGTAAGGGATCCCTCTCCCAGCTGGTGCTGGGGTGTCTGCGGCCCTCACCAGCATAGCTTGGGCATAGGGAGGAAAGCTGACTCACTTGTGTGGTAGGGCTCGAGAACCCAGCCATAAAAATAAAAGAAGGGAGGAGGCGTTCGGTGGGCTAGTACTGTGGGATGTGCTGGCCACTCAAAGTTTATCAAGCACTCTATTTAGAGTTTACTTGGGTGTAGTTCAGTTGTGTCTAACACGAACAACCTTTGGTCTTAAACCTAGGCTCTTGAACTGTGTTCCATGACTGCCTTCCTGATAAGGATATTGAGTTATCTGGAATATAGGAATGCAAAGCAGCATCAGCAGGTTTCACAGCTCTGGGTTTGTATTGGGTTCTTCAGAACATGCTGCTGCTGTAGTAAACAGCCTTGTTTTGTTGCAAGAAGGCCAAAGGAAACAGTTATGATTAATTAGTTTAGTCTCATATAAATCAAGGGCTATAAAACTTCCCCAGATCATTTCCTGTTTGAATTCCTGTTTGAATTCCTTTGTAGGGAAACCTACACTCTTCATTTATAAAATGGCTTGTGTCAAAGAATCCACTCTATCCCTTCATGATTGATTGTTCTTCCTATTTTTAATATTGCCACCCTGTATAACCACTATGAATGAATCTGGCTTCAGCTTGTAAACTTAGCTGCAAGCCAGTAGAGCCATTCTCTAAGACTTATTTCCTGTTTCAGTACTTACAGAAAGTTCATGTTCTGCATTCATATCCTCTTTGACAAGCTGAATGCATTGGTTTCTTCTTTTATTATTATGAGGCAGGATTTCCAGCTCCACAGTGGTTCTCTGAACTTATTCCAGTTGTTCAGCATCCTTTTTTGAGAATTTGGTGGTTTAGGATTGCAGCCTGGCTGTGGCCAGTAGTAGCTGCATCCACTGTGAGTATGGAGTAAATGAATTCCTGCTTCATACCTGTCTTGTCTGCTGAAGTTCAGAACTTCATGTCCTCTGGGCTGTGCAGGGGACACAGACTTGTGCAGCAGGTTGTTTGGTCAGCATGAGTCTGTAGTACAGAGCTGTAGCTGGGTGTTGAGCTTTACAGGGCAACTTCTTTTAAATATGAAGCCTCATTTAAGAAACTAGCACAAACAGAAAAATCCCCTAAAGGCAAAATTTCTACAGCAACACTACCTCTTTGCTGTTCTTTGGCTGTGTAACCTGGCACTGGCCCCACAGCATGGGATAGGCGTGCAAGGGTCCCCATTGCTCGACTGCTTCTGGGCCTGCATGAAACCTCAGTGCTCTGTCCAAGGGGCTCGACCTGGGGTGCAGCAAGGGCTCTCGCATTCAGAGGGTGAGCACACCTACAATAATTCCTCTCCAGGCCCTCCTTTGTGCATGAAGCCCTTGTGGTCCTGTCCATGGATGGTTCTTCAGCTGTAGGTTCTTCAGCTGTGTTTCTCCCAGGGTCCCAAGTCCTTTTGAGATCTCTGTTTCCGATTGTCAGACCCCCAGGCATGAATTGGGGCCATCTGTTTGCAACAGTAAGATTTATTTTAACCTTCGCCTTTATTTAAAACATGTCACTTGTTTATGGATGCTTACCAAGTACTCTGTGTTTTGAGTTTGTGACCTGACCTTTTTATTAGTCGCTGCTCCTTCTGATGCTGTGTTATCTGCAAACTTCTGTGACTTTTCCTCTCAGGTCATTGATAAAATATTAAAGGCTGCAGCCAAGACCTGGTCCCTGTGGGAACCCACTGAAAATATGTGGTGCAATCAGCTGAGTTGTGTTTTGCATCTGGAGATTTTTTTATTTCTTTATCACACTGAATGTAGCCTGTTGACTTCATATCGCTCTGGCTTCATTTTGTATAGCACCATGTCAGTTGCCTTACAAGAGACAAGGGGTATTAACATTGTAGCATTACTACAAAAAAAGATAAAACTTGAGAAGCTCAGTTACCAGTTATTGTGGAATTATAAGCATAAATTAGATTTCTCTCCCTTTTAATTCTTGGACTCAACTACTGTATTCCCTTCTCCATCTCTTCTCTTAGTCAGGAATGAACAGTAGGTAGGTTAAATTGTTGTTACTTTGCTTGCCTTGTTTACACTTAAATATTTACATATTATTTTTTACAGTCCATATCAGTATTGTCTCATACTGAAAATAGTTTCAAGAGCTCCTTGAAGCTCTGATTAGACTTTTCAGATGGAGGCTTTCTAGATCTGCTAATTAAAATGGCCAGCTTTGCATAGCTGTTGGTTTTATATTCTCTTCCGTTATTGTTGGGATGAAAATAATTTCATTACCATCCTGTGGGATGTCTGTATCATCTGTTCTTGTATCAAGAGCAGTAATTCAGAACCACCTCCTCCCAGGAAAATTCAATTAAACATTTTGATCTTCCTCCCTCCTCCCCCAATAACTGCAGCCAAGCAATGGCCTGATCTATAATTAACATTCTTCTGGGTCCTGACAAACTCAGAAGCAAACTTCTTTCCCCTCTGAATTGTGTTTTCCATTAACTCTTTCTTGTTCTCTAGGTTCTGATTTATGTTAATATCCTAATTTTTCCTTTCTTCTGTTAACCCAAATATGTAATACTTGCAGGTTTCCATGGTAAGCAGGGTTGTTTGCCCAGTGTGTCTTTCTCTTTGCCTGCTGTGGTGAGATAGCAAGGGTTTTGGTTTTTAGGCATGTGCTGAAATGTTCATGAATGATTTATATCAATCAACATCCATGCTTTCTTGGTTAAAGACTGTCAGGTTCTCTCAATCCTCTGTTTTATGAGGGCAGATTAAAGAGTTTGACCATCTCTTCAGGACTGCAGAGCATGGGCTGGAGGAAATGTTAATTGAAGGAGAAGGGTCTGCCTGTGCTGGGTGTGCTGGCACTGCTCCCGCAGCAGCGTACCTCTGCCTTGCTGGCTCAGGGATGCAGGAGTTTTGTGCCGGGCCCTACTAAGTCTCCTTTCCTTCTTGAAACTGCATTTTGGATGGGGAAGAATAAACTAGGGTAACGCCATAGCAGCAATGAGAATAACCACTGTAGGATGGGCAGTTTTAAATGTCAAGGTGCAAAAGTCAGTGACGCTTGTCAAAAATACGCAGCTGGGGATGGAGGAAGTTCTTGCACAACCCTAATGCACTACTCAACTGCTGTAGGTTAATTTTATCCCTTACAAAGCACTGTGACTTTCCCTCCTCCTCATGTTGCTTTCCATCTGCACCCTTGCTCTTCTGGCTCTGCTTCTCCGGAGTCTTTGCCTGCAGCTTGCAGCTTCCTTCCTAATTTCACTAATTTTACAATCCTGTGAAGTTATGAGTTAGGCTTAGGCCTCTTTTTCACCTGCTTGGGACCAAAAGTCTGGAAATGGGAGGTACAAAAGAAGGAGAGAATGCTCTGAATGGGGGAGGGCTAAGAAGCTGAAATGCCTGTGCACAGGCAAACGAAGGCAACACTGGTTTGAAAGTCCCCCTATATTACAAGGACTCCTGAGGTGAGGCAGCTAGCACACATGTTTCTAATTAAGCTGTTCCACTAGACCTGAAACCCTAGAAAGAAGCATAGAGGAGAACTGTTTTTGTTTGAAGCATGGTCTAAGGACACAGCTGTTTCCATGTACTACTATTTTGGGTCCTGAACCTTAATCCAAGTGCCACTCCTATTTAATTTATTTATTTATTTTTATAAAATTGACTGAAGTGATATTTTCTGGCATGGTGACAAAAGACTTGTCATAGGAAATTGGAATACCGGCTCTCCAGTATGGCGTATCTTAAAATAATTTGTCTAGACAAATGCTGCACATGCTTTTAAGTATATATTTATTTGATCTTGTTCACATCTTGTCTCCTTGTTTCCTTTCTCTCAGTAGAGCTTGAAAACGAACTGGTTTGTCTTTGGCATGAGTAAAAAACGGGTGACCACCACCACTCTTGTGGTGACATAAAATGAAATGCATCTTTCCTCAGGGGGAGGCTGCCGAAGTACCATTGCTGATCAAGGTACCAGTTGATACAAAATGAGGTGCCAGAATGATTTTTGTGGGTTCCTGTGTGAATTTCTGCAGAGTTACGGCTGTATAAGTGCAACTTTGGTGTCTTGAAATATCCATCTTGTGGTATGGAGGACCACTGGAGGCAGCTTCCGAATGCAAGGGTTTTTGCTTAGGTATGGGTTTGGGCAGGGCTGGCTCATTCAAAACAGCTCTACTGTCACAAATTCAGGTACAAGGTAGGCATGTTCTTTCCTGGAGTTGTTATCATCAAGTAGTATTGCTCCAGTCTTCTTTGGCTTCCTGAGGCAGTAGCTGGTTTGACATGAAGCATGTTGCAAAGTTGCAAGTGAAAAGGTTTTGACAGTTTGAGATGGGAAGTCTTTGATTATACCTGCTGTTGGGAAAGTATCAGCTCTGTGTGCATCCGCAATGTTTGGGCTTAGTGCAAGTTAATGAGAAGGATGAGAGGCATGTCAGATCAAATCCTAGGATGTTTCTACTGAAAGCAAGGCAAAGGCATAGGACTTACTGGAAGGGGGTTCTTTAATGTAGTAATTTGTTCTACTGTCTGCCGAGATCAAATACTGGAACAGGATTTGACATCAAACTAACTTGTTTAGTGTGTGGTACTTAATGTGTGATGCTCAGCAACAGCAGGACTGAACAGAAAGTCCTGACAGTGTTGTTTTTCTTTCTGCCCTGATAGTAAATATCTGACTGATAGAGGGGGCAGCAGTTTCTGCTGGGCAGGGTCTAAAACCCATGGCAGCTAAGGTCATGGCTAGCCAAAGGCTGCTGATCCTTGAGCTCTGATCAGGCAGGGGGGTTCATCTCCTGGGTAAGGTGATATGACCTATGGATTTCCTCACATTTGTTTTGCAAAACCACACTGTTGTTTTTTTTTTTTTCTCCTTCCCTTGTGCTCAAGCATGTGCTTCTCGAGTTCAAGAAAGGGTTATATGCGTGTGGTGTGTTTTGTCTTCTTAAAACTTTACAGGCATCTGCAATTTTAACCATCTAAAAATGTTAGACAACGTTTACAAAACCCAGCAGACCCCCCCCCCCCAGTAAAATAAATCTGTAAACCAAGACCTACTCACTCATTAGTGAAATAAAATGCTCAATCTCTCCTTAAGCTGCCAGTACTGATAATAAAGCCTTACTTATTTTATAATAATGAGACAGCTTTAATTTTGACGGGTGGTGTGTAGGTTTGCAGCCAGCATTAGGAAAAAGAAGGAATGATCACTCCTGCAGTCTGGAACCCTGCCATTTAAACTTTGCAGCCATTACAGAAATGACATTGTTGGGGAAGAAAATAGCTATTTTATTTTAAATGTCAAGTGTCCTGTCAATCAGGAGTGGCAAGCCAGAGCATGGAGCAGAAGTTGTTGTTTCCTACCTACACTGCTCGGACTAATTTAAGATCCTTCATTGAAAGATACTGGTTTGGTCCTCGGGGAGGAGGCTGTTACGAACACTTTAAATGTGAAACAGCTGAGCTGTCCCGTGCACTAACAGGAACCTGCATGAGGAGTTACAATTTTACTGAGCTCTCCTAATGGCATCCTGGCTCAGTGTGCCACTGGGATGGTTATGCTTCTGCAAGGTTATGCCCATAGGCAGAGGTTGGCAGCTTCTAGTGTTGCCTGGCATGTGGGAACTGCGTTGAGACCTTGCTAGGTGATGATGAGCAAACTACCAGTGCCCTGCAGGGCAGGTTACAGCACTTCTGTTTTAAGTAGCCACCCCTGAATTGCATGGTGCTAGTCATCCCTGGGAAGAGGGTTTTGTGTCTGTGTAGGCCGTTTGGACAATCCCTGTGACTTCTGGCTTCTTTCCCTGATTATCCTTTCCTCTTTCCTGTTATATCTGTAAAGTGATCTGGGAGACGTATTTGATGATCTTTATGGATCCCTTCCAACTTGAGATCTTCTATGATATCTAAAATGAGTGAAAGACTAGTGGATTCTGTTTGAAGTACAGGAATTGTGCTGGCTGTGCCCTTCACAAAGGGCTTAGCTGTGTCCTTTGACAGAGGATGCTGTTACATAAGGACTGAGATGAATTTTCTTTGCTGTCATCCCCTCCTATTTCCATACTGGGGGAAGATGATAAATGAAACTAAGTGCAGTGCTCCCAAATGTTGTAAAACACTGCTGTAATGTTAAGATCTGTCTGCATGCATACAAGAAGAAACTGGAGTAATTGTTTTCTTTCAAAAGCGGCTGTAAGTTAAACCAGCTGTGCAACAACAAAACGTGTTACCCCTGCTGCCGCATTCTTGGGCAGCAGACAAGACCATAAATGCCCACTGGTGAATTGTAAAATTTATACACAAAGGTTTAGCTTGTAAGAAAACTTTCTTGCACTGCTTATTTTTTGGCTAAACACTGGGTAGTTACCCAGAAGACACCACTGAGATGTAAAACTTGAGGTGAATTCAAGTTCCTTCCAAACTGCCTGTAGGTGTACCTGGGGCATAACCCAGCAAGATGATAGTATCTCACAACAAGTATTTATGACTAGCATTGCATGCCTAGCGCATACCTGGGGCAACAAAAAAACCCAAAGCAACTGCATCTGTTCCTTTCTTCACTAAACAGTTTTTTAATAGCATAAGTGGTCTCTTTAGTATCTTGCCCGGATGCCAAAAATTATCAGACACACCAATGACTAAGTTTTGGAAGCTGAGCTACCCTCTCTGTCTGGGGTGAGTCACACTAGCTGGAGTGGTGGGGAGAGGCTTGCCCCTACTTTTGGTGGTTTGGAGGTTTGTGAAGGGCAGACCTGTCAGGCTTGTCTTGCAGGCTCTACAGTCACTGGTGGTAAAGAATGATGACCCTGCTGCTCAGCAGGTGAAAAGAAGGGCATGGGGAGAAGAGATGGAGAGATTTGTTTTTCTGTGGTTCTGCTGCTCAAGCTGGCAGCTGAGAGCTGATTTAGGAGACAAATGAAGTGCATGCCATTTCGCCTGGTGTAAGAGGCAAAAAAAATAAGGGGAAAAAAGTAGCTGAGACAAAGGAATGAATACATCTGACCTGAGAGCTTAATCCAGATGCTTGCTTGCAACACAGAATTAATAATGTATTTTGAGGTCTTAGCCAGGGACAGAGATGGGGGGAGCCTTGTTGAAGGGCTTTCAGCTCTCTGACTCACCACTCTGGTGCTCTGGTCCCCTGGTCCCCATGACTCACTCCTCTCTTTGGCTCTTCTGAGGAGAGGGTGGGAAACAGCAAAACACGCGCCCAGCCTGTTGAAAACTTAGACTAGATCCAAGAGCTATGCACTAGGGGAAGGGCAGGGGAATGTGAGAAGGATTTTCCTAATTTATTTGACTCTGAAGAGGCTTAGGCTAGGAGTGAGCAATAGCATCCTTTTCTCTACATGCAGATACTGGACTTGAGAGACACTGAACTTCAAGGTTGTTTCTCACCCTTGCCTCAACTGCACAAGGGATTTTTTTTTTTTTTTTTGTTGTTCTTTTTTCTTTCAACCCATATTTAGTCCTAGTTATTATAGAGTTTGATTTTGTGGGGTTTTTAAAACTCTCTTTTAAAATCCAAAATACTTTTGGGGGGGAGGAGGTGGGTAGAGGAATTTAAGGAAACAGTATTTTGCAATAGGGAAAGGCAAAGGAGTAAACATGGTTCTTGAGAAATCCCCCTGATTAGTTAAATACATCTTTACTAGTTGTGGGTTGGAAATATTTGAGCGTTTGCAGTGGAACTGTGTGCATGCATTTGTGCAAAATGGAGTGGATTATAAGATTTGCTCAGCATGACCTTCAGCATTTCCAACTGTGTAACCTGAGCAAGTTGGGAAGATGTGCAGGTTTAATTACCATGTAAATCTATTAGCTCTGAATTTCCTGGCATTTATTTTGCTGATGACACAACCTGAAAGTTATTCACTTGGTGGATTTTTTAAAATCTGTCAATTTCATTATTTATTTATGTTTAAAATGAGTAAGTGCTGGTGTGAGACTGCAAATAATCATATTTGCTATTATGGTGGATCTCTTTACTGTTTGCAAATACCAATTCCATGTTATTCTTCATATCCTCCCTCAAATGATGTAATTGCAGTGTAGTTAATGACTAAACAGTAAAGAATTTTACAGTAGAGTAAAATAATTGAGCAACTATTTCTCTGCATCTTGTTTTTGATTTTTACACTGTAGCAGATAAACACTAGAAATCTACCCTTCTTTCCTTGGCAGGTACAAGGGTAGTGTAAATTCCTCTGCTTTGTTGTTAGCATGTTTTAGGTGTGACTTGGGGGACTGTTTACAGTCTTCAGGCTATCTGTTCTCTGCTGTGGCTGTATCTAAGACTTCTTTCCTGCCATCAGAAAGCTCTTCCAGATATCCAGTCTTCCTTCATCAGATCAGGCTGAGAGGGAAGAGGATCTCTGTGTCCTGTTTAAGAGTAAGCAGTTAGATATGCCAGCAGTTGCATGCTCAACACTGTGATCTGCCCAAGGGGTCTCTCAGCAAACCAAACTTTAGCTACTTCATCTGTGGTTGCATTAATTTTTTCAGTTATTCACTGCCAAATATATTTGGTGTTCCTGTTCCTCGCCTTGCCCTCTCTCCCCACAAATTAATGCATACCAAATGTAAGTACCCTGGTGTATCAAACTCTATAGGGTGCAGCCTTCTGCTCTTCCACTCTTTCTCCCTGTGGGGATGTTGGTAAATGACTCTGTGGGGTTGATCTTGTCTCTCTTTTAGCCTTCATCTTTGGAATCAAACTTATGAAAAAATACTGTACTGCTGCCAGGCTGTCCTTCACTTCTCATCCTTCAAAGAGCAATGCAGCAGGAGTTTGGATCTGTGCCTTGTAACAGTGATATATCAATACACCCTATGCCAGTAGAGGAGCTCTTCTCTGCAGAGCATATGTGAGTGAATTGCAGAGGTGAGGCTACAGGGTTTCCATCAGTAGCTCTTCTCAAAGCTAACAAAGAGGGGTATCACAGGATGCCACAATATGTGGTTGAGTTTGGAGAAGAGTGAGTGGTGGCCAGCTTCCCTGCTGCAAACATAAAGGATTTCTAGAAAGGAAAGATATTAAGAGAAGTGATGTACCTGAAAATCTGCAGAATTTGTGTTTTAATCTCTGAAAATTAACTGATGCCCAAGTGCCAGTGAGTATTGAGAACAGTTGTCTTGGTTGTTGGAAGCTGGTGCCTACTGACATCTCCAGACCATCACTGATAGCACTGAACTTGCAACTGGAAAGTCAACAGCACCACCAGCAACATATGTGGGAAGAAAATACCTGCCTTGAGGAAGCTTTTTAACCTTGTGCCTTGGGGTTTAACCTTGGGATTTGGCATGCAGAAAGCCACAGAGTTCTCTGGTGCGATTTCATCATTGGTAGGCTGGCGTGTGCAGTCCTTCTTTGTAGGGTTCTGGAGAATGCACATCCCAAATTACAGTTTGATTGTAAGCCCTCTCTATCATGTGACCCAGAAGAAGAATGATTTGAAATGGGGCCCTGAGCAACAACAAGCCTTTGAGCAGATTAAGCGCAAGATAGTTCATGCAGTAGCCCTTGGACCAGTCTAGACTGAGCCAAACGTAAAAAATGTACTCTACACTGCAGCCAGGGAGAATGATCCTACCTGAAGCCTTGGGCAGACAGCTCCACGGGAGACTCGAGGTCAACCCCTCAGCTTTTGGAGTCGGGGATACAGAGGATCTGAGGCCAGCTATACTTCAACTGAGAAAGAGATACTGACAGCCTGTGAAGGGGTTTGAGCTGCTTCGGAAGTGATTGGTACTGAAGCACAGCTCCTTCTGGCACCCCGGTTGCCTGTGCTGGGCTGGATGTTCAAAGGCAGGGTCTCCTCTACGTATCATGCAACTGATGCGACATGGAGTAAATGGGCTGCACTAATTACACAATGGGCTTGAATAGGAAATCCCAGTCGTCCAGGCATTCTAGAAGTCATCATGGACTGGCCAGAGGGCAAAGATTTTGGAATGTCTCCAGAGGAGGAGATGATACGTGCTGAAGAGGCCCCACCATAGGGGCAAGGCTCACCCCTTGCACTCTGGATGTGCTGACCCCTGTGATTTCCCCAAATGCGGGAAACTTGACATGCCTAGAGATATAGGCAGCATCTCTAGGCATGGTTGTTCATTACCTAAAAGGGGGCAGGTCTTTGCTCCAAGCCCCTGTGGGTAGATGCTGCACTTACAAACCCAGACAGAGCTGATAGCAAGGTGCATGATGTCTTTTACAGCTCTTGCCACACAGTCAAGCCTAGAGCTCAACCCAGGAAGGTTGAGCAGCACGTATGTGTCATCTATACCAACTGTTGCTTTGCCTGTATGCCTCAGAGTTTGAAGCCTTTTGTTAGCAAGTGTGACACCTACTCAGACCTCCTCAGTTACTATATAAGCAGCTGCTGGATGTCTGTGAAATGTGTGTTTGATTCCTTGAAGAGGAGATGGTATCTCGATGTAGTCATGCTTCTTGATCTGTTTGATGCTATTAACTAGAAATGCTGCCATCTTTTGTGATAGTTTGTGTTTTATCTCCTACACACCTTTGTTTATGTAAACCACGAAAGAGTTGCTGAAGAAATTATTCCCTTTTTTCTCTGTTATCTTAATGTGAGACGAAATTTCGGGGGAGAAGAAGGCTAGGAAGGAGGGGACAAATTAATGTCTGCGGTGCGTGTTTACTTCCCCATGGATGTGGGCTGGTTTGTGGTCTCCCCTTTTTCCCCTCTTTCCTCATCTTCTCAAGGAGCACTGCCTTGTAAATTACATGGACACTGATTCCTTTGATACAAAAGTAAGGATCTTGCCCTTCTGCCCCCATTACTGCTGTTCAGGCTTTACAAGGGATAAATATTAGGCAGTGTTGTACCTGTGGGTAGATGGTGGGCTTCATTTTTGTCCTGTGAGTGTATGTTGGGTAGAAGGGATCCTCTCACCTGAGCAGCTTCTCTTGTGGAAGGGGGATTGATCCCTTCAGGAAGGGGAGACCTCAGGGTGAACCCGGAGAGAGCCATTAACTCCCAAGAGGGGAATATCTTGAGTTTGTGGGTGGTTCTCACCCCAGCACGTTGCATGTAGGCTGGCTTGCCCTGCGCTGCTTGGAGAGTGGGGCTTGTTTTTTAAGTGTGTCAGGATGCTGCCGCTGCAGCATCCCTCTGGGGTGGTTCTGCTGGAAGGGATGAATTGTGCTGCTGCAGTCAGTGTGTGGGACTTGGAGCTGACACAGCACGTTTTCCAGGCTCAGCAATGCCTGTCACTCCTTTGATAATTCAAGTATAGTTATGAAGTGTCATCTGGGGCTCTTGACTTCCCTTCATTCCTTTTTCAGTGAGTTCTTAGAAAGTCAGTTTTCTGAGCATGACTGTTTCATTTTAGTCCATGTCACATCTTTAGACAATTGGGACTAGTGCTTCTGGTGGAGAAGTCAGCACTGCCACTCACCTCGCAAAACCCGAGTCTCTTATTTTACTTCAGAGGTGTTCGTTTGATTAGACAAACCCTTGTCCCTTAGGCAGAGCTGGAGAAGAGGGCCTTTGTCTGGCAGGAACAGGCAGATGACGTGGAGAACTGAGCCTGCGGTGCAGCTGGATTGCAGCCAGGTACTACCTTCGAAGCTATCTTGAACCCACCGTGCACCCGGATATAAGGGCTCTCCTCTGTTTGCTTACTGCAGGGTGATTGATGTCTGTAGGTGTTCTGTGTTCCCCAAAAGCACCTGGGATATAGGTGAGAGCAAATGTCCACCCAGATTGGTGGTAGAGCTTTGAGGCTGTAACTTACTTTCTCTCCTTAAACAGGAGCACTGCTAGTTTGTTTGTCTTCTCAAGGCGGAAGATAAGGTTACAACTGTCTTATATCCCTGACTTTTTAGAGGTTAAAATCCCAGCTGGACACATCTCTGCTATGTAGAGAGAATAGTTTAATAATTCAAGCAGAGTCCTTGTACCAACACACGTCTGCAATTAATGCTGTAACTACCAGTGAGGTGTGAGGATAGCAGGAAGCTGGCAATGGGGCTATTTAGAGAGGTACTAAAAACGAGGAAAAAAAAAAAAAGAAAAAAAAGGCATGTTTTCAATGCACATGCTCTTTTCTCCTTTGTTTTTTTAAAGGTGAGGTATCTGGATGAAAGATGCCAAGCTGAAAGCCACAGACAAAGAATTTCTTTTGCAAGCAAATATGTATACAGGCTGTAAGGGTAAAAGTCTCAATTTCCTTCCTGAAGTGCCGTTTCCTGTTCCCCAGAGCAGGGGTTTGGTTGCTACCATATCAGAATTGAGGGTTACTTTGTGGCTTTCCAGCCCTGGAAGTGGCTGATGGCTGCGAAGTTGCAAGTGGAAGCCCAGAGGAGAGAATGGAGGAGAGGGGAAGGAGGGTTGGCAGTGGGAACTTGCTTTGAAAAGACAGAGGGAACAGCTTAGGTGTAGGTGGAAGTTTTGAAGAGCTGGGGGCCTAACTGCTCCTGGGTGTTTTCTGCTGTAGCTGATGCTCAGATGCCTTTTCTGTTTAATTCTCTGGGAAAATGGATGTGCTTTTAATAGACAATTGTTTTATTAAAAAAAAAAATCAAAGTGAGCTGGCTTTAAGCATTCAGTGTAGTAGGAATGCGTATGACATATGATAGATTCCTGTAAATCAAGGATGGTGTTTTTTTGTAATCACTGAGTGAGAAGTCCGAATTCTTAAACTTGTCTGTGCACAGAGTTCAGTAGCTTTGTTGTCTGACCTGAGGCAATTTTTGAGGCTTCTCTATGGACTGGTATTCTGAGTTGCATCACAGACCATTAAAAATAAGATTAAAATTTATAATGAAACTAGAGAATCGCTTAAAGAACCTGATTGACCTTTTATGTGATATCAGACAATTCTGTTGTAAATGCAGATTGTTTTCTTCCTCACAGTTTGCTGCTATGCAGCTGCATGTGAAAAGGAGAAAGCGCGCAATGCTGATGAACATGTTGAACATCCTTCCCCACCCTAAGGTCCTCTTTCTCTCTGGCTTTGGGAAGTTGAATGTGTGTTTCCTTCTTTGCTTTTCTTGAAGTGGTTTTAGGAAGATTCCTTATTCAGAAAGGGAAAAATAATAAAAATAATTTAATGCAGCTACCTTTAATCATATGGAAGAAGTAAAATGACATTTGATATTAATTTCTTCCATATCAAAGCAGTAACAGACAGAAGGCTAATAGAAATCTTTATTTTCAGTTTGCCAGAAATAGCCTGTTCAGCCTGTGGTCATTTTGTCTTTCAGTTGAGTCTTTTAAATTAGAACATCTAAATAGTGTCAGATTAAGTCAGCACTTGGGTATGATATTTTCAAGCCTCAGATTGGATGACACTGGTGACACTAGCTGTGTGTAGAAACCAGGGTATAAACTCTATTTGCAGCCCTATTTCAGTATCTGCTAGTCGTCAGTCATAATAATGCATGCAAGAGCTAGGAAGAGGAAAACACACAAACAAATAAAATTGTCTCTCACCATTAGCCCAAATAAAGTGTGTAGACAGTGGGGAAAAAATTGTCCTTAAGAAAAGGATTGCTTTTTTATAGGCTTGTCCTCCAACTTTTGTCATAACTGGGGAGCATCCCTTGTTTGCACTTTAATGACTGCCTACCCTGTTTTACTCAGTGTCTTTATTGATGCCCCAGGGTGTTCAACTATTCTTGAACATCCTTTTTCTTCTTTGCATAGTGAGGAATTGTAGTTTATACATTTATCCTTGCAGATGTTGGGAGGCAGCCCTGGATGTCATGGGCTAGTGAGTTGCTCAGTATCAAAATTAAAATTAAAATAAACAAGTCTTTTTAAGGTGGTCATGACCCTCTTGCTGAGTCATCTGAGAACTTGTTTAGTACTGTTACCATTTACAGTAAGTAAATACGAAGCTACAAATCTGTTTTGCCATTTGTAAAGGCTTTCCTTCAGCTAGCTTGCTGTTCCAGCATAGCAACTGTGGTCCTCTGTTTATTGCCTTATGTTTAGTAAATATTTTCTTTTCCTCAGTGTCAGTCAGAATTGACTGAAGCCTTATTGATTGTGAAAGAAGGCACAGTTAGCATTCGAGAGCATCTTGGAAGAGGTGCTCAAACTTCCAGGGGACTCTGGAAGCCAGCAGTCCTCAGTGTTTTCCAGCATCAGGCTTCAAGGCCACAGGTGCTGTTGGAGCTGTGAAATGTGTGTGTGTGGGGCTGTAAACACACCGCTTGTCTCATGGGTTTGTACAATATTGACTTGTTTAATTCTTAATTTAGCCTTCAGGAAGCTGAATCTGGAATTTCAGTGTTTGTTTCTGCAGGAGAGAGCCAAGATCAATGCTGCTTGCAAAAACAGAGCAAATCAAACAACATAGACTTTCATAGGATCATCCACCAGTTAACAAAGACTCCTATATAGGATTGTAGAGAATGCCTGGTTCAGAAAAGCTGTTACAATTCATTGTACAAATATTTTTGTACAAAAATAGGATTCTTTGTGTGACTATGATGAACAGGAATGGTTTGTTGCAGTGCAGTTTCTTGGTCTGTCAAAGGTGTAATCTTCTGACCTTGGAAACAGAACCAAGAAGAGTTTTGGCTACTGATGGGAACTGTGCTGAAGTCTCAAGGAAGTATATGGCAAGAGTTTGTTTGTGGTTATTTTGAATAAGAAAAAGTGGTAATTAGTACTGGCTGTCAGGAGCTTTAGCTCTGGGGCCTAGAAGATGGATATGGGCTCTAGTTCTAGGTGGAATGTGACACCTAAAATAGATACATAAATCAACCAAGAAACCTGTTTTATGGCAAATGTGTTAATTGCTTCGCTAGGGATGTGCATGGACCCGTTTTCCTAGAGCGCACTATATGTTCTGCACAGCTAAAATAGTCATATGTGGTGTCAGAGTCTGTCTGAGTATATCTCTTTTTTCTTCTCTGCTTCAGTGAACATTAACCCAATATGTTCTATTCTGTACATAAAGCGTTCTGGTGATAAATCCTGCAGGATCATTCACTACTGACTGGGTTAAATATGCTTTCCAGGACATGGTTTTGGTAGCACGCTGTAGTCAGTGCCTTTGGTGGGGTGAAGAGGCTGCTTCAGGACATGATTACCATGCTTCTATTTAACGTTTTCGTTACAAGTTAATCACAGGCTCTTCTGTTGTAATGTATGCTTCTGAGAGGACTTTTTGTTCTAGCTGTAGCTCTTCAGCTTAAAGTAGTGATTGGAGGAGGAGGAGGTCGTTAGGCAGGGCTGGTAGATCCTGCCGCTGACTGGCACGGATGCCTGTTGCAGATACTAGAATTGCTCTGATCAATGCTCTCCTGTTGTTGGCATGACAGACAAGCAAGGAGATGAACTCCCCCTCCTCTTTCTTATCTCCACAGCACTTCACAGAGTTCCTGGATGAGTTTTCACCCGATGTCCTAGGCCAGCTCTTGAATGATCCCTTTTTGTCTGAGAAGAACGAAATAATGGAGGTGGAACTGTCTCCGGCGTCCCCAGCGCCCCTCATCCAGGCAGAGCACAGCTACTCCCTCTGCGGGGACTCTCGACCCCAATCTCCCTTGACCCACATCTCGACTGATGACAACTTTAATGAAGGTAGTACACACTGAACCGTTGTTTGTCATCATGATGCAGCAATTAAGTGTTCCTGATGAGGTCATGATGCGCTCAAGGTGCATGCTAATGCTCTATGCCAATTGATATACCTAAATGAAATCACAGAAGGGCTTTTTTTTTGTTTGAAGTCGGTAGGCATTGTGAAGAAAGAAATTTGTCCATAGATAGGGAAATTGTGCTTCGCAGAAGTTCCTAACTGCACTATAAGCATCTTGTATTAGAAGTACCTATCAAAAAGAAATGGGAGAAAGGCCAGAAACGCGCTTGCTTTCATGTATCTGAATCTGTGGTTGTTGAAGAAAAATGGAGACTGATAAACCAAATGAGAATCACCGTGAAGTCTGGGTACTGAAGAACATGAAATGTAAGCAAAAGGGTAAGGTGGGTTTTGTTTAGTCTTCTGAGAAAAAGCAAAGTGGTGATCTTACTGCTGTCTATGACTATCTGATGAAAGGTTGCAGAGAAGACAGAGCTGGACTCTTCTGAGATACGTGATGATAGTACAAGAGCTTGCAAGTTGCAAGAAAGGAAGTTCCAGTTGGGTGTTAGGAGGATCATTTTCACCATGAGAGTAAGTCAGACATTCAAACAGGTGTCCAAGGAAGCTATGAAGTCTTTATCTGTGGGGATATTCACAGCTGAGCTAGGCAAGGCCCTGAGCAACCTGATCCAAATTGGCCATGCTTTGAATGAGGAGTTGGGCAAGATGGTCTCCAGAGGTCTCTTCAAAATGACATAATTTCTTGTTTATTAAAACCAAGCAAATAAACCTCTTAAATTACCCTTATTTTCAGTAGTGAGTGTCTGGAGTTTTCTGGTGTCCCAAAATGAAAATCGGGAAATCTTACATCGCTATACACGTATTTTGAAACAAGTAACTTCGGCTGTCTTGCTGAAGTCTTACAGTCTTTCTTTTCCTTTTCAGGAAAAAAAAAAAGGCAAAAAAAGAACAAAAGCCCATCAAGAAGTTATTGGTGATCTTGTAAAGACATAATTGCATTCTTACATAGATTCTGTGGTTGCGGGAAATGGTGATGCACATAAAACTAATAAAACCAAGAGCATTTTGTAGCAGTTATCGTTAATTCAGCAGTATAAACATCTGGAGAGACAAAAAGGGAAATGCAGGAATGGTGGAAGACATCCAACCTGTTTCTTTTGGTGTGAAAATGCCTGCTGGCAGGAAGGGGAGTTCAAGGTGAAAGCTAGTGGTTGGTGGAGGAGCAAGGCCATAAATATAACTATTAGGAATAATCACCATGGCAGACTTTCACTCCTAATAACTAGTTTGTCTTCAACTTTAGCTTTACAGTAAAAAGCAGTAGAGCATTTAGCTCCATCAGAATAAAAGGGAGAGAGATTAGTGCTTAGTCTAAGCATTAACAAGCTAAGCTGTTTATGAAGATCCACCAGGACATGAGTTTTCAGAGGCTGGCAGTTTTGTACTCCAAAGAGCTCTCTTAAAACAAGATGTGCTCTGTTAGAGATTTCACGAGAGGACAACTAATAAAACCTGTAAGAAGCCTTTTCAATGGTAACATCATCTATATAAAGCCTTCCTATTTTGTATTTCCTAACTGTTTTATGTTAATATCTTTAATACATACAGGAGATATTAATTGCAGCAGGAGAAATAAGCACAAGAAACTTCCAAAATGAAGCTTCTCTGAAAGTTAACGGGGAGAAGATTCAAACTAGGCTAAAAGTGAGGGGAGTTTCCTCTGGGGAAAAGTCCTGAAGAAATTCATACTGCTGAGACCACTGGGTAATTAATAGAGCTGTAGTCAAATGGTGCTTTAAAAAGCCAAGAAACATTAACAAGTGAGTTTAAAAATAGAAAATGAATGGAAAGCATTTCATGTTCTGTTCACTCTGCAGAGTGTTTCATAAGAGAGGAGGAGGAGGAGGAGTTTTTCTTGGTCTGTGGGATTTTATTTGATCTTAACCTTTCAATACCTATTGACTTCAAAACAGTGAAGCTCAGAGAAATACTTGAGGAAAATGCAGAATTACAGTTCACACATGGCTGGCTGATAGGTGTTCAAAGTCATCACCCTGACAGTTTTCAGTCCTTAAGTCCGTGAAAGCAAGAGTGGGGGATTTTGTGGGTGGCAGTACTGCATGGTTTCACACTGGAGACTGAAAGCATCTCTGCTGTTAGGTGGTGGAGGTACTCAGTGCTCCTGACAGCTCTGGTGAATGCCAGTCCTGAGGGTGGAGTAAGGGGACAGAGATTTGGAGCACCAGTGTTTTCTTGGGGAGCAGGAGGTACAGGGTGTGGAGGGGCAGTTTGGTATGCTCCAGCATGATCTCTTACTGCTGGGAAGCTGGGAGTGGTCTTGTGGAGTGGTAGGGGCTGAAAAATGGGATTGGCTGAGGGACATATGAAAAATATGCAAAATATTACATTCTCCATATAAGCACCCCACTGCAGATTGGTGAGCTCTTACAGCTGTTGTGTTTCCATGTTTTTTTCCATGACTAGGCTTCATGATTCTGCAGGACCGGGTTTAGAAGCAGGCTAGTGAGGATGTTCATGCATGACACGTGCATGTTTGCACATGTGTTATGGACACACGTGCTGTGGACCTGCGTGCCTGCAGTCAGCAGCAGTGCAGCAGTGAGAGGATGATGGCACAGAGCAGTTAAACTGGGTCTGGATGCCATTTCAGAGCTTGGCCCTTAGCTCTAGAAGACCAAGGTGCTGGTATCGTGCACAAAGCATGTGACAAACAGGCTTTCTTCTTGCTTTACAGTGAAGTCAGTAATGTGATGTTTTTTCTCTGTAACTCTCAGCAGTGCTCTTGGCTATGAGAGGCTGGTGGGTTATTTCTCAGGGAGTGCAGAAATGCCATCCTCTCCTAGGCCAGTGGGCATTCATGGGCAGGCAAAGACAGGGGAAGAGCGAGGAGGGGAAAGACCAGGATTTTCTAGGTCCAGGCCCCTTATCCCATATGGCCAAATAACCCACGCTTGGAAGCGGTGCCTGTTACACACCTTATTGTCAGTGTCACACCAGCAGTTACTCTGTTAGCGTGACCTGGAGCTGCTAACTCCTTTCAGCAAAGGCAGCTTTTCAGGTGCCACGTGCTAGTGTATGTTGAGATGCCAGCTGGCTCCCCATACCACTTCTAACTCAGTGCATGTTAATTGTGTGATGCTGCTCAGCTGCTCAGCCCTCGGGTGCCATTTCTGTGCCAGGAGTGGGTTGGTGGCTACCAAGCTGTGTGCTGGTCTGGCCTGCCAGTGAGTGGTGCACTGCCAAACAACCATGGGGGACAGGAGTGTCTTCTACCACACAGGTCTGGTGTCCTAACGGGAAACCTATCTGCCTGCCTTTAAAAACAGCCTTAAAAACTGAAGTTTGTTTCCATGGCAGCAAGTCTGTTGGAGATGTCCAGGAGGCAGGAATGACAGCAGGGTGTGTGTGGCCTATCCAGGGGCAGGGTCCTGCCATCTGCTGCCAGGCCGGTCCCATGTTTTGTTGCTCCACCAACCTGCCTTTATGTCCTCCTTCAGTCCATGCCAGCCAGCTGGAGAAGGGAATTGAATTTTCGGAGTTGTCTCCATCTGGTTCAGTGGCACCCAACATCTGCAGCAGTTTTCATCTGCGTATTCACAAGCGTGGGGTTCCAGAGCCCAGGAGTATCGGGAAGCTGAGAAAAAAGCCTGTCTTGCTAGACACATGATCTTCAAGGCACGTTTAAGCCATTCAGTGTCTATTTCTGTCTTTGGTCTCCAGCAACCTTACTGAAAACGTTATCTAATGTTTCCTTTCAGCCGTTGCGGTGGAATGAACAGTCACTCTGTCTCCATCAGCACCTTATTGTCCACTGTTGCAGGGGAACAATTAACTTCTGCCGTGAGCTGTTCTTGTTGGCCACTACCTGGCTATTACCACAATTTCTACAATTGCTAAATTGACCTATTCATGTAATTGTAGATCTTAATTATAGAAATAAAGTGGTTTTTTTTTTTTAAAGAAGTGCTAGAAGTGTAAAACCTGTCAAACTCATAATCCTGGGTTTAACTTTTCCAGTAAGTCCTGTTGACCTCAAGGTGAGAGCACATTTATGCATCCGTAGGATGAAAGACCCAACACCAGTTTTCCCCACTTATTCACTCTTCCAACTTCACTGTATCGAGGCTCTTTCCCAAGCATTGTGCAGAAGAACTTCCGTGAATACTTGCAGCTTGTTGCTAGTGTGGGGTCTCTGAGGGTGTCAGTTGCTAAATCTCTGGTTTATGAAAGCATTGGCAAGAGCAACTATTTTAAAGCACATGTGTTCAAGACATCTGGCATTTAGTTATTTGGTTTCCCACCACCCCCGAGAATCTATTCTTATATTCAATTTTGCATAAACTTTTAAGACTAATGATACTAGACAGAGATTTATAAGCCTGACCTTCTTGCTTATAGCAGGCTGTTTGGACTTTTGTTTGCCTGGTCTGGTGAATAAGGCATCTGACCTGAGGAGGGGCTCCAGGTTGTAACATAAAAAAGGAGCCTGTAGCCCATGTACTAATGATCTCTCACAGCAGGTTTCCTCTTTCTAGTTGTGACCCCTGGGGTTTTTGAGAAAATTGCAGAGCAGCTGTGGAGAAGCACACTGGGTATTTGTGAACTGGAAAATGCTCTTGGAAGGAAATGAAGAAGCTGGGTGGGGAGGCTGAGAATAGGGCTGATGGATAAGGGAGACCTCCTGCTGTGCTTCAGGGCCTTTTGGGACACAGATTCACTTCTGACAGTTGTAAACAGTTATGAGGAAAAGATTTATTTTCTATTACAGTTGGTGCATGTCTTTGTTCAGTTTTCCAGTCGCTGCAGCCTTTTGGAAAGGGAGTGCTGTGGGTCAGAGAACCAGGAGCAAGGCAAAATCTGAGTTTCAGCCTCCTATCTGACTTGAGATGCAAGTTTGGGGTCCTTTCCTACCTTTCCATGCTTTATCTTGCCAGCTGTAGGCACAAACTTTACAGTAGTGGCTGACCATAGCTTTGGAAGTGCGAGATCTGTAGGTGATAGCTGAATACAAGTAATACTGTGGGGCAGCTGTACAGCAGGACCATGGAGGCAGAGACTGCATGGAGCTCTTCATACTCTGATGAAGTGGTGGGGTG